>NW_028321897.1:16875000-17500000 GCF_036245765.1 Copidosoma floridanum | reverse complement strand
TGACCGATGACATTTGCTTGTATCGATACCACGGCAACTTCTTTTGGTATAAAATGCCTGTCAGGGTCATAAAAACCTTGTATATCTACAACCAAATCCATGATGGTGAACTACTACACACACTTATAATATTTATTCTCTGGACAAGATTTTTGGTTGCTGGAGAATCGATCGATCGTGAATTTTTTAACCGACGAAAATAACGATTTCTTTTTTTTCTCCTCGTTCTTTCTGGTAATTAGAGGGGTCTTCTCTTCTATAGTACCCTTTTCCTTCTTACTACTTGCAGACATCATGAAATACTGAGTAAAAAATATATTATAACATGCTCTTATAATATATTTTTTATAGAATGTAGCGACATCTTTTTTTTTCTCTATCTTGCTCTCTCTCCTTTATCACAACAAGCCCCTTAGAAAAATATCATAAAAATGATCATGCTATGAGTAAAAGAGATGAGTAAAAGAGATGAAAGAAGCAAGTGACTCACCTTTCGCAACTATAACCATCATCATTTTTCTTCCACAGCGTTAGTATATAATATATATTGAATATCAAAATTTTATAAGAAAATATATGATTAGGGAAACATAAAAAAAGTTTCACATTCATATTGGGAAGAACTCTATTTATTAAAAATTTAAAAAAAATCATTATTACAATATATTTTGTATTTGTGTTTTGCAAGTGCATACCAACAGACGCACACCAGTCATTTTGACAATTGTCATCTTGTATTGCTATTACATAAATATCTGTTATTTTATTTGTATTTATTATAAATAAAATTTCAGCAATTTTAATGTTCTCAAATTCTTGAATATTGTCGTTATATTCTATAGAGCCATGATAATTTATAATATTTGATGCTTGAAAATAGCCTATAAATTTTACATGAAAAATGATATCCGAAACTGTTTTCATGATGTACATTTTTTAATACAATTGTCTATAAGCGGATATCTGCTTTTTATTTTTTAATTCTATCAACGTATGGAATAATGAGTGCCACGATAAGCCTTGCAACGTCTGGAAAAAAGTTGGAAAACGAATACATTCAGGAAATTTGCAAACATTTTCAAAACATGAACATTTTGATGAAGAGCAGTATGTTTGAATAGTACGCATAAGATCTATAACAAACAAATCAAAGTATCAAATTAGTTTAATCAAGTAATTTTCGTATACATAGAAACAATTTTTTAGAATTCATTTTCCAATAATCTTATTTTACGTCTATGTTTGACTACGTTAATCCATCGGTTATAATATGTTCTTTTTTATCAAATGACCGTTGCAACATTTATAAATCACACCGTCATCACGTTGCTCTTCATCCAAACGTCTAACTTTATAAAAACGAATTCTTATAATTCGATTTGTATCGATTAGATGTAAAAGTTCTGCTGGTCTAATATTAAAAAAAATATGCGCATCTAATAGTCTATTGTACGGTACAGTATTTAACTGATCGTTGGGTTCCAAATTTTCAACGGGTTTTTGAATCCTCCATATGACGCTTGACTCGTTAAAATACCCGAACACTCTTACATATTCAAAGGTCATCTCAATAAAATCAAGTTTCAATAGATTTTCGTACATTGCGTGATACGCTTTAACTTCTCCATCTGCTTTGAGTTTAACAAGCGTATGTAAAAGAAAGTGCCATGCTAATCCTTTTAAAGAGGATTTATAGGGTAGATAATACTTGCACGTTGGCACACGACAACAGTACCGATGGCAATCACAATTTCCGTCAGCACAGACTTTTTTGATTGCGCGTACCGTATCTATAACAAAACTAATTTATTCATTTTATTTTATTTTTTCTGATAACCAAAAGGATACGATAAGGTTTCCGAAATAAACCGCCGCTTTTTAAAAACTATCGCGCATGTTTTTTCTTTACTACGCGTTACCACTTCATGTATGTCGGACTTTCTAATCATCGTATTTTTAATTTTTATTGTGTTATCTGATTAGACATTATTTTCATTCCATCGATCAACCATAGTTACAATAGAATCTAAATTTATTTTTAATCAATTTACGTAATTTAATTTAATACCCTTGACTTTGCATACATCATGAAACCCCCCAGCAGCTGTACGCACACGGTACGCATAAAATTTAGGACCTCCTGAAACAAAGGTCTCTATATACGATCCCTCACCATACACCTCTAATTCATCTGTTAACTGTCCTAATAACGAACCGGTAGGTGGTTGATATTCACTGACATTTTCATTATTACTTGTAAATATTACTGAGTCTGTATCATAATACAAAACTCTTCTATCGAGTTTTTCCAAGTATGAGTAAAGTTTTAAACGTGCTTGAGCTGTCGTATATGCAGCTACAGCAACGTTTGTACATGGAGAGGAAAGCGCCACTTCCTCTTTATATCGCCACGTTACATACATAACACTATCATTCGCCGGTAGAAAATTTTTTACATACTTCTCACTATCGCATAATGTCTTTAGTAACTCTTTATAATCATTAACTATACTAGTTTGAGGTAAATTTCCCCTTTGACAGAATTTCCCCCAAAACGAATTTAAACATAATTTTGCTACAGAACGCAGACCTGAATTTTTTTTAATGTTACAGATGTCTAATTTAATACCTTATTTATGTTCATAATTATTGATATATTCTAATTTATCTTCTTCCGTCTTAACCGTACTGGGCCACCCACTTGCTTCTTGCTTAATTTTTAAAAAAGTGTCTATATACTCTGTAAATAAACCACCACTTTGAGAAGTCTGATCGTATTTAGCAACTTCATATTGCCAGATGACATTAATTTTTAATAATTTATACCCTAGTTCTAGAGCTTTCTTTATTTCGATGGATACCTATGTACCAGATAAGGCCCTATCTGACACTGAATCGTGTTTACATTCTTCCTGAGAGGATGTTACCATACACGTGAGACACAATCCAAAAAGTAAACGACTATTCATGTTTGTTGGAAGTATAGGGTGAATCAAATTTCGCGGCGGTAAAATTGTGCATTTTACTAAACCTTCGACTTTTTCTTGAAAATTTTCAAAATTTTTTCCTGCTAATTCTAAACAGTCATTCCCGGTATAAATTTTCGGATGTTTAAGTGGAAACGTGCCTGTCTTTCAAATGTAAGGGTATAGTGAGCAAACGTCCAAATATTTTATCCTCTCATTATTTTGAATCGTATAATGTGTGACAATATTCTCTGTACGACCACCGTAAAAAGCATCTCGAGGGTTTATAGTGCAGATTTTCGCAATTGGGTGATTTTTTATATAGTCTAAATACTCGTTATTATTTTTTATAAATTTGTCAAAATCATGCTCCCACATCTCAATCACTTCGTAACCGTATTCTTTTATTTTAAAACTTGTTTTCATAGTATTTTCATATCGTTCGGTGAAAGTTTCATTATTGTTTAATTTTTGATATCGATCGTTAGGAAAACAGCGAATACAACCATGAAAATAACACCCATGAAACTGAAACACGGTTCCTTTCGGATTCATTGTTTCTACTTGAGGTTTTAAATAACCATCAACGAGAAGACCTTCTATTAAACGATATTCTCGCGATCTACCTGCATGGATGATCTCTACATTCCTTACTTTTTCTTCCCACAAAAGCCAGTGGATGCATTTTTTAGAAAACTGCCCTGCATGTGCTTACCCAGTTGCTGGAATAATCCCAATTGTATCTTTTTTTAAAAAGTTTTTTCTGTATAGTACGGAACACGCACTTGCTATTGTCACGCTTTTAACAAAGGGTTCTCCTTTCCCGACTTGTATAAAAATTTTCCGAAAAGCCGTGCAAGCTTCACGTAATATTTTAACATCTTGCACACAATACTCAACAAGTTCTTTTTTGAAGTCAAACTGCGCGTTTACGTCTGAAGTTACTTTAGAGTTATGTTATGTTTAGAGTTATGAGCTATACAGATAAATGAAGTGAAAGTGTTACTTTCAAATCTTACTGCAAAATCAACAAAATTTTTTAGACACTCTTCACCCTCGAAAATAATCTGTTTAATACCACAGAAGGGACAAATCGCGTGAGGATTTTCTTCTATCTCGTCTATACACGCATCGCATCGTACTTGCAGCACGCAAAGGATTGGTATGTGTACACACGTGTTGGCTGTATCATGTAATTCTTTATCTTGTCGCGTTTCAAAGTCGTAAAAAATGAAACAATTTTTTTTAGCATTCAAATTATTCTTTAACGTAATAGGTTGCATAGTACAAAGCGTGTTAAACTTATGAACGCTTTTACACTCTTTGCAATATTTTTTTCCGCATTCATGCTTACCTTTAGCTAAGTTTATGAGCTTGTCACATGAATTACAAATTTTAACTACATCGCATATGCTTCATGTCGCTCTTTTATGATTTTTTGTACGCGCAAATGACCCTTTTATCTTATGATTATTATAACATTGATCTCCGTAAAATTCCCTCCTACAATCAGTGCAAGATTTTTTTAACGTATCGTAGGTGTTATTACAATTTGGCGACCCATTGCATGCAGGGCAAACCGATTTACAAACATGCTCACCCACATGCACGTAATTTTTATTGCATGTTGCACAAAAATACATTGATCTAACGGTTAATAAATTTTTAATTAAATTGTAATGCCCTATGTCCTCATAATACATGATGATTATGAATGATGTGCAATTTACTGCTCCGTCATTAGCACCATCGTATATAAGAGCTGTGTCATCACCAAAAGACTCATATTCAAATATCCGAATACATATATTATGTTGTTCAAAATATTTCTGAAATTTCGAAAACTCTACATATCCATACCCTTGTTCGTTATTTATTTCAATGTCACACTCTTGCATTAATTTAATAGCTTCCGACTTTTGTTCATTTTCGGTTTCAATTTTTTTCCATTGTTGGGACCAATCTGACGAACAATTTTTCGCAATCAAAACCTTACCATAAACAAGAGCCCTAGCTAAACATAGATTATTTTTATTATTTATCACTAAGACGCCTTTTTTACTCAAACTATTTATAATATCTTCCTGTGCATCCCACCATTGAGGGAGTTTGACGTATGTAACCTCAACTACTAAAGTTTTCGCGATGTCGATTATTCGTTTGCTTTGTTCAATTTTTTTGCATAGACCCCAGATGTCTTGAAAATTTATTTGATCAATAAGTTTGTAATGGATACCCGCCGATCCCTCAGTCATGCGTCTGAGTGCAAATCTATCCCTACAAGATAATTACTAGAGTAATTTTTTTTAATAACAGTTATAAGTTCTTGAAAAGCGTTCTTGATCCAATCTAAAGTATTCGCTGCATCGGAAGGGTTGGTAATTTTAAATTTTATCGCTTGACGTGTCCGGTTCATCCTCTGTTAGCACGGCGACGCTTGCAACACCTCTTCCATGTTGATGATAAGGGGGTTGCTTCTTCTGTTGTTCGATATAAGCACTATCAATCCCATCAACTCTATCTGTAAAATAAAAATATGTTACAATTATGATTAAAATGTTATACATTGTGTTTGAGAAACTCGAATATTAAATTTGTTAGTTACCTGCAGGGGTGTAACGCATCATAGTTAACCCCGACGGACCGGGCATCGGTTCGGATGCCTCCTTCTACTGGCGGTCAGTTTCGCTCTCCACGTAATATTTTGAAATGAATATTATTTTGAAAGTTAAAATGGATGATAGGAAAAAGACGTGTACTCGAAGATTTTAATTTACCTGAAGATATTTTTATCTTCTTGTAAGAGAGGCCTGCCCCTGACGGTCCAGGCATACCATCATCCAAAGGGTCCTCCTGCTTTCTCTTAAGTGCACCATCAACGTTTAAAAGATTTTCGGAATCTTCAAAACATATGTTGGCAACTAAAACAGGATTTCGTTTAATTTTACTGATCATGCAAAATTTGTAAGTATAAAAAACTTTGAAAAAATACAATACAATACATTACTTACCAAGTTTATCGTACGCCTTATACATTTCCTTCAACATCCCGATGTTCCTAGCGTTAGACGGTAGACACTCTACCACCGCTTGGATGGCTATGGGACTGCGAATCAGATACAGAGGGTACAACGCAACCACGTGCACCCCCGCCAGGTAAATGGTATAAGGCTCCTGTAATACTCCTTTTATATCGTTAACGGAGTATGTAGGTAGCACGTTACTAAACCACTTGTCAGTGTACACCTTACGCGCATCTTCCGACACGATGGTCGCGTATCACACACACTAACGGACAACCTCGAATAAAGCACTGACCATAGATGCTTTCATTTTTTTTTTTTTTTACTTTTTTATCAACGCAAAAAAACTGAGGAAAATTTCTGTAGCTAACCAAAAAAACTAGCCAACGCCACAGTCAAAACACACTGTTACAAAAATTTAAACAAGTTTAAATAAATGCAAGAAATACACTGTATTTAACTTTCAAGTGAATTGAGGAAGACCTCGAACGAATTGTAACTCGGAAAGTTATTGTAACGTATCAGCAAGATGTGATTCGGCTAAGAGTGTCGGATAAGGACTGATTTTCTTTTACGTTTTCTTCTCTTCCTTAGCTACTTCTATACTTTCCCCCCTTTGGTGGAAATTTTAGCGAGATTATGATAAAAGTAAAAGGTATACACAGTCAGATAGGTCCATCACTCAAGTCATAGCCTGGGAAACTCTACAGGTATGACGTCAAATATTACTACCGGAGGGACAGTTGCGCACTTTCACCGCTGTTTCTTATAGTTCTTCATGTTTTGAAAAAGATTAAAATTATTGCAGCTGAGGGACAATAAATATGTTGCAACTGAGGGACAATTGCATATTTTCCACCGTCGTCACTTCCTCTTTTTTATATTTTGAAAAAGAGTGAGGAAAAACCCTACATTTGTTCGCGAATACTTCTGAAATGACTAAAAGAAAGACAAAATATAGGTTTGAGCTCGCGTTCAATCATGTTTTAGCAGGTTTTTCCGTAGCAGTGTACGTGATGAACATAAATGGTGTACTATCTATAGGACATTCTAATGAATCATGTATCGACAGAAAGTTTGAGAGAGAGAGTGCAGCAGAAATAAAAATTTTTAGCTTTAAAGTATCACTTTTCTATTAGACTGTCAGTCATCTTCACGGTATCGATAACGACGGTTGCATAGGTAACGTTCACCCTGTTCGCAAACGTGTATTTCTTTAAATTTTTAAGTGAAGTAAAACAACACGAGTGATTCAAATTTTACTGGGTTACATCGATCTGTAAAATTGATTCATTCAAACAGAAACAAAAATATTTTTTAACGCGTGATAGTGACAAGCCAGGATCCGATTTCATAAATTTCGATGAAAATACAAGAGACAGTGAAAGCGCTATCATATCAACTGCAAAGGTATTACTGCATTCGTATCCACTTAACAAGACGGCTACGAAAAAAATCGTCGTTGGGCTTCACTATAATACACATCGTCAGTGTTTCTAGCCCTTGCTGCAGTTTTCAAAATGTCAGTTTACAGGAGGTGTAATTATAAATGCATATGTATGGAGCGAACTTAAAGATCATTTTGCTTTTATAAATGATTACTTTACTGATAAAAACACTCGTCAGATGCATCGCATACAAATAGGGAATATCGAGTTGGTATTCACATAATCTTACGGAAAGAAATCAGTTATTTTTGATAAAAATGAATTCAGTGACGGAGAAGATGCTGATAGGAAAAAAAAAAAAACATGCGATTCAACTATTGTTATGCAGCACTGTACATTTTTAGGACTCGCTCAATCTGTCATATGTGTGGATGAAAGACTTCGCCAAATCGAAAGTGTAGCAACGTTAGTTACTAAGTGTAAGGAATTTATAGTGAACGAGTTAATTGTTCTATTAGAAAGTATGACTGAAACGAATAAAACCACTGTATTAAATTTGGAAAAGCTGATAAAGGAACACTTTTCATGTTTACGAAAAAATGTCAAAGGAAATCTTTATTCTACGGCCGATAATTTCTTTTTAGAAAATAATTTCGACATGGTATTTTTAGAGTTAACAACGTATTGTCTAGAGATTTTTTTAAATGACATAAATATTAAATTAAATAGGATTAATAATATTATATCATTGTAGTATAATATATGTATGAAATATATTTTTTAATTTATTTAAAAAACCCCACCCACCACCCGTTCCTTATACTAACCCTTACGAAGAGCGGTCAAGAATTAGAACAAATTTTTGAATTTTGCAATTTTGAAATTCTGTCACGCTTACCAATCGGCACAGTTGGAACTTGGACGCCTTAATTTTTCCTCTCCAAAAAAAAAAAATGAATAAAAAAGAAAAATAAAAAAAAAAAAAAAAAAAAGTTACTGACCAGGCAGCGTCCGTAATAATATTTAAATGACGCGGGGCCACCGCGCGCCCTCTTCCGCGCATACTGGCTACCCACGCAGGATCACGTGGCCTGCCAAAATAGGACCCCGGCCACGCCCCCGCTCTCGCCGCCAGCCGTATGACACATATCTATGAGAGTGTCTGGAAAAATAGTACCCTTACTACTTATGTATATTTACGTAAAAAAACTTGGATTTGCGAAAACTGGTATGTTATTTTTTTACCTTGAGCACTTTTTAAGAGGCTGGTGTGCCCTTGGTAGGAAATGTAAGATTTGCAACATAAGTGCCATCGCACCGTGGCTACCTAACGTTTTTGAGCCCTGCTTTGCAGTTATCTAGGGCCGCAAAATAGCGTCGGGGATGATGGCACTTATTGGACAAAAACGACTTTGTTCTTACCATAGGCACAAAGTGCCACTTAGCGCCCTCCTCATCACTTTGGGTCCACGAGCAGAAAAGTATTTTGTGCCTTCCGGGACAAAAGTACTTTTTCTGCTCCAGGGCTTAAAGTGATTTACTGGGTGCAAAAGTGTACCCACGGGCACTTATCTGCACGATGCACCCTAAGTTATAAAAACATTATACGCAACTTAGCTTTGCACACATTTATTTCTCAGTCAAGAAAAATGTAAAGAAATTAGAATCTGTAGACCAGCTAATTCTGCTTTCTGCTATTTTGTACTGAACACTTTTTTGCTAAGCTCTCGACATTACAACTTGGCACATTCGCACTAAAAAATCCAAGACTTTAATTTGTATGGAATGTCACAACTTTATAAGCTGCGCTATTGTGCTATTGTTAATACTCTTCGTTGAAAGTGTCCGTTACTGTACTGGCCTACGGCAATGTAGCTTTTGTACTTCGAACATCACTTTTGTTACAATGAAAGAATAACTTTTTTAAGAGTCATTTAATTCTTTAATATATTAACTGACATTATACTAAAAGATTCAATAGTAACAGCTGTTACGTTTGACCGTATATTCCACTTTTTGTATAGTTCCTGTACATGTTGCAGGGACTGCATTACCAGTTCTCACCACGATGGTAAGTGCTGTATGTCCTGCACTTGGCGAGTATATGATCAATGTTATACACAGCTAATGTGTCAGAAATATAAAAGAAGGAGTTCAAATTAGTGCTTTGTACTTTATAAATTGAATGGTAGTTATTAATACAATGGAAAAAAAGTCTGCATCAGATAATGAAAGAAGTAAAAAGACAATAATGTTTGGTAACATCTATTGTCTACTTCAACGTCAACTATCACAGATTTTTTTCATCAATAACGGATTTACCTCAAAGATAGTCTACTAAATTTAAAGACTACAACATTTACTACTTTGTTTATTTCTGTAACGATAAACTGTAGCAGAGGATTAAATGTAATGAGTAAAACAAAATTTCAAGTTTATTATTGATGTGTTACATGACAAGAATTGTCTACCCATCGAATATTATCATTCTTAGCATTTAAAAATTTCAATTATAACATTAAATAATAATAATAATTAATACTTAGGCTTAAACTTAGTAATTTGGAGCATGACTATTTATTCACATTTAATTTACAATATTTCGCTGTCCCTCTGACAGCCTCTTCAGGATTTACAGTCATGCAGGTGCTAAGACAGTACGCATCGTCGACACCTGTGGCACTTATTACCTCGTCTACATGTTACAACACTTCACTTAAGTCTAATAACAATTGCGTCTTTAAAATTTAAGTTACAAATATGTAATTCTTTTTAAGAAACTCATACTCGGACAACTCAGACAAGGACAATAACAATTGCGTTTATTTATTAATGATTTCTTATAACCAATTACTTTTTCAGTTTATATTTACAATATAAAATGTTTTTGTATCGAAAAACAGAGTAAGGAAAAATTTTTTTGTAATGTTTTGTGAAACTGCTGTAATAAACACTTTTAAATGATAGAAAAATTTAACTTGAGTTCTTACTAATTAATACAGGTTAAAATATAATGAGTATAGATACAGTAATCTCTGAGAATGCTTTTGCAATACTGTTTTTTATTTAATATGTTTGTTGATTGCTCAGTTTTTAAGTTAAGATTTTATGAGTTATAGTATGTTACATAATCTGGAGCTTTTAAAAAATGGATGTTGTGGTTAGATCTTCTTATTGTTAGTTTTTATTACATCATAATAAGTCTGAGTAATCCAATTGCAGACTGTAAATTAAATTCAGCTAGTAGTAGAAGTAAGACTTGAAATAAAACATTATTATCAATAACTAATGCTTAAACTAACAATGACTGCTTTAGATACAAAAAATTAAGGTTTTAAAGCGATAATCAAATTAACAGCGCTCTTGCCGAAACTCAGTACGATTGTGATTAGCAAGTTCCTGAAAAATTTTTGAATGACGTGTGATCAGATACAATATTAACATACTAAAGGTACTCATGTCTGTAGTATGTAACTAAGCTTAACTTCTAAGATCAGAGCATAATTTGCCTTACAGTAAAAATCATGGTGCATAAAACTTTCAAGAAAAAAATCAACGTGAACACTTTGATGTTATCTCACATGTACTTAAATGAGGACTATACAAAAAACTTGTCAGAAATACTTGATATGCTTGATGTAGCGCTAATAGCGTTCTGAAAAATCGATAGGTTGTAAACAAGGACTTTAGTAAGGGGAATTGAATGTTTACCTTAAACACTGTCTGCAGTTAAGAATATTCCCCAAAAATAATTAAAATTCGATAATGACTTGTACGCTGAAAAAAGAAGGGTTAAAACTGCAACACATATTCACAATTTTTATTTTCACGCATCTGCTTGGAAAATTCCTTACAGAAGCCATTTTATGGAAAAAAATTATTTAGAAAATTTTTGAGACACTTTATGAAACTATGTACATTAATGCTATCAAAACAACTTCATTTTTCAGAAATCTATAAAATATTTCAAATAAAAGAACAACCAAATGTTGATTTCGATTTTTTTTCATCAATATTAAAAGGTATTTATGCTATTAGTCTTCAAATTCGAAAAAATAAACGAGTTTAAATACATTCTGTAAATTTTTTTACTTAATGTTAATGTAATACGTAGTTCTGGCAAATTCAATATAAATGCTTTTCTCACAATTAAGAAATCAGATGGTTTTTTGTAGGTTAGAACATTTTTATTGATAGATTTTTCTACTTGTTTATGCTGTGCATCAGCGTCAAATTATCCATAAAGAGGATCGATTGTTTTTGTGCGGGTCAGTGAGCAGGTATGTGAAGGCTCTCATATGACAACGCGTTAAAGTGATTTGTACAAACCGTGTATGAAAACAACCATCTACTGCATTATGGTTAATTAAATTACTTATAAAAAAATTACGGTACGTACTTAAAAGCAGCTAGTTTCTGATAGTATTAGTGTAGTATAAAACTCAAAAATACGCTGTTTACATCATAAAGATAAAAAAAAATTGAAAGAGACTCGATAAATTTTCGAAAAACGAACTTATTTTGCACAACATTATAGTTTAAAGTCTTGAGGAGGACTGTCATAAGTTTCAGATCATGATTTTAAGTTTAATAAATTCTAGACACAATTTGGTAAAGATGTCTTGCTGCCTATGGAAAGACCAGGTAAAAGCAGACAATGGTTGATTTTCTCCCATACACATAGCACATGACCTGCTCGTGACTTCCTTTACGTTTGCATGTATATTTCTTCCAAATACCTGATAAGTGAATTTTTTTCAATACAAGAGTCTTCCTTAAGAGTTGAGTTCTCCAATCAAACTTTCTCCCCTTTATGAATCTATCTCTGGCTCAAAATTTGTGCAACAAAGGCTGAATAATCGCTCTTGCCCATGAGAGCAATGTTAAATAATGCGATTTTAAAGATTTTTTTTTTAATTTTGGCTGGTAAAAAAAAAAAGTAATGTGTTCTTAGATTAAAATGCAATGAATATTAAAGTGTACTTAAATACTAACACTATTTTACTAGAGGCCTTATTTACAAAATAATAATTTTAAATTATTTATCTTATGCATTTATATTTATTGTTATGTATTAAAATTTTAATAACCTTGATTAAAATTTCCAATGACAGTATTTGCACTTTCAAGGACTGCCCTGAAATTTTCCAGGACAGTTCAAAATCTCAATGACATAAGTATTTTCAAGGACATCACTAAAATATTCCAGAACAGTCTTATATTTGTCAGGACAGTCCTTGAATATTCCTGAACAGTCCTGGAACAAGACGTTAAACATAAAATTTTTCAGGACTGTCCTGGAAGTATGCAAAAGTCCTTGATAGTGGCCTTATACATACGAAAAGTCATGGAAAGTTACCTTATACATACATACATTTATACATATATACAGTACCTCAGCTTTAATAAATAAGATGCTCTGAATAAAGTTTATTTATTTGATATTTCATTACTCGGGTACTGGTCATTTGCAATAGGTAAGGGCTTGGTCATTATATAAGCTTTATTATTTAAGGAAGCTATTTGTTGACTTTTTTTGTTGTCTCGTTGTACACAAGTTTTAATAAAGTCTACATGGATATCAGCCATATGGCAGCGTGATAGTTGTATTTTTTTCTAACAGTTGCCTTAGATAGTTACCAAGTCATTATAAAAGTTTTTCAACTTGTCACTTCCATCCATCTAAGTACATTTAAGTGCCGACGGATTATCACATCAGATTGTTACAAGGTATATAGTTTTTTCTATCATATTTTGGATTGTTTTATCTAGAGAGATAAGTTCTTGACATGCTTCGCTCATGGCTAAATACTCTGCTTAATAGGTAGACAGGGTAACATGTGACTGCTTGGGGCTTCTGAAATGTATAACGTCCTTGAACAATTTTATCATGAACCCATCGTTTAGTGGTAGAGTCTTCTAAGTCTTTAGAACTAGCGCCAGTCATAGTATACATATTTTGATCTTTAGCTCTGAAAATTGGACACCTTTTCCTTTAATTCCTTATTTATTACTGGTCTCATCTCGATAGGATTTTTCTGGGGTTTGCTCTTATTCATGCTCGATCTTTTTGCAATTCTTTTAGTATACTTCCACAGAATAATGGTAATAATTCTCTGATTTCTGTCTCCAAAATTTTCATGTCCAGATAATGTTTATATTTTTTAAATCTTTTTATTTGGAAGCTGGACTTGATCTTATTCGTTTCAGTTAGCTCATTTCCAGCTAGTAAAATATTATTAACATAAAATACTAGTATTACTTCTTAGTTATTTCTCCTTCAAGTAAAAAGACTAAGCTTATAAATATATTTTTATTACCAAGTTTTAAGGTTTCCTCGGTAAAACGTTTATTTTCTCTTTTGAGATTTATACAAATACCATGGATGAATCTTTTAAGCAGACATATCTTTCTTCCTTTGTGCTCATCTAAACTACACAGTATATTATGTTTGAGATTTTTATGAAAATGTCTTATTTTGAAGTCCCTTTAAAAAAGGCATATTTAATATCCACCTGACAAACGTCAAGATTGTATTTATAAATAATGACAGAAGCCGTTCTGGTTATGTTTAGTCTGGGGACAGGGCCATAAGTTTTTCTGAGTTCATACTTCCTCATGTATTCAAAGGCTCTAATAACTAATCGTTCTTCGTAGATAAGCTCTTCATTTAAGCCAACCTTTCATTTGAATATCCATTTTAAGTCTCTAGTGTATACTTTGATAGCATTTTAATCTAATGATAGTCAATTAAATATTTTCAACATTTTATTAATTTTATAGATTCAAGTTCTTCTTTGATAGCTTGTTGCCTTTGTATTTTATTATCTTGATTTAAAATTTATCGTACAAGACTGGATCAAAGTTAGGGTTAGCTAAGAAAATATAAGTCCTTTTATCCTCTAGTTTTATTCTTTCCTGCTCTTTAATGTTAAAGTTTCGTACCCAATAGATATTTTCAAAAGCAAGACATTTTTTGTCATTTTAAGATTCGAACAAAAAGGTCTGTTGATCCTGGCTTTTCTGTTTGGTAGCTTTCTAACTTTAGTGTCTATTTCTTTTGTTGTCTTATTAGCTCCTCTTTTCTTCGATCGCCCTCTCTTTGCCTAAGTCACAGCTCTCAAATGATCAGCCTATAAAGTTTGTTATGAATTACGAGGATAGTTATACTAAAAATTTAAATAAAGCTATAAATTTTTTATTAAATTATCTTCTGTTAAGTTGGTCATGCTTCTACAAATATTTTCAAGTACAATTTTTTTATTAAACTTTACATTTCAAGTGATTAAAAAATTTTTTATCGAAGGGTGCCATAACAAGAAACGGTCAAAGTGTAGCCTACTATTATAAAATTTAGGCTCTCTTTAGCTATTGGAATTTTAGTCTCAAGCACAGCTCCTAGAATGGCTTATCTTATCCATTTTAGCCTTCTGAGTTTTACTTACTTGTCTTACTGGAAATTTTAGCTTCGTGGTGGAGTGTGAAGATCTAATATAGATGTGCACTGCTACATCAGTGGCTAATGTCCACATACTGATTGGCAAACCTGAGTCCACCATTAGTGCTTTGATTTTTCATTTTATTAACTTATGAAAATGCTCTGAGGTACGATTTAGCTCTGGAGTACGTAATGGCAAGAATTTGCCTATAAGTTTCTCTCCTTATGACTTCTAAAAACTGTCAACCAGTAAATCCCATGCCATTATCAGTCCTGATAAAATTCACTTTATTGTAACTTCCTAGTACACTTTCAACAGTTTTAAGATATCCTTCAAGACAATCTCTTGCCAGACTTTTATTCTCTGCTGCATATGCCTTGGCGTATCAAGAATAGTCGTCTATTAACACAGTTATAAATATATTGTCACCTCGATATGAATCTCGTCATATTGGACCCATAGTGTCTACATGTATTTTTACTAGAGGTTAAAATGCTCTGATTCCATTTTTTAATAATGACAATCTTTTTATTTAAGCTTATTTACATATTTCTTAATCCATTATAAAATCTGTGAATTTAATCCTTGACAGTATTGCTTCTGACAGTTGTAGTTGTTTTATTTATCTCATAGACATATGCCCTGATTTGATGTGCCATAATAAGGCATTATCTTTTTTTTCTGAAAGTTCAGGATTCCATTTGATTTCGTATCATTTTTAAGCATGTACTTATGTTGATCTGAGATTATGTTTCCACTTAAAGTTTTTCTTAAATTGTTGAGATTTCTGCACTTCTTCCTCCCAATCTTGGACTTATCATCTTGAGGGTTGGTAATGTCATTAAATGTCACAGTTCCAGAAACTTATCTGGAGACTTATTAGGGACTTAACTTTCGAATGATATAACTTCGTTATGATTAAGGACGCTGTTATATTGGCTTTAGCTGCTCTGAAGTTTTATAATTCACTTAATACCGTTTTGAAATCTTTAGTTTTTGTTATCTTTTTGTTAGAATACTTATCTAAATAAAAAATTATGTTTTTTCTGTTAAAAATTTTTCTCATTTTAATTTGGTCTGAGGTGTAGTTTTCTTCGAGGTTTTTACTTTCAATGACATCTAATTGATAATTTGTTTTTTACTCTTAAGTTAAGTGATTAAGGAAAATACAAAAAGCCATGTTTTGAGGCAGCGTGTATTTTTTTGTGAAATAATTTTGAATTAATTTTGTTTCAGTCTATTAAACGTTCAAGGCTCACTGGTGACTGATTTTAGTTTTCATATATTGCTCTGTTCTCTAAATCATTTTGATTCATAGATCTCTGATTACTGTCATACATTGAATTTTTAAGAGTTTTTGTTACAAAAACCATTATTTCTGTGATTTTAAGTGTTAGAGTTTCAAAAATTAGTTACATCTAAAGTCTGAATTAATCGACTTTGTAAGGACACTGTTGTCTTTGTAAGCCCGTAGGTTTAGGTTGCTCCCAGTTGAAGAGGTTTTTTTATAGCTGTTCCTACGTTGACAAATTATAGGATCTCTATCTACTCTCTACTTAAAAATAAAAGGCATTTCAAGCAATGACTTTAGCTTCTAAAGAGATTTTTTGACTGCTACGACCTAGGATTTCAAAATGTCTCATTGGTCTGATTGGACGTTTCTGGCTTCCGAGCTCTAATGTTTTTCAGTATTTTGAGTGGGATCAGAGTTCTGAATTCTTCATTGCTCTGATGCATTTGAGTCTGTAAAATTATGTCTATATCAATTGGATTCTTGAATTGGAGAAGAAACTTATTTACAAGATAAGTATTTCCTGTAGGCTGCTCTAAATAAATGATTACAGTCTGTATCTTTTAATAAAAAAATTAAACAAACAGAAATACAAAAATCTTACTTAAAAAACCAACTATATTTTTACTATCATTTTATCTCTTAACAAAATTGTCCTCTGGATTTCTTGAAGGCTCTTAAGTTTGTTTACCTTCCAGATCAAAGTTCGTATTGCTGTTTCTTGACATTAATAGTTTGTATTTATTAAACGAAATAATATGCGTGCATCGATAAAAAGCCTAGGCTTAAAACTGGGCGTAACTGCTTGTAAGTAAATTAATGATCGTTACAGGTAGCCAGATAATGCTCGGCAGGTTCTGAATTAAAAGTTTTCGAAACTAAATTTAAAATTTGTATATTCTTTGAATTTCTAGGCACCTCCAATACAAGACCCAAACCTTATAACAATACCAAGTTCGGTTCAAAATGTCAATAATAAGCTTATATTTCTTAGAGATACGCCAGATCTTCATCTTCTAACAAATTTTTTTTAACCTTATTTTTTTCAAACTATTTAAAATCTTGTAAGTCTTAGATTTTTATTTTCAGTTAAAAAAATCTAAAAATACAAAAATCTAGGCAAACTTGTTTCTTTGATAAGTTTGTTTTTTGATGAACAAACTTGAAAATATATTTAGACTCCTACTTTTTTTGTTTATGTTAGTAAAAAAGTTAAATGAAACTATTTTACGGAGTGTAAAGAAAAGTTTTCATATTGCTGCATGTATGGTTATCTTAAAAGCGGTTATCTTTTCTTTCTTGAATTTCAGAAAAATTGGTTTTACTTTTTTTTTCATTTTTTTAAAGAGGAATTAAGTCCCTACATTTAAGTGTTACAATACGCATGAATCTAACCTATTAGATTTAAAAATGCATAGAAATATATTTTTTAACACGTTTGCCAATAACTAGAATGTAACTTGGTTAAGACTAGTAGTTCTTCTTGAAATTGACAATGATTTTTCGAAACCAAAATTTCATAAGTCATTCCAAGTCAAATAACAAGTAACATAACAGATATAGGCCTAAACCTTTTTGAAGTGGTCTTAGGAAGACCCCCTAACTAAATGAAGAAGCTTTTATTTTTTTTTTGTCTCCCACTTGCTTTAAGCTATTTCTTGGCTTTGCTTGCTTGACTTATTGTTTGATATATACCACTCGCACCATTAATAATATCACCTATAGCGCTTGGACCTGCAAATGTAGGTACGATGTATGGTAAAAAGCTTTCAATCTTTTGAAGTATGTAATACATGCGTGGTATTTCAATATTTTTCATACCATCTGCTGTTTTCATGGTTGCTCGATCTCCCTTAAAAGCAGAACTTGCAACTTTGCGATTACATTTACATTTAACAATTGACTTTTTAAGACTTTGAATTTAGTCTTTCAAAATCACTATCTTTCCAACTTACTTTTTCCTTCCTTTTTCAATTTTTTTAGTCTTTGATAAACCTATTCCTAATTTTAATTTAACTTTTATTGCGCTGTCAACAAAAAACGTGGTAGCTTTTTCACTAATACTTAAATAATTGGCTTTAGAGCGTTGCCAAGCCTTTTCCAAAAAAATGCTGCATTTCTGGCTATAATGTTATCAGGGTTTTGAAAATAAGCTTTATCGTGTTATTTACAAGCTTCATCCAATAGATTAATGCGTAGATCTCCACAGGCTAATCTCTTAGCTAGTTTGGTGCCGGGTCCGCAATACTGAAATCCTGGTACGTGCAATTCTACTGGCAGTTTGTTTAAGGCTGTATTAATGATACCACGACTTTTTCGTCGATAAATGGTCATTATTTCTTGAGTGTGAATCCTTAACTGAGCTCGTAATTATCAGTAGCATAATTAAAATTGAAAAAAAAAGATTAAATATTCAAAAACATGCTGATTACACTATCATTTTCAGTCTCACTTGAGTCAGCATACAGTTAACATGAGCTTCGTGGAACAGAATATTAAACTTCCTGTCGTTAATTTTAATAATATTGCTGAACAAGATGAAACAATAGAACGCCATGGTAATTTGCTATCCGAATCTATAAGTGCTATTTATTGCAATCCATCAAACAGTGAAAGAAAAGTAGCTTTTTATCTTTTATTATTTACACCAATAGATCGAGATGTAAGAATACTCATTTATACTCAAAATCATTGAATCAACCTAAGTATAAGTTTTTAAAAAACTATTAGATCCCACAGAGGGTGAAAAATATTTTTTATTAGGTGAGCATAAATCAGTTTTATCGCTAAATAAGGCACTACCTAACTCCATAATAATATTTGATGACATTGCCTGTAAAAAAGAAGATAATATAAGAGCCTTTTCCTGCATGCGACACCATAAAAATTTTGAATGCTTCTATCTTTGTCAATCTTATGCTCAAGTTCCAAAGTATTTAGTACGAGATAATTCCAAAGTATTTCACCTGTGAGCCCATTTTCTGCCCATACTCAAAGTGGTTTCAAGTACGCAAAGTTGCAATTTGTAGCTATGGTAATAAAATTAATTTTTTACCCTTTGTGTTTTATTTCATGACAATTTGTGGTCTGTATTGTCAAATGTTTGTATTCGTACTTTATAAAATGTAAACACCATTAAACGCTGCACTCGATTTTTTTTTTTTTTTTTGATCAACGTGAAACAAATTGTTACCTTACCTGCAATAAATAAGATCCTTTAAAAAAAAGATGCATCATTAATTATTTAAGGTAGTTACAAAAAACAGGTTTAATAATACTAAATTGCATAATAATTATGTATATAAGATGCACCTGGACAGATTTTAATGATCAAGGGCTTCAAATATTTTTTATTTCTAATCAATAGCGGCCCTTATACTTCAGGAAGCTTTGTGGTAGTTTGTAGGCAGCAACTATGGCTGAAATTTGTAAAACGTTAATATAAGCTAATACGTTCAAAATTAATTGTCAACGCAATCTTTGTTACCATTAATTTATTGTAAAAATATTTTAAAGTGGTAGCCGTAAAGAAAAAAAAAAAAAAAAAGAAAAAGATGAAGAAAAAAAAAAATTATCGCACCTGCGATTCGAAGGTATGACAAGCTAAAACATAAACCATGTAACCCACTCGGCTACCACGCTTCACGGCGGAGGAGGTTTAGATGTTATATATAAGCTGGAAAGCAGGCTTGGATTAACCATATATATACCACAGGGAGAGGGAAAGTAGGAGTAGGGGAACTGGGGTAGAGACTCTTTCGAGCTGTACTATACTAGCACCAGCTTATAGTTTGCGAGCCTCTAGAGTGCTGAACTCTACTTTGAGGGGAATACCGTCATGTCTGGCATCACTGGTGTGAAGCCAAATGATGTTTTAGTAATTATTAAAAGAAATATTTAACAAAAAATACTATAAATTATAAAAAAAAAGACAAAATTAAAATTGAAGGTTGTTGTCAAAGTTCGTGTGAGTAGCACTAAACAAAAATTCGAAGAAGGTTATACGCCTAACTGGTCAACAGAAATTTTTACTGTTACCCGAGTTACACCAACAAAGTCCTTCTCTCAAAATCTTGAGACTTTCAGCAGCACCTAATCTCTGGTGGTTTTGACTAGTAAAAACTGCAGAAAATCCTGTATACTAATACTTACTTTTGTTGGGAATAATTTACGCTGACAAAAAATTTAAATTTATGTTAAATCCTTGGATTTCGAAAATATCCACAATTGGTAAATTCCAAAAAATTAATTTCAATTTTTAAAAAACGATGTATAGGTATATAAATGCATAGAAAAAAATTAAGTTAATAAAAATATTTGAGCTGTTAAAAAGTCAATTTATTAAAAAAAATTTTTTTCCAAATAAATACAATACATATTGTTTTTTTGTTATTTTCACAAAAACCATTTAACCTATATACTCGAATATTTAGTACCACAACCATTACAAGTTATAAAAAGGTCTATTTTCTGTATATAGCATAACAAATTATTATACAGCACTTCATTATTAACAATATTTTTTGACAGTGCACTAGGTAAAAATGTTTAAAACTCGTCATTAAGTTTCACAACTGCCTTCATTCTGTATTTAGTATGAACTTTCTTTAATTTGGTAGCCGTATAGCTGTGGTTTACTGTCATCTTGGTAATTTTCTCGTATGAAAGAAGGCCTTTCGAAGCAAATTTATTTAGAAACGCCAGATCAGACATATGTTACAAAGAAATACGAAGTTTTTGATTAGTTTAATATAAATATAAATTTGTTTTCTTCACACTCATATGTTTTCGCCTTTTTTTTCATCAATATTAAATTTACCACAAAACTGTATACCACCCTTTTTCTCAATAAGAGTTCTTCGAAATTGTCTGTCTCCACACTTGTTCTGTTATAATGAAGTTCTTGGTCGATCACCCGTGCTTCAAGTATTAAACGGTCGATGACTTGATGTCGCTCTCTGGCAACTCTAATCAAACGGGCCTGCCTGCACTTCGTTTTAAGAATGTCCCAAAGAATTTGTTACAGTTGATATAAATTAGTAGCATAAGAATAAGTATTGTGAAAAAAAAAATTTTTTTCAAACTGATTTATTTATTTAAAGTGAGATAAAATGTATTAAAATGTTCTCGTGAGTGGGTCACGTAATAAAGCCTGTTCATTCATTTTGTGATAAGTTGAAACTAGTCAAGCACAGGTGAATTTGTAAAATAACATTTAATTAAATAAGAACACAGTTACTTAAATTTCTACGTCAATGAAGATTACAATTAAACGTGATACAAAGTAAAAGTAACTGTATTCTCCATTAAAAATAATAAAAATAATCACATTTGAAAAAATTTACATAAGTTTCTTACATAGCTTCATGTGCTGAAATAAAATAATGAAAATATTTTTAATGAAATGTCAGGGAGCACACGCAGGACAAGGTCTTTTAGTTAATATACATAATATATTTCAAGCAAAACTCAATTTATTTTGCTTTTAACCAAGATTGGTTAGTAAACATATTCCGAATCTCTAAAACTCATGACATTAGTTCTTCTGTAGTATTCAAATTCAAAAACTGATTGCTTGAGACATATACTCGACTTTCTCAATGCACTATATTTTAAAGGTGATTAATGTAAAGTCTTAAAACTTAACACTATACGTAGCCTCGTGTATATTTAAGGAATTTTTTCTTGTACAGACACATAAGTTGAAAAAAATTATTCTTTTAAGACTGTACAAAAGTTGGTGTAATTTTAGGTACTTTTGAAAATTCTCTGACTGAGTGAGTTTAATTTTCAGAAAATCTGTGTCAGTGACTTAGAAATATTTTATTCCTTACATATACGGTGAAAAGTATAATCCAAAAAAGATAGAGGTGCGCCATTATCTTTAAGCTTAATCAAAACAAAATGTGCTGGAAATTTTAAGTTTTAGAAGGCTTTAAAAAGTAAAGTAGCTAGTGAGGGCTTAACTAATTTTTTCTCTATTAATCAAATAAACTGAATAGCATTCATATTACTATATAATTAATCGCAGCAGAAATAATTGTTATCATTATTGTACTTAATTATTGATTGACTTATAAATATATTTTAGTTTTTAACTCAACTGATTACAACTCAAATTTTCTGCTGAATAAGAATGTGGTGTTAAAAGTGTCTGTGTAACCTACTTTACTTTGCCAAAATCATAAGAAAAAACTCTTTTTGTGTTTAATTTCATCAAAATTTTTAAATTTAGGATATTACAAAAAATATCAATGTAGTAATATTTAAAAATCATAAGATATTAATACATTAGTTAACCCATAGTTATAAAATTATGTCAGGGTACATAGTCAGCAAACTCGTAATCGTGTTCGTAATCAGTAAACTCACTTTCAGCATAACAAATAAGCGGTGAATTACAGAAAAAAACAGATAATTTTTAATATAACTACTTTTTAATACCTTGTTTAACGCAACACGACTAAGAATGAAGAGTTTATAGCACGACTTAATTTTGGTATATTATCGAAAATATTAGCATCTCCCAACTTTGATTGAAAATGCGCTAGATCGTTCTTAGGCTATCACGCAACTAATTTTTCTGCTTCTGGGTGCAGCGAAAAAATCGGCAGTTAGCTAATGGTTTAGTGGCAAAATAGCAGGAAAATATTATGTTAGAATCATGTCCTTCAGTTGTGAGAAAAATGAGATAACAAGAGTGGTGGCGATATCTTTATATCAAGCTAACACGCAACCGATTTCCTAGTGTCTGGGTGCTGCAGTAGAATTGGCAGATACCTTATAGTTCAGTGGCAAATTAGTGGCAAAGTATTCTGTAAGTATTATATCTCTAAGTTGTAAGGAAGCCGAGATAACGACAGGGGCAGAGCTATCTTTATATCAAGCTAACACGCAACCGATTTTCTGGCACCTGGGTGTTTCGGTAAAACCTGCAGTTAGCTAACAGTTCAGTGGCGAATAAGTGGCAAATTATTTTGTTGTAACTGTATTCTCAAGTTGTCTGAATCTGGTGAATTTTAAAGCCCAATTAATTATTTTTACTCTTAATTCACGATTTTTGGCATGTTTGAGAAATTCCTAATGAAGCTTATATTTATACTTATTGTGTAATATAGTCATTATTATTTATTTTTTTTTTAATTTGGAGCTAAAATTGGTTCAAAGCTGAATAGTAAGGCGTTATAAGACTTACGAAGTACCTCTGAATATTCCAAAACTACTTCTTAAACATATTTGTAATCACTTTTGTTGCTAATTTTATAAAAATCGAGAGATTGTTTGTAAACGTTTTTGATTCATCCCAATCCACCATAAGAAAGTCGTTGAGTCTTAGCCCAACCATGTGAATTGTCCATGTCCAAATAGAATACATATAATTTTTAATATCATTTTTTTCTGTAATTATCCATTTAGAGCTTATTTGTTTCGGTATATATGTTGCAGCACTAACTTATTTCTTCTCCTAAGCCCTTTTCAATGAATATAAAAATATAAATGTCAGTAATGAATTCTATTGAAATCTGAAGAAAAAGTTAAAAATCCATTATTTAATGTTCTAGTGGCACTTATTTGTGTAAAAATTTATATTTATTATGGCTTTTTTAATACAGCATCTCAAGTGAAGCCTGGTGTTATTAAATAGTGAGCAGCATTTAATTTGTATACCTCCAGACAATTACTTCGAAAGTTCTTTAAAAACTTCTGCCAATAGAAGCACATCCGTCTTAAGGTATGAATCTGGTCACTGTCCGAGATTTGCTATATTAAACATTTTTCACATTGTTTTAGGAAACACATTCTTTCTTTTAAGCAATTTCATTTGATCTACAGTGTATGCATCGTCTTGGCTCAAAGGAGTCTCTGAAACATTTTGCTGTTCCAAACAGGATGCCAACTTCTCTGGCGATGAAGGTGAATTCGATAAGAGTCAATAAAACGTAAGTTGATTCTTGTTCCCTCAATATTTTTATGAAAGAAATATATTTTTTGTTGCGTGAGGTATTACTTTTACTCTTCTAAGAAAACTAGTAACAAGTTGCTTTTAAATAAATGCGCATCATAGTTACTCAGGTTGTTAAAAACTATGGGTATCGTTTACGAGTCTTGTTATTAGAGATTACATTCATTGTGTGCAGGGCCTCGATAACTGAAATTAATCACAACATTTTTTCTTAAAAAAAGAGAAAATAATATTCACTAAAAAAGTCAATTAAAAAATATGAACTCTCCCGTAAAATGGCAATGATCATGAATCTTACTATCATTTTTAATATATTCCTCACATGTCAGCAACACATGTCAGGACATCTGTCAGCGTTGAAAAAGTCAAAATTCTCGTCTTTGGTTAAAAATCTCATTGGCACTAAAGTATTCGACATATTTTGCAATTTTATGCTGAGATCTCGCATTCCTTTAACAAACCAGGTAGCTGGACTTTCACAGCTCTTAGCTTCTTTTCTATTGGGAACGTATCGTTATTTCGTATCGTCAACAGTGCACTTCACGTAGTATCCAACACTTGTGTAGTAATGCTTTGTGGTATTGTATTGATCCCTCACTATTGTTAATAGGTTTTATTAAAAACTCCAAGTCTGCATGTACTATAAATTGCAGTGGATTTTTATTCTTATAATTTTGAAACTTTAAAATATCATTACCATATTTCGGCAAGCTTACTTTACATTTATTGTTTTTAACTAATGATTTCCATTGTGTTTATTATAAGTTTTTCATCAGTTTTGAAGTAACACAAGCAAAGATCAAAAATGTGTAATTCAGGTTCACAGTAAATAAGAGAGCGTCTTACAAGTCCAAAGAAATATTTAACCTACACGTGATGACAATAGTATTTTTTATTATCCGTTCAACTAATCCTGCTCTCTAAGCTATCCTCTGACTCAGCATCTTCTTCTTCGTATGCCTCTTTTTCGTATACCTTTTTTATAATCCTGTTATTAGCATTATTAAAATAATAATTTGTCTCCTCACTCTTTTCTTTATCATCTTCTTCTGCGTCGTCTTCTACCTTTATGATCATTACAGAATAATTAAAATCATCATAACCTTCGTTACTAAATTTTTCTTATTTCTTATTTGCTTTTTCCTAATTATCTTTTCATATATACTGATTTTCTATGAGTAACAGTTAACATATTTAGCCTTTTTTTTAGCTGTCAAATAAAAGGGTAAAGTATCAAAAGTAGTTTTTCTCGTTTCTAAAAAATATGCAATAACAGAAACATCATTTTGTTTTTCAAATTTTGGTACTTGAATAGGCTGAACTGGAAATGTTATCCCAGTGAAATAGTTATATTTCCCATAATTTTTATAATTCAAGACTCGATACGCATTTTTATTTGCAGGATGTAGTTTCAACAAAATGGCCTATTCAAAACGTTGGTGATCCAAATTCTTAACATTAACGCAAGCTTTTTTTTTAATAATAGAACTGGGTAGTTCCCACACCACAGCTGCATTATCGTGATTATGGTTTGATGTGATAGCAAAACTATACACTTGAACTTCCTTTTTTTTTAAAAATGTTTCAAAAAAAGCTATTATGAAACACTCAGTATTAAATAGTTTCTGCTTAATAAGCGATGACTATTTTACAGATTGTTGATAGTTTTTTATGCTTTCAAACGCTATCACACTATTATCAACTGTATCTTGAATTTTTTTTATATTTTCATTATTCAACTGTCCTTGATGTTCAACTCGCACTGTTGTTTAGAAAAAATCACAAATTTTTTTATACAGTCAGAATTAGCAGAAACATCGAAAAGTCGCTATATGATGCGGACATCGAATGCATACGGTGCTTTGACATATGCTTTAAGCTATTTGGTTACGTAGATAAAAGCGCTAACTTCTGGTGGTGCAATAAAAAACTGTAATACAGGTATAGACTATGGAAAGAGGTTGTAAGTAAACATTAATATTAGTTGATTGTTGTACTAGCTTTACGACAGCTAAGTAAATGATTGATATTCGATACTTTAAGACTATATTTAACGAACTCATTTTTAAAGAGGTAGCAATTCTACCCTTAGAGTAAGAAAATTCTACAGCAACAGTATTTCTATTCAAGACTCTCTACACCTGAGATCAGCTAAGGCCTGAAAATAAACGTGAAAATTAATAGTTAGAACGTAATAACAATTGTCTCTTTTGGAACTCTGGAGAAGTGCCCTATGAAAATTTTATTGTCACTCTTCAGTGCATTATTGAAGAAGATGACGTATTTCATGTTAAAGTACTTGAAAGAACGAAATGGCTTTGTCAAGTGCTCATCAACAGGTATATGATTCATTAAATTTAATGTATAACGAATAAAAGATAGTGAATAGAAACAAAAGGATTATTTTCTCTCTCTTAGGTTCGTTTCCAACTTTAAAAAGTATTTCTCACTTGAAAAATTTATTACGACTCATATGCCATGAACAAATTATATATTTAAATCAGTCTATTGTACTGTAAAGAATGCTACAGACATAAAAAAAGTATATAAAAAAGAATAAGGCTGTACAGATAAACTTTTTTTAATAAAAAATTGATATATGGTAATTTGAGAATAAAAAAATTAAAATTATTTGAAGCTTTCTTTTTTACTTTAATATTTTTAAGTGTTCCATCGATTATGTGAGAAAATTTATTTTTACATGAAGAGTACTACTGTAGCAACAATACTGTAAGCATACAACAATAAAAGCATCAGAAAAAAAGCATGTGTTAAGAATAAAAGCGGTCTCACTGGGATTTTGGGACCCTTTGGACCAGTATTTACTAATATTTATATCCTTATAAGAACAATTCTGTTGTGAAAAAATAGTCAACATCTGCTTTTGAATGACCAATTGAGCTTGTACATCTCTACTGCGATGTAGGCATACATACAAAGCTAAGACTGTAAAAGTGAAAGCGTTGTCTATAAGACGAAGCATAGTTATCAGTTTTTTTTCAAACAAGAATATTTCAAAGGACTACTAGTTCTCTTCTTGTATAATAGGATAATACATTGAAAGTTAAAAAAGTGGTAAAATGAGTGATAACAAAAAATTGCTCTTTCTAATACCAACAGAAACAAATATCAGTTATTAGTACTGATTTCAGCGTACAATGTGTACCAGAAAAGTTAGCTAAAATAAGACCACATAAATACTTACCTTTACATATTTCATTAAAAAACCGGAAAACTACAGTAAATGGAAGTGATTCCAAAAATATGACAAATTGTAAAATACACCAAAATAAAACTATAAAAGTGCCAAGTAAAAG
This sequence comes from Copidosoma floridanum, assembly GCF_036245765.1. Classification (NCBI taxonomy): domain Eukaryota; kingdom Metazoa; phylum Arthropoda; class Insecta; order Hymenoptera; family Encyrtidae; genus Copidosoma; species Copidosoma floridanum. Next base: position 17,472,613 of record NW_028321897.1, on the reverse strand, counting down.
TAATTTTAATTTTGACAGTGACAGTGATTTCTATATTAACAGTGACAGTAGTCTTAATACAACCAGTGATAGTGATCTTAATATTGACAGTGATAACATGTGATTCTGACAATGAACAGTAAGAGAATGGTATAAGTACAATAGTTGTAGACTTATAGAGATCTAGAGGTCATCTACAAGAGAGAAAAAGGTATTTCGTCCAGAGAGCACGCCAGGACTCATCAGTAAGGCTGATGACGTGCCCCTTGCCTTAGACACAAGAGAGGTGTGGGCTTAGACTGACTCGATCGCGCTTATATAGTAATTGTGCGGGTATTTCGCCGCTTGATGGGAGAGAGTTATTAGGGGCTTGGCCACCTAGCAAGTAGAGCCTGAAGCGCAAGAGATGTGAGACGCCACTGACTATCATAGTAATAAAAATATTTTTATAAGGTAGGTGTAGAAGAATCCCACCCCCTGTATTGGCTAAACAAAGCATTGATGAGAATCGATTAATTGAAAGAGTAGCTGTAATAAAGCATAATTCAGATTATAAAAATAGTGTTATTATAGTGGGTTAAGAGGATTTCTGACATGACTGACACCGCTTGAAAAAAAGAAGATTACGACTTCTTAGGATTAAAGAAAAACACGGATAAGTTCGGTGCGTGTTATATAAGATTAAAAGTGATTGGTGACAGGAGAAAAAAAGTGACAAGATCTGATAAGTGTGAAATATATGAACAATTATATAATAGACAGCATGAGATCGCTAAATACAAGTGGCAACTTCATAGTAAATTTGGTGATTTCATTTGTAATAAGTTTGTCTCTTTTATTCTGAAATAATAATTATAAGTAGTAATTAAATATAATTAAACATGTGAGATTTTTTGGTTTTTTATAGATATTTATCGTTATAATGTATAAAATTATACATGCAAGAATTATTATATGTAAATAATAGTTAATACAAACAAAATGAAAAAATTAAAGATGTAAAGAATATAATATGTTATAAAAAAATTTTTTGTCTCCACATTTCATATTTAATATTTTTATAGATGACAACACAAAACATATTTATTGATGTTAATTTTTTTCATCCACATCTTAGTTCAGAAACTTTATTCAGCTTAAAATGCTATTTTGCAGCATGAAAAACTATTCACCAGGGTATCAGCATAGCTCTGACTACAACAAAGGGAAATAAAACATTTTATATCGATCGATTAAAGGGTAAGCTAGTCTGACATAAGAGGAAGTAACCAGCACTAGCAGAGGGATCATTGATAAACTCGTGCAATAACATGGCTGATCCAGCACATTATTAGCGTGAACACTTAAATATGGGCGTACGCATTTATTTATTTTCATGCGGGTTGGTAAGTGGTCCCATCCCAAAGCTAGTCAGGGAAAAAAGCCGACACTAGAAGAGGTGAGAGTGTGAATAAGCTCGTGTAATATCACGGCTGACCTGTGACCTCTTAAACACACCGCAGGTGAGGCACTCCCCTTCCTCATATCCTCGCACTACAGCTTCCCCCTCGGTAAGCCAGAACCCTCACGCTACAGATCCTCCTCATGGAAAGGTGAGTCAGAACCCTCACAGTATATCTACTAACATTAGTGTTCATAAGCATTTTTTTTTGTAAACTGCTACAGCTAGAAGTATTTTTAAATATTGCAGTTGTAAAAGAAGCAAGTTATGTTAAAGCTACATGATACTTTAAGTAACTAGTACCTTCAGTATTTATAAAGTTCGTATAGTTATGAAAATCGTAATTTAAAGATCTAATAAAATTATTTACGACAAAAACTTTTACGATAAATTTTCAATGAGGAAAGGTGGATAAGTCCAAATAGACTAAAATTGTAGTTTTTTTTTCATCAGTTTTTTCACTGGTGTTTTCCGAATAAGCCGCATAAACGTTTATTTTTTTAAAACAAGACCAAACTTTGCAATTTTATATATAAAATACAGTAAATGAGATAAACCAACTACCTAACAAATTTATTATCACCGTTACCAAGTCGTTTGCAACAGTAATCCTACAGGTTTTAAACAATACAATGTTACGATAGTAACTCTAATCAAATGACTAAAAATGCTCATAGAATTCACTGTAGGATACCGTCATTGAATTAGTACTGTGGATATCCCTATAAAATTTAATATACTATTTACAAGACTTACACAATACAATTTGAAACATGATTTTGAGAAAAAAATTCGTGGAATTTTTCCTTCAAGTTGCAATAAAATCTTAATGCTGTACCATTCACACATAAAAATCAATAAGGTTTTAATGGAAGCCTCAGTTTGTACAATAGGACTCAATATTTTTTTATTGACTTTCATTAGACCACAAAACTAGGGCACTTGCTTTGATTTACCAGTGGCTTCGACTAATGAGCTTCAAGAGAGTTAGAAGACAATCTTGGGACCACTCGTGATTGGTCAACCACCATTTATCGCTCGTGGGAAATTTTGTCATAAATTTTTAATATATACATGCTATGCATATCAAGCAGAAGAGAACTAAATGTACTTTTTACTAAGGTAAACTTGAGTGTAAATAGTTAGACTTAACGCTGTTGAAGTAAATTTTAAGTAATTGAAATATATGTTTATATCTGCGAACGAAAAGTGTACGTATAATAACAGTAAAGTAAAATGAAGGAAAGTTCTGTAGGAAATAAAAGTTATAACGTATGTGAAATGTGACACTATAAAATGACAAGGTTGCTTTTTTCAGATAGTAGATTTTTAAGAGCAGATATTGTTTGATAAGAAAAAAATTTATCTCAAATTTATGCGTGTAGCAGTATTAATAGTTTTCAAAAATGCCTGGATGTAGTATTAAAAACTGCAAGAACTTAGCTAAAAAATGATTTAAAATGTATTAAGTACAAAACTTGATATTTTCTATTGAATTTCATGACTATGCCTGTCAAAAGTTCTATTATTTGAATATTTTATTTGTTTTTTCTTGCTGAATACAGTCACAGTCAATACGAAAAGCAGTTTTATAACGTTAAAAAAAATATTATCGTGACTTTACATTCTGAATGTGTAAACAATTTCCAACTGATTTAATGATGAGTTTCATGTAATAATATGTATTTTGACTATTTTTACTTTTTTTTCTTAACTTAATCCTATTATCTAAACAAATTAAATACTTATTACTATCAGTAAGAGTAAATAGTATATGTGAATAACTATTAAATGCTAAGCTTGCCTAACTGTTTATTTTGTTAAAGGTTGTTTTCATATGGATATTACAACTTTTACAGCAGATCAGCGACTTAGAAGACACAGTGTATATGAGTTAGTAATAATATTTTTCTTTTTTATTCGTCTAAAAGTACTGATAGACGGGTATATGAAGCATATGATAATGAATTTTTCGCAGTGACGACAAAAACGGTTTGAATTGCTTTGTATTATGGTCACAATAGATAGAAAAGTGTTTTGTGATACATTTGTGTTATTTAATAAATAGTAAGAATTGACTGAATTTTCTCGTTCAATCTCACTTATGATATTCTCTAGTAATATCGTCCTACAAATATAGCCATATTGATTTGTTTGCTGTTCAATTATCTACCTATCGAAGCTAGTAAGATTATGTAAGACCTATTTCTGCAAAGTTGTGAAGTAAAAAAATGCAAAAATCAGAATTCAACATTTAAATTGTACAGCATTACTTTACTTTATAATTTTGTTTTAACTTCTCAAAGTAAAAAAACTAGGACCTTTTATGGGGATCTTAAAACACGTGTGATGGTTTCTGTCTCACGTTAAAGTAACATTAAAAGAAAATGAATCATAGAAAAATTAATTCGGCTTCATTGATCCTCACAGTATAAATACATCAAGTTATCAAAAAAAATTTTGTCAAGAATACAATCAAATATAGTACGACAGTGAAAAAAATCTTATTTGTCGTTTTGACCACGATTTTTATCGAAGTTTAATTGGGCATTATGAACAAATCTTCATAACTCTATACATATATAACTCTAATACTTAATTTTTTACCAAATAGCAACCATTTTTAGTTAAAAGACCATAATTTTACACGAATTAAAAAAAAAAGTAGAAAAGTAAAAAACCTCATACTTTGTGGAGATTTAAAGTGTTTTCGTGATGTCATCCCACTATGCCGACTTATATTGGAATACAACAATTGCCAAACGCAAAAAATTTATACATTTTGCTACCAAGCCCAATCGATAGAGAATAAAAAGTTTTTGTATGCGGTTTTAAGTGCAGTTCTATGATCCTAACGAAAGAAAGGTCATGTATTCCCTATATCAATTTTGTAAACTACCACTACATTGGCTTATAATGAAGATTATCGTAAAAAATCAAGTGGCAAGATTGTGGTAGGTATTGTTTTTGTGTGGGGTACATTTTCGGAGGTTAACTGTCGGGTGCATGATAAATCCTATCTGCGCCGTACATTGCACTTTCAACGACAAAGTCTTATTTCCTATCTTTTCATCTAAGTTGCGGCTTGTATGTAGTACTAACAACATAATACTTACGAAACTCTTAGCCAAATAAAATATGATGAATTTAGTTTGAGTCTTTGCCCATTATGAGGACTTCTAGTGACTGTTGTAGCTGGTATTAATTTTTGACCATATTTGAACCTTAGTTTCTAGGGTCTTAAAGTCAGTGGCATTAAAGTTTTTAGTTTATGTACATTTATGTTGAATTTAGTAAGTAAATTTTAGTTATTAATCTAACAATCAAATGACAACTTTACTAATCTAAGGAATATATATAAAATACAATGTATCAGTCACGTTAGTTTTATCAAGAAATTAATTAGACAAGTTTACTGACACATGAATGATGTGAGACTAGCTGGAAATGAATGTACTTAAAACTTTTAACTATAAATTTTACATAAACATCAGCTTTTATTGAACTTTTCCATCGACTGCCAGTTATATGAATTGTATGATACTGAAATTTCTCATTTACGTAAGAACCTAGTTGGTACGTGTTAAATTTTGTATTACAATTTAAACTCAAGGAGACTTGGGCGTTTGATGTCGCATCTATTGAGGGGCCCGTGTGGGGTACTTGTCATACAAATGATTCTTTGTAATATTTTTTTTATAATCATTTTGATTATACACATGTGTGAACAAAATAGCAATAATACGCGGAAAAGTCATTGGGAAAATCGATATTACAAAATTTATTAGTTTTCCCGAGGTACCGTGTATACAGTTGACAGCCCTGCCAATGTTAAACTGACAACACCGCACTCTTGTCTATTCTGCTGTTATATCTACACTTGTGTTGGACTGAAACCTGTCCAATCTGTCATCGTCCTCGTATATTTTTGTCAGCATGGATTAAGTGAAAATGTCTCAGAGAGAACATGGAGTTGTGGGTAAGAAGAAAGGATAGTTCATTAAAAGAAAAGAAAAAGAGAATATAGCAAAACTATTTGTAAATACAGCCGGGAAACAGGGAAGGCGTATAAATTCGAAAAGTGAGGTTAGTGTACAATTTGTAAACATTGGAAAATGCAAAATATTTTTCGATTAAACATTTTAATTACAAAATAAAAACTTGTTAAATTCATGTTTTTATATACAGGTTTCTGATGAACAGTCGAAAACACTCTTAGAAGGTCGAGTAATTATTGAAAAAAAGACAGTGGCAGAAAATTTATGGTGTAAGTCTTGTGACAAGCCGTTGTCCCTTCAACATTTGCAGCATGAAATGTTCCAAGGAATAGTCAGCACATGGTACACAAAATGCCATTTTTATGATATTATTGTGGAAGTAGACACTGGAAAGAGATCAAACCGTGGTCACTATGATACTAACTTAACATCAGCTATTGGTGAGCATACAACGTTAGATGCAATACTCAATACTAAAATTCACTATTTTTTAACAGCGTATTTAAATTTTTAGAAATGCTTGATGCAGGTCTTGGTGCAATGAAGATCAACACTTATTTATCAGCCTTGAATTGTCACACTCATGATGCTAAATCCTTGAAACGTAGTGAAAGATACGTAGGTAAAAAATTGAATCTTTTGCAAAGGAGTCAACCGTTGCAGCCCTAGAAGATGAAAAATTGGCAACCATTGCATACAAAAGCAATAAGTAAGTCCTCTCGTACTAAAACAATCGTTGAGCTTCGTCATTCCAGTGAGAATTTTTGTACACCCTTACACTTGTCAATAATCGACTTATTATTTTATTTACAAACTAAATTTATTGTACCTTATTCATACAATATTTACACTAACATTTTATGCAAAATCTTCAATCACTGTTATTACATGCGATTAATTTTGTACATTTCCATTTTTACACAAATTTTTTTAAAAATATTTATTGAATACTTGTCAATGTGATTATTTAAATACTTTATACACTATTTACAAGAAAATTATTTGCAATACTCCGTTTACTAAATTTTGATGTATAATATATGAAAGTATACAAAAATATAACTTTGTGTATAATGTTGATTTTGTACTTGTTATTAAACCTGTACCTGCCCATCATTCATCATTTTTTTCACTTCGTAGTGGTTTGACAGTTGTAGATGAAAATGAAGTAATCACGAAACTAACTGCTTCCTACTATGCTGCATGGACAAAAAGATCCCGCCAAAATAATAGTTTTAGTGGTATAAAAGCAATCTTTTTTTCAATTCTCGTGCTTTCAAGTACTGATTTATTAAACAATAATATAACTATGCAGGTACATCGTCGTTAATTGGATTTTTTAATAGAAAAGTTATAGCTTTTACTTGCCACAATATATACTGTAAACAGTGTAAAGTAAATGAGTCCAAAAGTCATGATTGCAAGAGAAATCACAATGCTTCATCGAAAGCAATGGAGGCAGATATGGTTGTAGAGCTAGTATTGAAGAATGAAGATCTAGTCAAAAAACGATGCTAAATTACGACACTAATCGGTGATGATGACTTATCTGCCATTGCAGCTCTGAGGTGGCTGTCACCTTACACAATTACAAAATGGTCTAACTTGAACCATGTTGCAAAAACTTTTAATTTTAAATTGTATGAAATGAAATTAAATGCGTCACTCAGAGAAAATTTTTAAAAACTTTTACTATAGCAATAAAACAAAATAAAGGAGATGAGCTACAGGTGAAAATTGCTTCAGAAAATATTATTCCACATGCTTTCGGAGAACACCAAAGATGTGGTTCATATTGTACTATTGAAGAGGAAGGTACGCACGTATGTAACTATTTTAAAGATGGCAAATGTTTATCAGATCTGAATTTAAGAGAACAATTGGAAAAAAAAATTGAACCGTATGTAAATAATGCTCAACAAATAGCACCGTGCGCAACTAGTCAGGTAAACGAGTCTTTTAATAACACGGTCATAACAAAAATTCGAAATCTTTATTTTACAGTGGGTCAGAATCGCATTGTTTTCGCGTAGCAATAGCTGTGTCGCAAAAAAATTTTAGAGTTACTTTTATTGTAAAACTCAATGAAAAATTGAATTTTCTCCCGGTAATTATACAAAGAAGTTTCGTAAAAGAAAAGAAGATACTCTGACTTATGAAATCGAGAAGAAAAAAATAACTTCTTTTAAAAGGAGACTTCTTGTTTTGAAGAAAAAAAGAACATCAAGAAATTGCCAAAAAGAAAATCGCAAAGGTGTTTCATACCAATCTGGCTGTGGATATTTGAATACATCGGATTCAATAGACGAAGTTCCACTTACTGGTTTTTAAATTTTTTTTTTTATGCACGTTGCATTGCACTTTTTGTACTTTATTTCTTTCAGATAGCACTGATGAGACCAATTGTAAGGTTGTTATATTCAACATTGAAACAACTGGTTTAGCTATGACTGATAAAATAGTTCAGGTTATTTTTTTCCTGAAATAACGTTTTCTTTATTTCAAATCAATATTTAACAATGTTGCTATTTACTTTAGATTGCAGCAACCAGTGGCAACAGTTCATTCAATATTTACGTAATGCCAAGAAAATTCATGTCAGTTGAAGCTTCTGAAGTTACTGGGATACAGATTCGTAATGATCAAATGTTTGTCGATGGGTTTGCTGTGATAACAACTTCACCTAGGGAAGCTTTTATTAGTTTTCTATACTTTCTGAAACTGAAAAAAAAAACCATGCATCTTGGCAGCTCACAATGAAGATAAATTTGATGTACCAAGAATACTTGCTTTAGCAAAATCCTTAAATCTTTTGAAGGAATTATTACTATTTGTGAAAGGAGTCTGGGATACTTTGCCTTTATTTAATAGTATATTAACTGAGCGTAAGACAAAAAAAGGATCATTTAAACAAGTCGATTTAGCCAATGACTTTTTGGATAAAAGTGATGTTATGAGCGCACATAATGCGTTGAATGATGTTTTAGTTTTACAAAAACTTATTCATAAGATTTGTGTTGACACATCTGAAATTGTGAAAAATACAAAAAGTATTGAATTTTTATTAAATACTAAAGCTAGATTACAAAAAATCAGAGACAATAAGAACTCAATGACTGATTTAACGAACTTAAAACCAGCTATGAAAACAAAAATTTCTAAGGCTGGTATTGATCAAACAATGCTCCTCAAAGCAATTGAAACGGGAGGATAAGACAGTTTGACATTCCTACTAGGGGAAAATGTGAGCAATAAACCACGAGTTACCACCAACAAAAAAATCATCCAGAATATTTTTTATCAGCTACACAAGAGAAAAAAGTGTATATATTTTTTGTTACAAATGCTGTAGAACAGTAAATAAATGATTCTAACAAAGTTAATTATATTTTGTTTTCCTACAAAAATCTAGAAAAATTCACCTATATAATCTCTGAATTTCAGACCTAGCCAGCATTAAATTCAAAATCACTCAAGTCTCCTTAAGTTACAATTTCAAATAATAAAAGCTTACTTCGAAATTATAGAAAAACTGAATTTTCTAATTCGTGCCTCAAAGCTAAATCCAGCCAACGACTATCATTTCAATCCAGTCTTAGTAAGATACATATATGGTACAAGAAGTTTGACTTCATACTAAGTTAATTCCTTGTTTCAATTAAGGCTTTATAATGTAGTTATGACTATTTAAACTTCTACTAGAACTACTTTGACTTGCTCTTTTGTGCTTCCATTATCTCAGATACATACTATGAATACAACTTTTCGTATTTTATAAAAGTAATTATCATTTCTTTGTAGGGTACACTCTTACATTGGCAACATTACTAGAGCCGTAGGATTGCATCATGAGTTTACTAGGTCTTTAATCTTTGAAAAGTATTCAGACAGGGTTAAAAAAGTGCAAGAGTTATTTCATATATAGTTTCAACAACAAAAACTGTATTTTCAAGTGTGATTAATAAGTTATTGATATGAAAAATGAAAAAAATGTTCATTAACAATATTTATCACATGTGTGTGTTGCTTTTTAAGAGGTATAATTAACATTTATGTTGTTGTAAGCCAAATTTTTGACACAATTTTTTCTAGAACACAATGTCCATAACCCACCTGGTTAAAACTAGCCTGTTGTTGAGGGAAGGCATCTTTCAACAAAAAGAAGAAGTTAGGGGGTGGTGACAGACGTCTTTGAGCAGAGCAGATCGATTGACAATATAAAACAACAGTAACCACACTGTGCTGAAATTGCTAGGCATAGTGAGACAGTGCTTCTGCTCGATTTTGTTGTCTCTGCTAGAGCTGATGCCGTTGGTCGGTAATTGGCAATAGTAAAAAAGAGCCCATACCCAGTGTACTTATTTGCTTCTCTCAGCCGTTAAGTAGTAGCTCCAAGGGGTGTAGACGATGGTTGGTAAAAGTAGGTTGAAAGAGGGTTGACACACTGAGTTTAACATGGTAAAAAACGTAAGTGTTTTATTTAAATCAATAAGTGCTCTAGCTACAGCCATAGCGTAGGTCTTAAGAAGTGAACGAGAAGCTTTAGCTTTGGTTTAATACTAGGTGCTTTGGTAGGATGATTACGAAAAGTTATGCAGCCCTTCTGTGACGAGGATTTTTCAAGCCGATAAGCACCTGCCAGAATTCTATCACAAAAGTTCTCTAGTACGTCATTTACCTAGTCCCATCACACAAGATTTATTTGCTCAAGAAGGTCTGCCACAGGTGTCAGGCTCCAGTACGCCCAACAATCCTGAAAAAAGTTAAAAAGGTAAAAGGGAGACCTAATTACAAATAAGCATAACCACAGACGGAAATATCACAGCGCGCCCACGCTATTTATTCGTCCTCTTCACACTGTCAAACCTTGACACTTTCTCTCTTTCTCTCTCTCTCTCTCTTTCTCTCTCTCTTTCTCTTTCTCTCTCTCTCTCTCTCTCTCTCTCTCTCTCTCTCTCTCTCTCTCTGTGTATATAGGTACATTGCTCTCGAGGTAACTGTCTTCGTGTGAAAACCTTCTGGTCGTCCTCACCGCTGGACTCCTCCTTGGCTCGGCTGTCAGTGGCTAGTACTAAGGTTACACGCACACAAACACGCAACTTCAACCATACTTTGTACTCAACTCAATTGCCTCAATCCTATATAAAACCACGCACATTTACTCTCACCCACTCGGATCGTGCCCAACCTTTTTTTCCCGGTGTATTACTTGCTAAACAGAACCCCTACGTTCTCACTATTCTTGCTGCCACCTGGTGCTACCCGGAGCTTGTCCTGATCGTTGCAGTGATCCAGCTGCATGACCAACTGTTGGTAGGTCAATCTATGGTTACTCTGCTCTCTTATAAATAGAGTTCACTACGTTACCCTTTTCTGTGCTATCTGTATTCCTTATCTGTACCTGCTCATAAGCACCTTCCTCAATCTTCGATTACACTGCCTTCTCCTCTCACCTGTCACTTTTTCTGTATTTATTTACTATAATCTTTACTTACTTGACAATCTACTTTCAATGCTGCTCCGTACGATACTGACTTTGCTATGCAGTAAGTCTGCGTAAGTATGCGTGCCCCTCTCCGTGCATCTCAAAACCTCTAACGCTCTTAAAAACCAATAAATCGTTGAAGGTCTTAAAAATTAAGTTCTCGACATGACAACCAGGCCATCAGTTTGTTTTCGACGTCCCGCAAGCTCACCCGTCTCCCTTATTTCTCTTACACACATATCCACTTGACCACACCTTACACACACTCAATTTTTCTCCTTGCCTTTGGTCCTTCTCGCTTCTCTTAGCTCGTACGGTACCGAGAAAACACATTAGGTTACGTGTTAACAAGCCATACATACAAATATATGTATTTTCATTACATAGTTTTCCTTTTTTAACATTATAGTACTCTACGTATGGCTCCTTTAATAAGGGCACTACTATAGGCACTAGGAAAGGGATCAGAAGCCTCCATTTTGGGGAGAGGGGTAGGAAAAGATGTGGCAATTTTCGCTGCGAGAAGTCACCTAAACACCCTACTCAAAGAGCATTGCGTGGGGAAAAAGCACATATGAAAAATCACAGAGGTACTTGCCCAAAAAGTCGCACTGGCCGGAAACCGAAACACGGTCTCCCGCATGACACTCCACGATCTAGTCAACTGAGCTGCAACGCATCATATATTATATGGTTATTTGTGTGGAGCATTCCACATATCCCCCCCCATAGCCCCTTTATAGCCCGCCACAGACCCCTCCCCCCATATAATCTAAAATTTGACATTTAAAACTTTTTCCTGAAACTACCACAGCCCTCCCACAGCTCCTTCACAGACCCCAACAGCCCCCCACATCATTCTTCTTGTCACTCCGCAGTCCCCCCCCCCCACGGACCCCCACACTATATTTTTGTTTTCTCAAACCTTCCTACACCATTTTCATTTATTTTTTCACACCGTCTAGATAAAAATTGATGGACCTTATACATATTTCTAAAATAAAAAAGTTATGTAATAATAATACCTAATTATACAGTAAAAATTATAATATCATTATCATAGAATTATTTTCATTTATTAATAAGTACAAAGTTCTTGTTGCCTTCAACTTTTTTGTGTTACTATAATTTTTCAACTATGTAACATTTATTATTTTTCATATGTAAGATTATTACATAATACAACATTAAAACGTTACACAACTATTAAATAATAATAACCGTTAAAGTATCACCTAATTCAACCAGGTTAAGTGAATTTACGTTGAGCTTTACTATTTAAGTTAACCTCTTTAATTTAGCTATATCATAACCACAAACAGAGAAAACTTTAACCTATTCCTTCGTCGTGTATATGTTATAAGGTGATAGTTGTTGTATTATTATTTTGCAAATTAATAAATCAACGTTAGTTTTACAACTGCAATTTAGAATATTAATTATGATTAAAGAAACCAAATGTTCTTAAAACAGTTATAATACATTTTTATCTAAAAGTAACCAGATGTTTTAAGAACAGTTATAATAAGTTATTATAAACTGTTAAAATATGAATTTTGTTAAAAAAATTAGAGATTTTTCAAGCTTAAAAATTTAAGCTAAAATTTTTTTCACAAAAAAAAATCATTATTCAGACCCAGCACATCATTATCACGAGCACGGTCATATACGTGCTTAAATCCATGTGTACATTTTCATGCATGCAGGTAGGAGGTCCCATCCAAACGCTTGTCTGGGAAACAAGCCAACATGAAAAGAGGGCGAAAACGCGAATGAGCTCGTACAACAGCATTGCCAACCTGTGACCTCTTACACACACCGCACGTACGGCACTTTCTCTTCACGGGAGCCACCCACTTGGAAGAGAAAATCCCATACCCTCGCACATAGCTTCCCCCTTAGTGAACCAGAATCCTAACATTACAACTCCTCCCCTAAGAAGAAAGGAAGGTGAGCCAGAACCCTCCCAGTATACCAACTATCTACAATAATTATTTTATGATAACCACAGAGATTGAATAATGTAATCTTCTGTTTAATAAATATTAAAAATCCACACATAATGTTTAAGAAAATTAATACTTATAATTTAGAATTTAAATTTAAGTATCATGTTATAGCAAAAATGTGTTTATCTATTCAAAAAATTTAAAGGCTTTGGTGTTACAACTATTCATGCAAAAAAAAAAAAAGTTACTTACAGCTTTTAATCAATAGTTAAAAAAAAAATACAGAATGTATTTTTTTTTTTTTGATAAATATAATAAGTTTTAATTTGTTGCCATAAATATTGCCAATCAATCTATAAGAATTATCAAGTAAAGTCAATAAATTATGTGAAAATCTTTTTCCGACAATATTTTCTATTTTAGTATTTTTTGTCTTTCTACTCAAATAAGTAAATTATTATCATCTTTGCATCTTGATAAAGCCACATATAACTGACCATAAAAAAACCAGGGTATTTTAAATACAAACTAACATTATTGAAACATTGAGCTTGAGATTTATTTATTGTCATAACAAATGCTACAACGATAGGAAACTGTTTACATTACAAAATAAAAGATAATGTTAAGGAGCTTCCTGTGTCTAGAGTTGATCTTAAAATGAGGACTCTACTTCCCATTTTTTCTCCAGTTATTATTTCCCTTTCTATATGACACTGTAATAATTTTGTGAATCGTTAACGTATTCCATTACACAGTCCATCTAATATACTTGAATTTCTTAGTTATATCACTATTCATACCAATTCTTAAATTTAGTTCATGAGGGAGAAGTCCTTCAGGAATATTGTTCAATATTTCCACCAAAAAATTTAAATAAATACTATTGTCTCATTTATTAACCCTTTTATGTATGGCGTTATCTAAACTATAGTAAGTTTAAATTTCTTCAGTTAATTTTTTAAGAATCTTATTATTAAAATAAGAGGTATACTCGTTATGTGACGTAAGTATAACACTATTCATCAAACAATCGTAGATGTTATAAAATATTTGAGAATATTTATCATTTATTATCCAGTTTTTAGAAATGTTAAAAGTTTGTATTTCCCCTTTTCCAATTTTTAATAATAACTCCAAAAATCCTTGATTGTTAGAACAAATATTGATTTCTAGATTAAAAATTTGAAATAAGTTCTATAAAAATCAAGATTTCATAGTTTGTGAAATTATAATTTTTCTATTGCCGTTTTTGATCACTAGAAGAATCTGACGAAAATCACCTTCTAAGGCAATTAATTTATTTCCAAAATATTTTTCCGTATTACACGAGTCTCTTAACGTTCTGTCTATTATTTCCAATGATTTATTTTTAAATGATTAAGCCTCATCAAAAGTAATTAAATCAACTTCTCTTAATTTTTTTTTTTTTACATTAGAATTCTTAAAATGCTCTTTCTATTTTATTAAAATCTAAAGAAAGTCTAACAGTCCTATGACTGATCATCCCCTTCGAAAGCAAAATTGGTGCTATGCTAGTCCATGCCATTGACATGATTTCTTAATTTTGAGAAATAAATAAACGTTTTATATAAATAAATTTTTTCAGACCCATTCGAGACCATCTGTAAAGAAAATATTACTTTTTTGTTTAAACTATAGGAAATATAAATTTTTCTGGTCATTATTCAAACTGTTATACATCAAGTTGAACTTTTTTTTACTAAAACGTATTTCATTATCTATTTATTTTTTTTTTACTCTCTATACTTTTTGGTACAGGTAAATGAAGGCATTTCAAAATTTGAATGCTGAAATTTGATTAAAAATTGATGAAATCTTAAATGGATATACATAACTATTCATTTATTTTATAATTTTATGAAAGGCCTTTTCTAAAGAAAAATGAAAATAAAGAAAAATAAAAAAAATTAATACAGATGAATTTCAAGTAGTTAAGGATTTACGGAAAAAGTCTTCAAATTTATACGCTGAGAGTTGGTGCGCGAAGCTCGCCAGGGGGCAGAGCCTCACTTATTTATATTTATAGACAGAGGGTGAGAGAAAGAGAAGGAGAGAAAGAAATGTATGTATATTATGTTAGGACTAGGTAGCTACCGATGATTTGCTCAAAATTACAGGTATCCAGTGACTTGATGGCTTTAGCTACCACGTTGCACTTTTTATACACAAGAAGCTTCTTTTGACTTGCAATTTTCAATCAGTCAAGTGCTAAATTGTTAAAACTCCCCTGGGGCTTTAAACGGGAAGAGGGAGTTAGGGGTCAGTGGCAGTTGTCTTAAAGGAGATAAGATCTATTAATAATATTGAGTAACAGTAAGCACACTGTGCTTAAATCTCCAGACAAGGTGAGACAGTGCTTCTGCTAGATTCTAATGCCTCTGCTGGAGATGATGCGATTGATAAGTGATTTTTAACAGTTGAGAAAAGCCCATACCCAGTGTACTTTTTTGCTTCTCTCAGTTGTTATGTAGTAGCGCGAAGGTGTGTGCACAATAGTTAATGATATAACGTTGACAGAGAGTTAACCCACTAATTTTGGCGTGGTAGTTAACGTTGGTGTTTTATTTAAATCATCAAGTGGTGGTCACTGCCGTAACATAGGTTTCGTCAACTGAGCGAGAACTTATAGCTTCGGATTAGGACCAGGTGATCTGGAAGTATAATTACGAGAAGTCGCATAACCCTTCTGATATGCTGGAAGTAAATTATTACACACAATGTCTCCTAGGAGCCAGTGTTAGCCACCCAGAAAGCAGCAGGCTGTTCTATTAAGCGTGAAGTATGAGATAGAAATAAGTGTGATATTTAAGAAAACAAATTCATTTGAAATGATTCAAACTAATGAATAAAAATTATTTAAATCATTTATAACTAATAAAATTATTAGAAACGTGGATGCCGTTCATGTTGCCTCATTCCTTACATTATCCAATGACTTAGGTAAAGATTTAAGTCACTCCTGTAGCATTGGAGCTGTATTTAAACTGTTAACTGCTATTTCTTCCTCCAGTGGAGAACAAAACACCACCTTATAACTTTAATAACCCATAGAACAAGGCTACACGGAGGATTATTGTCCTAATAAAAGTCGATTCTTAAAATAGCGTCCTCGTTAATTAATGTGTTGTAACCAAAAAGTACGATGTATGACACAAACATTTCAAGTGCATGCAGCATCATAAAATTAAGGTGTATGTAAACGGTTATATTGCGTGCATACACTGCTAATCTCGATGTCACAATACATACACCAAAGTTTTCAGTGAACGCTCTTGCATTCACTGAAATTTCCAGTGTACGTTGAAGCGTTCACTGAAATTTCCAGTGTACGTTGAAGCGGTCACCCAAGTTGAGATTTTGTATCCATATACCATGATACAATGATACGTTAATAAAGTTATTGATACACGGGAAGTTTTTAGAAAGGGTTTGACTTTTCAATAAGTTGCAAGGTACAAAGATTCAATGATGCGTTTGTGTAACCAGGAACGTTTGATACTCACAACCATATGATACGAGCCACATAACCTGTAAAGTGTCAACTTATAAATATCCTACACGGCACCTTAAGTTTCACCGAGATTTTGGATGCATCCTGCGTCGTACATCAAAAATCTCGGTGTACGCTGTGTCGTACATCGAAAATCTCGGTGTACGCTGTGTCGTACATCGAGAATTTCGATGTACGATATATTTACACGCAAAGCGACCGTGCACACGCACCTTAATTTTTTGTTATCAGTGTACCTTAAAAATAACGTGTCATACATTATACTTTATTGTTCATACATGCTTATTGACGATGCTCTTTTATTGTTCATCGAAGTTTTCAGTGCTTGCATGTGAGAACAGTGATTATTTAGGACAATAATCCTCCGTGTATCCTTTTATGGACTGCACTATTTCAAAATATTTGAGTATCTCTTTGAGCATAAGCTGACTATAATTTTCCTTTAATAGTACGTTAAGTTAAAGTTTATCAGCCATTGCCTCGATCATTTTAAGGTTTTGTTAGTCCATTGTAGATGTAATTCTGTAGTCGTAAGTATGATGGGTGTTATGATTATTATTGATTGATACATGTATAAGTTTGAAAACTTTTGTGGTGTTTTTCATGCTGTTGATTATTATAATAATTTGTAGGTTATGTGTGAAATGTAAATATAAAAACATATTACTGTTTATGGAGCAGTTGGATAATGGGCAAGGAATACATGGATGGATAAAATCATTACTCATCATTCTGTCTTAAAATATTTGCGGATTGACAACACAATGAAATACATAACACAAGTATATGCTAATCTCATTATTACTAGGAGGCCGTGTACAATAGAGTTTCATGCAGCTGTAATAAAATACAACATGCGTTTTAACTTCAAAGTCCCGAAGTGTTTTTTTTGAGATCTCTGTGTCTACTAATATCATTTCAATACGTGGCAGTAATAATATAATTAACTAAATATAAATTCACACATTTGTTTTATAAAGCTTGAAATTAAAATCCTAAAACTAAGTGATATATTTTCTTGACGCAGAAAGTAGCTAGTTAAGCGGCAGCGTTTAATTATTGGGTTCATTTACTGCTACTGTTGAGTTTACTTCGTGAATTGATGATTTTGGCAAAGGGTGAGTTAATTTCTTGTTCAATTTGTTTTTCCCTCTTTTTCATTGGCTTAGTGTATCTTTTGCGATACGTAGATTCATCATTTTGTTTTGTTACAATAGCGCTTTTAGGATCCATGGGTCTTACATTTCTTTGAGATATTTTTTTTCGCTGATCTTTAACGGCATAACAATATTCTAAGATACTAAATTAAGAGAAAGAATTTAAAAAATCTCATTCTCTTTTTGTTTCTTCTATATTCCATGGAAGAAGATACATAAGTCACTTTGGGTGAGTATTTGGTGTATCATTGTCACTCTTTGGCAATGTTAGTAAAAAAATTTTTTTTGCTTACAAAATAGAGGATTTTACCTTTAAATTAAAAAATGTCTGAGATTGCTCTCCTTTTTTAAGTGGTTCATAAGTTTTTTTATAAAAAGAATTGCTATTGTCATTAATAGTTATGGTTCGATGTGTACAACTATGTAAATCTGGAGGTATGTGCATTTCTTTGATATTTCTTTCATTCCCTGTTAGTAAAATTAATTAATGCAAAGAATGATTTAGGCAGACTCTAGTCTTTATTGTTATTTGATAGTCAGGGTCCATCGTGCATCCTTAAAAAGTATCAAATCACTATTAATTTAAAAATACATTGCCAATTTTCAGGGTGTATGGCATGGGAGTACCAAACTCCGTATCTTCATTAAAGGTCTAGTTGTGGATGATTAAGATTTTTTTTTCTCTTAAAATTTGACATAAAGTTTACATGGTTCGTATTATTTTGGTTCTTATTTAATAATTACTTTAATAATTATTTTGTCAAAAAATGTTGATAACGTTTTTGTTTTTTATTCAGGTTCCCATTTATCTTTGAAATTTTCTCTTCTTGAACTTCGGATATTTTTAAAAATTTTGTTACAAAAATTTCTTCCTATGTGATTTAAATTCTTCCAAAAGACTGTATAAGGTTACTAAATTAAAAGGCCTTTTACTAATTATAATTGACAGTCCATTATGTTCTTAATAAGGTTTTATTAATATTTGACTTACTTTTAGTATCTTTGATTTTAAATAACTAAAGCCCAGTGCGCCTATTAATCTCAACAGTCTTGAGACATATTTAATTAGTTGACAATCTTTGCTTGTAAAATAAACTATACTGTTTTTTTGTATGTTAGACAATATCTGATGGTAATTATATTGTTTATTAGCTCAGCTCCATTTTCCGTTATTATAATTGTCAGTACTACTGCTACTATCACTAAGACTTACATATACTGTTCCGTACTCTTATTGGTATTCATTGATTGGTTGAACAGGGTATAAGTTCGATATTAACATGCAATTATGTGCAATACTTCGTTTTCATGACTTATTTGTATTGCAGTTCGTTTGTTTGTTTGTTATTTTTTTTATTTAAGTTGTCTAAGGTTTCTTTTGTTATTTGTTCCTAGTCTGATGCTAAGGATTGTCTGTTTTTTGCAGTATTGAAAGTACTCGTATGCGTCAATGTACTAGAACTAAAAGGTGTACTTTCTTAAATATAAGGGGTAATTGATAACTTTTTATTTATCTTGTAATTTTTCAAAATTTCATCTCCATTAAATAGGGATATAAAGTCTATTGTACGTCTTGAAAAATCTAAAATTTTTTTAAATAATACAGAACCCTTAAAATTGTCAAGATTATAGGTGCCTTTTTTAAATAATATGTCCTGAATTTTGGGATCCAGATTATCTCCATCAGAAAATCTGGTTACTGATAAGGAATCCGTATTAGCTTGCTTGGGTTCATCATCGTTGTTAGACTTGTCAGAAATTCCTTGAAAACTTTGGTTAAATATTTATGTTAACTTTTTTATTTTTCAATAAGTAACCTAATCAATATTACTTACCATATGTTTAGGTTCATTTAAGCCTCCAGTAAACAAAATAGGTATGACAAAGACTTTACTTTTTGTTGCGTCCGAGTCTGAGTCCGTATCTATATTTGAGTTTACTTCCAATTTAGTCAATTCTTGCTGTAATCCACTTCGTCTATGGTCATATACTGGTGGTTGTGTATTTTTTTTTGAGGATTCTCCAGTATCATTTGAGTCATTTTCGAAAAATACACCAAGGTACCAAGGTTAGTTATTGATATAACTTGTGATTGTGCCATTTCCTACGTTGTGAAACTTCTAGGTCTCATTCCAGTGGTTTCTGCATTTGTATCGCTGGCGTGTAATGTTGAAGTTATTGATTTCAAAAAATTTACTGTTAATGAGCTAGAATCTCTTAAGGTATTTTCAGTGACATTTTTTAATATACTCGGTCGAGATGAAGATGATGTCTGTGATTGTGGAAGTGTTTTCGTTCGAGTTCTTTGAGCAATCACTCTATGATCTAATTTTGGCCATTTCTTGTTTGTTTTTGAAGCAAGGGATTGTCCAGGACCTCTGGTTAATTTAGGTACATCTGTTTCATTCAGCCACTCTCCCAGGTCTTGTCATTTCCACTGTAACTTTCAAGATTATTGATAGATTTTAGGTTTTACAGTCGTTACATTACATATTCTTACTATTCCTTTCCTCCTATTTTGTAATTCTGTTTTCTTCTTTTCCTCTTTTTTTTCGACCTATCATGATAATTCTTAGTAATGGTAATCCATTGTTTATATTGTTTTTTGCATAAAGATACAGTCCTCCTGGATTTCTTAATAGTGCATCAGCATTGGTATGGAGTTTTTCTGGCTTTTATTTAAAAGCATATTTATAATCGATAAATTCAAATATCCAGCGCATTACGCGCTAACCCGGATCTTTCCTCATATGCATCCGTTTCAATGGCTAATGATCAACTACAAGAACAAATCCATTTGCTAATAAATACGAACGAAAATGATGCATTGCGTAAAGTGCAGCTAGGCATTTTTTTTAAGTCATAGAATAATTTTTTTCAGTTTTATTTAGAGTTCTTGAAAGTAAGGCAACAGGATAGTCAAACTCATTTATTTTTTTACTTAAGCCGCTCTAATTGTCAATTTTAATGATTTACTAAAGTCAGGAAATTGGTAAAAAGGCTCTTGACATAGACAGCCTTTAAGTATTTGAAAACTGTTTTCTTGCACTTCAATGCATTTTAATTTTTCTCCGTTTTTCAATAAATCTGATAATAGCTTAGCTTTTTTTAAAAAATCTTCAATAAAGCGCCTACAGTATTTTGCTAATCCTAAGAATTGTTTAATATTTTTTGAAGTTTTTGGTTGGGAAAATTCCCTAATAGCCTGTATCTTCATAGAATCTGGTTGTGTTTCTTATTCACTTTTTATATACTTAAGGAATATTACTTCTATCCACAAAAATTCAACTTTATCCGACTGGAGCACCATATTCGCTAATCTTAACCAGTTCAAAAGTATCCTAACTTTACGATCATGATCTACTCAAAATATATTCAACATACATTTAAAATACATGTCAACGTCCTATTTTAACTATTAGCAAGTTTTCTTTAGTCAAACCAGTATTAATTAAATTTATTTTTACTATTTGACGTATTCGAGCCTTCGTCATTTATTAAGCAAACTTATTAGTATTTTTTTGTTCCTTATTAAAGAAATGTTATTATGCACTAAGAGTATTCTTACTCTATTTAACAGCATTTGGTTGGAGTGTATGTCAGTTGTCTTATTTATTTTTTTCACTTTATATGCCACTTTTCTTATTTATATGCAAGTTTTCTTATGAGTGGGCTTTATAAAGTTATCTCGTAGGTGCTATTCCTTTTATAAATATTTTAGGCGCTGTGTATCTCATTGGCATCATCACATACATGTTGTTCGCATTGGCCTTATCTTCCATCAAAGCCTTTTCAGCACCACTCAGCAGTAGGTTGATATAATCGTTATATTCGCCCACTGATTGTCCTTGTCATTGGCGCACTTTCTACAGTTAAGTGTAATAGTAAACAACGGTTTTTCTTGTCCCATATTGTTTTTTTTTAATGTGTCATGCCCAAAATCTTGGCTACTTACACTCATGCATGCGGCACATTGCAGATTCTGCAATACTGTCTTCTTGTATGAATTTTTTTGGTAATCTCGAATCCAGCTTTTCTTGTTTCTAACATTTTAAATATAGTCCTTAAGCAAAATATTTTTTCCAACAAATAAAGGACTTGATTTAATTGCATGCTGAAATGAGAAGTTTGCATAGGGAGACTTCACCAGTGCTTGGGCTACGGTTACATTAGCATCGTTTTTTTTATTGATTACTTTTTTAGTTACATAATTTGCGTTATGTGGGTTTTTTATTTTTTTTAATTTTTTTTATCCTATATTATGTAGTAGGAAATATTTTGTTTTCTTCATTTCTTACAGGAAATATCATATTAAATTTTGGACATTTATCACAGAAGACACAAGTAACGAAGAAATAGTAGAATGTATGCATATATGTATGTGTGTGTATACATATGTCTTTATTGTTAATGTTTGTTTGGGGTATCCATGTAAAATGAGTTTGCTTGAATTTTTATAGGTGTACGCCTGCCAACGGAACAATAAGTATACTATGTATATGCCCAGAAACTAAAGTGAGAGAGTGTAATCAAGCGTGCATGTATGATATCATCGGCTTCAAGCAAGGGAGCATATAGCGCAGGGACTTTTAATATGGCATGTGAGGCTATATATCCAAATTGCTACACCCCTATAATCGAGGGCATGATCTCAAACTCTCTGTCTGCGTTGAGTGAGAGTAGTCACCTTCTAGCGCGCTCAAATATATTTCCACTGTATTTACTCTTGGCCTGACTAGCATCAATATTTTTAAGTATGTTGGTATTTTACGCATTTGTGTGAGCGTGTTACAATGCAGGCACTGACGCCGTAATGCCTACTATGCTGTATGTATTAATACAGTTCTCATTTTCTTGCTTATATAGATGTTTGGTTCTGTTTGTTTACTCTGAGTGGGTCTTATATGAATTTATAATGTGTAAATTCTCTAGGGGCACGAATTGCGTGTTTTATATATGTTATATACGTATATTTGATAGTCAGTTAGAGCCATAAGTGTGTGCTTGAATACTGGGCAGAATACGAACGATGTATACTACAACTGTATTCACTGCTATATGCAATTTGTCATATACAACGATTTCAATCGTTAAGCTCGAGTCTTTCTGACTAAATTTAAGAGTAAGAATTTTATTCTGATACTGTATACTGACGTATGGCTATATCTATAGGCTTCTTAAAGTCATCCGATAGACCCAACACTGGTTTTCTTGAGGTATAGTTGTCTGTATCTTCTTTTTTATTTACTATTATACATTCCTAAAATTTTATGCACTGTGATCTAATGCCATGGATAATATTCATACGTTTATACGAGTGCTCTATATGTGCAACGTGCAGTTTATCTGCTTATAAATTATAATTCATAATTATGAATAACGCGAGAATTAAAATAAATTTTAAAGTATTAGTAAATTTCCAGACTTTTTGTTTTCTTTCTTAATTTTAAGAGTTTCCTTTTCGCAAAAGTTATCACATTGACAAATTATTTATTTATTTTTGCTGCAAGGTTATTGATTTTATCTTCTGATAGTTTAGTATATAAGTTTTGCAAATTATGGTGACTTTACATTTTATCATAAATTAATTATAATCTCTATTCTAGGACTTTTTTCTCTCTTGTAAGCTCCTCTACAAAAATTTTTTTAGAAATTCTCTTATTTTTCTTAATACTCGCAATATTATGTGTCAAGGGTTTCATCTAATATCGTTTTATGAGAATGAATTGATTAATTTTGTGTATGTGAGTGAAATTATTAAATTATATTAGAACCTTACTGCAACTTTCAGAATTCTTCTTCTAGTAATACTCACAATATTAAGTGCAAATCCGTTTATGTATATGTATTTTTTATTTTGGTAGATAGCTTTCAGTAGCAGATCTAGGGTAGATAGTGTCTGCAACTTACACGAAACTTTAGTTACACTCTTTTGTCTTACATGCTATGGAGCCGGTACTTACTGACTTCAGATGCTTAGGCTTAGCCGCTCGCTTTGGTTTTCCCTTGACATTTCCGTGAGCTACGAAGATTACAGTCAGCTTTGTTATGTGACGACTTCCATGAAGTATGCATCTTTTAAAAGTCTTAAAATGTTATTATTGAGGAAAAAGATAATTTTATTTTTTCTTATATTACATCTTTTTAAACATTTATTTATTAACGCAAGTCATCACTTATTAAGAGCGATTCTTAAAGTCTTGGCTGCTTGCAGAGAGATTGCCTATCCTAAAACTCACTTGAGAGCAAAATCATCTCTGGAACTGAGCTGAGCTTCTTATTCACCTTTTTAAATCTTATCCTTACTTCTCTACTCTCTTCACTTGTTTTTCACAATTTCATTCACTATATCACATATCCTTTCTTCGTTGACTTCTCCTACTTTTCTTTTTTTATTGGTATCTGAAGCACAGCTCCATCTATGTCAATATACATCACTTTGCGCCTCTATGGTAAGGTATCTATTGTACCTGAAAAAATACAGCGCTTGTAAGGCAATTGAGTTGACTTAGCTGAAGAATGTAGCTCTTCTTCTTCCTACTTTTCTTTTCCTCCTATACTTTTTTCTGCCTTCACTTTTTTCCTTACCACGATTCCGACATTTTTTTCTGACTCCACCATCTATATGGCCATAACCATATGGTTGTATATCTGTGTTTTCTGAGAGTTAATAATGTTGATGATATAGTGAACTAATAGCTAGTTTTCACTGTGTCTCAGTACGGACGATGTGTAACTAAGAAAAAATTTTGTTTTTCTTATACATTACAATACAGTTATTCCAGAGATAGTTCCAGTAGTCTTTTAAGCCTATTGTGGTACTTACAACAACTGCTTGAATAATCTTAGCCTTTTTAATCATCTTTTTGTTTGTGACACGGATACAATACATCTTACTTAACAATCTAATGACTTCGTCATAATATTGCTACAACGTTTATCCTTTATCAGTTCAATGATCCTTTTCTGCTTACCGACAGTAAAATAAACAAATTATTTGCTAAAAAATCTGATGCATTAAGTTCCTTCATATCTTGTTTCATAGTAGAAAGAACACTTGTACCACAAATAACATAAATTGAGCTGTCAGTGTCGTTGTATAGTTAGCTATATTTATTGCAACATGGACTTCAATATATTGACTATGCAAAAACTTATATAAATTGGTCTTCTCACACTTATCTCCGTACATCAAAATTAAATAGCCAAAAGATTTTCTGCAAAGATTAAGCAAATGTGTAAGTTTGGTCAAGAAACGAGTGTTTTCGCACTATCGCGCCTTTTGCCATTGTTTACTAGCTTGACATTTATTCGCTTGCGCTTGTTCTTCATAGTCTTGTCATAAACGGTATTAGTCATAATTTTAAGAAAGAGTTTTTTAAAATCGTTTTTACTCTGCTTTCTTTTTTCTGTGTTCAGATCTACGTATAGTTTTAGCCATGGACTTTGCACAAAAAGGTAGAACTCTCTAAACTCTTTTGACTATTCATCCATCTGTTATACACTGCTTGAGTGCCTTATAATGTACTAGCAGCCCCCCGTTTTGGCTTCGCCCGAGACTTACTAAATAAAACACCGTAGTGTGTTGACATGTAATGTGAAACATTTTCAGTTATAAATTTGACACATATTCCTGATACATCTAAGAACAAAAATCTTCTTATTAAAAACATATTTTTTCGAAATCCTTATAGTTTATTTGGTTAAATAATGAGGTGTAAGAATTCGAAAAAATTATTATGCTGAAAAGTACCGTGCGTTCTTTATACCATAAAATAATCGGTGGCCATAAGAAGCCGTTGATTTACAGTTTTCCCCGTGTAATTCACGAAAACGGCTATTTTTTTAAGCTGTTAAGATTTTCAACCCCCAAAAAATTTATACTAAAAAAAAATTTTTTTTCTCATATCTCACAACTTTATTACCAGAGCAACAAAGTCCTGAACCTTAAAACCTACATTTTTATTGCCACAAAAACACAAATACATTTTCTACTCATTAAAAAATCTAAAGTAGGATCTTTAAAGATTTCAGAGATCGCTGTGAGGGTACAATGAAAAGCTAATCTTTCACGTAATGGACTCTTTAGTTGTCAATTTTGACGCTGCTGTTTCAATCTCAATAAATTTTCTGCGTCAGTTTCTTGACGCCTAAGTAAAATTGTATTTATTAGATACACTTGAAGTTTTTCTTCCGATTCACCCTCTTGCGACTTTTGGCATGCTTAAAATTTGTGTGACCCCTAAAGTGTGTTTTCTGTCAACTTTGTTAAGTTCTAATAGATTTGTTGGCAAGGTAGTTCGATGTCCGATGGCCCTAAAAAAGACCGGTGAGCTTTTTAAGTGAACTCTTTCTTGACTGCAGTTAACAGCAATTGTGACTGCCTGAAAACCTCAGGGAGATTTTCTCTGGCCTGCTGTTGAAAACCCAGACTGTTTGGGAGAAAAATTAAAAAGTCCAAAGCTTTGGGGCTAGTTGTAGTGCTCTTTTCCAACGTCTCCTGGTATAACGTCAAAGACGTTGGTGTCTAAAGCACCTTTTTTATTTGCAGATTCAGTTGTTTCGGTGATCTTAGATGGGGAGATTGGTTAGTGATACTTGTCCAGTGGAGGCTGTCTCGTTGGCTCAAGTTTTTTTTCCTAAATAGCTGTTATAGGTTTGCCCAACGCAGACTCTGGAGAGGATCAGTGATTCCTGGTTGAATGCTTAGAGTCGAGAGGGTAGTATAGGGTCGTCGGTCCCCGGGTTTTCCAGCCTCGCGAAGAACAACTCCGCAGGTGACGTTGTGCGTCTGCTAGTGAATGGTTGACTTGGTTTAATAGTGCCCGTCTTTAGTTAATATAGTCTTTTAGTCGAGGAATCGCTTCCGGAAATAGTAGTAAAAATGTATTTGTTGGCAAGGTAGTTTACACTTAGGTGGCCCCTCAAAAGAACCGATGAAATTGATGGTTAAGTAGGGAACGTAAATACCTCTAATAGCCCTAAAAAGCGCCAGTGGTAAAACTTCCAGGCTATTCTTATTCCTGATGATGAAGAGCTTGCAACGGTTGCTTGATTCTTACCCTGAGAGTCTCGATATACGGAGACTGTGATAGAGGGAGGTGAGCTGCTGACTAAAGAATATCTCGTCTCGGGTCGTTCCCCGGATAACCAACCGCTCATCGTTAGACAGGAACATGTGGGTAAGCGCATTGGGGACGCGACGACCAAGAAGGTAGCCGTTGTGGCTGCCCGTGCCCCTCAGAGCTGTTTTCCCTTGCTTACATTTGTAGCCACAAATTCTCTAACTGCATTCGGTTGAATGGTGAGACTGCCACACAACTATGAAGAGTTGGTGCAGATTGTGCTCTGGCTAGATATGTCTCCTGGTATTGTGGCAGAGACGGCATTAGTTGGAAATAATTTTTTTTTTTTTGATCGCACTCGTCGAGATTCAGGTTGAATGGACATCTAGGTCCCTTTTCTCTTAGAGAAGAGTGTCGTCCGTAACCGGGATACCCAGCTGCAAGACCATTATCAGCATTTTCATTAGAACTCGTTGAATTGCCGAAGCTTGACTACAATACTATGGAGACGCTCCAGGCTATTATAACCACACTTATTTAATTATGTTTCAGGTAGCTTTGATTTTATGTCGACGCCACCTAGCGGATTTTACTGAACTAAAGTGAAATCTGGCATATTTTTGCAAAACTTTGAGCTCATTTATTGCTATAGTTATTAAATTTTTTAAGATAAAAACTATACTAAAACCATCTAGGAAGTATCATGAATCAGTGTGCTAAATTTCAACAAAATCGGTTCAGTAGTTTTTGTGGTTAGCGATTACAACGGTTTTAGCGCTTCTGCTTAATATATTAGTAAGATGACGCATCGCTTTTTATCATATAGAGTCGTCATGAGCTTTAACTGCTTAAAGTGAGGTGGAGCCATATATTATCAGCCGAGAGATAAGTTCTTATGAGCATTGTGGATAGCTACTGAACACTTTAGATCTACTTCCAATAAATTGCCATACCCATTATCTGGTATATCAAGTAATTTTGACTATGTGATAAGGTTAACTTAGTGAAAATTTATGTTTACTAGAGGCTGCACCATTGTCAATTCTTATAAGTTATTTTTGTCCAAGTACATGAGATATTTGTTCTTTTAATCAAAATCATAATCTTCTCCCATCTTCCCCACTCACTGTTCGCTTTGTTGTACCAGTTTTAACATTGGCTCGCACCTTCTCTAATTCCTTTCTCCATGAATAGGAGAAAGCTAATGTTAGTAAGCAGCTTAAATTTGACTTAAGTAAGTTTAAATCTTAGTTTTGTTAAAAAAAGTTCTTTGATTTACTTAATTTTTTTTTTTTTCGAGTAATAGTACATAAAAAAAAAAGTTAATAATAAATAAGTACTAAAAACGTCTATTAACGGTTGACTTGATACAATGAAATTAGGTGTATCACTTCCTAAACCTGAATATATTAGTGATGCTGAAATAGCTGCATAACTTACTAAATGCATACGCCCACTAGGCCAAGTACTTTATTAAGGCTGTATCTACGATCCGTAATTCTACAAGCTCTGGATCTTTGGTACCAAATGTTATCGAAATTGTCTTTTTTGTCCCTACTTAATCTAACATTAAGAAAAAAGTCAGCTAGTACAACCTACTGACCTATTTCTTCACATTCTTGCAATAAAAACGATGTCAAAATCACTTAACTTAAATTTGACTAATATGCTAGAAAAACTGTGTATTCTTTATTGAGCTATGCACCTTAAAAGCTAGTTAGTAAACTATCACTAAGCCAAACTCCACCACCAATCTGAAGTTATCATCCTAGTCACTATTCCTACACTCCAAATCATCCAGAATTTCCATTTTTCAAACCACCACCTTTTTATCCACCTTAACACCTGCAAATGTATTATCTCTATTTACCCCACTTAGTTAAAGGCTATTATTACCATTGACAAGCCTTATTCTAGTACTATGAATAGATGCCATACCAAAACTAAAATCATAAGCGATACCAAGACACTCATCCTAATTATCCAAAAAACAAAAATGAAAATTGCTGTTTGTACATAAACGTGAGTTCAAATCTGACTAAGGCTCCAGAATTAAGCATGAAAATTAAATCAAGAGACAATTCTTGGCAAGAACAATAGCTATTTCGCAAGCAACTTTGTTTATTTGTAAAACAATCCAAAAGGATCTGTTTTGTACTTAAGAAAATATTAGAATCAATTATGGTTCAAATAAATTTAGTGTGTGAAATAGACCAATTAAAGCTGTACGTTCTTCACAAAATCCTTATATCGTCTTTAAAAAAATTTATTTTCCATCTTATATCGAAGACCAAATACCCATATCAATATGTCATTACCGTTTTCCATGATAGAAAGAAAATAAGAATAGAATTTACAACTTTCTTGCCAGTACAATAGTAGCTATGAAATAAGCACCCAAGAACAAAATGACTAATCATGTTTATCTTCGCAGGGTAACTACTAAACCCAGAAAATGTATAGGTCAGGCAGTAGTAGATTGCAAAAAAAGTTACTGTTGTACGATAGCTATAGGAAGAAAAAAGATTATAAAAGACTAACGTTACTTATATTACATTTTAAGACACTTGAATCCCCAAACTTTAACTATAACACATCGATACCTGCAGCAAACCACTGTCATGTGTGTATAAAGCAATCCCACCCCTTTTTATCGTTCCACCAATGAGTAAGATTCGGAATGAAATTCAAATAAATGAGTTTTTAGTAGACAGTATGATCATAAAATCAAACAGCCCTTTTAGTAGTCTTCTCTTACTAGTATCCAAAAATCAAAAACCTAATGGGAAAGAATTATAAATGAATCATAGATTATTATAAACAAAATGAAAAGAATACCTGATGCCGTGTAAAAAAATTTTAAACGATAGATGTTTGACAAAATAGCTTTAAAATGTTGAACAATACTATGCAGAATACCTCTGTTTGATAACATCAATTTTAATCAGCCATTTACATTAACAACAGACGTTTCTTATACAACTCTTAAGGCTGTATGATTTCAAAGAAAACTAGAAAAGAGGCATCTAATTGCGTTGACGTCAAAAACGCTTAATAAAGTAGGAATGAAATATTCTACGATTGAGAAAGATTGATTAGCATTAGTTAATCAATCTTATATTTTTGGCATTACTTATATAGCAAGAAATTAACTGTTTACAAAGATTGTCAACTACAATCTTGAATTAAATACATCAATGTTCTTATGTGTTAGCTAAATAAATAAAGAGCAAGACTCTAAGGTTACAATTATACTTATAAATTTGAACCTGATAGATTTAATACTCATGCAGACACTTTATTTTAAAATTCAATAATTTTAGTAGTCAAACATTTTCATCAAACCCAGTACATCTTAACCGAATGACGTTAACCGTACATCTGTAAAATTTTAACAGAACGTAGACTATTCCTCTTAGGTTGAAGAAACTTTTGAATTTAACTACAGTTAAAGTAAAATTCTAATCCACTTTGTAATGAGAATCTATTTATAAATTGGTATGGTGTACAAATTTGGTGTACTTATTATAGGCATAAGTATATTTATGTTGTTTGAGTGTGGTTTTAATAAATATTTTAATACTCCATAAATAAACAGTTATGAAAATCATACAACGTGGATACAAAAAGTTGAAATAAAAGCAATGGCATGACGTGCTGCCAGGCTGATTAGTACAGGACTGGGTACTTTCATCAAATCTTTTAAAGATTTTGAAACAATTTTATACTGCCTACACTGACCACATTTCACCGCTTGTATTGTATTACCACTTGCATATATTACCGTTTTTTTTTTCAATAGGGTAGTATTGCATGCCAGTGAATATTGCATATCCAACACAGAATATTTAAACAGATAGTACGCAAACAACAAACGTATACTGAAAATGACATAAGTATACCTACAAAACTGGCAGATCGTTTAAAATTGTAACCTTTTTCTTACATATTTGCTTTAAAAAAAAACCGTAATTTTATACACAATTTTATGAAAGAATCACGTAAGCAGGCAGTTATATGATCTGAGAAAATATCTTAAGATTTTTTGTTGAAGAAGTTACTTAAAGATAAACCGTTTTAGTTATCCAAGAGATCTTCCATTAAGTATTTTTAATAAAACATGAAAGGAAGAGTTATTGGCATTTGTGTTAGTGTTGGTATATGCGTAAGAACGTGTATGCAAGTATACCTAGATAAGAAAAAGGATTGCCATTGTTACTGCATATTGTCGCTCCTCTTACCTCTCAACATTGACCCTTCTAACTGTAATAAGCGTTTTTAATGAAAAAAATTCCCTTAGTAACCGATTTAAGAATTGTAAAAAAGTAACTGTTACCTATGTGTTGAGAATAATTATTTTACAAATAAAAATTATTTTACAAAAAAAAGAGTTTTCTTTCTGAATAATAATTTTACTAATACAGTTTTTACAGCAGGGCATTGCCCTGAAACATGCTGGACATCAAGTTTGGACAGGTAGTCTTCGAGAACATTTCCTGCCTGTTCAGTGGCTGGGTTTGCTACCGATTATGGATCAAAGCTGGTTGACGTTAGCTACGCTTACACGTTAGCTCATATCCAGGCCTCCAACTGTTACGTTACATATTCCTTATTTTTGCAGCTGGCACGGCCCATATTCTTATTGCTCCACAATTAAGGACCATCTACATTACCGACATTCGGCAATCTTGATCCACCTTTAACTTTGGCACATTACGTGCTCTTTCTGAGCTCTTTATCGATACACGACAGCCAACAGCACCGTACGTTATCGGTACGGAACTCTGGACAGACTCTCTCCACTCAAATGACTCCTCTTCAGGTTTTTTATCTTTCAGCCCCAAGCAGTTTAACTTGGCTGCTTGAGAAGTTTTCATTTGTTACAGGCAAAAGCTTACCCAAGCCATGTGCAGGCACCACTACCTACCATACCATCATCACCCCTGGACAGTCTACTTCTTAGTTTGCCATACACTTAGCACCAGATTGGCTAAAGGAGGCACACCGCCTTTTCAACGAACTCATCGTTTAGGGTAACTGTCGCCCTAGCTCTAGTCTGTGTGCAAGCGCTCTGCACCTGGTGCCTAAGGAGGATGGTTTTTTTTGTCCATGTGCTAAGTACAGAAAGCTCAATGCTTAAACTGTATGGAATAAGCATCCGCTTTCTCACTTAAAGAATTTTTCAGCGTTCTCCCATGGCAAGACCATCTTTTTAAAAATTGACCTCCTCAAAGCCCTCATTCAACTAGGTCTCCATCGCTGAGGAAGAGATACCCATGATGCCAATTATCACACCATTCGCTCTTTATGAATTTACCATGCATGGTCTTTAAAATGCCTCGCAAACCATCCAGCACAAAATCAATGAAGTCTTGAGAGTGCTCAGTGCTTTGCCATATGTTCAAGATATCCTGATCACCTAAGACAACCTGGAACAACATTTGTAAGATGTCAAATAGGTTTTAAAGTGGCTCAAGGACCATGATCTTCGCAGAAACTTGAAAAAGTACGTTTTCGCCGTCAGTACTGTTTTGTTTCACGTCTACGTGAACGTCTACGAGATCTCCTCCCAGGGTTCCCGTTCCTTGCTGGACAAGGTACAAGCAATACTTAACTTTAAGCAACCACACTCGCTCTTTAGCTTGCTACGCTTGATCGGTATGGTCATTTTTAATTGTCGCTACATCGAAAATTCCGCTGCAGGCACGTAACTAAGAATACCAGTAGACGCATCCTATACCAGAGCCAGAGCAGTATTGAAGCCACTGAACGACAATCAATGGCAGCCGTGAGGTTATTTTTCCAAGTCCTTTTTGGTGAATGAACAGCGCTACTCTTTTTAAAACTGAAAGTTGACAGCCCTCTTTATAGCAATCAAGCATTTTAGGGGCACGACCAAAGACTATCCTCTGCTTCTTTAAACGAACCACCGTCCACTAGTAAACCCAAAATATAGAAAATACGTAAC
Source organism: Copidosoma floridanum (assembly GCF_036245765.1). NCBI lineage: Eukaryota > Metazoa > Arthropoda > Insecta > Hymenoptera > Encyrtidae > Copidosoma > Copidosoma floridanum. The sequence goes on along the minus strand of NW_028321897.1, from coordinate 17,440,036 downwards.
CACAGATAGAGACTCGCAGTTTCAGTCTGCTCTATTCAATGCCTTGACACAACTTCTCGAAGGCAAGCGCGTCAGAACTATTTTCTACCATCCAGTGCCCAACAGAATCTTAGAAAAATGGTATCGAGCTTCAAATACAGCTTTACGCTGTCACGAGTCTGCCAACTAGGGACAGAAACTGCCTACCGTACTCTTGGAACTCTACTCCATCCACAACGAAAATCATAAGGCTTCTCCCGCTGAATATTTCTACGGTACCACCCTTTGTCTACTGGGAGAATTCTTTACAAATAAAGAGCACCCAGAGGACCACGGCTTCTTTCTAGAACTTTTTAAATCACACATGCAGCTACTCAGGCAAGTACCAGCTGCTCATCATGGAATAAGAACACTTTCATCTACAAGATTCTCAACACCTCTTCACATGTTTTTATTCAAAATAACGCCAAGAAACACACACTTAATCACTTAGGCCTGGAAAGGATCAACAATCACGAGTTCAGGATTGACATAAGCGGCCAGGAGGTTACGGTCAACTTTAAAAATCTTCATCCTGCCTTCCTGCTACGTGAAGAATACCCCATAGCTCCAGTTCCTACGGTAGTTGTTCATGAACTTGAGGCCTGCTGATCAAAATATGAGCGACACTTCTCCCGCACCTGATCCAGCCTCACTTGACACTCCGGCTTTCTCACGCCAGCTTCTGCTACAGACCACATTGGGCCCAGTTTTTTTCTCCAGGTGACTAGCAAATGCTACTTTTGCAACTCCTACCCCGACAAACAGGCCTTAAGCGTAGTACCAGCAGCCCGATTTTGTCATTATAGAATAGAGAGATAAGAACTCTTGACATCAAACGCCAGTTCAAAGGTCAATCCCAAGCCAACCAAATTTATGCCAGCTGTTCTAAAAAAAAGAGTCAACACTGTTAGTATCTTACAGCAATATGCCAGGAGCATGCAGTTTGATCTTTTAACCCAAAGGCATTTTTCTTAAATTTAAGTGCGTTGACTGTCACGCATATATTTTTGCTAACTCTGTATTCTTTTGTTAGTCTACCTATTAAAGTTTCTATTTGTAACCATTACGTCACAGGTCATAGTGCTCTTAAGCATCAAGCATATTTACTATTTTTTTATTGCTGTTGCGCTTTTGTTACGTATTATAAGATCACTTTAGCAATAATCTTACTGTTAGAGGGGTGTACGTAGGTGCTTAAATCGCTTGCTGTCACTCATCCTCAGTCCTTAACCAACACGCATGCTCTGTTCACCTATCTCCGTACGGCAACAGTGGGAATCTATCCACTGACCAAGTCACACATGCCTTTGCGTGTGCACCTGTACGAGGCACTTTAATTACATTCAATAAATAGCTAAACAGTGTCTATCATGTTGGTACTTCTTCCTTGGTGTTTGTAAATTAGGGTGGCAATCTACCTGCAATTTTCACAAATGCACGTGATTCTAAATAAGCACTTAAGTATAACAATGGATGAAATTATCAGAAAAAGTGAGAAAAATTGAAGCTAAAGAGTGTACTGAAGTATTCACTTACCTAAGTAAGCAACGATTACCAATTATCACCTAAAATTTGATCGTTTTAAAAGAAAACTCTACACACTCGTACTACCAAAGAGTAATTCTTTTGAATGTAGAAAATAAAGATGTGAGTCAAATAAAGCAAAATACATAACAAATTAAATATAGGATTAACAAAATGTACAAAATTATGAACAATAATTAAATAAATACATATTTTTAAAGCAAAGCTACAGAATTGTATATAAATCATACGTGAGATGTACACTAAGGTATTTCTTGTTTGATATTTTTAGTAATATTGTGTCATTGCTATTGCAAATTGTTTATTTTTTTATCAAGCTTCTTTTTCATTGTAGCTGTCAACTGCGTTGCGATTGATTAAATTTCTTATCTTACTTGTACGTATTAATGACTTCTGAGCATCTTGACGAGTAGACAGAATTATCTGACTTCATTCATGCAATAGCTGGAACTCATTGATCTCCACTGTATTAGATAATTATAGTATTTGACTTGCAAGTAGTAGAGGTACGACGACCTTGGCCGCAGACGACAGCTGGTGGATTGAACTAGCGAGAGGTGGAGGTACAAGAATCTGGGCCGCAGATCACAGCTGGTGTGTCAAACTTGTGAGTGGTGAAGGTATGGCAACGTGGGTCACAGACAACTGCTTGTAATTAAGACTTACGAGGGGCAATGGGATAATGACCTGGTCCACTCATTGTAACTGTCAATATAAAGTGTTATACCTACAGCTCCTACAAAAAAACTTAGACACAAGAAAATATAATTACGAAGTGTACTTTAGCTTCTTATAGTATAATTAATTCAAACGGATTATATTTTAATTTCAAACCTACTGTCAATTGTTTAAAGAAATAAAATACAAAGAATTATTGAATTTTCTTAATCCTGTAAATGCATCCAATATAAAAACAGGCCCACACCGTTATCGTTATTGGAACGGAAGGTTGTATACCTCACTCATTTTTGAAAGTCTTGTAGTACTTCTGACTATACACAACTGTCCAAACTTTCTTGGATCAACAAGATAGAGTTATAATAATCACTTATTTTTTGTACGTCTGAAATCTCCTTATCATACTCTCTTAAATTGAATTGACTGTTCTTACTTTTTTCGTTGATGCGTATATATTTACAACATTATTATCGAAGAGGTATGGGCCACACAACCTGAATTTATTTTGGATTATGAGACGTGAATTTTTCACATTGTCTATCGCGTTTTTTAGTAAAGGAGCAAAATTTTCCCTTTTTTTGCAGTTTATGGCTCATTTTACAATTATCTACAGTTTTCTTTCATTTACATTTTAGTGGATTAAAAACACCAGCATTGTGAAGTTGAATTATAAAGGCTGTATTTTGTTACAACTAGATCAGCTCAATACCTTTCGATGAGAAAAACTGGGCTACAGATAATGATAGATAGAAACTGTATCCATCAATTATGCACCAGACAAGGAGTACTGGCGTTACTGGAAAGAAGTCGTCCTGAAAACAAAGGGCTTCTCTATGGACACTAGTTATCCTGCATCTGATGATTTGGCAGAGAGCCCTGGCTTAATCGGTTGGAAGTAGTCGTCCTGACACACAGAGTCTTCTCCAGGGAAAAGCTACACAGTGGCCAGCGTACCTGATGCACCTATAACGATATTACTAATGCAGTTTTAAGTGATGTTTCTATTAAATCATACAATAAATTGCAAATTTTTATAATTTAACATATGAAAGAGGATACAGTTAAACGGTCTGCAATTTTCTTAAGGTATTTCTTATGGTATTTTTAGTATAATTTTTATTTTTGAATAATACACGTCAAAAAAATCTGTGTGTAATGAACGTCCTAAAGGGACATTCACTAGCATGAACTACTATGCTATCGAAGAAAGCAGTACTACAGGATGGTTTATCCTAAATTTTAAGATTCAATTATATTTTGGATATTCAATATGAACTAGAAATGAGTGTGTGAGTGTATGTGATAAATGTGAGTGTAACGTAACATATGTTATCAGCGTAGGCAGTAGGAAGTTGTTTTGAAACCATTTGAAGATTTGATGAAAGTACACAGTTTTATACTGGCCAGCTTCCATATCACTTGTACTGTATTGTGCCGTTATATACATTGTTTCTAATTTTACCACACCCAACTTACATAGGTATACTCACTCCAACGATAATTGTACCAACTTCTTGTATAACTTCTTACTTAGTACCCAAGTACCCACTGTCCACTGATTTGAATGGAGTTGTTGATGGTAATGACTATGATCACTTCTTTTTAAAAAAGAATTTTAAAAGATGGTATAAAGATGGTATTGTTATGCGTTCAAATTATCCTTTGTTTAAAGATGTATGCACTGTTAAAAGTATACATGTAGTTAAGTATTAGATGGTTTAATGTAACTAGCATAAGCAAAGGAGATGATGAAGGGTCTAATGAAGTTGACTTACATAGTTTCTGCAAAAATATGTACATAAATGTAATTTGATTAAGAATTTATTCGAGGACAGAAGAAAATTTGGAAAAAAAGGTTATTGGCTGTTTCTAACAGGTAAAAGGGCACATGTTTTTCTCATAGTTTTTATCTTGGTTTATAATACTATTCTCACAAAGTAGTCTTATGCGGTTATGCGTTTTTTGTGCAATACTAAAAAATTAATACCAATAGATTTTCTATAACACCAGAAGCTCATTTTCACTTGTTGTCATCTGACACATCCTTGAATAAACTTATAGTATAAGGGACTTACAAAAATAAATGCTTATTTAAACAGCTCCTGTATGGTATATCATTCTTCACATGCATACAGATGCACACGTACACACATGCACATACATGTTTTCAGCCTATACAGTTATTCTTAGGAGATTCATCCTCTAATCTCTGTTATCCTTCTTCCACTGTTACTTTTCCCTCGCCCATCCTCCTTGCAATACTTAAGTATTGGCTCATTTTCTTGTTGCTTTTTATATTACATAACATTTTCCTCCATCCCCTACATTCTTCCCAAATACCCACATATTTTCCACCTTTTTTCCCCCATCGACCTTCATTACCTACTAATCTCCTTGTATTTCTACTTGTACAGTACTCCGTTTTTAGTCAAAATTTTTCCGCAAAGTTAATCTAGTCCCACCTTAGGGTCGGTTTCATCGCTTAGGTGACAGTCACCTGTGCTGCTAAATCACGTGTCAAGTCAGATTTGACGAGTGTAATAGTTTAAGAAAAAATTAATTTTTTGGGGGGGTTCAGGTTTGTATATTAAATTGCATTAACTAATTAAAGTGTTACGCAAGACTCTTTGACATGTTTTTTAAAAGTCTCAAACGTGTGTGATAATATAATTTTGAAGAATAATATCCTGTAATTATATACATAAATAAATAACCATGTGACAAAATGACAATTTATTCTAAAGAATTGCAAATTTTGAGTTTGTAATATGGAAGTTTTTATACATCTTCTTAAATTTTTTTAGTTTAAAAACCCCTTTACTTATTTCATATGAATATGCTTTATTTAACATCTACCGTGAACTATTAGATGTACATCTAAATAGTAGATCTTTTAAGTTTTCTTATTGCAATGTACGTGTTTTAATATTATTTTTAATCGTACTTTTTCTATTAACTAATAAAATGTTGGTTTAAAGTAACTTTAATTCTACAAGTATACAATTGTGTTTACTGCAAGTTACTTATGTAGACCTAACGTGTTTCTAAGATACATTTAAAGAACGTGGTTTAATGATGTGGACGTCCGCATGACTCCTAATTTGTCAGCATTATTACTTCCTTCCCCATGTATATAATTTCCCGCATACGTCACCTTCTACACGCATATATTTATATTATTATAATTGTATGTATGTATATGTGTATATATCGTCGTAGTAAGGCTCTCTAAAATGGCCTCCTCCTAATTACTTTCCGTCGCTACTATTTGTATATTGTTAGAAGAGTAATAATTAGTTAATGTACGTTTTTGTTATTTATAAAGTTCTTTTATTTTTTTACCACCCCCTTATCGCCCTGGACATCCTTAACATTTTATATAGCCCCTTTATTTCTCGTAGGTCTGTTTATAAAAGTATTACTCTTTTACCATATGAATTTTAAAGAATTGTAAAAAGGTAATCATACGTGTCTTAAAGTTTAAAAGTAGGCATTCAAATGCTTCAATCTGTAAATCAACGGGAATCCTCTGAATTTTGAAAGTGAAGCCCTAAAAATTTGTATAAGCTGGAGGTCTTAGAGAAATTAATACATGGTCTTGTGCAACACAATTGAAATAATAGAAAGGACGACAAGTAAAAAAAATAACTACTGCAGGTAAGTTGAATATTACTATACCATAAGACGTAGAGGCAATATTTTTAGTACCATTTAACTAAAAAACTGCTTCTTATCCACAAGAGTTTAAAACATAAAAAAGCATTTTGCTAAAAAAGTTTTGGAAAATTTGCCATTAGCATTAGTTCAATAAAACCGGTTCTCGAAGTGATAATATTTTTAAAAAAGCTGTTACAAGAATAATGTAGTGATTCAGTTAAAAAAAAACCTTAATAAACAGAGAATTTACCATATAAAAGTTTTAATTTACTAATAGTCATATCTAGTTGTAGAGAAACAAACATTACTTAAAGTACTAAAACGTATAGAATTTGAATTTTTAATAAATTGTATCCTCTATTAAACAATAAACAAGTATTGATTTTCTATCGAATGTGAGACACTGAACAGAAAACTTTCACTATTACCAGCTTAGGTTGTCCAGATAAGACATCTTTGTATAAAGTTTTGATTAATTATTTTATTTTTATTGAAAAAAAAATTAAGCCTGTAGCGTTGTCAAGTCATGGCTTAATATCACTCGTATATAAAATGGTACGTCAAAACATTTCTGAATTACTATAAGAATCAGACGATGGTAATTTATATGCATTATTATAACTACAATCTGAAAAAATGGCTGTTAGTAAATTAACTTATACAGAATATTGCTGTAATAATCTCAAAAAATGCTTTAAAAACAACTGGTAGTATAGAGCAAGCTTTTAACGATAATAGAGAGCCTTTTGGAGAAGATGGAATTATATAAAAGGTGATTTTTGATTAAGTCTTCGTGGCAGTAAAAAAGAATAAGAAGTTTAATAATATTAAATTAGTGAAATTCTTACTTTCATAGCCATTATTTAAAATATATGAGTTACGTAATAATCCCTGTTAAAATGACGTTAAAATTTCAAAACAATTGTGATAAATAGAAAATAGACATGTTAAATTTTTGGTATTCCAAGAAAATAGTTAATATATGACTTATTTTAAAAAATATTTAGTGAGTAGTCAGATTGTAACTGACATTGTATTACTGAAACAGCATTAATTGAACGTTCATATTCTTTTGATATTAGAAATTTAATACTTCATCTAAAAAATAGATATCATGACGTATGAAAATGTTGGTTCATGTAATATTATTTATATAAATTTTGCTACAGGAGTTTCAAACAATATGGTAAATATTTTTCCCTCACAAATGAAGATTCAAAGTTTGAGCAGTAGTGATATTAATTAAAATTTGAAGCATAGAAATTAGAATATGTGATGTAATAATTGAAAAAAAAAAAAAAAATTTATTTAAATATACTACTAAAGCAAAAATATTGACTGTTAAAAAAATATAAAGTAATTATTTTACGTGCAACCTAATGTATAGAAATATCGATAACTTTACTATTTAGATTATATTAAGAGCAAGTTTAGATTGTTGTATTTTTTTTTATTGCAGATATGGAATCGTAATGACAAAGTTATAAAGTGATTCGCTTATACTTAGGAAAAACTTTAACATCACCTAGACAGTTATTTAATGGTTTCTCAAGGTGTGAGAAGTCAAACCATATGTCTATTTAGTTAAAGTCAGAAAATAATTTGCAAATATGTGATGTAGTATGCGAAAAGATTTCTTGTTTGCTGTTGTTTGAATAAAAGAAAATAAATGGATATACATCGTCCATGTTTATCATCAATGTAAAATAATGATTTTATAATTTTAGTTAATGTCATTTATAAAATGAATTGAAGATATGTAAAAGTTATATTCGTTATTAAAAATAACACAAAATTTAAAAAATGTGTATACGGATTGGTAAAGCAGATTTTAGTACAAAAAAGCTTAACATAGTATGTTTACTGATAGAGTTCTACCATTCTGTGCGCTCCAAGCACCAAATCTTTATTTGTGGTATTAAAAAATGATTAAAAAAACAAAAGTCTTCCAGATATTGTTTTTTCTTTCATACAATCTTTCACAAAAAAATGACCCCATCGAAAATTTTACTAAGAATGATAAGAGAATTGAAACTATTTACTAAGAAAACAATAACAATAGGCAAATACGTACTAATATTGATTTTCTCTAAATATGTACATATATAGAATAAATGTAGGTATAATAAATAAAATAACGTCAATACTGTATGTTCAAGGAATTTTGTTCAAACACCATTATTATTAGTTATGCACAATACTGTTTACTGATGACTTTTCAACTACTACTATAACATTATATGAATTTTCAACCATAAGGCTTATGTGTATCTTATGTCGAATACTTATATGTATAAAATTTAAGAGTTTACTAACTGATACGTAAATAATTACAACAAATAAAATTAGTACGGCTATCTCTTTGTGTCATGTGTGGTATATAAAAAGTAAAAAAAAAAATTTGATTTTTTTTCTTGGTATTTAAATCTATAAAGGTTGTAAACTATAATGCTCTAAGTAAAAAAAAAAATATATTTATGAGTTTGTGTATGGCCATATTATCTTAAGAGACATCAGATAACAAAAATATAGTTATAGTTGTGGCACAATGAAGTAGGGTGTTTTCCAAGGTACAAAAAAGTCAACTCAACAAAAATAGTTTTTTTTTGCTTAATTAGTAGTGGTCATCAAAAACATTAGAATAAGGCGTTTTAATATGTAGCTGTAGCAAAGGAGGTGTATAATACTCACCCTAATAAGTATACGTATAATAAAAAAGAATTAAAACATAAAGTCATTAATGGACCATCAAAACCTACCATGTTTTAAACTACTGTTGTACAAAAAATTTTTATTTACAATTGAATTGACTGTTACTTAAAAAAACTGATAAAACAGAAAGCTCTTTTTCCCTTATCTTGTTGAAAAAATGTTCCCTTATCTTGTAAGAGGGGGTATGGCGGAACCATGGAAACTGTGGGAAGTATCGTATAACTGGTATAATAGTCATTATAACGTTATTTAAAAAAGTTTTAAGTTTCCTATAGAGGTAGTAGGGGTTATGAAGCAACTAAGTTGGAAAAAAAGGTAGGGGTAAGAGATAGTTAGAAGTGTGAGAAAAGGTTACCTTCATTTTGTTTAGTTGAATTTACAGAAAAATGTAAAGAATTTTCCCTTGCTTCGTAAGTCTGCTCTGGGGGCTTTAGGAAACATGAGGTGTGTAAGCAGAATATGGTGACGAACCCACCAAAATAGAAATTTTATTGTACAAAGTGACTCTCAGTTCGATAACATGCCTTTAAAGTACTAAGTTTAACATAACAACAACACCCCTACATTCTTGAAAAATAAAAAGAGAACTCTTAAATGCAATAAATATTCTACAAATGGCAGTAAAACAAAGTTTTTTTGCGTACCTGTGCATAGAGGCATCCTCGGTAACAAAATGGCAGACCTAAGAGCCAAGGAGGCATCTTTACTTGAACCGACATCACTTTTTCGTATTTTTTTCACTGGTTTAAAACAAATCGCTCGAGAAAAAGCCTTCGAGAAAACTGTAAATTTTCTTATTTAAACCAGCACTTAACAAGGAACTAATTATTTCTCTCATTTTTACAAAAACTCCACTAAACCATGGTTTGCCCAAAAAGACTTAGAAAGAGAAGTAGTCAGTACAATAAATAGATGTCGAGCTAATTATTACTCTCTCAATGCTTGGCTCGCATTGGTATAATCAATAATTCAAAATGTGAATGTGGCTATAAAGAACAAGATCTAAGCCACGTAATTTAGAAATGTCCCCTATATAGCGATCAACGCACCAAATTTATGGATACTATACAGCGTTCAGGGTTAAACCACCCTATAAATGTAAACATTTTTTTTCATGATCCGAAAACAATTATATGTAAAGCAATTTATAATTTCTTGATAGATTTTAATCTCAAATTTTAAAATCCAAAGATGTAGCAAAATAATTTTGATTAGAGATTTAAATTGCTTTAAGAAAAAAAAGAAATAAAAAAATAATGATTTGGGGAAAATGGGTACATATTACGTAGTTTGCAAATCACACAGCCTCATCCACATTTTTTTTACAGAACCTTTAATATATTATGAAGAAACTTTATCATAGTATTATTATTAAATTTTTACTCCTTTAGCCTCTTTTTACACCAATAGTCAACTTATAAATTCTTTGTGAGATAACTTTCTAATAGGGACGGCAGAGGCTATCTTGCCCACCCTCTTTATGAAAAATTAAAAGTTTTTGTGATTTTTATATTTGTTGACAACTTACCTCTACTATACAATAATTAAAATCTTTTTTGTACCATTTCATCAGTTTTTGTATTGTTATACACAAAATTGATTATAAAAAAGTTCCTAACGTAGATTGTTGATGAGGTAGAATATCTCAACGATGTATCAGATACAATGCGTTTAAATCCTTTTGATCTAGCACGGATAGTATGTTCAGCTCACTTAACACAACTTTTTGTAGATAATGGTAGTATGCAAAGCGTGTAAAGATTAGATAAAAGTGAATACTTTAATTGTTCAAAGTAATGCTAGAATCATAAAAGTCATGACGTTTTATTTATTTACTGTTAAATAAAGGGCGTTCACATTTTTTATGGGATTATTTAATAATTTCTTATGAAAGATTGTAAAATAATAAAAATAGGAAGCTTCTTACTTTTACGAACCAATGTGATACTAAAAATGGGGGATTGGTGCGCCGAGCACGCGGAGAAGCGTAACCCAACGTACATACGTATATATATTTTTTAGTATTGTTACATTTATAATAAATATTATTTTAACAATGTCAAATATTTTCACTAATTTCGCAAATCTTCTTCTCTATTAAACGTCACTATTTTTTTCATTGAAAAAGAAATTATGCTCCAGCTCACTTTGAAACTAAGATACAAGAAGTTGGCATTTTTTGCAACAACAAACTGATTGTTAGGTTTCGTATGCAAATAAAATTTGTGTTTTATCTTGATGTATGTATGTACTACACTGTCCGAGCCTCCTTGTGACCTTGCAACTAGATGGCTTACCAGTGCAAGTGCGCATGTTTCAAATCGGCATCAGTTTTGTTGTCCATTCTATTAAGCATTTCGTTGATATTTATGAGATTTTTGATAAATTATCGAAATTGCAGTCTCGTTCATTAAAAAAAAAAAGATTAATCGTGATGTATCAAAAAATAGCTAAAATTTTAATGTACACGAAAATTTAAACAAAAACATATTTCTTATTAGAATTACCTCTATATTTGATTAGGTAATTCAACATATTTTATGTTTGAAACTATGTTTGCAACTGTACTATCATGTAAAACAAGTCATTGAAATGTACACCCTCGCAGTAGCTCGTGCTTGGACACATGCCTATTCGCAACCATTACCATTCAGCCACGTAGCCGCGAAAAAAGGGTACGAATGAGAGCACTGTGCTGCCCTGGCTGTAACATTGTGACTTATTTGATTTTTTTTTTAGCTATCTTATTGATGAAGTTAATAAAGTGCTCTGACAATGGGATTTGATAGTAAAAAAGTCTAATTCACAGTTTCTTTTGCTATTAAACATTTAACTATCAACCTATTATTGACTAAAACACCAATTTCTTCAGAGTAAGCTAGAGAATTTTCTTTAACTAGTTCTTTTTTATGACAAATGCAATGACGTTTATTTTAAATGGCAAGTGTACAAAATTGATTTGGATATTTGCAATTGTTAAAGTTTAAAAAAAAACTTTTGTGGGTAAGTCGTCAAAACTTACGAAAATTGTGTTCTTAAAATCTTTTTGTGCTTACTAACATTAATAAAAATGTTTTTTTTGAAACGAAATACTGCTAAATTGACAGTAAAGTTAAACTGACAGTTAAGTTTGTAATAACAGTTTTTAGTTTCACGGTAAGACATTGTTAAAAAAAAAGTTAAGAGTTATTTTGGTATTTAGAGCAATAGAAGCAGAAACAGAAGCCAAAAAAACAAATAACCTAACTAGCATTCTTTTACAAAGTGCTTACTTACTATATAAGGCCAAATTTTGATTAAGACAAAACTGTTTGTCTCGTCTTCCTGATGGAAGTCTGAGTAAGAACGACCTATTTTTCTCTCTACTGAAAATCAGAAGATTAAACCACATTTTCTTTGTCTCTAGGTCATTGGCTAAAGTGCTGTCTCATGAGTGCAGGTGCCTTACTTCGTAGATTTAGAGAGCAGTTCTAAATGGGATGGTTTTTGCTTCTTGCCTTCGTGTAATACTTGGTTCCATGCTAACGTGTACATTAGGTTAGTTGCATATGAGTTGGTATACGACAGGCGGTAATCGGTTACTCCCTTTTTTTTAAAAAGTCAGGACAATTTTACATATTATTTAAGCGGTGGTTTTCGCGTATTTTTCAAACAAAAACCAAGTGCTCAAGTAAGTATTGTGGCTTATGAGTCCATCAATGTAATACTAGGTGGATTAAAAACATAATAATTGGGGTTAATGTGCTAGTAGTAGGATTTGAAGTTACTAAATATGTTATAAGAAAAGAAAAAAGGTTTCAGTTATTGTCAAATGAATTACATGAATCTTTTTTTAAGTTTCCTTAACATGTTATTTTTATATGGGTGATTGTGCTGTAACTTCCTTAGATTGTGTTCAATACTCATACTCAGGTGCCGTAATGAAATCCAAAACTTCAAAAACGTCAACTTGTGTTACATCTTACCTACTTTACTTAGTATATTATCTTATACCAATATATTAATCTCTTCATTGAGATAATCTGTCATTTAGACAAAGACAAGTGAGTTTTCACTGCATGTATTTTGTCCGCATATTTGCACCATAATCGCAGTTTTAACAAAACTCAGTTTAAACTAGTAACTTTATGGACAGGAAATGCTAACCAACGATCACTCTTCAAAGTATAGGACACAAATGAATAAATCCTTATGATAGTAGTACATGAAGTTGTTACCTCTTGAATAGCCAAGCTCTTTTTTTGCGTATTTCACGCGTACAAAGATTTCATTCCTTTCTGACTTCCATGGAACAACCACTTGGTGTGCGTGTGCCGGTACGTCAACTATAGTTTCTTATTAAATTTAAGGCTAGTGAATAAAGTATGGATAAACAAGTTATTGTAATATGTGTGTGAGTTGTACGAGCACTACAAACTTCGAAAATTCCATTCCGAACTTTTCAATTCTGATCCTACCTCACCTTAAAGTGACTTTTTTTCGTTTTAGAGCATTCAATCCAAGCCAAACTTTTTTTTTATCACTGTTGGGTTAAATGTCGAGATATATGTCTTAGGGTTTCGTCCGATTGGCTCTTTTTCAATACATAAATGCAGAAACAGTGGTGCTGTTTCCAACGTTGGTAGCCAAGTGGTGCACCTCATTAGGTAGCTCAATCTGGGCTTTAATGAAAGAAAAAACATATTTCTAATGATTAAAACAAAAACCTGTAAACAATATGCTCCGAACAAAAAGTTATAGCGATTTCATGAAAAATACTTAATTTTGGCACAAATAACATTATTAGCGACATTTGAGCTGTAATTGAAACAGCTGTAACTTTTGATTGGAGGCACAGTATCAAACAAATTTTTTTTTTTTATCAAGAGATCTTGATCTTAGCTTTTATTTCAGCCCAGTAAGAACACTCAAACTATTGAAGGAGCTGAGCTACACGTGCTAGAAAGTGATATAATTTTTCGAAGATCGATGAAAACTGACTTTTATAAAATTTCGTATAACTTTTGATCCGCAAATTTTGTAGTTATATTGCTTCAGATATTTGTTACTAATATTGCGTACAGTAGAAATACCATGAAAACTTTCTTTTTACCAACTTCTTTTTAAAAAATTTTTCAAGTCGATCTTAGTAAGTTACGGCAGAATCACCAATGTGTATTTGTTATCAGAGAGTTATAACAGTGTTTTGTTATACATTATTTGAAATTTTTTGTTTTTCAGTGTTGCTTACTGGAACAATGTTCTTTATCATGGGACACGATCGGATGTATTCTCTTCGTGTATTTTCTGTGTATAAGGATAGGATGGTTGTTGGGAACGGGGACCTATCAGCCAGAAAGTGTAAGAAAAAAGCGCAGATTTTGAGGGGGGGATACAGAGCAGCAGTGACGACACAGAGAGAGAGAGAGCCAGCCAGTGCAGGGATGCATCAACTAGAAAACGTAAGGAAAAAGCGTGCACTTATACAGAGGGTGAAGACAAAGCAGTAGTGGCCACACTGAGAGAGAAAGAGAAAAAGCTAGCCAGCCAGCTCAGGGACCTATCAGCCACAGAGCGTAAAAAGAGCATGAACATGTTGGGAGAGTGAAGACAGAGTAGTAGTAGCGAGTGTAGCGATACTGAGGTAGAGAGAGACAGCCAGAGCAGGGACCCATCGGCCAGAAAGTATAAGGTAAAAGCGTGCACTCTCATTGTTGCTGGCTAAAGAAAAAGAAACCCCCCAAAATAAAGACAATTTTAATACAAATTTAACGCCAAAAGAGTTTTTGCAAACAGATATTTGAATAAATGGGGGTTATTGTTAGTTGAAATTCATACTTGAGACTCTCACACCTATCTAAGCTCAGGCGTTACAATCACATAACTAGCAGGAAATCGGTGGCAAATTTTAATATTAGAATAAATTAAATAAATAAAATAGGTTATAACGTGGTACTGCTGATGTGAAATAACGAGGCAGAATTTGCAACCTCGATCGTGTACCTTTGGCGACACCTCCAATAATATTTGTACGTGGGTCTCGCTCTCCGAGACACCACAGGGGCCAAGTATCGTGGTGACCCTTGGACATCGTTGCCTCTCGCGACGACTTTAACACAACACAGGGGGGGCAGGGTACACACAGAGAAGAGTAAGCCCTCGCGAGTACGATATTAAAACAAAATATATATTCAAAATAATATAAAATGAAATACAAAATATTACTCGCGGGTGTAGGTGTGTGTGTGTGTATGTGTGTACGCTCGTCAAGCAAAAATACTTGACGAGTACGTGGCGCAAACTTGCGAACTGGACAGACAACGCGGGCTATTCAAGGGCCGCTGCCCTTTACAATCCACTGCCTGCTGGCAGGTACTTACGGCGATGCGGGGTCGCTCCTCGACAATGCCTCTTGCAGGTCAAGTCTACTTGGGAGCAGTGGAATGGCTACGCTGAGGTCAGTAGGCATTCCTACTGGCAGCGTTCAAAGCCCGAGATTGACGGTACCGGCCTTGGTAACCCTGAGTCCGGCGTCGCCTGCTATGTCAGTAGGATCTGGACACTCAGCACCAAGCACTGCACCGCAGACAGCTCAAGCACAGCCACCACGACAACAATCGCAGGAACAGGAACACTTCAGAGGAGGCGTCTCACGTCCACTAAAACAGAATTTGCTTCTCGCGGGGAAATCGCCTTAGGAAAGTTGCTTCTCGCAAACCCCAACAAAAACTCCCTTCACACGCGTTCACTGGCCCAAGCCAATCTAATCTCTTTTTTGGCTTTTTCTTCCTTTTCTCTCATTTTCTAACTGTCCTTTACGCTTTTTCTCTTTTTCCTCTATCGGTTCTAGCCTACCGATAATGGCTTGACGGTATCTCACCGTCACAAGGTACTATAGACACTAGTTAATCTAATTATTTTAGTAAAGTACATCAAAAAATAACTTTTACATGCACGGAAGATCGATGCAGATAGAAAGTGTTGATTTAACGGGTATTTATAATATCGTATAACCTCTGAATACTACAAAATAAGGCATATCTTTTGAAGAAAACAAGATAAAACAAAAAAAATCAATTCTACGAATTTTCGAAAGGGAATAAAAATATCGTGACATACAAAAACAGAGGCATTTAGAAATGAAAAAACATAACTTAAATTTTTAATGTTTTTGATGTTCCTTTAGGAACTGAAGATGAAAAATCGTGGGGAAGATTGCATTACGTGAAGTACAGAAGAGTAATATAGCAGAAATTATTTGCCATGGTCTATCGTGCACCTAATCTTTAAATGTTTTAAATATGCCATATTTTTAAAAGAAGGCAAAATATAGAAAAATTAGCAAGTTTTACAGATTGTCGAAAGAAGAAAAAAAAATATCGTGGCAGACTAAGAAAGAGGTCTCGAGTTATGTAAAGACATAACCTTAAAAATCGATATTTTAATATTGGTCTTTAAAATCAAGGTGAAAAATTTGTGGAAAAATTATAGCATATTTGGAAAATTATAACAAGTTTTTAGGATTCGCTTCTCGTTTTTTGCCCAACAATAACCTAAAAATTGTTTTAAAAAGTTCCCAAGCCTTTCTTACATAACAAACGTATCGAAAAGATATAAATATACTGCCATAATTTGCGAAAAAAATACATATTTAACTCACATGTATTCACTAACCTTGAATTTTACAGTGTACATGTCATTTCTTTACACATGCGAGAAATTTGTTCTTACTGGTGGACTCCGAGTTCCATACCCTGGTTTCGCTCTGTATGTCCCTTTTTGTATGAGTTATTTTTTTTTTTCTTTCGTTAGATGCTTTTTTGTGTTTTTAATTGTGTTTTCAGTTCTGCTGATTTTTTTGTTGTTGTTTTAAGATATGAGTGTGTCTTTGTTGCTTGCTTGTTTTGTGTGTTTTTGGTTTTTTGAAGTAACTTTTTTTGTGTTTGTTTTTGTTTTTTAGATGTTACTTTGCAATATAAGTGTTTGATAAGCTTGCAACGTCCATTTTTTATGTATTTTGTGTTTTTATTTTTGCTGTCATTTTTTTTTTGTGTTATGTTTTTTTTTGGTTTTTTTATGATGTTTTCTTGTGTTATGATTTTTTATTGTTTGTTTTTCTTAAATTTTTTAAGATGTGATTCTCGTTAATTTATTTATTATATTATTATTATTATAATTATCATTATTGTCATTATTGTTATTACATTTATTATTATTGTCATTATTATTATTACATTGTATTACATTGGATTTAAGGAAACAGAGAAAATTATATGTTGTTGTCTTCTAAATCATCTCATAACAGTGAAGCAATAATTATGGCGCTAAGTTTAGAGGTTCTCCATAGCTCCAACAATTTTTGTGGGTGGATAGGTTCTTCATATATTTTCCGTTGGTACATTCGAAGAAGCACGTGATTAGTGCATCTTTTAAGCTGTAGTTAATAAACTTGTGAAAACACTAGGTGCACGATCTCGAGACTCTTAACCCATCAGCACATTCCTGGAATATCCTATGATTGGAGCAGTTGGTCAGGCTTTTTCAATTTTTTTCAGGAGTCCTGAATATGGTATTTCTCTGATATCTGCGGCTGCTTCCCTCCAGCAATGGAAATTGTAAGCATGATTATAAGGATGACTTGACAGTGTACTCCATTTTTAGTGTATGACTTGGTGGTTATGGCACCACTGTATCACCATGTCTAATGCAAAGCTTTAGCTAGTCACTTGGATTCTGTTGCAAAAAAGCTGCTGCTTCCACAGAATCTTGATTCCGATAAAAAGGATTTTGTTCTTGAACGCCTTTATTAGTTTTTGTTGTTCATGGTTTGAGCAAGCTAAACCATAATAGAGGGCCCAAGAAAGTTTTTCTTCGGAATTTTTTCCTTAATTTTCTTAACTTTTGGCAGTGCCTGATCTCGTAATTTTTCGACTTACTTGGTTTTCCTCTGCTTGTTTATTTTTTTCTGGGGCTCTGTTGTCAGAGAAATGGTCTAAAAAGCTAACACTATTAGCCCTATTAGCACAAAATTTTCCAGGGTTGGATGTTATTGTTGGTGCGCAATCAGAGCTATTTTACTTGCATTATAAATATTTAAAAACAAAGAAGAAAAGTGTTGTTGGTTTAAGGGGCTCAAAAAAATGAGAGTGATGTTCTGTGCTTGCGTTTAAATACCGTCTGCAACTCTCTGGTTTGTATGTTAGACAAATAGCTTTAGTTAAACTTGTGCAAAAATACGTGTTCAGAAAAATATGAGACCAATAGCATGGCTGCTAAAAAATTTAATACGACCACAATGGTATTGTGAGAGCTTTTGATTTTTGCAATTTTTTTAGATGTTTTTTGTGAATTTGAAGATCTTTGGTGGGCATTAGAGCAAAAACTGTTCATACTATAGTTGCAGAATTATTAGACTGTCTTTGCCATCGTTTCAATAGTACACCACCTTTCTTGTACCTGCTTATATAACTAAAACTCTTTCTGTCACCATGCATAAGCCCTTTCTTATGAGCTTACTCTAAAGGGATATGTTCGGAACATTGTAAGTTTGCTCAGTCCTTTGGGCTGCGTAGATTGCATTGTTTTCTGGGGTAAGTGTTTGACCTTTAAAACTTACATTGATAATAAGGGTTGATACTACTGATAGGTGCATAGCTAAAGCTGCTTTGATCTATCTTTGTTATTACCTTTTCGAAAGCCCTCTTAGTAAATACTACATAACATATAATTAGGACTCATAGGGAAATGACTACGCTTATTTTAGGTATTGTCATGGCTATAGTGATATATGTCTAGATTTTTGAATTAACTGTGAGATACGTTTGTAGTTGGTGTAGGTATTATGCAAGCTGCAATAGTGCTATGATGGATATTCAGTTTCTGAAATACTGGCCAATGTATGCACTTTAATAAATTAATATTTATTAACTCCACGAGCAGAAACATAAGTTATATTATGATTTTACTATATGTTACATATAATTAAAGTTAATTATATTTATAAAAAAAATTAGTATTTATTTTGTCAACTGGAATCGGCAATTTTTGTCGGAAATGAGTGCTTAAGATATAAAGATAATACAAAAATGTAATAGGTTTCAAATAACAAGGCGTCTGCTTGTATTTGCAGCTAAGTTGGTGTGTTTAAGCACATTTTTAAGTCAGTGACATTTTATTGTTATTTTTATAGTTCATCCTTTGCTATTTTCTTGCTTTCATCAATTTTTTTATCTTTTTTTTTTGTTGCGTTTTTCAGATTAAGTAATGGTTTTTTGTAGATACATATGTTTCAAAGTTCTAAGTGTTTTACACTGTGTTGTGGTGTTATTATGAATATTTGTTTATTTCTCTTATATTTTGTATCGGTCCGAAAGCGATTCCTGAGTTCGAATTTGATTAATGCAGTTTAGTTATTACCTTGGCAGTTGTAATATTAACATTGAATATATAATATTAATAAAAAACAATCTTGTTATCTTGAAATGGAATAAAAATATTCTGAGAACGAAATGAAATTTGGTTTCACTTGTTTCTTTTGTGTGTTACATAGTTATATCCAAGTATTGCGGTAGTTGTATATTCTTTAGATCTTGTAAGTAATGATTGACTTATTTGGCATGTTGATGGCACAATTAGAGAATTGCACACTATGCGAGTGGGCATATGCATTTATCTACTATGATTGTGAGCCCTTTTATGAAATAAGCTTTTGCCAGTTTTTGACGCTTCTAGGGAGTTTGTGTTATTTCTAAATAATCACATTCTTTCATTTTACTAGCTTTTGTATGTTACTGTAGGACACGATAATTTCTATAAAAGTACTAATTTATACAAAAGTAATTTTCCAGCTATACGTTTCTATGTTGTTTTGTCTAATTTTTTCCATTGTTAACATAAATTAAATGGTGGCGAGAATTCCGTTTTCAAGTAAAGGTTGAAGATTCACTCATTTCTTATTCCATGTTAAAAATATTTATAAGTTGTGTATATTTTTAAGAGCTAAAGGAGAAATCTGGGTTTCGCTTATTAAAGGGTATAAGAGTATGTCAGGTGTTCATGGTGCGCTGACTGTAAAAGAGTCTATATAGATTATTTCTGTGAGTTGCTTCATTGCTATTTGCTGGTAACTTATTCGGTTTGTTTCAGTGGCGTTTGCTTTATTGCCCGAGTTTTAGCGTCAGTCAGCGATTGGGCCAGATTTTGTAGTAGATTTGTCAGTGAGCTCCAGATTGCTCCTAAAATATGACTCGATTATCAGTTAACTTGATGAAGAACGTATCCGTTAATTATTGTGTACAGAATAAACTTAATGGTTCTAGAAGTTATTATTATTGTGACATAAGCGGTGCTTGCTGAACTAAAAGAAATATGTTTTTGCTACATTTTATACCATGTATCTTTAGTGGGTGTTTCAAAGTGTTTTCGTTAAAAATGTGTAGGAGTTAAATTTTTTGTGCAAACTTAGTTTTTGATGTTATACTTGCTACTACTTGTTTTAATACTATTAAGCGTTGGGAAGAGAACATGATGAAGGTTTCAATTTTTTCTATGCCCTAAATTAATCCATACCACTTTTCTGCTAAAACATGGGGAATAGAGTATTTCAGAGTTTCTTGAGTGTTAGATTTTGGTGATTGTGGATCATATTGCGTTGTAATTTGTGGTAACACTTTGTACCACAAAGCATTGTGCATTTTGGGGACGACTATATTGTATTCTGATGTAGGGCTGTGTTTTAAGTACGTAAGCGCGTAGAGCTAAGAAGCACGGTCTTTCATTCCAAAAAAGTGAGCGTTTCTGGGAATATTTGTCAGTCTTACTTATGCGTGATTCTACTTGTATTCATTTAATAGTGTGTGCAACCTCCTTGGCCAACACGCTGAAATAACCTTAGCTAGCTATAAATCAATACGTAAGGTTGTCTGTGAAATAGTGATAACATTGCATGCATTTCCGTTATCTTTTCTCTCTTATTGACATTTTTTTTAAAGTACGTCTCTGTATGATTCTTTAATTTTTTTTAGAAGTATTTTTGCTATGAAAATAAATTTTGAAATACTATGTGTAAACATATCTGTGGTGTTAATATTAACATTATTTTCTGAAAAATTCTGCTTTTCGGAGGTGGTTGATAAGAAATATTACAACATGTTCTAATTTACTCAGAAAAACGGAGCTTGTGCTCATAGTATCCATGTGTTTAAATGCTTATGACACATAGTATGATTTGAGTACGTATGATTATTCAAACTTATTTTCGCTTTTAAGTATTTTATGATCGTGTCTTGGAAAGAGGTTCGTATACTAATAACGGTTGCTTAAGTAGATTGGGATTACATTTCAAAATGCATATTCACAAACGCTGTCAATATAGTGATCGACTGCAAAGGTACATGATGTTCTAGAGTCGAGTCTTATCTTATTGTTCTCTAAATTTATGGTAATATAACACTTTTTTTATTTATGAAATCGTGGCTTAACTTTATGCAAATACATTTTTATATTTACTACTTATACCTGAATCTGATCCTGCGGTTTGACAGGCATCGTCAGAGTTTACGTAGCAGGTTCATTTTACGAAAAAGGTCTTCTTGTTGCTAATAGAGATATCCTGTATTATTTTGTCACACTATATCATGCTTCTATGTAAGTGCATTCTGTTGCATTATTCTCGTGTTATTTATCTCAGTAATATTCTATTTTTCCATTATTTATTACTGAATTATGCAACCACATGCCACAATGTTGTGTTGCTCTTTTAGGTTGATTTTGCGATACGTACACGTACAAATTCGTAGTCGTTTCATTAAATAAGTGACTAGTAAATTATGGTTAAGTATTATAACAGGTTTCAGAATATAGCATTTTCTTATGCTAACTAGAACGAACGTTAAAAAATTAACAAAAGATCTTTTCCTGTTAAAAAAAAAAAAAAAAAAAAAAAAAAGAAATAAAGAAAGAAAGCCACACCTACAGAACACAGTTTTATTTTTTATTATACATCTTAATACTTTATGAAATTATTTAACATGCATATACTTAAGTAAGACTTTTTTTACCAGTTTTGGAAAAATTGTGCAAAAAAATTTTAATAATTCAAAAAAGTGTAAGGTCTCTCGCTCATTCCTTTTTTTCCGTATAAGCTGTTAAAACTTGAAAAAATTTTTTAAAAGGCTAGAAAAAAGCTTTTTTTTTAGAGCCCTAATTAAGTTTATAAAGATAAATCCGTGAAATACTATAGAACATTGAAGTTTGTGTTTCAGATTATAAAAACCATTCTTGGTCTTTTGAAAAAAAAAACTACTTTAAACTGTCATAACTTCTGCCCCGACTAATAATTTTTGAAATTATCAGAGCTCAAATAAAAGTAAATTTAGTAAGGTTTGAATAAAATTTGAGTTTGATGAAAAAATTCACTGAGTAAGAAGTTGTGGCCAATGAGAATTTAAAATTTTTCTACGAAAGTCTTGATCTTAACAATTTTAAAAGCAATTGAAAACCAGCCGTAACCCTTCATGTGATGACAATTTTTTCCTTTATTAGAACATAAGCTTTAGGAATGTAGACAAGCTTTTATTTTAGCTTTGTTGAGTTAAATATAATACTGATATCAAAATTTACGGCTTATGCTGGCTGACACATTATACGTTTAAATCACGCTTGACGCAATTTTCCTAAAAATACTCAAACTGTCCATGCATTCAAACGTTATTAAAATTTTCACTGTGAACTACTAATATTCTGTGTAAAAACTTAAATTTTTCAGTAATTATTTTAGTACGTGGCCTGGGTAGAAAAAATTCCATTTACTAAAAGCCAATATTATGATAATTCTGACAAATTCAATGCATATTGTATGATCATCAATCAACCGCATATAACTTAAGTATATTAAAAGTTTTTACATTAGTACTTAAATTTATGTTTAAAAATAAATTTTTTAATGTACTTTAGTTGAACGCATGGTGATGGATGATCCAAGTATAGACATTAAATCTATCACAATTATCATAATGTTAGCTTTTAGTAACTAAAATACATTTTTTACCCAGGTTACGTATTCAAATAATTGTTAAAAAACTATAGTTCTTACACAAAATGTCAGTGAATATCTAATAATCTTAAAAATTTTACTGCTATTTTAATCTACGGTGAGTTTGACTATCTTCAGAAAATCTAAATAAATCGTGGTTTCATTAGATAACATGTAAGCTTATATCATTCGTAAATTTTGATAACATCATTAATTTATACTCCAATACAGCTTAAATTAAAGCTTTTTTTGAGTCCTTTAATGAATACTTTAGTAAGGCAGAAAATATATCGAAAGATACGGATGATTTTCAATTGTTTTTAAAATTGTCAAGATCAAGACTTTTTTATAAAAATTTAAAACTTTAATTAGCCATAACTTTCCACCCAACAAATACTTTTGACCAAACGTAAGTTTTATTGTAGCTTGAAAAAAATTTATTTATTTGAGCTTAAATTATGTAAAAAATATAAATATGAGTAAAAATTAACGTGATTTAAAGTAGTTCTTCAAAAATTAAACTAAAATTGCTTTTTTAATCCTAAGCCCAAACTTCAACCTCCTACAGTATTCAACGGAGCTTACATTAAAAAACTCCATCTGTACTAAAATAAAAGCTAATTCCAAGCCCTGTTAAAACCTTTTCGTAGGATTTTAATACTTCATATAGAAAAAATGTAGTGAGTGAAACACTTTACGCTTTTTTAAATTAATTGAATTTTTTTGTACTTTGGTGCAATTTATCTGAAAAAGCTGAAAAAAAGTTGAGTTCCTCTACTACATGCATATTCACCGATTTTCTTAAGTTTCTAAATGTGTGAGAAAAAGAAAAAACTTTATCCTGTAGGTGTGCCTTAAATTCTACTTTTTTTTTCTAAACTGGGAGCTCCTAACTGTACATTAATCATGGAACTGCCTATGTATTTCCTGTGGAGGTAGGTGCTGTATTATTTCCAGGGAAATTATTATTTCTGTTCGTAAAATGTATATTTGTTAATCTGCAATATGTTTTGAAACTCTAAATTTTTTAGTTTGGTGGTTCTAGTGATTCTGACTGTGAGTATATATTTATTTTCATAATTAATTTAAGTTGATAAGTAACTTATAAAGTGCGGTTCGCACTTTTTTTATGCTTTGCCTCTTTATAGATGAAACTATGTAAGACTTTGCATGATGTCCTAATAATTGAAATATACCAACAATTAATTTTTTAATCATAATCATTTGTTAACTGTACAGAGATCTTGTACTCAGCCATCTAATGGTTGACCAAGGTTATTGGTGAAGTAAATGTGAATATCTCTTTTTATATCGATTTTTTTCCAAGAAAAATTATTTTACTTCCTTGCATGCTTTAGATGGGGGGTATTCTGTATTTTTTTGTGCCCTCCTACAATGGGTGCTTTGCATAACTAAAGGTAAGGTATAAAAAAAATTTGGTTCACCGTTATGAGGGTCTCGCTGTTGATTCTTATTAGTTTTTTGAGGGGTGGTTGGCAAGTTTTCTTTGGTTTGCCCTTCTTTTATACAGAAAACCACCTGCTCTTGTATGGTGTTCTCAAACATAGAAGAGTTGAGTGCATGGTCTTTTTTTTAATTGTTGTTGCTTTTTGTTTTGGGATCTAAGACTGATAGGGCTTCTTTGCAGCAAAAGCTGATGTTCTTACCTGCCCTTTCACGTATTCTTATGCAGTATTGTTAGGTTTCTTCTGATATTGTATTTGGTAGCTGTTGTGGCTCTTCGTCTGTGCAGGTGAGTAAAAGTTTGTGAATCTTGATATAATTTTGAAAAAATATGTCCACGTCAAAGTCTTACAGTCAAGGGACCGATAATTGGTTAATAATATGGATTTTTTTCTTACAGGTATACTCTAAATTGCTTAATGAAATATATAAAACTTAGAGCTTTCTTTAAAAATGTACAGTAGTTGCTTTTACTTTTGGTCAAGATGTGGGATATAAAATTGATAGGCCAAATTCTGATGAGAGTACTCCTTCTATATCGTAGTCTGATGTATCTGTTGTAAGTTCAAATATTTACTGGATGTTACAGTTAACTAAAATTGGAGGTAAACATATTGTATCTCTCAAGATTACAAATGTTGTTAAAGTTTCTTCAGTTTCTAAGAACTCTTGATCGTTTTTTAGTTAAGTATTCAAGGATTTTATTATTTTTGCGAAGTTTTCCAGAAATTCACGATAGTAGTCTCCTAATCTTAAAAATTGCTACACTCTTTTTTTTGGTTTAGGAAATTCTTTAACTGCCTCCTTTTTTCCTTGGTTAAGTTTCAGTCTATTTGTACAAACTATGTGGCCTTGATAATTTAATTCTCGTTTTTAAAATTAACATTTTACTGAACCTTGAACTTAATTCGCTTTTCTTGTTGCTCTAACAATAGAATAATCATTTTGCAGTGTTTATCAGATTCTTAGAAATAAGTGCACACATCGTTAGAAAAAAAAATTTCTTCTTTAATTTTTGAAATTAAAGCGGCTATGAGTGTGAAAAATAGTTGTGCACTTGTTTTTTATTCACGAGGGCATCTTTTAAAATAGAAAAATACTAGATTGCACATAAAGGTGGTTTTATATTTGTCTCTTTTTATCATTTTAACTTAGTAGTAACCAGTGATTTAATTTTCTGAGGTCTATTATGACTCTGTATCTCTTTTGTTCATTTTTCTGGCACGCAGATATTATGCACTGAATAAGCGCTTATAGAAGGGTTAATATAACTTCGTTGTCAAGCATTTTATGGACTTTTTTATTAATTTTTCTTGTAAGATGGAAGGTGGCCAAGAACGCTTAATTTTAATGGAGATACTAGTTATTTTTGAAATGTTTTAAACCATGTGGTCCGTAGCAGGTAAGCTTTTACTTTCAAGCTGGAATCTGTTGGCATTGTTCATTTTTTTTTATGGTTTTAAGTTTCTTATGCTAAATTTATTTAAGACATAATAAATATAGAGTAGTTGTTCAGGTAGTGTTACGTTTGAGTTTATCGTTGTGTTCAAAATGTTCTTATTTTTGTTTTTTTTAGTATATTGTTCTTGAATCTGTTATTTAAGATTCTTAATGCAATTGTTGAACGGTTCTTTGGCTTGTAAGATTTACTTAGGTCTTTATTTTTTTCTAATGTATGTATACCTATTGTAAAAAATTTAAAGAATGTCTTGGTACTAATTTTTAAAACATTTTTGAGATAGGTTTAAATATTAAGTGTAGCCAAAGTCTTTATTAAAGTATATAAGCAATTTTCCTATCTTTTTGAGGCTTTCAAGGAGCTAGTTTCCAGTCTTACTTTTAATTTGTATAATAATCTTGCGTGTTTAAGGTTTTGAGTAGTTTCTAAGAAAGATTATTGGTATAATTTTTGCCTTTGGTGTTGTGATTAATGGCAGTTTTGCAATATTTCTTGTATGGTTCACACGTTTTCACTTTTTTAGTATTTTCGTGTCATGGTTGTCTGTGCTCCGATTTTTGGGATGTTGGATTTAAGAGTTTGTTACAAAAACTTTTGTACCTTGATTTTGGATTTTAACGAATGTAAAAGGATCTTTGGTTTCATTATTTCAGATCTTAGAGTTTGTGATATTATTTTTTGCTCCATTATTATAAATTACCGTGATTTTTGATTCATAGGACCTTTTAATTTTTTGCTTACTGCTAGGTCTCGATTTCACAGATTTTAAAGATTTTGTGTAGGAGTGCTCTGTTTTTCAAAAGTTTTACAAATTTCATGGCTTTTTTGTATAGACAACGGAATTTTCACGTTAATTTTGAAAACACTTTTTGTTATTTATTCTGGTCTTAAATCGTATAACATTACTTTGTATTTTTTTAATTCATTTGCAAAGTTACTAATTTGTACTAAACAAGTACAAAATATCTTGTTTTATAGCAGACTGTATATTTTTATAGGGTAATCATCCATTATTATATTAAATTTGAAGAACCGTGTATAAAAGCTTCGAATAATGTACCCTTCTGTTGTAAATTCCTTGATTCTTTTGCCTTTTAGATGCAGAATGGTATCTTGAAAAATTTTAATGTTAGGTAGGACAACAGATTTTCAATCAGTAAAGCCACTGCATTGATGTTAGGAATGAATGACAAGGGTTTGTTGATTTCACTGAGTTTATTTGTTACAAGAGGTGTTTGCGTTTTGATATTTATTAAGATAGTTTTTGTAACTATTGTGTGTTTTAAAAAGTTTTAGGTGCTACACAGCTAATCTTTTAAAAGTTTTTTTACCTAGAAGGAACCTGTGTCATTTTTTGATGCCTCTTGTTGAATTTTATTAGTGTATGCCTTTTTTTATATTCAACTTTTCAGTTACCACATTTTTTGCAATAGCTGCATGCTTTTTTGTCGTTTGGATTATTTTTAGTTGGGATTAAACTTTGCTGCTGAGTGTAATGATTTAGTACATGAGTGATAGATTAATGTGTAGGGACAAAATTATTATGCCATGGCTGACTCTATGGTACGCCCTTTCATGATAATTGTGTGTATAATGGTGTAGGAGAGTAGTTTCGATGACATTCGGTTGTGAAGTGTGTAGCATTGTACATGGGTGTTGTTTGGCATGTATCGGTTTTGACGGTATTATAGCAATACTATCGATTGCCTGCTGTTTTTCCCTGTCATTCATGAATTTGGCGTTTTTTTTTTTGGTATTTGGATTAAGTTTATTCGTGCATCTTAACTTTTTCTTTACTGTTTCTTGTAAATATTTAAATTAATAGCACGTGAAGTTCCTTTTAATTGGTAGAGCTGGAGTTGCAGCAGTTTTAAAGTTGTTTGCGTGCCTCATTTCGGCATTTATTACCCAATGTACCCCTCTAATGAAATATTCAACCTTGACCTGTTCAAGTTGTGTATACAATTTCTTATGTATTTAGTCATCATCGAGAGTTGAATTAAAAAATTTTTGGATAATGTCTTTAAATCTATTTAAAAAAAACTTTTTTTTCCTTCTTTTTTCGTTTAGAAGCTGCTGGCTTACCTACTATTTAATGTTCTGTTTTTGTAAATCTGAATATGTTTGTAAAAAATATTTTTATTTTTCGAAGGTGTCAAATACTTCATTTTAAAAGGCAAGTAATACTTCTCCTAAAAGTCACATTTTTAGTAATTCTGCTGAATCAGGTTCATTTTAGCTTGAGATGAGGTGGCATGCTTCTCTGCAGCCATCTGAAACGGTTAAAAGTGAGATATTTGACCCGTTGTTGCTAGGTATCATTTTGATTGCATTTTTTGTAGAAAGATCTTGAACAGATGCTAAAGTTTGAGTATTAAAGTTATGCCAGCTGTTGATAGTTTAAAAAGAAGTGCTGAAGGTAGATTTCTTACAAAAATTAAAGAAATTCTTGTTTGTAATATTTTTAGAGTAATCAATTTTAAGGATGCGAATGATATCTTACATGTTGGATATTATAACAGTGCTTGAGGTGTTAATAATAATGTGCTTAGTTGATGTAGCTGCATTGTTGTTTTGTGGGAATCAAGATTTATAATTTGTTTTATTAGCGTTAGTAACGTGTAATACTCTCATGCATTTTTTAAATTGGGGTCAAGATCTTATTTTAAGCAATCTTTCATTGTTCCCATGTTGTTCACTTAAGAGTAAATATTGTAAAAGAAGGCTGTCACGGTGTAGTTCAAGTACTGACTCTCTTTGCTAGTGAGCTAGCGCGTTCAGCTGAGCTTTTTCTTCTTGCTCGCGGACCTTTGAAGTAGCAGGTCGCTCCCGCGTAGTTAATCCTGATATTCAAAGTCACTGCAACCGTTTTTTGGCTAAGCATGCAACGCGTTGTGTTATGATCAGGGCAGCCTCCTCAACGCCGCTAAACATTGTCTGTAAGTTAAAATGAATATCCTCTTCAAGAAAAGGTGATTTTATTGACAAAAAAAAAATTTATTTGATCAGTTTGATTCTTAAAGGTCAACTTGAACGGCTAGCTTCGTCATCGTCTCAAGCTAAGCCCTTTCAGAGTTAATTTGCTGGCGTTATCATCCAAGGCTAACTCGAGCGACGAGCTTCGTCATCATCTTGAGCTGGGTCCTTTTACAGTTAATTTGTTTGCGATACCACATCCGAGGCCAACTCGAATGACTAGTTTCATCCAGGTCACTCCCGTACAAATAATAAGAGATTTTTCGGAACTAGAGTACGATAATTTAGCAAGAGTACGATAGTTTTCGAGCTTAAAAAAAATTTCAGCTCATTTCGTGACCCTCGCATCCTCCGATCACGAGAACAGACAAGGTTTAAATACAAAAATAAATACATGCCTTTTGTTAAAAGTTTACTTATTTTCTGGTTTAAGTTTGCAATTTCTCCATTTGCTAAATGGTGGTTATTCTGTTAAAAGAATTTTTTATTGTAGGTCATAAATCTTTTAATATGACAAGCTTTAATTTGTCTTAACAAGTACTTGTAACAGTTTCTGTATCTATTGCTTTAGATAAACATGCAGCTAGTTTCCTTATTTAAGAAGTGTTTACTAGATTTATTACGATTAATATGTTTGTTCATCTCATTTGTGAGTAAGTAAATTCATCTAATAAAGTTAGCTGTCTTTTAACTAAGAAAGTTAGTTTCTTTCTGCTTATGTATGTCACTTAAATTCTTTTAAATACGTCTCTCTAAATAAATACCAGCTACTTACAAACTGGTCAGCTGCTTTTCCAACAAAGAGGACCAGATCACAAGGCTCCGTTCTGTATAAACTATAAATCGGAATTATAACTAGAGGTTAACGCACCATCTACCGTACACCCGTAAATTCACTTTATTTTGTTACCATGATTGTAAGACAGTTTGATACTAAATATTGACTCAGTAAATTTTAAATTGTTATTTAGGATCTCAAGAGAGCACCAAAGTTTTTTTTAAGCTTGTTAAAATGATTTTATAATAAAAATATGAAATAAAAGTCATGTTCCTATTTCCGTACCGCCGTTCTCATTACCGGACCCCATTCACCGTACGCGTTCCTATTACCGGACCCCATTTACCGTTTGACGACAGATTTGTCTATAACCTCACTTTTTTGTTTACAACTGCATATGAATCTCAGTGCCTGCTACATAAATCACGATGAAAATGTCAAAAGCAGAGAAAGATGGAAAATTGAAAATTAAGGAAAAAACGTCAAGTCAATTATGCAATTTAAAAAGATAGCAGACAGAAGAATCAAAAAAGAAAAACAATCACAGTGAGAGAAGCAAAGATGAAAAAAGGAAATAAAAAATTACGAAAGCAAGAAGAGAAGTTAAAAGCCATTGTAAACAGAAAAAAGTGTGTTGAGGTAGATTTAATGGACGAGAAAGAAGCTATTGATTTACAAAAGCAGATTGGAGAACTTCAAGAGAAACAATTAAAACTTAACCAAAAAAGAAACAAAGATCCATCATGAGTAATTTTTGTAATGCAAGTTATTCTTGAATATTCATAACATCGTAAGTTGATTACTATTATAGTGTCAAGCTTTTTTACTGATTTTTGTCAGTCTAATTAAAATATTAAAAAGCCATAATATCTCATGATATGAAACAGAAATCTTTTTAATGAATAATTTTTTTTTTAATAAATGCAAATAAGTTATTTCATATAAACAAGCAGTAATTAAACTAAGATTAGTTTTAGCTTAACAACAATTAAATGTATTAATACTAAATAAAACATCACTTGGCAAAAATTATTTAAGAATAACTTCCATTACAAAAATTACTCATGATGGATCTTTGTTTCTTTTTTGGTTTAGTTTTAATTTCTTCTCTTAAAGTTTTCCAATCTGCTTTTGTAAATCAATAGCTTCTTTCTCGTCCGTTAAATCTTCCTCAACACACTTTTTTATGTTTACAATGGCTTTTAACTTCTCTTCTTGCTTTCGTAATTTTGCATTTTCTTTTTCTCATCCTTATTTCTCTCGCTGTAATTGTTTTTCTTTTTTGATTCTTCTGTCTGCTATCTTTTTAAATTGCATAATTGACTTGACGTTTTTTCCTTAATTTTCGATTTTCCATCTTTCTCTGCTTTTGACATTTTCATCGTGATTTATGTAGCAGGCACTGAGATCGATATGCAGTTGTAAACAAAAATGTGAGGTTATAGACAAATCTGGCGTCAAACGGTGAATGGGGTCCGGTAATAGGAACGCGTACGGTAAATGGGGTCCGGTAATGAGAACGGCGGTACGGAAATAGGAACATGACTTCTATTTCATATTTCTATTATAAAATCATTTTAACAAGCTCTAACACCTCAAAAAAATTTCGGTGCTCTCTTGAGATCCTAAATAACAATTTAAAATTTACTAAGTCAATATTTAGTATCAAACTGTCTTACAATCATGGTAACAAAATAAAGTAAATTTACGGGTGTACGGTAGATGGTGCGTTTACCCCTAGAGGTGCGACTAGGGCAGAGTCAGAAAGTGGAGGTTAATTTTATTAACATATTTCTGGAAAATAGGTACAGCTGCAGGCTTAGACCAGATACTCAATTTGGTGGGGATGGAGTTAGAGAACGCAACTTATCAGTAAGCAGACGATTGATTAACTGTGCATTTATATTTATCCATGGGTGTGGCTGCTAGGCGAGGAATGCCAAATAGTACTCGTTACCAACGCAACGGTGCTTGGTTGGTAGATATCGCTAGACATGATAGTGTCAATCGTAACTAGCATCTACTATATATAATAAGAATAAGCTTATTATAACTTTTTTGTCTATAAAGCAAGGCATTTAACAAAATCTGCAATAAAATTAACAGCCTTCTTTTTTACTTGAGTACATTTTTATACAGTGACAAAAAAGTCTATTTAAGCTATTACAAAGACTACCTGGTGTTTTTAAAACAAATTTGCATACATTTAAAAATATTAGTTCTCTAAAATAAATAGCATTACGATGAAATTTACAAGATTTATTTAACATACGCACAACCACGATATTATAATTCACTTAAGGGCTTAAGAGAAACTACTTTTCAACCAGATGTAAACAACCTACATATAAACCAGAAGTAAGCTAATACTTATTGCATCTTGGAAGCGTTATAATACAATATGTGTCATTTACAAATTATAATTATCTGTTTAAATTCATGGATCTCAGAAATACCTTAATAAATATTTTCACTCAGTCTCACGTAACGTATTCTAGAATTGATTCAGAAATCGATTGTGTTGGGTGAGATTTGTTTTACGTTTTTAATTTTAAGCATAATAAGAAAATTCTCGTAGTCAACGATCTTACAAATTTTTAGTCAAATAAATTTTTGTGACTAAAAACCTCCATTAAAAACGCCTATCACTCATACGGTCAATATGTTGCAAAATCCGTCAGACAAACTTAGTCTTGCCATGACCAGTAAGCTTACTTAGTTTGTACATCCCTGGATGTTGTCATTGATTATCTATGCTGTCGAACTAAACTCTGTAAAAAAGCTTAGCAACCGTGGCTGGGTCCTCCGTGCATAACGTTCAAGACCTTGAATGTTTTTGGAATGCTATCATGAAGGTGGTTTCCGCAATTAGTTAGCTGATTGCATAGAGTCAACCGCCACCACTGCGTAAACTTACAGCAAGAACTTCTTTAAAGGTGGCTTGCATGAGCAATATGTTTGGATACAGTGAGACACTTTAAAAAAATCCTTGTTTCCTTTTTTTAACTACGAGCACGTCCAAGCGAAGCCAGACAGTTGGCACGTGAGGTAAATTTTTCTAATGAAGCGTGCTATGTTCAACTCGCTCACGATCGCCAGTTAGTGGCTAAAGAAATAATACAAAAGCATGAATCGATAGATTTTCATTTTCTCTTTCCACTGGTGCTACTGTTTTAAGCCGCAAATTCTTCCTTCGAGGTTAAAATTAAGTTACAAGTTAGGGTTAGTTTTTCTCAGAGTTCGTATTTTTTTTTTTTTTTTTTTTTTCTTACGTAAATCGAATCAAGTATACGTCAATAAATTTTCAGAGTAGGAGTGCAACGGGTTCGCGAGATATCAATAAATGAACACAGAGGCACACGGCTGGGCACAGCCTCGTGCACCGTGGCTATGGCGGCCAGGTGACGCTCATTTTCATATCTACTTTACGATCGGAGACAAGTAAGTAAAAAAATTTTTTTTAAATACGAATTGATAGATTTTGATCTGATGTTTTTAGTGGTGCAATGAAATTTAGTCTAAAATTCTCCTTTCATGGCGTAAATCAGGTTAAAAAATTAGATTGCTCATTCTCGTTATAGTTATTTACTTACATTTTTCCCTTTTAACTTTTATTAATCAAAAAGGCACTATTTGACAAGATTGTTGTTGACAATCAGAGTAAAACAGCGTTAAATGCATTTTAAGAATGCGAGTAAACAAAAACAAAGACATCGCTGTCGTACGTGGCTGCCGTTATCGACAGCGGTTTTTTTTTGTTAAAAGTGACGAGAATTAAAATATTACGAATAATTAATAAAAATATTTATGAAGTTATCAATAAACTAATATAATTGAACAAGTAGTTTCAATTTAAAACATGTTTATTTTTCATTTCCTTAAGTTTTTTTCAAACTTCCTTACACAGAACAGATTTTTTTATACTCTTCAATTTTTGACTAAAATTCTGTACAACAGTTCTCTCTAAATTTTTCGTTGATTAAGATGTATCACTCAACATTGTCGGCTTATCAGCAGATTTCTTTACCGGGGAGAATAAATGCAAAGATTTTAATGCTGAAAATTCTTTTAATTGAAGCTGTTTTGTTTTTACCACAGATATTACACAATAAAAAGGTTGCGTCCCTGGGGTCGTAATAACTGATTGCAATCTTACTTTTAATTTTTCCTTGAGCTTTAACGTTCTATTTTTTCTATGAAAAAAAACAGTCAATTTTTTAAAATTATTATGAAGCCCAACTAAAAATTTCTTGAGACTTCAAAATACGAGCATTCAAAACCATGTGCAAACTGGCTTGCCTTGCATTACTTTCGACCAAAGCGCCGAGGCCAACGGAAGTGTTCTTACCGTGAGCTGCGGCGTGAAAATGCTATTCAGCGTCAATCGAAGAATCAAAAAAAAAAGCGTCAGTAGGTAAACTATGGCGGTTCTGGCACCCCCCAGCTCCCCCCCTGAGGTAGTGGTGGGGGGAGAGGCTCTAGCTATAGCTGTGGGTGGAGAAGAGGCGGTGGAGGAGAGGCGGTGGTGGGGGCTGATCGGGCGGTGAGAGGAGGGGCACGGGCGGTGGGTGGTGCGGACTACTCGGATGGTAACGTCAGGGAAAGGGGGCCTCTTCCGGATGCTGTGATGTTGGATGGTATTGACAGCTCCCTTCCTTTCCGACCGCGAATCAAGCTCCGACGTCATCAGGATGGGTCCGAAAGGTGTAGGTGTGACAAGCCCAACGTATAGCGCGAGAGGAAGATGATCAAGCGTGAACGTGTATCAGTGGATATAGCGGATCGCGTATCCCGTTCAGCTGCGACCAACGTTGGCTTACTCAACGCAGTACCTTGCCAAGTAAACGGAGCTATTATTTCTTATCTATACGGATGTGTTAGCCGTGGCCGATGACTTTTCGCTTCTTATTTATAAGCGTATAATGTTCCATTGTAATATTTTTTTCTTAGCAAGAGCGGGTGCAACGAGTCATGCTAGGATACACGTATGTGTAAGCCGTGGCCGATAACTCTTTGCTTCTTATTTAGGCGTATAATGTACCAGCATCATATTTTTATCTCAAGAGCGGGCGTATCAAGTGAAGCGTGTTGCCAGAGAACATGTATACCATTTCATAACCGAAAGCGTATCCCAACATTGTTTGGCTTACTCCTCTTCACCGCAGTACCTCGCCAACGAATAGAGTCAGTTAATACGATAAAGTAATTTTAATCGGCGCAGTAATAAGGAGGCGTGAATAAAAAAATCGACATAGATTCATGAAGAACTAATTTAATCAGGTGTACATAGATTAAAAATATCGTTTTGTCGTTGTTGCTCTTTTAAAATCCATTTTTTTTGAAGCTGTAGCATTTTTCACAGCACAATAAGCTAAATCAAATTGGTGATTCATGCATTCAATATCATCCATACTGAATTATAGCAAGAGTGTTGTTGCCCTGTTGGCTGCGTCTATTTTAACGAAGTCAACTAATTTGTTACTTAAAATTTAAGAGGGATCGTGGCATAAAAAACTACTCAATTTACAAATGATTAATCAAAATCCTACTTAAAAAAAGACAATTTTGCTGAATTTATCGAAACGGAGGACGGTAATAAACTATAGGTGAAATAAATTTAAAATGCACTGATTATGAGCCACAAACAAAGATATACTTCGTGGCTTAAGGGAAAAACTCCGAAGAGAAAAATCCAAGAGAAAAAAATTAATGAAAAATACAAACAAGTGAGGTTGAACAATAAATTTTAAATAAACTTCCTGCAATCAAGAGTATGTACTTGTGTATTGCGTGTAGAAAACGTAAACGTGCGCGTCCGCACGTGTCTCGAAAAACTCACGAATTGACAAACGTCACACGGTCCGTGAAGCGGATTTTCGCCGTGCTTTATTCGCAGCACGCCGAGCTTCTTTAAGATGATGCAGATGACGATGATGATAGAAAAAGGAAAGCGTGAGAAAAATTAACCCCATAAAGGTGACTCCCAGATACACGTGTGCGTGATTATGATGAGGAAAGATGTAGAAACCAGTAGGACGAATATAATACCCAACTATGCCAGATACTCGAGATCGCAATTGACAACTGTAGACCGCTTTGTATAGACAGATAGTTCGGAACTGACTTAAATCACCCACCCAAAGTAGTCGCAAGACCCCCCTCCTTTTTTTAATTCTCCTACCCGCTGCAGTCGTCAGGACCCATCAATCCCTTACACCTAATGTGAAAAGCCGGGAAAAGAGAGAATGATGTAAGCAATTAAGAGAGGGGGAGAGACCTTTGACCCGAGGACACTTAATGGGAGCAAAGGAGATGCAGATGTAGGTGCATGATAGAGAAGGAGAGAAATGTTTAGCTAATGAGAGTATAGAGAGAGAGAGAGAGACTTAATGAGTTGACGCGAGAGCGATTAATTGTACCGACTGATACAAAAGGAGAAAAAAGATGAAGGTAAGAAAGAAATTGACCGGCGCTTGCATATGTGAATATGTGATGAATTTTGTGTGAACTCGGTGTGTTGCCACCTTCGGCGTGCTGCGAGGTTGATCCTCCATCGCTCATGAGGCAGTCTACGAATTTTTGTCATTTCGACGAAACATGCTCCCCCCCGTTGCGAGAGAAGGCGAGCAAATCAAAAACATCATATGTGTAGCGTATTCGAAAAAGTGCTTACTGTGCGAATCGTACGATGGTGTGAGAGTGTAGCGGTGTGTAAGTGTGTTTACAATTCAAGCGATGTTTACACAAATCGGTTTAATATAAGACAGACAACACGATCGAAAATTTAGTCTTCTTCTTGTGACGATGAGATCGGAAGTGGACACAACGATGTGACGTTGCGTTTGAAGCTCCCTTGCTCAAATTTAACGGTGACGACTCGTACGATGCCATCAGCGCCCGGGTGGATCTCGATGACAACCCCCAGCCGCCATCGCATGCAGGGTTGATTTCTATCGATGAGAAGGACGACTGAATCGATACCGATCTCATGATTGGACTTGCTCCACTTTTGTCGACGTTGAAGTTCGTGCAAATATTCCAGGTGCCATCGCTTCCAAAAATCTTGTCGTGCTCTCGTGATGAAACGCCATGCTGACAATCGGTTACCTAGAGCACAAGAAAGGTCAGCTTCCGGAAAAAAATTCAACGGTCTTCCGATTAATAAATGTGCCGTTGTGATGGCCGCTATATCATTAGGATCACTCGATATACTATAAAGTGGTTTAGAATTAAGAATGTCTTCGATTTCGATAACGAGGGTATTAAGTACTTCAAAGGTTGAGAGTTGTTTGCTGATCACTCGCTTAAGATGGTGTTTAAACGATTTTACTGCCGACTCCCAAATCCCACCAAAGTGTGGTGAAAGCGGCGAATTGAAATGGCAGATGATGTTTCTCTGGACTGCGAAATGATAAACATCGTCACGGAACTGGTCGGAGTTAAACAGAGCAAAAATTTCTTGTAATTCATTACTTGCTCCGACAAAATTCGAGCCGTTGTCCGAAAACACGTGTTTGGGAATGCCGCGTCGGCCGCAAAAACGCTTAAACGCGCCTAAAAATTCTTCGGTGGTTAAATCGCTCACTATTTCGATATGCACTGCTTTCGATGCCATACATAAAAACACACAACCATAAACCTTGACGCGGTAACGATTCCGCAGTTACTTCTCTTTGATGTACATCGGCCCAAAAAAATCGATTCCCACGTGAGTAAATGCGCCTGACTCGGTAACGCGTGCTGATGGCAAATTTCCCATTTTACTATGAATCGGATTAGAGCGATAACGCACGCAATCTACGCATTTTCGTACGATTTTTCGAACTTGTTGTTCTCCGTCGAACAACCAAAAACGCTGTCTTATAGTGTGTAATGTAGTTTGGATTCCCGCATGCAGCAAAGTACGATAGTGCGCACCTCGGATTATCAAATCAGATACATGATGGTGCAATGGTAATAAAATTTGATACCTTCGATCGAAGGAAATTTTCGCGTTTTTAAGCGTCCGCCAACTCGTAAAATACCATGGTCATCAACAAATAGATCGAACGCTGCTAACTGTGCACTTTTTACCTTTTTAGATGCAGATACACGCGCAATTTCTTCAGTCAATTGCTCTGCTTGAATTAATTTTAACACCCGACGCTCCACTTCAAGATTTTCTTCAACGCTGATTGATTTCCCTTTGAACTTATTTGAACGACGCATACGAAGACAATACGCAATCACGTTAACTAACTTGGAATACGAGGAAAATCGCGAAAAAATTGTTACTCCTAAATTTACTAAAAGACACGTTTTGCTCTTAAGACCTGGTAATTCACTCGGTGACGTTAACGCCATTCTTGGCCGCTCGCTTTCGAATTTTTTCAACCACTTAGGCTCATTCAGCCACATTCGATTTTTTTAAAACTCGGTAGATAATTGACCTCGGGACAGTGCATCAGCCGGATTATCTTTCGTTCGCACATGCATCCATTCGTGAACGACGTCCAGCGCTTGAATTTTGCTAACTCTGTTTGCTTCGAAAACTTTAAGAGTTTCCGGTGATTTTCTACGCCAATGCAATACGATCGCTGAATCCGACCAGAGTACTACTTTATGAATTTCAAATTCTAGAGATGGACGCATTTCACTGTACAATCCCACGAGGAGCAGGGCACCGCATAGTTCCAGTTGCGGGATCGTTTTCGACTTTACCGGAGCTACTCGAGACTTCGCACATACCAGACGCACAATGCAATTTCCATACCGATCTACTAAACGCAAATAAAAACATGCACCATAACCTAATAGACTCGCATCGCAAAATCCATGTAACTCGATTTTCGTAGGCCTATCGATAAGGATTTCCCGGTCTACTGCAAAATTGCGGATAAGAGACAGCTGGTTCGCAAACTCCACCCATCGCGAATACAACTCCTGCGGTACTGATTCGTCCCAATCACACTTTCGTTTCCAACACTCCTGAATAATTAATTTCGCGTACAGAACTACCGGCCCCAATAAACCCGGTGGATCAAAAATCTTTGCAATCTCGGAAAGTATATGGCGCTTCGTGATTTTATTTGGAATTGTAATTTCTTTGACGGTATAAATAAACGTATCCGCTCGCAAATCCCAAGTTATCCCGAGTGTTTTCGAAACTGCTTCCGTCTTTACCGCACAATCGCTCTCAAAAATTTTCCGATCTAGCGTATCGAACGCGTATTTATCGTTGGATGCCCATTGGCGAATATTGAATTTTCCGCACCCCAAGATACCGATAATTTTGTCGCGAAGTATCGCAAGTTCTTCGATCGAATTTGCACCTGTTAACAGGTCATCAACGTATAAGCCGCGTTTCAAAATTTTTGCTGCTCGCAGAAAATCGCGCCCCTCATCGTCTGCAAACTGGTGAAGCGTTCGTATCGTAAGATAGGGAGCAGAGGCGACTCCGAACGTAACCGTGTTTAGCACGTATACCGCGATCTCTTTCCCATGATTCCAAAAAATACGCTGATATTGCCTGTCGTCGGGATGCACTAAGACCTGCCGATACATTTTTTTATGTCTGCGGTTAAGACGAATGCATAAGATCGAAATCGCATTAAATGTTCGAAAAGTTTTGGTTGAATGGTGGGGCGTACAAGTAGTTTTTGATTCAACGAGACGCCTCTGTCAGTTTTCGCGGACGCGTCGAATACTACACGCACCTTTGTCGTACTGCTCGACGATTTTACGACCGCATGATGTGGCATGTAGTATCCGTCTGGTGTTTCGTTGTGCAACAACGTCATACGTCCAAGTGCTATGTATTCGTCAAGTACCTTTGTATAATAACGATTGAGTTTATCGTCTGCTTGCACTTTCCGACGCATCGCATGAAACCGACGAAGGGCTTGCGCGCGAGAGTTTCCTAAATCCACTACTTAGTCGTTAAATGGAAGACGCACAATATACCGCCCGGTTCGATCGCGTGTTGTACTTTTTACATAATGCCGTTCGCATAGAGACTCCGGATCTGATACGCCCACTACGTTTTTAACCTCTTCGATTTCCCAAAATTTCGCTAACTGTTCGGTTAAAGCACTTAAGTTACACGTCACTGCTGATTTTTCGAGGTTGTCATTCGCAATACCGCCCGCAATCACCCAACCTAATTGTGTTTTTTG
Organism: Copidosoma floridanum; assembly: GCF_036245765.1. NCBI lineage: Eukaryota > Metazoa > Arthropoda > Insecta > Hymenoptera > Encyrtidae > Copidosoma > Copidosoma floridanum. Next base: position 17,400,581 of record NW_028321897.1, on the reverse strand, counting down.
CAACGTTAAATTGCTCCCGTTCGAAACGCGTATTTGACCGACTGATAGAAGTGATAACGTGGCTCCGGAGCCGATAAGCATATCTACTGGACTCGGAATATGAAAACGGGGATCGGCAAGTTTCAAATTTGGTGGGATCGCTATTGACGACCGCGGAAAAGGCTCATCGGGTACGAAATTGGCTATTTTAGGGATGGTGAGAAAAGTTAAAGTTTTCGCGAAATCGCTTGTACGTGACCGGAAATTAATCTCGACCTGACACTTTGTAGTCGTTTTTAATGCGTTAATCGCGCCCACGGGGATAGAACACGCATTTAATGGAAGTTTTAATTCACGCGCGAATTTTTCGGTTACAAAATGGGCCGTAGTACATGTGTCAAGAAGCGCGCGTGCTTCGACGAAATTACCCTGCGCATTTTTGACTCGAATAACTGCGCTCATCATTAGCTGTGACTGTGCGGCTCGGGTGGTCGTCTCTAGCTCGCCCACTCCAAGTCACGCGCTTGGTTTCGCATTCTTCGAGTCGCAATGGAGAGACGTGTGATGCCGCTCGCCGCATGTTTTACAGGACCCTGCTTTATAGTGCTCTGAGTGTACTCCTTCGCAATTTTGGCACAACTTTTTCAGTTGAATAACTTTCCATCGCTCTTCGACGCTCAACTTGTTGTATTCCGGGCAAGAGTCGATGCGGTGTACCTCTCCGCAGCTCGATCACTGATGAATATACCAATGACTATACGTGTAGAGGAACAAGTAATTGTCAAAAGAATACATCAAGAAACTAGTAAGACCGTCAGAGGCTGTAAAAAGATTTATGATTGCACCCTTTGCGCTGTAAAGCTCATAAAATGTATAGCTTTGTAGAGTTAGGAGGAGCATCTTTAGCGCACTGTATATATCTTGACACTGTTTTTCTCGTACGCTCGAGCATTCATTTTACGCGTCATGGAAGAACGACGCACAGTTTTGTGTATGTATGTGTCGTACTTGCGTCTAACGTGCTATACAGAAACAGCACCTTAAGAATCTGTTAGAATATTTTATACTCTACAAATAACTCCTTTATACGCTTGCATGTATGAGACATTACAGTGGTGTTTAAAAAAAAATACGACACAAATGAGCAATACGTAGTTAAGAGAATAATTTATACTCCTCTAGTTTTCCTTTGCGAGTAAAACTCGTATTTGGAATGACTTTAGACGTATAGGATTCCAGCTAAAGCAGACTTTTACAGCTGCCTTAGCGAAGATTACGCTTAAGTTCAGAAAGAATTGGATTTTTAACGTATGGACTCTAGGAGACTATTCTGATGTCTATAGAAACTTCTTCTTCTGTACGCATGTGTCGTATTTGCGTGTATCGTGCTATACATAAACAGCAATTCACGAATCTATTGGAATATTATATACTTTCTGCTATATAGACGTATAGGCTTTTTGCTCATGTAGACTTTGGATAATTAAATTTAATTTATTGTTCTTATTATAAGACTATTTAGCCCTTGTTAGCTTTACCTACTACACGTAAAACGATTCTTGAAATAAGAAAATATTTTAAAGACAGGTTAGGAGAAAGCAAGAAACAAAAGTAGGAAAAAAACATATGGCTTTTCCACCAGTACTCGAGAGAGAGCAAGAAGAAAACAAGGGGCTAGCTTTCTCACCAACATGAACTAGTTATGCGTACGAATATTTTTAGCTTTCTCTTCTTCTTCCTATACTCTTATATGAAAAAATATATGTAAGGACGCACTAACAATCAGCTATATTTATGTAGACGAATATATGTGTATATAAGTATCCTCGTTAGTATCAGTAAGCTTTGTGCACGTATTCACAATCTCCTTTTCCATCAATTTGAAACCCATATAGTAAATTACAGTTTTTTATTTTTTCTATATTTTGCATACAGTAAAACCATAAAATACAGATTTCTGAATACTCTTTACGCCGGACCCTCTAAGCAGTCTCTCAAATATAAGAACTTATTTAAATCGTTGATGTTGGTACGCGAATCTATTATCGACAAAAAAGATGTTATTAAACGAAAGCCATTTATCGTGATCACCGTTAAACCGAGGGAGATTTGGAACCGGTAGCTTAAGAAAGCGTTGTTTTTTGACGATTGTTGAATGCCCGAAGGCAACACAAGGATATGCGGAAAAATTTATGCTAGTAACAAACACTGATCAACGAGGCACGAAATATCTAACTACCGCGCACTATTAGATCCTCGTGTTGTCTTTCTCTTTTGTTTTCCCGCGCATCTCGAACTTAAGGTAGCATACGAAAGGGTAATGAATGAGTATATTGAGTTAGGTCACATGTCATTGGTGCGTGACAAGTCTTCGAGTAGCTATTACATGCCTCATCACCCGATATTAAAAGAGTCAAGCAGCACCACGAAGGTGCGCGTCGTCTTCGATGCATCCGCTAAGGCCAGTAAGGACTTCTCCCCAGTCTAAACTGTTTGATCATCTTTTGCGCTTCCGCACCTATCGATATGTCATCACGGCCGACATCGCACAGATGTACCGGCAAATACTTGTTCACACCGATCACAGACGGTTTCAACGTATTTTGTGGTATCACCAAGGCGAAGTGAGAACTTTCGAGCTTAATACGATTATTTTCAGCGTGTCTTCTGCTCTTTATCTCGCTATACGCACAGTTGATCAATTTCTAAACTAAAAAAATGATTGCAAACTGTTGTATACTGATACAGACAGTTATACGTCTTACAGTTATTATAATTAAATATGAGAAAATCGTAGGACTTATGAAGGATGAGTGTAATGGTAATATTATTACGAAATTCATTGGTCTTAGAAGTAAAATGTACAGCATTCTTGTTCAGAATCAAGACATAATAAAAAAAGCAAAGGGTGTCAAGACCAATGTTGTTAAAGCCACTATTAATTTTAATGATTACATTGATTGCCTACGCGATCAAAACATAAATATAAATCGAGAGTAAATTAATATTAGATCTCGTCTGCACAAGATTTATACTGGAAAACAAAAAAATAGCTTTTAGCTCTCGTGATGATAAGCGATATATTTTCCCTAATATCACTGATACATTACCCTGGGGGGGGCATGATAAAGTCAATCAAAAACGGTGAGATGGAGATGTAGAATGGTAAGGAAGATAGGGAAAACATAACAAGTCCAAGAAATAAGAGTCATGGTAATATGTCACCGAGTGACCATAAAATAATAAATAGAGAATCGAGATTTACAACGGATGGAGGCGAAGAAAAAAATGAAGAGGACAGACGGAAAACAGCTTGTATAGAAGAGAGAATTCGAGGGATCAACATGACGACATCACGAAAAGAAATAGAGGAACCTTCACATCCAGAGCAAATAAAAATAAGCGTATCATTGATCAAATGCAAAACAATGAGAGAAATATTATAACTTTTAGTTTTCAAGATAGCGAGCAATGTAATGTTACCTCTATGATTGACTCATCGTCCAGCGAGAATGATGAAATAAATAAAGAACGTAACAGAGAAGAACAAAAGGGTGACGACAATGAGCTCAAAGTAACTTGTCAAAAAGAAACGAGTGGGGGGAATTACTATAGAAGAGCTCCCTTATGTGATAGTAAAAACCTCGTATGAAAACCGCAACAACAACGACAGGCCAGTTTGATCAGAGTTGGCAAACAGCAACGACAAGTCATCGATCGTTTAGTATTTGAAGCAAAGGGTATCGTCCAACAACAACCTCCCAAGAAAACAAGTGTGAAGACAGACAATTTTGAAGAACTCCCGTTAAGAAAAAGGGTAAAAAACAATTTTGAGGTAAATGTAAATTTGTTTTCTTCATAACCATATTTTTTACCCATTTTTCTTTTTTTTCATGAATATTAAAATTAGTAAAAATTTATGTTTCTTTGTTACAGATGTCCAATCTAGCAGCTTTAAATAAAGCCGCTTCTGGAGGCTTCCTCCCGTGCCAGAAAATCACCAAGATAATAGTAAACCACAGCTACATGGTCACAAAATTAAAGAAAGTTAATACTAAATACGGAAAAAAAGCAGTTGTGGAACTCAATAGCGAGTTTCAAATATTTTTACCCAGTGCAGTGTCAAAGAATATAGTTGATAATGAAGTGCTATATAATAATTTATTAGATTCCATACAGAAAATGAAGCTCTTTATAACTTATAATGGTTCTCATATTCAATTTTCAAGTGAATAGGTTAAATAGTTTCTGTGGAAATAGCAAAAAAACATGTGTTGCATTGTTTTCCATAAAAATTTTTTTTAATAAATTGGTGTCTTTACAATTCGAATATATTTATTTACTTTATTTTTTCTATGCATTTAAAATATATCTTCTCTCGTATCTTCTATACATCATATTTTTTTAAATTATAATTGATCTTTTGAAATCCAACTATTGTGTGCACTGTCAAAACCCAACCATTTAACGAAAATTTGATTTTTTCGTCGGCGTAAAATTTTCTCAACAAGGTAAGTATTAGGATACTTGGTTTTCTGAGGTTCTTGATCGTAAAAGCCACCAGAGATTGGCTGCTGCTGATAATCCTCCAAATGGTAAGTAAATGGCTTTGTTGGTGCTACTCGGGTAACAGTAAAAATTTCTGTCGACCAATTAGGAGTATAACCTTTTTCAAAAACTTGTTTAGTATTACTCATACGTACTTTATCACCATCTTTCAATGTTGATTTTGTTCCTTTTTCGAATATATAAATTTTTGTAAAATATTTTTTCATTAGCTACTGAAACATCTTTTGGCTTTACACCAATCGTTCGGTGTTTTCGATTATTGTAAGAAGTTATCAGCTGTTGTAAAATATTGAGCCACTTTTAATTACCTCTTACACTAAACTTTTTCCACATAGCATGCTTCAGGGTACGATTAAATCATTCACATGTAGACGCCTTAAGATTACTGTACGTAGAGTCTAAGTTAATTTTGTAATTTTTCATGAGACCTTGAAAATTTGCGTTGTATAACTCTTTACCACGATCGGTTTTGCAAATTAGTTGGAACTCTTCCTTTCGTTATTATAGTTTTTATAGCTGAAGTCACATCTATACCAGTTTTATTTTTTATATACGAGTACTTCAGCAGAGCTTTCCTCGTGTAAGATCTATCACTTGCTCTTTTGCAGACGGATACACTTTTTCATACTCGTACCTTAGCAATTGAGCCATGGTAACAGGTCACTTTTATTTATACAACACATTGACTAAGCTCTTATCGCTCCGTCTGTCACATCTCATGCAACTGAAAGAGAGACTCCCTTTTCTAAATAGGCAATCGCATAATACAGTATGAACACCTTATAAATATGCGCACTATCAAGTAAATATTTTTACGTATCAAAACACGTACCCGCTTTTTATTTCAGCATAGGCATGTTTAGGAATAAATTCTACACCATGCTTTTGGTCTCTTATTATTGAGACATATTGAATATCACCCTATATTGTAATTTTGTAAGCAAGTCTACTAGCTTAAAATTTTTTATAACAAAAAGATCTGCTGGTAGAGGCTGCAGTCGTTGAGATGTTTCCAAGCGAGAAAGCAGTTGTCCCCCACGATACTCATACACCCGTTATCGAGAGTGCAACAGTGCTAATAGAGAACCCCAGATTTGACGCATTGTTAACGTTAAGATCTTGTCAACGATTTCCATTCAAGTGTGTGAGAGAAAACGTGATTGTGGAAATTTTATTGTGGAAAAATCACTATAGATTTTTTCAGTTGTGGGACATTGCATTGGATCAAGTAAGTCGTGTGTATCCGGAACTGATTACGGAGAGAAATACATGGAGGACATATCGCTTATACTATACAGCTAAGAGCAATGCGAACCCATTGCACATGATTTTATATTTTAAAAAGGATACTTATACTCTTTTATGCTGCTGTGAACTTTCAAGGTACAACGTGGAGGACAGAAGAAGATTTATCTTCTGAAACGGTAGGTTATTCAAGCACATTGAAAGAATATAATCCTATTGCATGACACATCTGCTGCCATAAAATTTATCTTAGTGTGTAATAAACTTAAAGTGTGGTAAAAAAGGGTATTGAGTAGTAGTGCATGATAGTTTTTCACCACTATACATGAGACTTTCTCTGACATTTTTTATTACTCTATCTCAATATAGCCTTACATAGTAAAATGGGAAATTTGCCATCAGCACGCGTTACTGAGTCAGGCGCATTGACTCACGTGGGAATAGATTTTTTTGGGCCGATGTACATCAAAGAGAAGAAACCGCGGAATCGTAATCGCGTCAAGGTTTATGGTTGTGTGTTTGTATGTATGGCATCGAAAGCAGTGCATATCGAAATAGTGAGCGATTTAACCACCGAAGGATTTTAGGCGCATTTAGCGTTTTTTGCGGCCGACGCGGCATTCCCAAACACATGTTTTCGGACAACGGCACGAATTTTGTCGGAGCAAGTAATGAATAACAAGAAATTTTTGCTCTGTTTAACTTCGACCAGTTTCGTGACGATGTTGATCATTTCGCAGTCCAGAGAAACATCATCTGACATTTTAATCCGCCGCTTTCACCACACTTTGGTGGGATTTGGGAGTCGGCAGTAAAATCGTTTAAACACCATCTTAAGCGAGTGATCAGCGAACAACTCTCAACCTTTGAAGTACTTAATACCCTCGTTATCGAAATCGAAGCCATTCTTAATTCTAGACCACTTTATAGTATATCGAATAATCCTAATGATATAGCGGCCATCACGCCGGCACATTTATTAATCGGAAGACCGTTGAATTTTTTCCGGAAGCTGACCTTTCTTGTGCTCCAGGTAACCGATTGTCAGCATGGCGTTTCATTACGAGAGGACGACAAGATTTTTGGAAGCGATGGCACCTGGAATATTTGCACGAACTTCAACGTCGACAAAAGTGGAGCAAGTCCAATCATGAGATCGGTATCGATTCCGTCGTCCTCCTTATCGATAAAAATCAACCCTGCATGTGATGGCATCTGGGGGTTGTCATCGAGATCCACCCGGGCGCTGATGGCATCGTACGAGTCGTCACCGTTAAAACTGAGCAAGGGAGCTTCAAACGCAACGTCACATCGTTGTGTCCACTTCCGATCTCATCGTCACAAGAAGAAGACTAAATTTTCGATCGTGTTGTCTGTCTTATTTTAAACCGATTTGTGTAAACATCGCTCGAATTGTAAACACACTGACACACCACTACACTCTCTTACCATCGTACGATTCACACAGTAAGCACTTTTTCGAATACGCTACACATATGATGTTTTCGATTTGCTCGCCTTCTCTCGCAACCAGGGGAGCATGTTTAGTCAAAATGACAAAAATTTGTAGACCGCCTCGTGAGCGATGGAGGATCAACCTCGCAGCACGCCGAAGGTGGCAACACACCGAGTTCACACAAAATTCATCACATATTCACATATGCAAGCGTCGGTCAATTTCTTTCTTACCTTCGTCCTTTTCTCCTTTTGTGTCAGTCGGTACAATTAATCGCTCTCGTGCCAACTTATTAAGTCTCTTTCTATACTCTTATTAGCTAAACATTTTTCTCCTTCTGTATCATGCACCTACATCTCCATCTCCTTTGCTCCCATTAAGTGTCCTCGGGTCATAGGTCTCTCTCCCTCTCTTAATTGCTCACATCATTCTCTCTTTTCCCGGCTTTTCACATAAGGTACAAGGGATTGATGGGTCCTGTTGACTGCAGCGGGTAGGAGAATTAAAAAGGGAAGGGGGGTCTTGCGACTACTTTGGGTGGGTGATTTGGGTCAGTTCCGAACTATCTGTCTATACAAAGCGGTCTACAGTTGTCAACTGCGATCTTGAGTATCTGGCATAGTTGGGTATTATATTCGTCCTACTGGTTTCTACATCTTTCCTTATCATCATCACGCACACATGTATCTGGGAGTCACCTTTATGGGGTTAATTTTTCTCACGCTTTCCTTTTTCTATCATCATCGTCATCTGCATCATCTTAAAGAAGCTCGGCGTGCTGCGAATAAAGCACGGCGAAAATCCACTTCACGGACCGTGCGACGTTTGTCAATTCGTAAGTTTTTCGAGACACGTGCGGACTTACACGTATACGTTTTCTACACGCAATACACAAGTACATACTCTTGATTGCAGGAAGTTAATCTCAAATTTATTGTTCAACCTCACTTGTTTGTATTTTTCATTAATTTTTTTCTCTTGGATTTTTCTCTTCGGAGTTTTTTCCTTAAGCCACGAAGTATATCTTTGTTCTTGGCTCATAATCAGTGCATTTTAAATTTATTTCACCTATAGTTCATTCCCATCCTCCGTTCCGACAAATTCAGCAAAATTGTCTTTTTTTAAGGAGGATTTTAATTAATCATTTGTAAATTGAGTAGTTTTTTGTGCCACGATCCCTCTTAAATTCTAAGTAACAAATTAGTTGACTTCGTCAAAATAGACGCAGCCAACAGGGCAGCAACACTCTTGCTATAATTCAGTATGGATAATATTGAATGCATGAATCACCAATTTGATTTAACTCATTGTGCTGTGAAGAATGCTACAGCTTCAAAAAAAATGGATTTTAAAAGAGCAGCAACGACAAAACGATATTTTTAATCAATGTACACCTCATACACAATACTTATGCAATAAATTAGTTCTTCATGAATCAATGTCGATTTTTTTCATTCACGCCTCTTTTTTACTGCGCCGATAAAAATTACTTTATCGTATTAATTGACTCTATTCGTTGGCGAGGTACTGCGGTGAAGAGGAGTAAGTCAAACAATGTTGGGATACGCTTTCGGTTATGAAATGGTACACATGTTCTCTGGCAACACGCATCACTCGATACGCCAGCTCTTGAGAAAAAAATATGATGCTGGTACATTATACGCCTAATTAAGAAGCGAAGAGTTATCGGCCACGGCTTACACATACGTGTATCCTAGCATGACTCGTTGCACCCGCTCTTGCTAAGAAAAAAATATTACACTGGAACATTATACGCCTATAAATAAGAAGCGAAAAGTCATCGGCCACGGCTAACACATTCGTATAGATAAGAAATAATAGCTCTGTTTACTTGGCAAGGTACTCCATTGAGTAAGCCAACGTTGATCGCAGCTGAACGGGATACGCAATCCGCTACATCCACTGATACACGTTCACGCTTAATTATCTTTCTCTCGCGCTATACGTTGGGCTTGTCACACCTACACCTTTCGGACCCATCCTGATGACGTCGGAGCTTGATTCGCGGTCGGAAAGGAAGGGAGCTGTCAATATTATCCGACATCACAGCATTCGGAAGAGGCCCTTTTCCCCTGACGTTACCATCCGAGTAGTCCGCACCACCCACCACCCGTGCCCCTCCTCCCACCACCCGATTAGCCCCCACCACCTCTCCTCTACCGCCCGATCAGCCCCCACCACCGCCTCTCCTCCACTGCCTCTTCTCCACCCACAGCTATAGCTAGAACCTCTCCCCCCACCACTACCTCAGGGGGGGAGCTGGGGGGGTGCCAGAACCGCCATAGTTTACCTACTAGCGTCAAATTTTGGAAGTTGTATTTTGTTCTTGAAATGCTGAGTGGTGCTATCTGTATAGTAGATGGTTTTTTTCACAGAAGGAAAGGTTTTTTTGAGATAATCGATTATAATTTGTTGGATGTAATGAACGGCCACTTTGTCGTGATTTAGATTATCAGAGAAAATAACAATACTTTTATATGCGGTTTCTGCCTCTGAGTTCTTATAATATGTAACTACTGTTGCTATACTGCATTGATTGTTGTTGTAGTGAAAAGATAAAAATTGTTCACGAAACATTAAAATAGGATCCTCGCGTGTTTGTAACGATGATCGGTCGGTTGTATGTCATGTTTGGTATTTTATTTTCGTAATACAAGCACCTTTTAGTAAACTTAATAAATCTGAAGTAAATTTATCAACATTAGGACAATTTTTGCATTTACTTAAATAAAAATCTGGCGCTTGCTCTGGACAAACGATTTTGGCGATGCAATCTTTATTAGTATTAATTTTTTCTGACCGTTAAATCTGAAATGTTCAAACCATCAAGCATAATTTTGAAATTTGTATGATAGACACAAACGCAAACAGTGTGTGTGCCACTTGCACCAGTAAGCAAGCAACGTTTTGGCCAAAACTGTGCAAACTTAGAGCAACCAATTTTTGTTTCAGTATTATCGTTTTCGAATTTCAGATAAAGTTCTCTCAAATTGTAAAGAACGAGTCGTTTTTGTACGAACTCCTTACTGCCATTCTTTTTTGTAATACACTCATTATCTCTCATTCGGGGCATTATTCTGCTATTGTCATCGTTTTCATAATACAATTTTACTTTTTTGAGACTATCATCTGAGAGTGTATTATACGGTTTTCTGTTTTTTATCGAATTATTTGGTAGTTTGGATTAACTAGCTGATCATACAGACGAGTTTGAAAATTTCGCAATTTGTCGGAGACCCCATGTGAAAAGTAATAACTTCTGGAGCAAAAGTTTTTCGATCTTTGAAACGTTTTTGCTCTGAAAGTTTGCTTTAAAATTATTGACTATTTAAAAATAATCTTGTAACGGAAGATTATTTTAAAGTAGTTGCTTCCTACATTGATCACAAATATGTGCGTTGTCGGGAATCGTAGGAAAATATTTTTTAACGTTCTCAGGTACAGTCCAATGATTTTAAGAATGCTTTATATTACCATTGTTAGGATCAAAAAAACATATGAAACTCATGATTATAGCTTCAAATAATTTTTAAAAGTATTATAGTAACATTGATTATCGATCGACAACCACGCACTGGACACTTATTTTCTTGCGCACTAATTAAAAACAGTGATTTATTAGCCTCAAATTTTATCAAAGCACAAGGTTTAATAGGAGGGTATGTTAGCGCAAAACATACTCGCAACAAGCAAAGGTCACCAAAACCTTCGCGAATAACATAAAACAACGATATTCCTAGGTTTAATATGTGACACTATGCACTGGATTTGTCACGAGTCCAGAATTATAAATAATAATAGCCATCACGGATGAATTCAAGAGTTTCCTTTTAGTTGGCCGTTTGAGATCTTGGCAGTATGATGATAACGTAATAGCAGAATATACGACTGCGCGACTGACGATTTTTTCTTAACGTATGACTTCCAAAAATGCATTTACCGCTTTCCTACTCTTATTGTTAACAACAATCGTGTCAGAAAGTGCCTTTTTGATTGATAAAAAATAAAAGGGAAGAAGGTAAGTAAATCACTATTACGAGAGTTAGAAATCTAATTTTATAACCTGATATATGCCATGAACAAAAATTTTTTCGACTAAATTTAATAGCACCATTGAAAAGATAAGATAAAAATCTATCAATTCGTATTTAAAAAAAATTTTTTTAGCTACTTGTCTTTGATCGTGAAGTAGATATAAAAAAGAGCATCACCTGACCGCCGCAGCCATGGCACGTGAGGCCGCGTCGAGCTATGCGCCTCTGTGTTGTTTTATTGATATCTTACAAACCCATTTTATTTCCACTTTGAGAATTTATTTACGTATACTTGATGACTTGCTTTTTCGGTTAACGTATGAAAAAGAAAAAAAAATGAACGCTGAGAGAAACTAACCTCAACTTTTTACTTGATTTTAACCTTAAAGAAAGGGTTTGCAGCCAAAAATAATAGCACCAACCGAAAGAGCAGATAAAAATCTATCGATTCAAACTTGCGTATTATTTTTTTAGCCACTAACTAGTGATCGTGAGCAAGTTGAAAAAATGCACTTTGCGCGGTGACTGTCTGGTTTTGCTTGGACGAGCTTCTATATGGTCACGAAGTACCAAAAAGAATCTTTTGTAATATACAACTTTTTATTGGCATAGAAAAACTTGCCATGTCAATTTAAAAGTAATCGTAAGTAAACATGGATATAACGTTGGATACTTGAAAGCTGTTTGTAAAATTATAAAAGAATCATTAGTTTTTCTTTTATTTACTTTCGAAAATGAAAATAATAAATAATATTACTGTTAAACATACTTACATTGAGATTGTGGTTCAACGAATGTAGACTTAACAATATATAAACAGGTTTATTTATATAAACACTAACTTAGATTAAACTGGAATACAAAACGTGGCCATGAGAGCATAACATAATACGAGTTCATATAATTTGGCTAATTCCTGTATTAATAAAATTTTTATGAGAGCCTTTGGAGAACTAGCGCCAAGATAATCTGCATGAGAAATAAAGTTGATCTGCTGTAGTAAACGCTATGAACTACAGCAACAGTTATAACTGTCATTTATATATAGAGTTGAGAGGCAGAGTTTCTACAGTTAGTAGCTGCTACAAGGCCATTGTTTTGTCAGTGCACTACAACATTATCGTAGTAACAAGTTGATCGCAACACTTTCAAGAATGTGCTGACATAAAGTGATTCAATATTACAACTGAACGTCCGTAGTAAGGTCTCTTCGCATCGCTTATCAGAACACAAACGTTTTAAGCAAGTGAGGTGCTATTCACAGGAACGGCTTGTACAATTAATCAGTTTTCTTTGGCAATGCAATTGCTACTTACGTGACCATACGCATTTTCAAAAAAAGCTAGCACCACGCCATATCGGTGAGATACATGACTGTTCAGTATACTTTGTCATATCGTGCGTTGCTCACAAACGTGCGAGTAGCTATAAAGATTTAGTACTAAGATGATACGTGTGAAAAGAAGTGAATCATCTACTGCAGTAAAAAACCTTTGCCTGTAGCAGCAGATATGACTCTGCCATTTAATTTTAGTCATAAGGTAGCGCTGTGCATGCCCCATTGTGCACTGTAGTGGTGACGCAATATGTTCACTGTAGCGTAAAGTTACTGTTACAGGACGTGAACATATTCCACGCATGTAATTGCAACTGACTCATCTTAGTGAGGTGGATGTTTTCTTAAAACTATAGTAGCTTCTGTCTTATCATGTTTTTTTAGTGTTTTACTATGGAAAATACTTCTAGTTATAAGTTGCGGTATTACTATACACATGTTGACTATAGTTATCGACATTGTGAAAAAGTGTCGCAAAATTTAATTAATCTAAATTATGTAGTTACTTTGGGCTTGTCGGAACGTATCTTTACCTTTTTTTCTTTTCCCTTTCTTTATGAGTACTCGGTAACTTCTGGTTTCTTTGATTAATAAAAAGGTTATAAAAAAAGTGTAGCTGAAGAGTCTAAATGTTACTGACTGGCTTCGTCATGTTAATGAATAACTAGAAAGATAACAAGCCAAACAGTAATAGCTTGATTTTTCTTATTCTCTCTATCGATTCCATCTTCTATGCAGTCTTTGAAAATAGCGTATTTGGTCACAGTTCTCCTTATGCATACTCTGCAACCCAATAACAGTATCGCTACTCATATTACTTTCTTCTAATTTTCTAAGAAGATGGTTGTTTACCATAATTAATGTATCTCTTTACTTTTCTTAGTATGTCAAACATAGGTACCTCTCTATACTTTTCCCACCTGTCATACCATTTCATGTATACTAACATTTAACACGTTGACTCCATCAAAGCAACGTACTTAGAATTTAATAGAATACCTTTAATATTACACCACATCACTCTCTTTATACTACTCAAAGATTTTGCATGCTTTTTTAACCCGATGTACCACTCTTTTTATTCAGGTTTCTGGTAATAATATATAGACAATAGAGGTGGAAGGACAGTCCTCCCACTTTTTAGTAAGTGAGTGGCGGCACAGCAGCTCGTTTGAAAACTCTTACGTGGTGGTCAGGGTTTGTTATCGCGAGCTACTATGTCGCAATAAGTACTTTTATATTTTAATACACTTTTTTTATAAATAGGTAGGTGACTTCGTTTCCTTATGTATCATAAAAATAACGCTATTTTATTTGAAATTAGATTTTCTTTTAATTGGGTGTTAGAAAGTAACTATTTTAAATTTTTTAGCATCGAAGATTAAGTTATAGTCGTCATGCAGTGAATGATAAGGATCTTAATACTCAAGTTAATTACAAAATGCACATGAATATTCGACGGTTTATGGGTGAGCCTAAACATCGCAATAAACGGAGTAAAAAGTCTTTTAAGGTATGTTCGACAAGATATACTACTACTGTATAATGTAAATAGTAGTAAAATGTATATTTTGATTAAATAATGTTAGTTAAATTAGTTTTTTTATAGATAGTGATGTATTTATCTATAAACTCTTGATTTACAAAAGTTAGTCAATAGAATCTTTGGATACTTTCATCTTTCTTTTTTTCATAAAAAGCTGTGTAATAAGAATCACTGAGTTTTAAGAACGAATATGTACGAATGTTTTTCAGATGTTACGATAAAAGTGTACCATAATTAAATACAAAATGATTATTAACAGATATACAAAAACTTACCAAGAGGAGCATGACTGTTATATGTTTATCAGTATTTCACAGGTCACTAATGCTTCACAGTCCCTTTATAGCCTTTCCACAAAATAAAAAGCTAATAGTAATGCATGAGACTCTACAAAACTGCAAAAATATGTTAATGCCAATTATAGGCTTTTTTTGGGGTTCTGAATTATAAAATTGAAGCAAATTTAATTTTTCCAATTTTTTGATACTAGTGAACACATTTTTTATTTATCTACTAAGTAGATATATGATAAATGTTTTTATTACAGTCAGTTATTACTCACTCTTACTGTTATCTGTAGTTAATTTTTTAACGGGTACCCCTTAACATACGTACATTAACGTCTTTGCAGAGGCATATTGGCCTGCAGAGTACAGCTAAAATGAAGTACTAAATATAAACATAGTAATGTTGTAGTCTTTTTTGTATACAATATTATATTGGTAGTTAATGATTCAAGTCAATATTTCGAATGTTTAGGAGCTGCGAAATGTTAAGAGTTTGAAAAAGACGATTTTCACAAAGACAAGCGCATTGATTGTATTTAATAAGCAGAGAGAAAATGACTAAAAACGCCATCAAGTGTAGTAGTAATAAACGTCCGAATTATTTTAACGTATTGAATTTTAGTATGAGCCAAATATTATACGTTATACTTATTTAAGCGTGGTGATTAATACTATGGAAAAAAATGTCTACTTTGTCATGCGCTTAAATTCTAAAATAAGCCAGCCAGAACGTGTTATGCATCACCAAAAGTGTAACTACTAGAAATTAAAATACCACCTAAACCATTAATAACATTAACCAACCAGATGCTATCCTACTTCTGCAGTTCATTCAAACATTCAATTAATTTTTTCAAATAATATCGCTAAGAGCATCAGTCATTTTAAAAAATAATAATGCAAATTGTCAACAGTTTCATTCAACATTTAAAAAGAAAGGCCCAATTTATAATAAAGTAAGCTCATTGCTTACAATGTTAAACAAAACATACATACTTTTTCAAATTAACTTTATATGTGGTGAAGACAGAAACGCACTTGCCAATTGCAAGGATGCCCATTGTGGCTACAAAAACCATAATTAACCTTCTGTCAAATGTATCATTGATGTGCTGGATGATGTATTGAATAAGAATAATACATCGTTAAAATTATTCACATTACATTTACATAAATTTTAATATGACAATTTTATTATCGCCATTAATCGTAATAAAATCCGGGATGGAGATTATATTCGTACATTCAATGTACGTATAGCTCAAAAAGTTGCTCAAATCATAGTTAGCGACTCTTCAGCTATGCAAAAGGCCTGACTCGAAAAATAAATGATAGTTTCAAAATCGTCACTGATACACACTTTTCGTAAATCAATATCCATGTATATTCTGGAAGGTGCAAGATAGATACGGCTTAAATATAAAACAACGGGATCTCGGTAAAAGTACTTTATTTGTTATGAACCTAATCATTACTTATTTTTAATCGACATTTATAGATACATTCTTAAATAAGGCATAACCAATACAGCAAAATAGTGTAATAAATTTAGCTTAAAACTCTTAAAACGTAAAAGGAAGGTGGTGCAACGAGTTTTAATAATCAACAAGCCAAACTTTTTGTGTTTAATTTGGCTACACTGGCCAAAATGAACAAGTAGGAAGTGTGTTTAAAGCAGCCTATGAGGGTGGGTGGTTTTAAATAGCGCAAGGGAGTTGGGGTGGGTGAGAGTCCTCTACAGGAATTTTAGATTGGCTGTAGAGATTAATCAAACTCGAGAACGTTGGATTGGAGGCTCTAGACATGGTAAGGCAGTGCCTCTGCTGGATTCTAATGCCACCACTGGAGCTGGTGCCACTGGAGCAAAGCACACTGATTATTGCATGCCATTGGATTGGAGAAATTCTTTGACATTCAATTCAAGACAGACTAAGTGCTTTTATCTGCATCAGTTGTAGGTTTATGTCATCGCTCCAGGGTAATTTTAAGATACATAAAAAATGCATAGAGAACAATGTGCACTGTATGAAGAATTACGCCTTAAAATAAATTAAAAGTGGCTGGCAAAAAAAGCAATTCGAGCAGCGACAAATTTGGACGTCAACGATATAAATTTTGAAATATAACAGTTGCTGACAGAAAACTCAGTATAATGCAATCTGTTCATAAAGCTCACAATACTAACAAACCTGTTAATAACCAGCCACAGTTTCTTAGCTCACTGAATTTGTCGGGCATGCCAGTGCACCTTTTACAACTGAAAGTTAGCTATTTGACTTCACAGTCTTAACCAACCAAGGCTGTGCAATAAAGTTAATAAGCTTCGGTCAGTCATAAGGACATTGATGAAAGACCTTTTTTAAAATCAGCATCCTAAATGAAAAGTTTTTAGATAAAAATGTATTACTACCACAAATACCTTTGTTTTCACAGATGAAGCAATTGATTTTTAACGGATTTATTTTCTAATTAGATTGGCATTGACAATGGTATGAACAAATTTCAAAGCCAAACAATACCTGCTTATATATGTATTCATATATTATATAGTTATTTGTGTGGGGTATTCCACATATCCCCCCACAGCCCCCCGCATCCCTTCCACAGACCCCCCACGGACCCTTCACAAATAATCTAAAAATTCAACAGTTTGTACCTTTTAATCGAGATTTCTCATTTTTTCTTGTACCTCTGCAGCACCCAACACTACTTTTCTTGACTTTTAAAGCCTCACCACACCATTTTTCTTACCCCCTCACAACTTTTTCTATTAAGTATGAATTATCCTCATTAACAATAAATATTAATTTCACTTGGTTTTAAAAACAATTATTTTCATCTATTTTACGACACCGCAAAGAAGGCAAATAGATAGACTTTATACATATAGATGAAACATAAGATCCATGTTCATTAAGGTAATAATGTGAATAAATAATTTATTAAAAATTAATATAATATAATGATCATCAAATTGTTGCGATTCATTGATAAGTATTACGTTCTTAGTGCACTTAACTTTTTTTGTGTTACTATTATTTTAAAACAATACGATATTTATTATTTTTTATGTGTACATAAAAGATATGACATAATACAACTACATCTACAAATTAAAACGTTACATAAATATTAAATAAAAATAACTGTAGTAGTATCACCTAATTTGAAAAGGTTAAGTGAATAACCTATTAAATTAAGCTTTATCATAACCACGAAGAGACAGAACTCCCCGCACCCAATCGTTAATTCAGATGTATACTTGATTTATGTAAAATTATCAATGCATACATGTTTTAAAAGTATTAATATTTTATGTATATATATATATATATATATATATATATGCATATATATATATATATATATATATATATATATATATGCATATATATAATCTGAATTCAAAGAACCCGCCTGTCTCTTACTTATTGCTTTAACGTATACGTATTATGAAATAATTATTGTTGTATTTTAATTTTGTAAATCAATAAATTAAAATTTAACTGTACAACTGATATTTAAAACATAAGGTATAATAAAATTGACTAAGTGTTTTGAAAATAGCTATAATAATTTTCTTATAACATGAATACTAAGCCGTTATACTTTGAAAAATTTTCTTTGAAAAATTAGAGATTTTTTACGCCAAAAAATTTAAAACTAAATGTTTTCGACAAAAATTATCATCTTAAAAAAATACATCACGTCATGTGCACTTGTTAAATAATAAAATATTCATAATTAACTTTCAATTTATTGCCATTAATATTGCCAACTTATCTATAAAAATGATTCAGTACAGTCAATGAATTGTGTAAAAATCTCTTTCCAAACTATATTTTTTATTTCCGTGTTTTTTTACCCTTGTACTTAAACAAATAAATTATTTTTATCTTTGTATCTTGAAAAAGCCACATATGATTGACCATGAGTAAATAAGGATTTTTTTCAATACAAACCTACACCATCACAACTTTGACCTAGATATTTGTTTATTGTCATAGCAAATGCCACCACAATTGGAAATTGTTTACCATACAAAATGAAAGTCAATGTTGAGGAGTTTTCTGTGTCGAAAGTTTTTTTTTTGAATAAAAACTCTATTTCCAATTTTTTCTCCAGCTATTGTTTATCACTCTATATTATACTGTAATAGTTTTGTTATTTGTAAGCGCATTTCATTACAGAGATCATCTGATATACTTAAATATCTTAGTTACATTACTGTTGTACCAACTTTTAGATTTAGTTTATGAAGTGGCAATCCTTCACCAATATTGTTAAACATTAACACCAGAAAATTTAAACAAGCTTATATCGTCAAATATATTAATCCCTTCATAAGTTGCATGATCTATACTATAGCAAGTTTTAATTTCTTTATCTAATTTTTTAAGAATTTTATTATTTAAATTAAAGGTGTACTCGTTATGCAATTCAAGTATAACACTGTGATTCATCGGACAATTGTAGATATTAGAAAATATTTGAGAACATACATCATTTGAGATCCAATTTTTAGGAATATAAAAAGTTTTCATTTCCCATTATACAATTTCTAAGAATAGTTTCAAAATTCTTTATCATAAAAACGAGTATTGATTTCTAATTTTAAAATTTATAATAAATTCCATAAGAATGAAGATTTGATGGTTTATTCAATTATATTTTTTCTATTACCGTTTTTTATTACTCGGAGAATATGACAAAAATCACCTCCTAAAATAGTTAATTTATTTCCAAAACATTTTTCAGTATCATGTAAATCTCTTAACGTTCTGTCTACTACTTCCAATGCTTTTTTTAAGAATCATTGAAGCCTCATCCCAAATGATTAGATCAACTTCTCTTAATTTTTTTTTGTCTGTCTCGGATTCTTAAAATACTCTCTCTATACTATAAAGATCTAAAAGAAGTCTAAAAGTTCTATGACTGCTCATCTTCTTTAGAAGCAAAATTGATGCTATACCAGTCTATGCCATTGACATAATTTTTTTAATTTGATAAATAAAAAAATAAATTAACGTTTAATATAAATAAATTTTTCCTGACCCTCTGAGGCCATCTGTGAAGAAAATATTATTTTTTTGTTTCCAAATAATATTAAATATATTTTTCTGGTCATTATTCGAACTTTTATTCATCAAGTAAAACATTTCTTTACTGAAACGTATTTCCTCATCTATATCTTCTTTTTTGCTCTCCATTTTTTTTGGTGTAGATAAATTAAAGCATTTACATGATTTATCTTCTGGTCGTAAAATTTAGTTATTATGTACAAGAGATAAATTATCTTTATTATTAGGCAATCCTTCTATAAAGAGTTCTTAGTATTTATTCCATACTTTCTTACCTTGAACGTTTTCTGAAATTAAAATCCACGCAAAAAATTGTTATTTATGATATGGAAACATAACAGAAATTCCTACTTTAAAAATATCATCGATATTTTCATCAGTGTCTATTGAACCCATTGTAATTGCAATATCTTTTAAACTATTATAAGTTATTCCTTTATATGTTCTGATATCTTCAAACAGTGTCCAACCAGTTACTTTATTTAATACAAGTTAAAAAAAAAAATTTTCATGATCTTTTGGGGATACAATGTTTTATAGTTTTGTCTCAAAATTTTTTTATAACAGTGTTAATATTATTTTCTTTAAATACCAGTTTCTGTTTGTTATCAAGGTGATTAGCTTAATTTACAACTATATGTTAAGGTATTTTAGTTGTAATTGTCGTGAAGGCAATCTGGATAAGAGCAATGATACTGGGTCGAGAAATAAGAAGAACACTTTGTTACAAAAGAAAGATTTATATAAGTATATTGGTATGAGAGTGCTTGATACAGGCGTGCTTTTGGACTCGTGTCTCGTGATCGACTAACTCTACGCTCGTGCGCTAGGAGAGCCGTGACTTACGATACATGTGTGTACGAGCGCAGGTAATACAAAGACACGTAGCCGACTGCGGCGCTGTAGATGACATATATATATAAGGAGCCCCAGAGACGTGTACTCAACACTTCCACCGTTTCTGGAGCTCATTTACAAAAAAATTTTTTTTTTTTTTTCCTTATTACATTAATTTGGCACTTAGTCCTAGAATCTCGCAAAGCCATTTGAAACGATCTTTAGGTAGAGCTTTAGTCAAGATGTCTGCCTTTTGGTTCTCAGACGAGACATATTGTATAATAATTTCGCCGCTTTCGTGTTTTTCTCTTAGAAAATGATACCGCACGTCAATGTGTTTTGTTCTCTTGTGAAATTCAGGATTTTTCGCTAACTTTATGGCACTTTGATTGTCAACTAGAAGAGTAATATTGTTTATCTCCTGACGTACGATGTCGTTAAGTAGTTTACGAAGCCACACAGCTTCTTTCGCCGCTGCAGCCGCTGCCACATATTCGGACTCGGTTGTACTGAGTGTAACTAATTTTTGAAGCTGCAATGACCAGGTGACCGGACCGCCAGCCATACAGAAAATGTAACCCGTTGTTGATCTGCGAGTGCCCACGTCGCTCGCAAAATCTGCGTCAGAGTAACCGATAGGCTCGTTTGAGTCGTTATCTCTTTTATACAAAATTCCGACAGTTCGAGTTCCGACCAGATATGCTAAAACACGCTTCACTCCTTGCCAATGACTCGAATCGTGATTGTCCAGGAATCTACTTAAAGCGCATACGGAAAATGCAATATCGGGTTGCGATACTATAGCCAGAAACATCAACGATCCGACTGCCTCGCGGTACGGGACGTTGGGCTCTTTTCCACGGTTACTATCGATGGGCTGTAAATGCGTGTGAGGATCCGCGGGTATACTTACAGGATATGCGCTATTCATGCCGAATTTACTCAGAATTTTATTGACATACGTGCTCTGATTGATGAGCATTTTTCCAGTTTCTCTGTCGCGGTATATCTGCAGTCCTACGAAATAGCTACCGTCGCCTACCGTAATTTCAAAGTTTCCTTTCATTTTTTTAAGTATGTGCTCCAAGGCTTTTGCGGACTTGCACGCGAGCAAACCATCATCTACGAACAGAGCGAGGTAAACACTATGCCCGTTGCACCGACCTACAAAAATACATTTATCGGCATCGCTTGCCTTGAACTCAAACAGGTCCAAAAATTCTTTGAATTTATTATTCCAGCAACGAGGAGCCTGTTTGAGTCCATACAGTGATTTGTTGAGTGAACACACCACTCTTTCCTTGTTGGCTGCGAGGACTTCCACTCCATCAGGTACTTCCATGAAGATCTTTTCCTCGAGCTCTCCGTAAAGAAAGGCAGATCGAACGTCGAAGGTCACCATATCCAAGTCGTGTAGGGTGATATACGCCAGAAGCACTCTCAGAGAGTCATACCTGACGACGGGAGAAAAGGTGTCCGTGTAGTCCTCTCCTTCTTTCTGCATGAAACCCTTGGCGCAGAGCCGTGCTTTGCAGTGCGGCTCATCATTTTCGGTCGCCTGGTTGACCTTGAACATCCACTTTGAGTTGATTGTTCGTGTTCCTGACTCTCTGGACACTATGGACCAAGTGTTATTTCTCTGGTGTGCGTAGAGTTCCTCCTGTATCGCCTTTCGCCATTTCTTTGCATTGGGACTATGCCGTGCTTCTGTGTAAGTTACTGGTACGCTGATGGACGCAAGGTTAGCATCATACCTTTTGGGCTTCTTCAGAGTAGCTTGATCACACAACACTCTTCGCTCAGACTGCTGTTCGGGAGCGCAGTCATCAAGATTGACCAAAGGCTCCTCGTCATCTCGCTCTGACCCGTCGTCTGCGTCTGCATCAGCTACGGGCGCTGCAGCGTCACCAATCACCTGACCGCCCGAGGAAAACACCAGCTCGTCGTCGTCACCGGGAACTGCCGACTCACCCTGACCCGAAGAGTAACTCTCGTTGATGACCACGTTGCGTGAAACCGAGACTTTCCGAGTCAACGGGTCGTATAGCCTGTAGTTGCTGGACTCGTCCTGATAGCCCACAAGCAGCATTTTTTCCGAGCGTGCATCAAACTTCTTGGTTAGCTGTTTGGGGATATGCTTGAATGCCTCAGCGCCAAATACGCGCACGTGGGAGAGATCAGGTCTCTTGCAAGTCCATGCCTCGTATGAGGTCTTGCCTGGATCGTTCGGCGCAAGAGACACTCTATTCAGGATGTAAACAGCTGTGTTTACCGCCTCAGCCCATAACGGCTCAGGGAGATCTCGAGCATGGAGCATCGTACGAGCGCATTCCACAATGGTTCTGTTGTCTCGCTCGGCCTTACCGTTCTGCTCGGGTGTATATGGGGCTGTGTACTCGTGAATTATTCCACGTGTGGCGAGATACTCTTTAAGGCGTTCGTTTGTATACTCAGTGCCGTTGTCACTTCGAAGTACCTTCATACGTCTCTCGAACCTGTTGTTCACTTCTCGTTCGAATTCGACAAAGCGTTCGAAGACGTCGGCCTTGTGCTTCAGAAAGAACACCTTTCGATAACCTGTGGCGTCGTCTCTGAACGTAAGGACGAAGCGCGCTCCTCCAATAGAATTTTCGGGCATAGGCCCACATACATCTGTGTGTATGTAGTCGCCCGGTCTAACCTCACGCTTGACTGCCTCACCAAACGGCAACCGGTGCGCCTTGCCCAGCTGGCACGGCTCGCAGAAGAATTTATCTTGTCCCGCCACCTTCATGCCGTCGACCAACCTCTTGGCAGGCAGCTGTTGAAGCGCCCTTGTATTGACGTGCCCCAGACGTTCGTGCCAAGTGTTAAGGCTTGCCTCAGCCAGATTGGCCTCCAGCGGCTGCATGACAGGGACGCGCAGTAACATTCTGTAGATTTTGTTCGACTGCTTTACACCAGTGACCAGCACCTTTCCGCGCTGTATTATTTTCACGCTGTCACTGTTGAAGAGCACCTCCATTCCGCGCGACGTGCATGAACCAACAGAAAACAAGTTCTTCTTTAACCCGGGCACGTATAGAACGTTCTCGATGCGCGCGTCAAGCCAGCAACCATTCACGAACCTTTTTGCCAATACAGTACCTTCTCCGACAACTGCACACTCATCGTCGTCGCCAAGAGTGATATTCGTACCGTCCCTCCTCGGTCGGTAATCCATTAACCACTCCTTTCTGTAGGTCATGTGAGCTGAGGCCCCACTGTCGGTAAGCCAGACATCTGCAGAGTCTAGGCTTAGAAGCTTCTCCTTCTGTTCGGCCATCTGCTTCCACTCATGACGAGCCTCCACCATTGCTCCCCGATCGCTCGTAGCAACAAGTGCGACATCATCGGAGGAGTCATTTTTCCCAGAAACGTTCAGGCCCTGTTGGAAACCTGCGCTCTTCCGCTTAGAACATTCCCGCGCGAAGTGTCCCTTTTCACCACACACATAACATTCAATGTCCTTTCTATCTCGATGTTTTTTAGCCTGTGCGGAGCCTGTGTCACCTTTGTGTTGAGCCCGGCTTGTTGTCGCAGCCAAGGCCGCCTGTTCTTCACTTTCAGCGTTGAGATAAACCTCCTCCTCGATCAACCTTTCTGCCAGATAATCCACAGTCTGACGACTGGGATCTACACTGCTCCATGCCGAGCGTAAGCCTCGACACTTGGTCGGCAGACTAGCCAGAATTTTCGATATGATCACCAGGTCAGGAATGTTTTGTCCAAGATCGATCAGCTGCATAGCTAGATTTTGAACTTTGGCCACATGCTGCGAAACTGTGTCCTTGGGATCCATTCGGTATTCGTGAAAGCGCTGGCTTAGCAACAACTTGTGCGTCTCACTCTTTTGCTCGTGTATGGAGGATAGCCTGCTCCACATCTCCTTAGCCGTTGTGGAACTCAGCAAGCACTGCAGCTGATCGGGCTCCATCGCCGACGAGATGATGTACATAGCCTTGGCGTTATCCTTGACCCACGTCCTGGCCTCATTACTCGCAGGATCGGCCGGTAATACACTTGTTCCCTGAACAATGGGCAGGAGCTCCTGAGATGTAAAAATGACGTTTAGTTGGAATTTCCAAGCTTGGAAATTCTTGCCGTCGAACTTCGTAATGTTCCGTGTAGAAATCTCTCCAGCCATTCTTCTGGTGAGAGCACTGACCACTTTTTTCCGCGTACAGAGTCAATCGACAGCAACAAGGTTTTTCACGCGCGATGTAACGTGGGCTGGGCCCTTACCCTGTTAAGGTATTTTAGTTGTAATTGTCGTGAAGGCAATCTGGATAAGAGCAATGATACTGGGTCGAGAAATAAGAAGAACACTTTGTTACAAAAGAAAGATTTATATAAGTATATTGGTATGAGAGTGCTTGATACAGGCGTGCTTTTGGACTCGTGTCTCGTGATCAACTAACTCTACGCTCGTGCGCTAGGAGAGCCGTGACTTACGATACATGTGTGTACGAGCACAGGTAATACAAAGACACGTAGCCGACTGCGGCGCTGTAGATGACATATATATATAAGGAGCCCCAGAGACGTGTACTCAACACTATATGACTTCTACTGCGAATGAGGAATTCTTGTTATCTCGAAGCTGCTTTCATTGGACCTTAATATCTAGCATCAACGTCACTATTAATTACATCAAATATTTCTTCATCTTGGTCTTTTAATTTTTGAATTTTGATGTATGCTTTGTCACTACCTTTGTAAATATAGTTATAAGTAAGTTTTATGCTTTGAATAGATTCGCAGAATTCGACGTTAATATGAAATTTATATTGCATTAACAAAAATTTGTTATACAGTACGACCATTGAATGATCTACTAAGATTTCATCTTTTCTCCAAATTTAATTAACATGTTATTCGGAAGTATAATTTTTTCTTTAACATTAAGGGTAATTATTCGTTTAAAATAAAGTTACGTTTGTAAAAGATTTGGAAAAATTTCTTGTGCATTTTTTAACAATCATACAAGGACTTTGTTCTGCATGAGGTTTATGAAGCATGTGTTTAATCACTAATTTTGTGAGCTTTGTATTACCAGAAGAAATGTTAGCTGAATTAATTGCACCAATTTATTCAGATGTAACAATTTTTTATCAGGATACAAAGTTATTAAAACACGTGCATGAGGTAGACTTCGTTTTTAAAATTCGATGTTAAAACTTATATTAATTTCAGGTGAAATAGTCTAACAGTTAAGCTTGGAATATTATTTAGTGTTGTATTTTTAGGAAATGTTAATAAAATTAACTTAATTTAGGATTAAGTAGTACTGTTATAAATAAATCTGGTCTATAATATTTCCTCATTATAGACAACGCATCTTGATAATGTTTCTGCATATATCTTGGACTTCCAATGTATGTAGATGGGACTATAAAAAGATTTCTATTATTTTCTTTTCTCTCGAAATTTTTAGAAATGTTCGATGCACTATTAACAATTACGTCTAATAAACCTTGATAACATTCTTTTCTTAAATTTTTTTTAATATATCTCAAATAATTTAAACGATTATACTTAATCATAAAATAAAAATGTATAAAAAATTGTTGTGTCAGCCGTCCCCCGTATAATTATCGATTAAAATTTATTATATATGGTCTGTATGACAGTCTTCAGAAATAACGTTAGGACATAGTTAGTTTTTCGCTTTTATTAAAGTAATTGTTAAAATAACTGGTACTCCATCCTCAATCTTCTGAGGAAAAAAAAGATGGAAATACCATGGGATCGATAAAATAAGACCGTTTATTTGAAAATGTTTCTTTAGGACAATTATCAGATAATTCTTTTGGGTATGCACAAAGACCGAAACTTTTTAGTAGTCCAGAGTCTGAAACTATAATAGCACTGCATTCTGCTGTCAATGGCTTATTACATGTTTTTGCTGGCTGGTTTTTCTTAAAAAAGTCGTTTTGTCATTTGGCAGTTTTTCTACATTCGTAATTTGAGGTGATTTTTTGTACTTTTTTGCCATTGGATTTTTTTTCATAATTTTTGTCAAAGTTTCGGTATGTTTTTGAAGAATTTTACTATTATTTATGGATTTCAACTTCCAACCAATAACAATTTTATCATTATGTATATAAATATATATATATATATATATATATATATATACGAATATAGACGATTTTTCTTTGGTTTTTTATAAAGATTTGAATTAAATGTGTCTTGAGCAACATGAAAAATTTGTCTTTGAATTTGAATATTATAGATACCTTTTCCTTCTTGTTCTATTTCTATAGTCATCAAAGATGCAAAACTAAATATATAATTGTACTACCTGATTAGTATTCTTAAATTATCATCATAAAGTGAAAGTTCTTTTAATTCTAAGCTATATCTACACAACGGAATTAGACAAACTTTTTTCTTATGACAACACGTTGATTTTTTTATCTTCTGGCCAAAATACTGCTAAGCAATAGATGCACTTATAACTAATTTCACCATGAAACGCAGAATTTACTTATAAATCATTACGTTTATTAAGTCACGTCGGAGCGCGATGAGCAAAGTTTGAGAAAGCAGACGCAGCCTCAGCGACCGTGCTACTATTTACTTTAGATTTGCATACTAAAATTTTCAAATACTGAAAAATAAGTATATTCGCCGGTATGCCTGATGTGTTTTTGGTTTAATTAAGGCTCTTTAATCCTAGTCCACAACTATACCAAAAAATGTTTGTCAAAAAGCCGTTAGAACAACGAAAATGAGACATGTGTATATCGAAATGGTCAAAAGAAGATTTTTTCAGGCTCAGTGTTCCAAAAATGATCTTATCGTTAAGTTAGCTGCAAGCCAAATTTTTCCTGTGCATAGTTGGAATAGGCGTGTTCTTAGAACTAAGCAGAGCTGCCAACAGTGTTATATTAGCTACAGGTACTTCCTAATTTCACGAATTTACAGAAGATAATAGCATGCAGTGTTGGAAGTTCTCAGTGCCTAAGGTGGTAGAGCGCTTGCTTTCCGCCTGGAGGGCTAGGGTTTAAGACTCCGTTCTGTCACTACCTCCCGGGTAACTAGATGGTGTTTTGAATATGAACTTATCACTAAGATATCATTTAAATAGGCTACTGGTATACAGCATTTCACCGTGGCATGCAGATATGCAGTTTATAGGAAGACGCAACGATACCTCAGAAAAGGGAAGTGGTGGATATGAGTCTTGCATAGCAAAATCATCCCTTAAATGCTCAATAATACGAATAATAAGATATATGTGGCAAATCGAGGTCAAATGTACATGTGCGCACTTATAAGCATGTAAAATGTACCCAGCCATTCAAACAACGACTGACATAATCAGGTGTTGTTAAGGTAGGACACCTTCCGTGGAATCATTTGAAAACGAATAAAAATGTTAGTATCAAGAATACTTCAATATTCTATTTATCTTGACCCTAAATTTTGTGTGTTTCAAATGCGAGTACATTAATTTCAGTATGTAAATTAAAATTTGAAATAAATTAATGACTAGTAATAAATTTGATTATTTTTTTGTATACTTTTTTTGGCAATTTAAAATTACTCGTGTAACACAGCTGTAACAGCATCAACACAATCTGATCAATTAGATAAGAAACTCTAATAATTTTCCAGAGTGCCCTAAATAAAAATCTGTAAACCTAAGCCTTATTTGATTTAGCGATTTGAATAGTAAATAGTCATACATTCATAATCAATTTTTTAAGTACTAGTAAAATAGGAAATAATTCAATAAAAACAATTCTTTTAGTAACTTAGATACCACTTATACGATTTTCGTACGTATTCTCGTGATAAATAATTTTTTACTGTAAGAAAACCTTAGGTATTAAATAACTGCAATTTAGAATATTTGGATTTTATCTTTACGTAAAAAAAAAAAAATTGTAGGTAGTTGAATAGAAGACAAACTTAGGTTTTTTGATGTTTATAATTACTAAGTGTTTTACACAAAAAATTTGTTAGAAGAAGTAATTGAATTAATGTAGTAAGCTCAAAGAAAAATGGCTAAGGATAATATGATAAAGTAGTTAAAAAAAAAAAAAAGAAAAGAGCATCTTGGATAAAAATCCTAAAACTGTATTTTTTAAGACAATTTATTTAATTTGGTAAAGAAACTGTTTCTAAAAATTAACTGCATTTAAATTTACTTGAAACATCTTTAAATAAGCAAATTTTAGTAGAAATTTAGTGGGACTGTTGTAGATCACCGAAGCTATGTTTTACAGACTTCGTTTCTATCCAGTACTTTCTAATATAAGCAACATTAAATATTATTAAGTTTTTTAAATTAAACATTTAAAAATGGTATTTTTCTGAAAAGTTATGATATCCCCTAAAAAATAGTTTCTTTCAAACCTTACATGTTAGGTAAGTTTGATGTATTGAGTTCATATTTCGTAAGGAATTTCTGAACCTTCATACACACTGGCAATAAATAATATTCTTTCTAATGAATCTGTAGCCCTAACAAGCTCTGATATCAAGGTATAAGAACGGTCAAGTCTTTTTTTTGCGCAGCATACATTTTGTATGACATTCGTAGTATAACACTGTTTAGTACTCGTACTTTTATACAATCAAACCAAGTAATATCGACTTTTGACTAGTATTTCATGCAAATCTCACATCAAATACATTCGTGCCTTGCTATGTAGAAAGTATATAAAAATGTTAGGGCAAAAGGCAATATTACTTAGTTTGATTTTCTTAAAGTACGAGTATTAAACAGTATTATACTACGGATGTCATACAAAATATATGCTGGCAAAAAATAACTTGACCGTTTTTATATCTTGATTTCAAAACTTGTAAAGGTACAGATTCATGAGGAAAAATACTATTTATTGCCAGTGTGTGTGAAGGTTTAGATATTCCTTACGAAATATGAACTCAATACATCAAACTTACCTAACATTTAAAGTTTATAAAAAACTATTTTTTAGAGGTCAAGAGTACTACTCAAAAAATTAATTTAAATTTGCATTATTATTTAAATTAATACTTCTTTCTTATTCAGTTATATTTATTTTTTTTTTTGAATTAAAAAAAAGTCAGATTTCGTACTTTTCCTTTGATACCAGTACTTTAATAACACAATAACTCAAATGTACCTGAATCCACACTTTCTGAGAAATAAATGTTCAATTTCAAATTATTTGATCAATCACCAAAATAGAACACGTTTATAAAGTTCGGAATAGCAATTGCAATGTGTAGATTTCTTACATCCACAAAACTTTGTATTTTAATTGACGTATTATAAGTCACTAAGTTATTCACTGTTGCAAAATAATGTTCTGAATTCTTTACATTTTTAAAATATTCATCTCCAACAATAAAATCAACATAAAAGTTTTTTTTTTTATGACATTTTTAATCATCACTGATCTTGTTCTAGATTGAAAAATAGTCCTTACTATACAAAAAAAAAAGAACTTTGAAGAACCCATTCCCATGTATTCGATATAAGCTTTTATCTAGTAAGTTTTTAAATTGTTTAGGCTTAGTGTGATTAACTATTAGGTTATCATAAGACATTTTTTTCTTTTATATTTAACGTATTCCTTATTGAATTGTCAATTTGTGTTTGGATATTATTTTTATTCTTAAAGGATTACAATTTCTTATTTCAAGAGAAATTTTTTTCTAAATAATAATAATAATCATTTATTATATTATTCAATGTAGCAGTAGCTTTTTCGTTAAATTTGTTTTTTGGAGATGTATTATTGTTTAGAAACTGGTTTAAATTAATTTTTTTATTGATACTTTTACTATTATTACGATAAATTTCTTTTTGTTTTCCGAATGGTTTTCGTTAGCTATTATCAATTAAACGTGTTGTAGGATTCTGAAAATCTAATACATCATAATGACCAGAATCAATGTTTCCAAAAAAAAATTAATTTAGTTTTAAATTACTATTTCAATTTCCATTTGTTTAAATATTGTTGTTCAAAACATTAACTACAACGTGAACATCAAATAAATCTAAAAAGCTTTTAATTTCAACAATTGTACCATAAACCCTATTTTTTATTTTAGAATTTTGATGAAAGCGTATTTCGAAGAAAAAAGAAACCTCATGCAGATCTTATGATATTTTCTGAAATTCATCAATAAAAATGTAGTATGTGCATAGAAATTTTAAATATTTATCACTGTACATGGTAACAAATACTGAAATAAATTAATTCTTACATTTACGGTTTCTCAATATTGTTAAAAAATAAAAATAAAAGTAATACAGTTGAATTCCAAGTCATTAAAGATTGACGGAAAAAACTTGAACACTTTTACGCCGGTGGTTGACGCACGAAGCGTGCAGTGGGCAGAGCCCCATAAGTATCTATAATGGAATTCAGAAAAATATTTTGTGCTTTGTAGCACTAGCAAGTTAATATTTTTTTTTTCATTTTTGTTTAGCAGAACAAGTGATAAAAAAAACTTATTCACAAGGAAAGCTAATGATATACAGTCGATTTGATAAATGAATGTTTCATAATTTGATATTATTAAAGGCCATCACCATTCGCAGCACATCATATCTCTTTTAGTCATAGACCAGATTCTCACACAATTACAAATAGTTAGATATTTTTTGTTTGACCACTAACATAATTACAAGAAATATTTTGTACGGAAAACCATGTTTACTGGGTTAGCTTATTGTCGATCTTAAATCTTTGATCAACTATTACTACAATATTGCATGACCTAGTTAATTCAAACTTACCTGATTATATAATTATTTCTCACATTCTTAAGCAGCATAGTTATTTTTAAGTTTATACACAAAATACAAAAAGTGAACGTGCCACTTAAGACATTTTACAAGACGTTAGCTGACGGTACTGCAGGGTTACTAGCAGAGTACATCGTGAGAAATTAAAAATCATAGGCGTGTTAATATTAAATAGTAATAATGTTCAGGAGACTTTGTAAGAATAGTTCTTTTTTATCTTCTACCAACACTCAAGCTTATTTCTCTATGGTTTCTAACTTTCCACACTACGCTATGTTGACAACACTATGGTATCTGCCACTTATTTCTCAAAAAAAGTTGAGAACAACATAAGTTAGAAGATACAGATTCAAACGATGATGATGTATCAAAAATCTAGACTTATTTTTTAAAAAATCGTGAAATAATCTTGGATATGTGATTTATGGGTTTATCAGACTTGTTTAAATTTACAAAATACGTTTAAATAGTGTCGTATATATGTTAGTATTTTATACATTCTTAGCTATAAAAGTAACGATCTTAGTATTCATGATTCACTTCAAATAGAAATAAAGCTTTTAGTAATAAGAACTTCTTTTATTTTCATATGTTTTTTGGTGTACAATCTTATGAAACATCATATTGTCTAGTATTAAAAAAGGCTTATGTTTTTATCTTTTTTTTTTCAGTTGCCAATAATTTTCAGAATTAAAATAACAGTAACGATTTCCTACATAGAGTGTAAAGTGAAAAGAAAACAAAATTATTTTCTTTTTAGCCGCAGGTAAACTAGATGATTTTCAATTATGACCCATCCTTGAGAATACGTAATCAGATAAAATTAAGAATATGTACAGGGTAAGCTGGACCCCCCTACTCACTACATTTATTAATTTGGTTTAAAGAATGTTTAAAATTCTTCAAAAATCCTTAATTCACCTAAACAACACTGTGATTCATTACTTAAGATAATACAGGTAACTGTTTATAAGTAACTTATTAACGACTAACATTACCAGAATAATGCCTTGACTAAGAAATATCTTACAGTATTTAAATATTTAATGTCAGAAAGATACAAAACAATATAAAATTAGCACACTTACAGAATGAAAAGCTTTTTAAAAATAAAACATTTATTTTTTATTTTTTTTTAGTAACTTAGTGTTACTTACACATTAACCAGCGGTAAACCCTGTAATGCATATTTTTCTATGTTATACCTTCTGTGAAGTGATTGTCTCACTATGGTAAAACTATTAAAGAAAAGAATTTTAAAATGATATTTTTGTGTTACATTATTGAGGTTTTTTTTAAATTCTTACTTAAATAATAGCTGTTGAACTCACATCTTTGTCACGCTAAAGTTATGTGTTACTATGTTATATGGAAAGTTCATTGTTAACTATTTATAATAAGATTAATTAAAAACAAGAATGCAGAAACTATTTTCTTTTTTTAAAATATTAGACATTATCATAGTGTCCATATAATATTACCTTTGCTAATAACAACCTCAAACTTGCATAAGTTTTTATTCCGCTGAGAGGTAGTTTTTCTGGTAAACTGAACAAGAATACACTATTTTTTTTTGGTAAGGTTTATAAAAACTTTAAAGATGGTATTACTAACAGTTAAATTAATACAAATTTTTTCAGTTACATTTGAGACCGTATTTGTAAGGGTGTTACATCATACTAACTTTTTTATAATGTTAGAGCAAAAAATATGTTTAATACATATTTAGCTTAAAAACAATTAAAGTATTTAAAACATTGTAAAGAAAGCTTAGAAGTATAGAAATTTCTTTTATTGTTATGACCAGGATTCATGGCATATTATAACAATGTTTTTCCTTTTTTAACATTTCATGAGAAAGTTAGTTTCCTAAGAAAATGTTAAAAATATAAACAGTGGCCTTTAGGAAAATAATAACAGGTAAGTCAAAGCAAAGAAATTCAGTTAAGGGAGCAGCTTATATAGTAACTGTTGTTAAAAGTGGCGGGATTCGTGATGACAAAGCATGTGAGGAGCTCCTAAGAATTCGTTAGTGGTATTGGTGAAGTAGTAAAACAAAAGAACTTGATATAAGTAAGTAAGAAAGCAATAGACAAGGCACTGATGGTTCAAAGAGGGAGGGAAACTTTAGTAGGGGATCTGGGAAGCCCCATCAAGAGAACTATAAAATGTTGAAGTATATTTATGTATTATTTTATATATGTGCAACGTTAATTCAGTTATCATAAAACCTAACGACTTCTCTATATTTAATAACAATTACAAATGCAATTTTAGAATTTGACCTAGAAAACACTTTTTAAGCATGTTATTAAGGGGTACCCCCATTAAGCAGAGCAAAATACCCTAAATTAAATTTTTTTGTTTTAACAGTGTCAAACTGTTTTTTAGGGCTAAAATTAAAGGGTCAACTGGGTCCGAGACCAAAAAAATTTTTTCCCTGGCTAGAGACCATAAAAACCGTGTTTTTTTACATTTTATTTCTTTTCTCGGCGTCCAAACTTAAAAAAAATCTGGAAAAATTCAGCAGTATAGTAAATACTATTTCTTTTGTACCGAATTTTTTTCAAGGTCATCCAAGTACAACATAACGTAAAAAAAAACTTCTAAGCTTTAGATCGCAATTTTTACTATGATCCAATAGAGGTGCAGGCGACGTTATCTATCTATCTTGTAGAGCAAGAAAAAACACAACTTTTACGTATTTTTTAAAATTTATATAATTGGTGCGACATAATCTAAAATTCGAAAAACCGATTTATTTTACGTTTTTCGGCTACTTTAGAGCCTCCTTTGATTTTAATCAGAATTCTAATATCCTTAGTAAATTTTGCAGAAAATATTACTTAAAAAAAAAGCGTTACATGAGAAAAATTCTTTTTCTATCCTTCACAAAATGAAAAATTACAAAAAAAAGTGACTATTTGTTTCTTATCTTGGGTTCTTACAATCCAAAGAATTTAAAAAAACTTATGTGTATAGAAAATGTAAATTCGTTTGCGTAGAATTTTTTCCAAGGTCACCCATGGTCGACATAACCTCTAAAAAAATTATTTACCTTTGAAACGCAATTGTGACCATGATCCAATAAAAGTGCAGGCAAGTGGATATATTCATCTTTTAGAGCTGGAAAACTACAACTTTAATATATTTTTTCATATTTTTGTAGGTGGTGGAACTAACCTAAAAGTCCTAAAAACCGTTATTTTCACCTGATTCCAGCATGTATTCTATTTTTAAATGTAGCGGTTTTTAAAAGGATGGATTTTTGATGGATTCATGTTTTTGCGACAAATTGTACTTTTTTCAGATTTTCAGAGTTTTTCAAGTGGTAGAACTCACCTCGAAACCCAAAACAAACGATAGTTTTAATAAATTTAGCTTAACAATGTAAGATGTACAAATGATCATATTTTTTATGAGAAAAGAAATGTTCTTATAATTCAGATATCTGAAATTTTACATATATGTACTAAATACTTTTTTATTTCATTTCAGCTTTAAAAAATACGAATTCATTTTTATATACATTTTAAGAAATTATATAACATTTCATTATTCTCAATCCTTTTCGTCACTGTCTTCCTGTATTACAGGGTAAACTTCCTTCAAGTCAAACAATTTTGTAAGCACTTCTATTGGTCTTATTATTTTCGATTGATATCTGGCGTATGTTAAAAAGTAGATAACAGTAGCTACGTGAAAGCAACATCCTATGGTTCTGTTACCATTGGCACAGTTACAGCAGTAACGTTTTATTCCTGCAATACCTACGGTATTAGGTACGTAATTAACATAACTTTTATAAATTTTCGCATTTATGTGTCTTGACTGAACCTCAAATTTCAAAATGTTAGTATCTTTTTTTGCGTAGCTTAACTTGAGAGTATCATTTTCTTGCATAATTTCAGCCAAATAAGATACAGCTTGCTTTAACTGGTAAGAGCCCGTAAAAAATATTTCTAAATCACTCAAAGTCATTTCAGGAAATTCTAACAAATCTTCAGATAATATTTGACTGAATGGAACCCTTTTTTAATTCCAATTTTTTTCTTCAACTTCAATAGCTAAAGTGTTTTGGTTTTTATTAGTTTTATTTATTCTTCTTATCACGTCATTTACTTTTTAAAAATCAGAGTTCAGTCGCTTGCCAAAAAGATTCAGCAAAAAGCAAGCAATTTTGCAATATAAGGCTGCCCTGTGTAATTGTGTGTTATGTAGTTGATGATGCAATAATTTACATTTTTGTGCAACAATCCCGTGAACAGCTTCAACTACCCATCGAATTTTTGTTACAAATCAAGATTGATTTGCTTCTTCGGCTGTGAGTTCAATTTTTTTTCCTTTGAAAGAAGGCACAAAAACTTTATACCCTCGTTCCTCTAGCCCATTCTTCGCATCGCGAAAACCTTGATCTAAAAAATATACATCACCTTTCTTTAAAATGCTACTAATCTCATTTGGGTCTTTAAACAGATGCTCTAAAATTTAAGCGTTGTTTTTGTTTGCATTGAATGGATCAGCCACATCTATTACGAAACCATTCGTCGTAAATATCGTAAAAGGCTTACAGAGCGATGTCTTCTTTTGCCCTGAATATGACTTTCGCTGAGAAGCATTGTTACTACTTTTTCCATGGCGCAAGTATGTCCTATCACAAATTACAGCCAACTGATCATTATCTAAATTTTATAGTTTTCTTGCAATCGGAGATGTATTCTCTAATAAATACTCTCGACTCTTCGATTTCATTCCAAATAATGAAGGTAATTCTTTCTCAAAACTTTTTAAAACAGAGTTAATACTTCCGTTATTTTGATTTTCTCCAATGTTTAAAATCGTAGATATAACGTTATTGGAGTTTCCAGTTCTTAATTAAAATAAAAACGTTACTAAGGCTTGAGTAGTATTACGATTGTCTGTGTTTCTCATGGTAGGCATCAAACTTTTCAACTGCTCGATATTTTCCCATGTATAACCTGTTAGTGACTTGACGTGTTCTTCAGGAAGTCCAAAGTCACCCATAGCATTGTAAAGTTGATGATTGGTTTTGTCACTTAATTTATCAAGGAATTTATTTACTTCCATAACTTCTATTAAAACACACATTCGAATAAACTTGAATTTTTTTAATTTCTTCTTCGTAGAATCGAGATTTTATAAGGTGATCAGAGCAACATGTGTTTCTCCTTGAAATGAAAATTTTTCTTGAAATAAAAACTTAAATTCTTGCGTTGAATAGCACATCTAGAAGGTTTTCTTTTGATTTACAAATAAAACAAACACTTTTATTTGCAGATGTTCTTTGAAAAAACATCTCGACTTTATCTATAGATTTTTCAATTGGTGGTAAATACACTCAGCCATCACTAGATTGTGAAAAATCAGATAGCGTAAGAGTCACCTCACTCAATTTTTCACTACTAAGTTGGGGTGTGACTGTCTTATTTTCTTCAGATCTTTGAGTTTCTTCAGCTCCTTCTTCGACCATGTATTCTAGTACTGTTTTAGGTACAGCTAATATCGACTTTTTTTTTGAAATTTCTGCGTTTTTTTTGGAGTCCATTGACCTAAATTTTCTGCAACAACTAAAACAGACACTGTTACCTATCTGAATGTACAAATTATAATTCTTGCGTATTTCAGCTGCCTTTTTTCGACTTTCACTATTTTACAGATTTTTTAACATTTGATATTCTCTTCTCTGCAAAAATTATTTTCTTGTTAATTTATAGAAATTATTATACAAGGATCAGATATGAGCAAAAATATGTACTAGGTAATGAACAGTTCTTCCACTAATATTGTTAATACTAATAATGCACAGGACCACAAAGAAAGGCAGGGTACTAATAAGTGAATACATATATGCATATATGTATGTATATATGCATATATATTTATTTATTTATTTATTTTTTTAAATATATTTTTTCTACCCGTACACCAGTTACCTGATTTTTACAGGCACCCTCTACCACCTCTGTGCAGAGGGTGTTGATCCTTAACCCCAACTATGGAACCCCAGTTTCCCTAGCTTCTCCCACCTATCTTTTCAATTCCCCTTCTTTTACCTATCTCCCGTTAGTCCCTACAAACCCCTTTTCCCTTTTTCTAACTATCCCCTTTATACCCCGCCTTCCCTAACCAGTCCCGTATTTACCCAGAACGCTCCAGGGCGTTTAACCCCCTGGGTTGCCCTGTGGTGCAGAAAAAACCCTCTTCCATGAGGGAAGACACCTGCACCAGAACCAGCTGTGGGACTTGAGAACAAATCCCAGCTGGAAACAATTTTTGAAAAAATGCACCGACCGGGATTCAAACCCTCGCTCCATTTAAGCAGCCGTACCTCAGACTTGCGCCTTAGCCAACTGAGCTACGACTGCTCCAATAAGTAATATATATTATTTATGTAATTTAAGATGCTGAATTAGGATTCGGGGTCCAAATTGGCCCATCACGTCAGAATTTTCACCCAACTTAAAAAAATACTAAAAATGATGATGAAAATCTCAAATTTCAGGCTCTTAATGCAAAGTAATAAAATACGAGGATTTAAAAATTGACATTACAGTTTTTATAGTAAAAGTACCCCAATTAATGTCCAAGTGATACGTGGGACATTGTAAAAAATTTCTAACATCAAAAAACTAAACAACCCTTACCAAAAAGAAAAAAGCTAAAAGGATAATTTTTTAATCGTTTATCTAATGGCCTTTCTCATTCAAAGTGCTATTCATCATATACACAACTCTCCTATTCACATAAGAAACATAAAATACTTCGTAAAATTAAATCTCATCTTACTAGCATAGTGTCAGTTTAGACTTATGGTTGTTGATAAAATAAAAACTTTTCTTATTTTAGTTACAGTTTTAAAATTTTAGTTTGTTTTATAAATATTACACGAAGAATAAAAGTAGATAAATAAAAAATGTTAAACATTGAGTACGGTTAAAAAAATGTTTTCTTTTATTAATAACCATATACCTGAACTGACACCACGCTAGTGTGGTGAAGTTTCTTACATATACTAGTGGGGCTCACGCCCCCCTGCGCTTACTGCGCACCAACCCCCAAACTTCCGAATATTGTACATCAAAACAAAGCAGTATCAATACAAAGTACAATTAGTAGTTACGTAGATGCTAGATATGTAAGTCCAATGAAAGCAGCTTGGAGACTTCAAGAATATGCAATTTGTGGTAGAAGTCATACAGTTACAAATCTAGCTGTTCATCTTGAAAATAAACAAAAACTCATATTTAAAGAACATAATATCAAAAATGTGATAAAAATTATCAAACACCCTTTACAGCTTTGTTTAAATTAAATAAAGTAGACGATTTTGCAAAATCACTAAAATATGTTAACATTCCAGAACATTACATTTTTGACAATAAACTTAAAATTTGGAAAAAAAGAGAAGTTACACTGAAAAATATTGCTATAGGTAGATTAAACATAGTATCTCCAAAAGATCATGAACGCTTTTTTTTTAAACTTATTTTGAATAAATTATATGGGGCTACATCGTTTAAAGACGTTAAAAAACATAATGGAATAACATATAAAAATTTCAGGGATACTGTAATTGCAATGGGTTTAATAGAACATGATTCTGAAATCGACAATATTCTTGTAGAAGCCATAACAATTATGTTTCCATACCAGTTAAGAAAATTTTTTGCTAGGTTTTTGATTTCAGAAAATATTCAAGGAGATAAAATATGGAATAATTATAAAAAATATTTTACGGAAGACTCCGATAATGATAATAATAATTGTGCTCTTCTACATATTAATGAAATTTTGGTATCGGAAGGTAAATCATGTGAGTCTTTCAGTTTACCGACACCAACCATTAGCAACTATATAAATAATTGCAATATTGAGGAAATATCTTTCAGTAAAAAAATGTTCAATATAATGTACACAAATTTAAATGAAGATCTAAGAAAAATTTTTAAAACTATTTGTGAACAAGATGAAAAAGTATATTTTATAGATGGTCCTGGTGGATCCGAAAAAACCTACTTATATGAGACACTCATTTATTACTTTATTCCTCGAGGTAAAAATATTTTGTCAATGGCTTGGACAGGAATTGCATCTGTATTACTACCAAAAGGTATGACCAGTCATAGAACTTTTCGTTTACCTCTAGACTTAGATAATATTGAAAGTGTATTTTTAGAATTTGAAACTGAAAAAAAAAATTAAGGGAAGTTGATTTAATAATATGGGACGAGGCTTCTATGATTCCAAAAAAAGCTTCAGAAATCGTTGATAGAACGTTAAGAGACTTGTGTAATACAAAACTTTGCTTTGGTGATAAATTAATAGCATTAGGAAGAGATTTTCGACAAATCCTTCTAGTTATAAAAAACGATGATAGAACTAAAATAATAGAAGAAACTATTTGATCATTATTTTTATGGAAATTCTTTAAAATTTCAAGATTACAAAATAATATCCGTTCTAGTAATAACGAATTTTCAAAATTATTGTTAAGAAATTGATATACATATATATATATATATATATATATTTTTTTGTTTATTGTTCCATTTCTATAATATACAAGAATTTAATATAAGATACAAGTATAATTTAAAGATTTCTTGAGGTTTTGTGCATAAGCACATGATCAGTAAGAGCTAATTTAGGAGTGAGAATAAAAACTCCAAAGTCAGGTGTTAGTTTGAGCAACGTTTCGTTGGTCTTAACGCCAACCTCATCAGGCTCAGTCTATATCGTTAAGACGATCGTTACAGACGTCTTAACGATATAGACTGAGCCTGATGAGGTTGGCGTTAAGACCAACGAAACGTTGCTCAAACTAACACCTGACTTTGGAGTTTGTATTCTCACTCCTAAATTAGCTCTTACTAATCGTGTGCTTATGCACAAAACCTCAAGAAATCATGGAAACAATTGGGAGCAGAACGGCACGTTCAACAAACACCGTAATATAATATAAAGACATTATACACATATTAAGAAGTGAATATTTTAATAATTAAATGTATTTATATCAACTAAAAATTCAAGAAATTATATATCTACTCTAATATGAAAAATTAACGTGAAAATTATAAAAATATTAAGTTAAAGCATAGAGTATGACTTATTTTTACTTGAGTTGACGATTTTCACAGGACCTGAAGTTGAATTTGTAAAAATGAAGCAGCTGGCTGGTGAAAAAATCCTTACGGCATCATATCATTCACAAAAGTGTTTAACATGATGAAATCTTGTTAAGTACGTAACTAATAGTCCAGACCATTGATCACAAGCACTGCACTCTATTGGCACAGAAATAAATAAATTCAAATCAAAAAGCTAAAAAGCAAGATATAGTTGTTTTCTTACATGACAAATCCATTGATCACTGTATACAAGTACACACACCCACACTTTCTCTCTATCCCTTCCCCTCTCTCTCTCTCTCTCTCTCTCTCTCTCTCTCTCTCACTGTTTGTTCTAAAAGAGAGACTGCAGAGTGCAGATTACTTTAATGTATAAAAAGTTTTTAATTATGAAAAATCTTCTGAAAAACCGAGTCCACTA
The DNA here is from genome assembly GCF_036245765.1 of Copidosoma floridanum. Lineage (NCBI taxonomy): Eukaryota > Metazoa > Arthropoda > Insecta > Hymenoptera > Encyrtidae > Copidosoma > Copidosoma floridanum. The sequence goes on along the minus strand of NW_028321897.1, from coordinate 17,359,840 downwards.
AATGGCAAACTTAGGGCGTAACCTGTACTCACGTTTTTTGTGGAACCCGACTTATTCATTGTTTGTTAAAGGGCCCTGCTTATTTACTCTGGACGTGTCGATAATAAAGATAGTTACATAAATTTCAAGTTCATCTCAAAGTAAAGAAGTTATGTGAAAGCTAGTAAATATTTATATATGTAAATATACGTGTTCTGTTTTTTGTTCATCTTAGACTGTACATAAATACACATGCATTTATCAGTACGTATGCAACGGTTATTGTCACTCAAAATTTTTTTCCGTGTATGTGCGAGAGAGAAAGCTGCAAGAAGGCCCCCTATTACTACATGTCTAATCATATATATAGGTATAGTACTACAGGTTTCTCAGAAGGCCTTCTCACAGCTTTTTCTCTCGCACGTGGCAGTATCGCACAGAACAGAGTAAGATGGGAATCGCTTACAATATTCTAATACCTCTATGGTTCGTACGTACAAAGAGATGAATTAGATGTTCCAAATATTCGTTACGCTATGCTATATGGCTATACGTTTTTAAAGAAATTTGTAACAACGGAAACGTACAAAAAGTAAATATTGTCATGTGTCATAGGCAATACCGCAAATCTTATGTAACACAAAAAAAAGGTATGCTAGAATAAATGAGATACGTTTTTTTTAGTTTTGTGGTTAGTTCTACCACTTGAAAAACTCTGAAAAATTTGAAAAAGTACAATTTGTCACAAAAACATAAATTCATCAAGAATCAGTCTTTCAAAAACCGATAAAATGGATTACATGCTGAAATCAGGTAAAAATAACGGTTTTTAAGACTTTTAGGTTGATTCCACCACCTGCAAAAACATGAAAAAATATATTAAAGTTGTATTTTTCCAGCTCTTAAAGATAAAAATATCTACTTGCCTGCACTTTTATTGAATTATGGTCAAAATCGCGTTTCAAGGGTTAAATAATTTTTTTAGAGGTTATGTTGATCGTGGGTGACCTTGAAAAAAATTCTACGCAAGAGAATTTACATTTTCTATACACATAAGTTTTTTTAAATTCTTTGGATTGTAAGAACCCATGATAAGAAACAAAAAGTTACTTTTTTTTTGTAATTTTTCATTTTGTGAAGGATAGAAAAAAAAATTTTTCTAATGTAACGCATTTTTTTTAAGTAATATTTTCTGCAAAATTTACTAAGGATATTTGAATTCCGATTAAAATCAAAGGAGGCTCTAAAGTAGCCGGAAAACGTAAAATTAATCGGTTTTTCGAATTTTAGATTATGTCGCACCAATTATATAAATTTTAAAAAATACGTGAAAGTTGTGTTTTTTCTTGCTCTACAAGATAGATAAATAACGTCGCCTGCACCTCTATTGAATAATAGTCAAAATTGCGATCTAAAGCTTAGAAATTTTTTTTTAGGTTATGTTGTACTTTGATGACCTTGAAAGAAATTCTATATAAAAGAAATAATATTAACTATACTGCTAAATTTTTTTAGATTTTTTTCATGTTTAGATTCCGAGAAAAGAAATGAAATGTAAAAAACACGGTTTTTATGGTCTAGCAAGGGAAAAAAATTTGTTTGGTCTTGGACCTAGTTGACCCTTTATTTTTAGCCCTAAAAAACAGTTTGACACTGTTATAATGGAATAATTAAATTTAGGGCATTTGGCTGTGCTTAATGGAGGGGACCCTTTGTTGTAAGTATAAAGAAGCAACTAAAAAATAAAAATAGAAACTCTTTTTAGAAACGCTAATTAATTTCTAAAGAGAACTGAAAATAAATTTTTTGTTTTTATTTTCTTAATTATACTTGTTTCAGCATTTTTTTTTTCTTAAAAATAATTCAGGTAAATTTTTGTAGAACTCTGGTATAATTAACATTTTTAAATTTATATCAATAATCAGTAAGCATTAGCAAGTTTATAATTAAAGAAAATAATGACATTATTTGTTGGTCTATACAATTATGTAAGAAAAATTATCTAGTTGATTTAAAGCCAGAGATTAACTTCAACGTAATACTACTATGGAATCAGAGTTCAGAATACGTGTAATTGTGGTATTAGGTAACGGTAGCTTTAAGTTAACTTGTTTCTACTGTAAATTTCATAAAAAATTGTGGTAGTATAGCTTATGTAAAATAGTAAAAAAAAAATTTGGGTACTAAACAAAAAAAATCAGCATTATATTATTTATAAAATTTTACTAAATCTTTTGAAGATCAATTTAAAAAATTTTTAAATTGCTTTTCACAAACTGTTAATTAAAGAAATTTTTTTTGTAGAGCAACATAGATAAACAAAAGTTCTGTAGCTAAAAGTAAAAACGCTTGTTTTAGAGGAAGAAGACTTTCTTATTTATAAGCTTTACTCTATCTAGACTAAAAGTAATGAAAGTTGCCTAAATTATTTACTTGCGTAAATTCTTATAAAGCTAAATAAATGTTTTTTAGAAAAAAAACTATGTCAAAGGATACTCTAGAAAAGTTACATGGAACGGTTATTCGTGTAAATATGTTTCTTTTTATCTCCAAAACTAATGGTAATAACATGGTCACTTTTTAGAAAGTTAATTAAAAAATATACAAAGCCATTTGTCAACTTGGCATATGATTGTGTCAATAGACGAGGTTATCTCTGAAGAAAAACAATGTAACGGTTTAAACGTTAGCACCCATATTGAAGAAGGAACTGAAGCCTTGTCCAGTATGAAAAAACTTTTTGTATAATCTATGCTGGCTGGACGCTTGCAAGAGTCCATAAGCTTTTACTTGTAACACACATCTAAACATTAGAATTTATTTTCGTTGTTTATAACAATTTTCTTATCTTCATTTTGTTAGGCCCCTTATTCCTGATATCTTCCTTACTGAAAGTGCGTCATTCTGGTGACTTTGACAGAACATAATTTTTTTATCGTATTAAGAACAATACAAATTTGTAAGAGGGAGAGGATTTAGTGAGCAGAAATGTGAGAATCACAACAGGAAAATCTAAGAAAATCTGCATGAGACATTGTTCTACATGTGCAAGTTTCTTATACGGCTTGGCAGTTTAATTTGTCAATGAAGCAACTAAAAAAATTGTAACTAACTTATTACTTCTGTGGTTGGAAAAAGAGTCTACACAATTAGATGATTCTTTATACGGTAGATTTGGATAAGATGGTGAACAATGATGAGGTTATGAAAAAGGAATAAGGGAAAGAAATAGATGCTGCAAATGACTTTAAGTAAAAATTAATTGATATACGACTACGCATGAAAGAGCAGTTCCCTTTTTCACTTGACAAAAGAAAATTCAGGAGTGATCCCAAGGAATGGCTGCAGTTTTTTAATATTTCCAAGAAGATACACGATAGTGAATAAATTTTTCGGGAAAAAAGTTTTAATGCTTTATAATAAGATAGTTTGTCAAGAATTACTCCTCATTGGGCAAAAACTATGACAAGGTCATTGAAAATCTGCATAATAGATTTAGATGCAAAAGATATCTTGTGGAACTTTATATGAAAAAACTGTTAATGTTAGTGCTAAGTAAGTCCAAAGGAACGTGAACTAATACTTTTGACAAGCTTACGACAAAATTGCATAATCTAGAGCTATTTTAGGTTAGGAGAATTAATTTGCTACCATATTGTTTCCACTGGCAGAGCCGTCATTGCCTGAAGAATTTTTCCATAAGTAGCAGAGAAATGACAGTGATAGCACCAGTGAAAAAATGAGGCTGATTGGACTTATGAAATTCTTAAAACAGAAAAGTACAGGATGAAGAAAAAATTTCATATTACAAAACAGGCTATCCAAAAACGCAAAACAAATGACATTGAATGGAAAACAAAAAATTATCAAGGAAAAAATGCCTGTTTAGCAAGATCAGAGTTGGTCCACTGCGAAAATTAGTACAGTAGTAAATACGTTTGACTTATGTGCAAAAATATTCGTAGTATGTCAGAAAATAGAGCAGGCTACAAAAAAAAATATGAAACAATAAGAATACCACACCACATCGTGTAACGCTCTCATGATTCAGATAAATGTTTACAAATACTACACGTTATGGTAATAGGACCAAAGGGACACTGTAATTTTCGTGCTTTAGTTGATTTAAGATAACACCAGACGTACTTAAAAGATAACGTCACAGATAAGCTTGGTGTAAGCCTCTGTACCCAACGAATGAAGATACGTTTGTTATTCAGAGAAGAGAGTACAAAGCTAGAGTACAAGGGCAAAAATAAGTTAAACTCATGACGCACAAATTGACTATATACCTTAAGGAACTTGCAGTGTCATGTTACCTTATCAATTCTGAAATTTTTTGGCTTAGTTCTTAATTTAAAAAAAAATACTATGTAAGGAGATTTGAGAAAAAAATTAAAAATTATTTAAGTAAGAATCTTATTAGCAGTACCTCAATACGCGTTCGTTAAACATAAATTAGTGTTTTGATTTAGAAGGTTGATCTTGTGAATCGTTAAGTTTCCAGATTCACGTAAATACTTAATTAAAGCAAAATAATAATCGTAATAAAATTGAGTTTGGTACAGAAATGTTTTAATACATATACAGAATAGTTAATGCAAATAGAGTGTAAAATTTTAAAACGATAGGTAGAGGAAAACTAAAACTATCTTTGTTAACTATTCGTGTACTTTAGGAAAAACGTTTCGGTATAAGACTTTATCATTAGATAACTTCATTTCTTTTAGTAAAAAAATTTGAAATGGATTGATATTGTCTCAATATAACTTCGTCAAAATAGTACAAGTCACAGGACTTTTTGTTTGCATTTATATTTGAATAATTTCTAAAGTTAATTTTTTTTCAATCGAAACCAAAAAGAAAAAAAATAAGAACTTAGGATGAGGTTTAAAAAATCCCACAAAACATTAGAAATAGTTGACAAAAGTTTTGAGAAATAGATTAAAGATTTCACGTTGAGATTTTCGTCAAGCTCTGCTAGTTTAAAAAAACATTTATAACAGTATAATTATATGTGAAAGTACTTAATCATCACTCACTAGTTCGTGTTTTTTTACAATCTATATGAAGAAGAGAATCCTGAAAATAAATTATTTTTAGAGTAACCTTAATTTCAGGATTATTGTATTATTATTATTCTAACAGAACCTTCTATTCTTGTGCACTCTATTTTGACTCCTCTTTAGAGCATCGTGTCTTGAAAAAGAGTTTTTACATTCAGAACAAGGTTTTTATTTAGTATATTTCACAAATTAAAATACGCCTACTCACATGACACTGTATTTTGAATAATTTTTTTACAAATAACAGACCCTCTTTGATTAATCATTTTCCATGATCTTTTTGTGGCAGATACAATTCTGCCTTTCTGTAGTAACATTTCCACAATTACGTTAAATAAAGTATCTGGTTCTAAAAGTGTTTTAGTAATTCTGGAGATCTTCTCTATTTTAGTGAGTAAAAAAACACTTTAGGAATCAAATTCATGAGAACATTTGTTATAGATGTATTAATATAAGACATTAATGTACATATTTTTTTACTGCTAATAAACCATAAAAAACAATACATACTATAGCTAAGTTGCGTTTTTTCCGTAATCATTACTTATCATTTACAATATCTGAACTAAGTATGTTTAAATTTGAATAACAATCACAAAATTAAAAATAAGATAAATGATAAATTTTAAAATAAAACAATAAAGTTTGTCACTTCAACACATAAAGATGATAAATATCGTAATGGATGTGACAGATACTGATTTGTTTTGTTTTGCCAACATTTAAATGTACAAATTTTTTTTCACAAATTTACGTTTCGTTATCTTTCTATATTACCACTTGGAAATTTTTATAAATAGTATATTTAATTTAAGAATGTATTAATAAAAAAGGAGTCTTGATTCAAACTAAAGAATGCCTAAAAAAAAAATAATAATTTAACATTAACAGAATTTTGCATATCAAAGCTTAAGCTCAACGATTAGTTAAAGTAAGTTCATATCATTTACTGAGAAGACGTAAAAAAAAATTTTTTACTTGTCTACAATTGTTAATCTGTTATCTAATAAGAAAATTAATAGATCATCTTAAATGAGCTAACGACATAATAAACATTGAAATGTAAAACAAGGAACTTGTTCTTAAAAAAATTGTTTTGGACCAAAAATTAAGTACTTTATGAAAAATTTAATGTTTCAGTACATGAAATGCTTGGAAAAAACAAAGTCAAAGAAAAACTCAGTATACTGTACTGAACTGTTCAAATCGCCTTTTCATGGAAAGAAGAGCCAACTACAAAAATAACAATGTAGATACTTCAATAGTTTATTAATTGCATATTGCTTTCGTAGGACTTTATCACATAGAAAAATTTTATATGCTTAATGATATAATTAAAATGCTTACTGAAAATCTAATAAAAAAAAAAATTTAACATCCTATAAGCATTATTCCATAAAGCTCAGAAATTTTTTCAACATTTTATTTATGTAAATTGTACATGATCATTGTATTTAAAATAACTAAGAAATGAAACAAATTTTTCAATGAGTTTTTACCTATCGTAAAGAGAATTTAAACGTTTATTCAATTTGTGATCTAAATATGACAAGAAATACTATAATCAAATCATTTAAGGGTTTATAGAGAGATTATAAATGTAGTTTTCTACAAATTTTGGGTGATTGGTGAAGGAAGATTGAAAATTTCAAACTTATGGAAATAATGAAAAACTATAATTAATTTTACTTTATTTTGAGGTCGATCAGTGGAGTGTGGAGGGCTTAAGTAGGACCTAATAATGGTTAGGAAACTACAAGGGGGCTTTGGGGAATTAGTAGAAAAAAGATATATAACTTGTTAAGGTTAAATTACTGGAGAAATCGAATAAACCTTACGTTAAATCATAGGAAGCTGATCGGAGTAGTAAGGGGGCCTGTGGTAGCACATTGAGAAGAAGTAGGAGGTCTTATCACTAAACTTATGAAAATTGCTATCTTATATAAAAATATATATACAAACTAGTGGGGCTCCACCCCCCTACGCTCTCCGCACGCCAACCCCTTCTTTTATTGTGTTATAAATGTAATTTTCTTAAAATAAGGTTTGTATTAATATATTTTAAAGCCTTAAAAAATAATGAAATTAATTTTTAGTAAAAAAATAACATGTTAAAGTAAATTTTACAGAATTCGGAAGACTATCGCATTTTTCGAAAATACTCTAGAATAAATTTTTCACGCTGGGGAATGATTACTGGTCTGCTTTTAAGGAAATGTGAAGAACAACCTGCTAATTTTATATAAGAGTGGTAAAGTTTATATATGGCTCCCTTTTTTAAGTTAGCTGTCTATCCTGTATGTGTCAATTGATACTTCTAAGCTCTTATATTTATATATGCCCCCTGCGTGCTCTGCGCACCAATCCCCGTAATTGCAAATTAGATTTACGAAGAATGGAAAAAAACCCGAATTATATTAATTGTTACTTAAAATTTATGTAAGTAAAAAATGTATATTGATCATAATTAGTTACATAAACTTCTAACAATCACTTTTTATTTTTCCTGACTAACAACAGCTATTTCTATGGGATTAGTAGAACACGATTTTCAAAATGATATAATTTTTGAAGAAGCATGTAACGTTCTGCTGCCCTTTTAACTACGAAAATTTTTTGCATGGTTTATTATGTCTGAAAACTTTTTTGGTAATATTATTTGGAACAAATACAAAATTTTTCATGGAAGATTGTAAAGATAATTAAAATAAAGCTCTTTTATATTTAAACAAAATTTTTAATTTTGAAAATATGTCTTGTAAAGATCTTAGTTCACGAGAACCAACAGAAACGAAAAAAAAAAAAAATTGATGCTCACAATGATAATAGAATATTTTGTAAACAAATTTGATGGAATGTTCTTACAACTCAGTCATGATCAACCTCAAATTTTTCAAGGAATAATAAAATTTAAAAAAAAATTTTTTTTATTGATGGTCCGGTGAATGTGGAAAAACTTTTCTGTACAAAACATTAATTTATTATTTCCTATAAATTGAACAAAAAATTCTTACAATGGCTTGGACAGGTATTGCTTCTATTTTGCTCCCAAAGAGACTGACCACTTACAGAACTTTTAGACTTTCTCTAGACTTAATTTAGACTTAAGCACTATAGAAAGTGCATTCTTCCAGTTTGAGCCAGATAAACAAAGATTACGTAATGTAGAAGTGATTATTTGCGATGAAGCTTCTATGATACCAAAAGAAGCGTAAGAAATCGTTGATAGGACTTTAAAAGATTTATCTAGTAGTAATAAGCCTTTTGGGAATAAAATAATAATTTTATGTGGAGACTTTCGACAAATTCTCCCAGTAGTAAAAAACGGAAGAAAAATTACTATTGTTCAAAAAACCATAAAATTTTTTAATTTTTGGCCTGTATTGAATATTTTTTATTCAAAAAATGATATTCGTTCAATAAATAAAAAATTTTCTTTATTGCTTCTGGATATAGGCAAAATTAAAACTTTTATAATTCCTTGGACATAGAAAACAAATGATAAATGTTCTAAAATTTTTAATAATGATAATGATTATTTCATAAGTAAAGCTATATTAACATCTCACAATGAATACACTCATTTTTTAATTAAAACAATTTTTAATAATATGGTAGGAACATTAGTAACGTACTATAGTATTGATAAAGCAACTCACAAAGAAGTAGATAAAGCAGACGATGGTATTTACAATTATTTTTCTACAGAAAATTTAAATAGTATCGAAGAAGGCCTTCCTCCACATGAATTGAATTTGAAAATTAACGCTATTGTTATGTTGATACGAAACTTAAACATATCTGAAGGACTTTGCAATGGTATAAGGTTACGAATTACAAAATTATTTAAATACAACATCGAAGCTGAAATAATCACAGGTAAAAAAAAAGGAACTAAAGTCTTTATTCCAAGTGTAACACTACAAACAAACAATTCTTCTTCGCTATTATTTATATTGTACAGAAAACAATTTCCATTTACCTTAGCTTTTTCTATGACTATCAATAAATCTGAAGGTCAAATTTTTTATGCCTTAGGAGTATTCCTTTAAAAACTATTATTTTCTCATTGGCAATTATATGTTGCATTGTATAGATGTAGAAACAAAAAAAAATTTTTATCCAAATTGAATCAGAAAACAAATTTGAAATTAGAAATATTGTTTGAAATAAAATTTCAGAGTAACAAAAAAACTATTCGATAGTTCATTACTGTTTTTTTACTTTCTTACAGATTTTATCTGTCATCAAAAAAGCAAATTTCAGTACCGTCTAGTACCTAGATGTATGTAATTATAAACAATCCGTTTTTGTTATATGTTTTCAGATACACCATTATGGATGCAAAATTTTATCAGTGTGACAAATGTAACTCAAAATTCTTAAATCAAGAGTGTCTATCATCACACGAAAAAATTCACAAAAAAAATTTTTTGTATGTGATCTGTGTAGCATTATAATGTTTGACGAGAAACACTGTTTGCGTCACACAAAGAAATGCCAAAACATTGTCAAAAATTTTAAGTGTATTAAATGCAAAAAAAGTTTCAAGATAAATTATCACTGACAGAGATATTTAAAAAGTTATAAAAAAAAACGTTCAACAAAATATTTGTCAAAATTGTGGGAAAGGTTTAGTACGAGCAAAGCACCTAAAAAGACATTTTAGAGTATGTAATCAACATCGTAAGTAAGATAATTGTAACAAAATTTTTTGTTATTGTCAAATAAAATTATATGTGAGAGTTAGACCATGTGTAACAGTTGATATATAAGGCATTACAAACTTATTTACATTATATATGGAGGAGCTGGAGGGGAGCAGAGGGGAGGTGGAAGGGAGCGGGGGGAGCTAGAAAAAAGTTGGATTACTCAAAACATGCAAGAAAATGAAAGAATAACTACCTTATTTAGGGGGAGCTGAGGGAGAGCTGGGGGATAGCGGGGGGGAGCAAAACCTCACTCTAACTCTTACGACTATATAATATAGGAAGATATAAACATAATCTTTACTTCCATTTGCAAAGGGCTCAGTGCCTACAGCAATGCCTTTAGATAGATGCCAGACGTATAATACCAAAATGTCATTTATAGTTATAAGAGATGTAACACTAAGATTGTGTAAGTGCAGAGATGCATCTGAGCTAAAGCAAAACAGTCTAATGGGCCATAAGTTTCGTGTCATACGTCAGCGTTACTCCCACACCTAGCCAAAAAACTGTTGACAAAAAAAAATGTTAAAAGTTTTGAAAATACAATAAATCATTAGCACTTTACTTGTGTGAGTAACAGTTCTATGTCTCTTATATATTTCGGGGTTTTGACTGCTTTTTTTTTTGCTCGTTTTGGTGCTGTCGATATATTTTCTGATATTTAGCGTTTTTGCCTTCTTTGTTTTTTTTTTACTAGTAAAATTTAGGGCTTTGATCTAAATTATTATTAATATTAGGTACATTATAAACACTTATGTTCTATGAAAGAGTATCTCTTTCTTTCAAGATTATGGATTCTGTATGCATACAACACTTCAACTAAGATAAGCAATAGTGGATCAGAGTGTGTGCCTGTTGTGTAAAGGCTCAGGTTTTGTCGTATTACAACATATGCGTACATATTTGTAAGTGTTATGCATTAAATGAGTATCATTCACGTTTGATAAGAATAATCTTTACTAGTTAGAATGTTTATGCTAGCATTTGGTACTGTTATTAACTTTTGCATTTTTAAGTTAAGCTTCTAATATGTTCTATATTTTTTATTATTTGCTACCAACATAAAGAAATAAAAAAAAAGTATTTAACGCTAAAAAACCCACTGGCTCATCGTGACACTCAGTTTATTAGTAGCGTTAAATGACTTAATAACTGCGACTGTTCAATACCATTACCGTCACACACTGTAGAAGCACACTATATGTATACACGTCCAGCTGATGAGCCATATAAGCACGAAGTTCGCTTGTAAACACACTGATACATATATATAGAAACTTCTTTTAGCGAGTATATTCTCTGAATATCAGATATAATTTAAAATTTTTAATATCAGCCACTTTCCCTCTCTGTAATTTATACTGTGTAAACGTGTTCACTTCTAAGAATAAGATTATTTTAGTACACTTGCTGTATCTATTTCTGGTCAATTTTGTTTAGTGCAGTGCTCTCTACAAAATAATATGTACGTATATTTATATTTACGTTACTGTGAGTTACTAAGAACTGACCAGAGCTGATCATAAAATTAAAGATAAATATCAAGAAATTTTATAAATGAAAATTATTTTGGAAGGTCATCGAGGTTACGCTCCATCTTTTTTTTTGGGCATTCACACCAGAAAAAGTACAAGGATCTTTTAACGTTAAAATTTAACGAATCATTACTATAATTTAATGCAAAATAGAGTAGACTTTTTAACTGTTAAGAAATACATAAAGATGCTAGAATAATGCTAGAAATTTAAGATATCCCCATTTAAACCGTGAGACATTTAATGCTCATACATTTTTACACTATTATTTCAATTTACAATGGTAAAAGTCTTGGTAAAAGTAGGCTGCAAAAACTGACGCTTAGCTAACTGTTGAGAGGAAAAAAAGAATTTGTCCAAACTCCCACCATCCACTAGCCACCTTATCATGCCAACCTTTGAGATAAATCATGTATGTTTTTTTCCGTTTGATGCAGTGATACGTGACACCAACTTAACAATTATTTATCAAATAAACAAATTTTCTTTTAATATAGTTAAATAATTATCTGTAAAACATACTGAACGATATTTTTTAGTTCAGCATTTATTGTTTTATTTGATCGTAGGTAAGTCCAGTCCAAGGTTGCACCCGTGAAACAAGTAAGTCTTCCAAGGTTTGAGCTTTACGGGGCTAATTTGTTAGATGTATTGATTGAAAATGTGCTAGTGCATGACACGAGCAAGCATAGAGTGACATGTTGGTCAGATTTGCAGATTGTTATCGCATGTCTGAGGACACATCCGTTACGCTGAAAGTCGTTCATGGCTAATCAAGCGCATGACGTTCTTGCTAAGGCTTCCAATGCTCTCTGGTTGTACGTTAACTCTTTCAATAATCTAGCTGTTTCGCAAAAAAAAGTTTGACTCTGTCGTGCTTTAGGGTTTGTTCCATTTCGTGTTAGGGGCCCAGAGTGGTTGCAATGGGTTGAATTGAAGTTGCTACTATCAAGATTTAATTTAGCTGAGAATACTAAGGTAGAGAGGTGTTAAGGATTTTCTGAGTGGACTTTCTACCTGGAAAAAATGCTTAGATGCTGCTGGTCGAGTTTTAAGGTTTTTTGATCAAATCAGGTTTCACAGAGAGCTTAGTCCATTTTTGATTCTAATGGAATTTAGTTTTTAATAAAAAAGCTTTTAATTTAAGTTAAAGTAGAGGTAAAAAGAGTTGGTCCCCAGAGAACACAAGGAAATTGCCCCTATATACATACATAGCTGCAGAGGTAAGATAATACACATAACCCCTTTGCATCTAACTGCTTTGGCCCCACCACCTTATTTTTCTTATCCCTTTGCCCCCTACCAACCCACGGACGACTAACATAAATTTAATTACCAACGATGCAAATTCAACCGAATAATTTTCTTCAAACAATGTTAAGAGCTCCCCTGCAACCCCACTGCATTTACTCGCAAGACCAGAAAAAACTCTATTAATTTTTCCATCATTTTAACACCATAAAATTCTCGTTATTTTTGGGATGCCCCGCACTCCCAACTAATTTAAAGTATCTTTTTTGACCTTTTTTCAGCCCCCATGCTTATTAATCAGACACTTTATTCGACCCTCCACCGTATCCTCAAATAATGGATAATTGACTTCTTTTATTTGAATTCAATATAAATCTTTGCTATTTTCTAAACATTTTTCAGCGTTAACCTAATTTTCAATTTGGTTAGTAAATGTTGCGATTGCATTAATGTAAGAAATAAAAATGGCTGTAGTAAGTCAACGTTTAAAGCATTACCTCGTACAGTTTTTTGTCAAAACTACAATTTTTTTAAAAATAATAAATTAATACGTGAAAATTGTGTTTTAAAATTGAAATAAAATTGAGAATTCCTAAAACTTGTCCAGATACTTAAGATCATCCGTACATTTTCTGGATTAATAAAATCAGAATCTTATAACACAATTCTCATTGAAAATCCTAATTTTAAATAAGACTGAAAAATTTAACAAATCACTCATTGAAAAAAACAAGAAAATAGGATTGGGTAGAGGGTCTATTTATACAAAATTCACGTCAATATGTGGATATTACACAGTACAGATTGTACCTGAAATCGTAATCGAATAGTAATATTATCATTAACGTGGATGTTATTAGCCCTATATATGCGCAAATGTAGCTATAGCTCTGCTTGTATCTACGTATTAACGTAGGTTTAGGGTGGATGGACACAGAATAAGTTTCAAAGCCAAATTAGTCTTGTGACCCATTAAAAAACTTAGGAATTTCCTAAGTTGAACTTAATTCTCTTTCATTTTTCCTTGTATCCTGAAAATCCCAAAAACTCTGTGGGTTTTGACAAGCCACTTTAAGATTTATATGAGTTTTTGGAGAATCGTAAAACAATACTAGAATAAAAGAAAAATATGTAAATTTGTTATGAAGTCTTTAAAGTTAATTTATCGTAAAAACAAAGAAAAATTAATTATTTTTACTCCTTGTACGTTTTTATATTTTTATATTTTTTATGTTTAATATGTTTTATAGTATGACAAGAAACTAACTAGCACTAAAAACCAAGGGAAAACAGAACTGTCCCATACCCAATTTGTAAGCTTACAATATTTATTTATAGAGATTTGGCATACAAAGCGCGTAATAAAGTGAAGCTCTACAAATATGTATACACAAGTAGGGCTCCAACAAGCTGCGTGTCTTAAGTGCCAACCCTGCACTACTCTAACTTAAAAAATTTTTCGATTTAATAAAAAAGATACATATGTGAAATTGGAATTTCATACTAAAAAAACCAACGATTTCAGACGCGTGACTTAAAAAAAAGTGTGTTACGAAAGGGAATATAACATTTTATCTTACTGATCCCAAAAAAAAACTTATTTCTCGTGAACCGAACCAGAACCTCTCCATACACAGGCTAAGTACCTATCAGTTAAGGTACAAGCGATCCTTATTTTAAATTTACCTCTTTCTTTTTTTTCTGGTAAGGTTTGTAACCTTTCTCTTAATTTGATATTCATTCATTTTTTATTGATTAGTCAGTCAGTTACACACCATTATATTCAATAATTCATTAATTAGGTTCATTAATCTTTATTAAACAATAAAATAATTTTTTGCAATATTCAGAAACAAATGTTTCTTATGTTACTAGGTTTTATTGACATAAAAGCGTTGTAAAACATTTATGTACGAACAATTACTCGTAGAACAAAATTGTGTTTGTAACTTTCCAAATTTAAATACTATACATCCTTAAACAGTAGATACCGTTATAAGATAAGTATATTAAAATTTTTTATCAATAATTTTTGTATAACATGTGAGAAAACCTACTGAACACTAAAGCTCGTTAAAAAAATTTAAGTGACTACTTATGATCTTTTATAGTTAAAAAGAATCTCTTTGGAACAAACAAATCCTACTTTTGGATAAAAACACTTCATGTTAGTGACTCATATTAACAACAAAATATTATTTCACACGGTTACTCCAAAGTAATTATTAAAAATAATGTATATATCTTAAAAAAATGTTTAACAAAAGTATAACCATTTTTTAAACTTCTTCATAAATAGTCATCCAAATCGGTGTTGCAATATTCCCAAGACTTCTCTTGGGTGCTCTCGGCTAGTAGGGCAAGTGCAGAAGAACCGTGCTCTCTCTCTCTATGGGCAGGTAAGGAGTAGGGAAGCCTCCCTACCTTGTCATCAGCTTGAGGCGCCATGTACTTCTCACAATTTACTAGTAAATATTACTTTTGACAGTAGCAACCTATGTCTCTCGATGGTTGAGTGGACAAAATGTTTTGCTTAAGCTTGACTCGTAGCTGGGTACTCTTTGATTCCTGATCATGTTATAGTTTTTTTTTTTCCTATTACTATAATTCATATTATTATTGATATTATTGTTATTATTATAAAAAATATTAATAATTGAAGCAGTGATAAAATGCACAATAAAAATACTAAAATAAGGAGATACATTTTTCTCACTACATTGCTGTAAGTATTGGGGAGAGTTTTGTTTTTTTTTTAATTTAGAAATAGTTTAATTACTAAGATAGAAATGATGAATCTATGACTTTAACTTACTATATATAGACAAAAATTAAAAAACTTAAGTGATTATTAACGTTACTCTGATAAACAACAACTATTTTATACAAACACTTATAACACACAATTTCATAAAATATCTCTTAATTAAACTTATTTGAATAGTATCTGAAAAATCTTACATTTTTAAATAGTACTGTAAAATGATACAAATTTACTAACTAATTAACACTTTCGAAATAGACTGATACAGTGAGGGATAATTAATAAATAAATAAATGAAATTCTGTTACATATAATTAGAATAAATATAATTTCTTATCTCATTACAACTTTTTCAATTAAATAGCAATCGATACTCAATAAAGCAGTATTTTCACAGACCCTAAGTATTTAAAATAGTAGCTTTAAAAATAAAAAACAAATATGGAATCTTGTACTTTGTTGTGAACATAGCTAAGAGCTTATTCCGCATGGAATACATAAATTATAGAAGATATTTTAAACTAAATCAGTCCAAAGCTAAAAAAATTTCAAAACAATCAACTGATTACAAGTTGCCTTGAATTTTAATTTCCGAATACTGTTAAATCAAGTTTATTCATTTTAGAGTTAAATAAATAAAGATGTTTTTTTGAGATTTTGAACTGATTGCATTAATACTTTTAATTAAAAAACAAGATCGAATAAAACAAATCGCGTTAAGTTAATGAATTTCCATTTTATTTTATTTCTTAGGCTTCATGTCTGTTAGGATAAAAAGAATTCTTTCCTCTTTGGCGTTTGAATGCAGAAAAGATAAATTTACTTTAATTAAAATTTTTAAATTTTAGAACTGTAAATTTGTATTTTCTTAGCGTGTATTTTTAAAGATTCTTAACTCTTGATGTAAACATATTGTCATCGATGTATGTATGAATCTTGCATAGAATTGTAACGATTAATTTATTTATGTACTAATAATAAACTACAGCACAAATTGGCTATGACTGAGTCAGAGCTACGCAAAATTTTATTTTTTTAAACTGCTAAGTTATTCATAAATCTCTTCATAGCTGCTTAATTTTTATAACGCATTTGCAGTTTAATTTGTAGCTAGATGACTCCTTTCTTAGTGATTAAATTATTTCTTTATTTTTTTTAAAAAAAAGGAACGCGTCCTAATATTTACCACAAGGTGGCTAAAAAAAATTATCTTCTAATTTTAGTGTTTTTGTTGAGCATTTAATTATGGCTCTCATGACTTATATTAATAATAATAACAGTAATAATAATAATAATGATAATAATAGTAATACTAATAATAATAATAATAATACTAATAATCATAATGATAATGATTGTAACAATAATAATTATAATAACAATAGTAACAATAATAGTAATAATAATAGTAACAATAATAGTAATAATGATAGAAAAAAATCTCATGGTCAGAAATCAAAAAGCACCCAGGTACGAGTCAAGCGTTAGCAAAACGCTTAATCTACTTGACCATTGAGAAACACAGGCAGCTATGGTCAAAAGTAATATTTAAGTTGTGAGAAGTGGGTGGGGCTTAAGTTGAAGGCTAGGTAGGGGGGCTCCCTTATTCCTACTTGCCCAGTGAGAGAGAGAGTATGGTTCTTTTGCACTCGCGCTACTAGCTGAGAGCACCTAAGAGAAGTCTTGGGTATATTACAACACTAAACTACATTGATGAAATATTATTTACAACTGAAATAAGTATATTGTCATCATTTTTGATACTTGATAAAGTCACACATAGTTGGCATTAAGAGAAAACTGGTTATCGTAAGTCTCAGCCAACAAAATTGTTAATAGTCGTAGCATATGTCGTGACTACAAATAATTGTCTAACATATAAGATAGAAAGTTGTTAAGAGGTTTTTCTAGGGTTTAAGGTTATTCTTAAGATAAAAACTGAATGTTCAAATTTTTGTTAAGTTTTTGTGTCTTCTTTTACTACTTTGTATTTTAGTAATTACGTAATGAGTAATCGAGTACCATTACAAAAGCTGTCTGATTTATTTAGATTTCTAACTACCATTAATATAGTACTCATTCTTGAACTGATTTTATTAAGTTGTAAATGTCTACGGATACTATTTCAAATATCTATTGAATAATCAATGCATTTGTCTAAGCGTTATTTTTTAGTATAAACCAAAATTTGAACTTTGACAATGAGGTATTGATAGTCATAGCAAATCTCGCAACTCTTAAGCAAGATAAAAGGTTGTGCAAAAGTTTTTCTAGTGTTTAAAGTTATTCTTAAGATAAAATGTTTGTTGTGTCCAATTTCTTCTTTAGTAATCTTTTTTTCTGCATTATATTTTGATAACTTCACAGACCTCTTTGTACGATGCGTTATCTTTGTTGGAGTTGGTTTTCGTTTTTTCAGTTGATTTTTAAAGAATTTTTTTTAAAATGGTTATTTACTTATTATGTAATGTTAATAACACACTATTAACATAACAACTATTTTGACCACTAAATATCTAATTACGTACATTACGTGATATCTTGTTTTTATTATAAGAATAAAAAGTAAGTCATTATTTTAAAATCATAAGCACCCATAAAACTAATAATTTAATGGCTTTCAAGATAGTAAGACTTACATATATCTGTTTTATACATTTCAGAATTTAACAACAATCTTTCCCTAAAATAATTCATTTATTTGCAACATTTATTTTCGTATCACATGTATTTTAAATTTTTCTCAACTTCTCTTAAAGCTGTCTTCTTGATTATTAAAGCTTTATTTTACAGAAATGAATTATTTTTTTATTTATTTTTATAATTGTTCTTCTTTAGAATATGAGTGTGCGTATGTGTGAGTGCACGTGCGCGCACTTGTGGGGCTTGGCCCCTACACGTACTACGTGATAACCTCCCCCTACTTTCACCTGAACGAAAAGTTTACTCAGTGAAAATAATAAATAGATACATTAGTAAAATTGAAATTAAAGATTTCTCTACCTAATAATTTAAGTTTAATAATCTTAAGACTATGTGTAACTAATGTGAATTTTTCATTTTATTTTGATAACCTTACCGTACTTTACTACACTTAACAACCAAAGCACATATGAAGAGGAATAAACGTTTTAAATTCTGATCCCTGTCCAAGAAAAAAAGCTTTTTTTTTAATAAAAAATTTTCTCGAAAATTAAAACAGCGACATTTTGCACACTAGCTAAGTATCTTATCCACATAACTCAGAGCGACCCCTACTAAGAATTAATCTTTTTTTCCTTGTTCTAGCGTGGTGTGGATTTTGTTTGTAATTTTGATATTTATTTTATATTTAATAATTAAATAGTCAGTAATACATTATGTTAAATAATTAATCAATAATTTTGTCAGCTATTTATTTTAATGTGATAAATTAGTTCCTTCCAAAACACAGAAATCAACGTTTTTTACGTTACCTGTATTAAGTAATGTAAAATCTTTTAACTTATTCTTTGACGTTAAAATGTAACAAATTAGTTTTGTATGAACAATTGACAGTAAAACCAAATTCAGTTTTTCATTTTTAAAAATTTTGATACTACTAGTCATTGGCAGATGAAAAACCATGATGAGATAGTTATATAAAAACTTTTTATTGATAAATGTTTATAACGTGATATAGTCTTTCGAATAGAATTCCAGGGTTGTGATCTACCTCATGCCCACGTGTCAATGACTCTATATCTCGTTACCAAAATATCATGCCTTAACAAATCGATACTCTTACTTCTGCTGGGGTATTTTAGGTAATGTGAAACTTACAACATTTGTTATTAAATTCATGCTTTATGGTCCTCATACCAAATACTGTTTTCGTATGGTTAATTCTTGTTGAAAGGATACAAAATATTTCTAAAAACGTTCTACAAATATACTGCATTTTAAAATACGAACCAAACAAACAGTTGCATACACTTTAAAAAAACAAATAACATATCTAATATACACACTAACAAAACTTAGATAAAAGTTGAAATTTTAGAAGTTAACAAAATTGCTGTATGTTATATTCGATTTTTATTAATAAAATTCAAATATTATGTGAACATTACATAATATGCACCAATAAAAAGCCTAAAATATGTTTATGACTTCATTTATAAGGGTTGTGACATAGCATACATTAAAACCTTGTAAATAGAAGCCCAAGACAAAGAAGGATTTGATGAAATTAACATTTACGTTGATGCTAGATATGTAGGTTTGATAAAAGCAGCTTGAAGATTGCAAGAACTCCTAATTTATGATAGAAGTGATTTAAATGTAAATTGAGCTGTTTATCTTAATAACAAAGAAAAAATTGTCTTTCAAGAAATAAATATTTAAAGCATTATAAGAAATCATAATACACATTTAAATGCTTGGTTTAAGCTTGATAAACATGACGACTTTGAAAAATCCATGAAGCATGTAAACATACCAGAAAACTACATTTTTAATAGTAAATTTAAAGCTTATAAATGAAGAGAAAATGTAATAAAAAAAATGTAATGGGCAGATTAAACATTTTTTTTTAAATATCATAAAAGATTTTTTTTTTAGACTTGTATCAAACATAGTAGCTAGTTCGATATCGCTTAAAGTTATTAGAACATATAAAGAAATGACGTATGAAATGTTTTAAGATATTGCAATTGGAATAAGATGTATAGACTATAAAGATATAATATATGACACTTTAAAACAAGCAATTACTGTAATATTTCAATATGATCCATAATAACTTTTTGCTTGATGTATAGTTCAGAAAATACTTTAGGTAATAAAAATGGAAAAAATACAAAAAGCATTTTACATGTTTACTCAATTTAAGAATCATAAGACAAATTATGTAATTGCATTGATTAACCTACACCAAATAAAATAAACGAAAAAATAATCTGGATGAAGAAATGCGTTTCAGTAACGAAATGCTCAACTCAATGTATACAGATTTGAATGGTGATCAGAAAAAAATATTTAATGTTATTTGCAAACAAAGAAAAAATTCTTTACAGATGGTCTAAGAAAGTCTAGAAAAACTTTTTTATGAGAAATTTTAATTTTTTTTTCATTCCTCAGTATAAAAAATTCTGTTAATAGTATAAACTGGCATTGCCTTAACTTTGCTTCAAAAACAATCGCCAAGTCATAGAACTCTTAGACTTTTTTCAGATCTTACTGAATTTGAGAGAGTGCTTTCTTAAAATTTAAGTAAGATAAAAAAAATCAAGAGAACTTAATTAAATTATGTAAAATCAGACTTCTATAAAAAAAAATAATTACTGGAAACAGCAGATATATCATGAGGAGTTTTGTATAATATTGAAAATTATTTTGAAAACGAATTAAACATTAGAGATAGTGATGTTGTTTTAATTCTCTGAGTAATAAAAAGAACCCATAAGCAATTTTTAAGTCAAAAATCAATATTCATTAGACTGATAAAGGGTTGTTAAAATTATGATGGAAAATCGGCGAAAACAAAATAGAATTTTTCAACATTCTTAAAAATTGAGTATCCAATGATGCATGGTCATGAATGTTTTCTGATCTCTATAATTGTTTGATAAATAGTTTTAAACTTATATCGTATAAGGAGTACACTTATTTCTCTAATGATGAAATTCTGTAAAAATTGACTGGAGACACTAAAATTCACTACAGTGTGGATAACAGTTTTTCTGAAGGATCACTACGACATGAACTAAATGTCAAAATTAGGACCACAGTAATGTTACTTATCAATCAAAGTGTATTTAAAGGACTGTGTTATGAAACAAGATTAAGAATCACTATATAATAAAGTATTAAATAGAAAGACAAGTAATAACTGAAGAAAAAAGACAAGAAATTAAAAATAGAGTCTTCATTCCCAAAATAACCTTAAACACAAAAAGCATCTAAACATTACCTTTTATTTTTTTCAGTTAACAATTTTAAGTCATATTGACTTTCGAAATGATAATGAATAAATCCTAAGGTCAAAGTCTTAATAATGTGGGATGGTATTTCAAAAAACCTTTTTTTTGTCATGGTCAATTACACGTAGCCTTATTAAGATTCTAAAATAAAAATAGCTTATTATTTAAGTAAGAAGAAAGAAAATACATAAATAGGAAGTATAAGGTATGATGTAACTTTTACATACTTTCAATTCTTGTTTATTCTTAGAAATGTGTTGACGAAATTAACGGCAGTATATTAGATTATACTAGATTTATTATTGTTTTATTATTTATCAATAAAACGTAACCTGTTGATATTCTTGATATTATAGTTCTTCTTGGTTAGAAAAGTTTAATCTTAAATTTTTTAAGTAAGATTTCTATAATTTTCTTCATTATGTCACTACGTTATTATAACTTGGCTTGATAGAAGGTGTTATGTACTGAACTTTATGTAATGAGACGACACTTCTATGGTTAATACTATTCAACTGTTATGTTACGTTTATATCTGTAAAAGTAATTAAGTCATTTCATATAAATACCTGTGATTAAAAAGTCAATGTTACGTTGTTTGTTAGTAATAGCAACACAAATATTAACAAAAAAATTTGAATGAACATAAAACTTTATACTCATTAGGAAATTAAAAAAAGTTTTTAATCATTTGATTATTATGATCTTAAATGTTTAATAGTAATATTTTTCCATGAATGAATTTTGATTTATATACATAGTTTAAAAATGCTAATACAGCAGCAAACAAATAAAAAGTTCCTATAAATACCTAAATAGCTAACTGATGTAAGAAATTTCTTTAAAAAAATAATTTGTGTTTTATACCTTTTTGTACAAGAACTCCTCAAAATAAGCAATATTAATTAATAAATAGCTATTCTAATACATTTTAATACACACACACACATATATATATATATATATATATATATATATATATATATATATATATATATATAAACGAAGTCAATGACTTCGCGATAGAGTCTCAGTCCCATCGATCATTGAAGTTAAGCAGAATTTGGTGTGGTTAGTAGTTGGATAAGTGACCGTTCAAGTCTCACCTTTCGCCTGTGCTGTTTGCTTTGTGAACGAATTGGCTGTTTCTCTGTCACTTTGGCATCGTGAGCGAAAGGTGTTTCAAGTCTCTTTCCCATTGTCTGAGTCTAGAGGTTAAAGACCAGGTTGGAAATGAGGCAGATACACTGGGCTGTTCTGGATCAGGTTTTTTCCTACGGGATGTTTCTCAAGGTTTTTCTGATCCACCCAACAATTGTCATAGGCGAACGTGAAGCAGTTGTTAGGGCCCTTTTTTTTCCAATTTCATTTCAATTTTCACTCAATTCAAAGTGCTAAGTGCTCTAAGTAGAACATATACAAGAGAATCAGACGCAAAGCACTGTAAAAAAAAAAAAAATTATGTACGTGTCAGTGAAAATTATATTGAATATATTTATCCCCCACACGTAAGCTAAAATTTGACTGTTTTAACCGTTAAATTTACATATTTCTTACTTGTTTCTAAGGCCCCCCACAGTACCCCTCACACCTCTTCCCCTAACAGTCTCTACACCAAATTTTTTGTCCCATTACAGACCACCCATTGACCCCACTACCATTTTTCTTGTCTCTCCACAGCCTTTTCACACCATTTTCCTTGTCCCCTTACAACCTTTTCTATTTAGTGTAAATCACACTTATTGACGATATATTTAATTGTACTATGTTTGAAACATAATCATTTTTATCTATTTTTACATACCACTAAGAATTAAATATGTGGACTTTCATTATAATCATAAAATACAAAACTTATGCTTATAATGTAATAAAATTTATAAATTATATATTACAAATCATAATATAATGATTAACAAATTGTTTTCATTCCCTTACAAGTATAAGGTTTTTGGTGCATTGAAAGGTTTTGTGTTACTATTATTTCAAAACCTTGTAATATTAGATATTTCCTACCTGAGGGGGCTGCGCTAACTGCGCGCTCCACGCACCAACCCCCAAAATTTAATCAAACATTCAATTTCTGTATTTAAAAAGAAAACAATAATTATATTTTTGTCATATCACGTAATATTGTAATATTTAACAACCTACAAATTGAAATCATTTTTTACTGATTTTTCAAAATCTTATTTTCAAATTTACCTGCACATGATCAGTCTCAGCTAACCACGCAACCAATAAACAGGCTTCATCACGTGACCCATCGTTTTTTTAAGATAGGATGTTTATACATGACATGATACAACTACATCTACAAATTAAGATGTTACTTACTTATTAAATAATAATAACCGTGGGAGTATCACCTAAATTAAAAAGGTTAAGTAAATAACCTGTGAAATTGAGCTATATTATAATCATGAAGAGGCAGAAGTCCTCGTACCTCATTTTAAATTAGGATAATATTCATAACAACATATATAAACTTGTAATGTATATTATCAATTAATGCATTTTATTAAAATATCAATAATTTTTATACAGATTGGTATATATTATTTGAATTTACAGAGCCCGTCTGTCACTGATTCCTTCGACGTAATAGTGTCATTAAATAGTTGTTGTTGTAATTTAATTCTGTTAATTTATACATCAAAATTCAATTTTATAACAACAATTTAAAAAATTAGTACGAATAGAATTAATGAAATGTT
This sequence comes from Copidosoma floridanum, assembly GCF_036245765.1. Classification (NCBI taxonomy): domain Eukaryota; kingdom Metazoa; phylum Arthropoda; class Insecta; order Hymenoptera; family Encyrtidae; genus Copidosoma; species Copidosoma floridanum. Next base: position 17,335,874 of record NW_028321897.1, on the reverse strand, counting down.
TTAAAATCAGGGAAGACAATTTTTTTAGTAATATATAGACTAAATATTATAAGAAATTTGATAACAAATGAATTAAGATTTTTCATTTTGAAGAGTTCAAAAGTAGATTTATTTAACAAAAAACAATTATTATATAAACAAAAATGCGTTATGTTATGTTTACTTGTAAAATGGTAAAATATTCATAAATATAATTGCTTCTCATTTATTGCTATAAATATTGCCAATTTATCTATAAGAAATATAAAGTTAGGTTAACTTTTTATGTAAAAGTCTCTTTCAAACCAATAGCTTATATTTCTGTTTTCCTTTTTTTCTACTTAAATAAATAAATAAATTTTTTCTATTTTGCATCTTAAAAAAGCCACATGTAACTCATCATTAAAAAATAAAAGTTTTTTTCAATACAAACCTAAATTATTGAAACATTGACCTTGAGATTGGTTTATTGTCATAGAAAATTCTACAACGTTCGGACATTGTTTAAGATATGAAAAAAAAGGTAATTTTAAAGTTTTTTCTGCAACTAAAATGATTTCTGAAATGAAGACTCTATTTCCAACTTTTTGTGTAGTTATTATTTATCCGTCTATATTATACTGTAATATTTTCATTATTTACAAGCGTGTTTCATTACATAGTTTATCTGAAATGCTTAAATTTCTGAATACCATTACTATTGTTTCAATTTTTATATTTAGTTCTTAAGGTGCTAATCCTTCACAAATATTGTTCAACATTTCCACCAAAAAATTGAAGTAAATATTATTGTTAAATTCACCAACTTCTTTATGAGTTGCGTTATCTATACTGTAGTAAGTATCAATTCCTCTAGTTCATTAGAAAAAAATCTATTATCCAAAAAATAGGTGTACTTGCTATGTAATGTTAGCATAGCACTATTTATCAAATCACTATAGATATCATATAATATTTAAGAACACACACCATTTGATATCCAATTTTTAGGAATGTTAAAAGTTTTTATCTCCCCTGCCTTAATTTCAAATAATAATTTTAAAAATCCTTCTTCCTAAGAGCAAACATCGATTTCTAGTTTTAAAATTTAAAATGAGTTTTATAAAAATAAAGATTTAGCAGTTTACTCAGTTATAACTTATCTATTACCGTTCTTTATCACTGGGAAGATCTGACAAAAATTACTTTAAAAATAATTAACTCATTTAAAAAATATTTTTCGGTAATTCATTAATCTTTTATCGTTCTGTTTACTATTTCCAACGCTTTTTTTAGAATTATTGGAGCCTCATCCCAAATATTTAAATTAACTTCAGTTAATTTTTTTTTAATCTGACACGAATTCTCAAAAGGCACTCTCTATATTATTGAGATTTAAAGAAGTTCTAAGAGTTCTATGACTTTTCATCCCTTTTAAAAGCAAAAATAATGCTTTGCCAGTCCGTGCCATTGACATGTTTTTTTATTTTGAAAATTATTATTATTCTGTATAAACTAGTGTTTTATGGTCCGTTCGGACCATTTATGAAGAAAATATAACTTTTTTGTTCACAAAGAATATGAAAAATTTTTTTTTGGTCATTTTTTAAGCTTTCATACATTGAGTTAAACATTTCTGTACTGAAACGTATGCCTTAATCTACATCTTCTTTTTTATTTTCCTCTTTTGTTGGTTTAGGTTAATTTAAGCATTTACATGATTTATCTTCTCATTCTAAAATTTGTTCAATACGTAAAAGAGCCTAATTATCTTTATTATAAGGTAACTTTTTCGTAAAAAGTTCTTCGTTTTTATTCCATAATTTGTTACCTTGAACGTGATCTGAAATGAAAAACCAAGCCAAACATTGTCTTATTTGTTATGGAAACATAAGAACAATGTCTTATTAAAAATATCATTTATTTTTTTATAATTGTCTATCAAATCCATTGCAACTGCAATATCTTTGAAGGTTTTCTATGTTATTTCTTTATCTGTTCTAATATTTTTGAATGATATTAAACAAGTTACTTTATTTATTAAAAGTTAAAAAACAAATCTTTTATGATCTTTTGGAAATACAATGTTTAACCTACTAGTATGCTAGAATTAGCTAATAATCTTATCGATGTCTACAAAATTCTGAGTAACTCGAAAAAAAATGGTAGTAGATTACATACATAGTAACAAACTGGCATATAACTTAACAAGTAGAAATGTCAGCAAAAGCCTAAAAAAAAGGTAAAAATGGCCGAAGCATGTTTTTCGTATCTAGATAAAAATCGAAGGATCGTACAAAAAACGTTTGGTTTTTTCGGGCAAAATTTTTTTTTAATTTATACCCTTGTCAATATTTCGTCTTATCATGGAGACCTATTTAAGACTCTCACTTTTTTACGCAATATAGATCAACAGTTTTATTTTCAACACAAAGCATATTATAAATAACGAAGAGAACGTTTTTAATCATGAACTGTAGGTAGACTATTCACACCGACAGACAAACAGGCAATGTGCTTTAATGTTGATGTAAGCCCTAAGCAAAACATTTATTTTTATTGTTATCGTTTGTTTCACTATCATTTATCAATGAAATAAGTATGCGTATAACAATCATGTTATCTTTTTACTTGCTTTACATATTAAAAACATTTGATATTGATATGGCTGTAGATCAGAGAGGTGAGGATTTCTAACTTATTGGCTTAACAAATGTCTTAAACATTACAAAAATTTTGTTCCCCGTACGAAAATAAAATTATTTCCATGCTTATGTCATACTACAAAAGCGACTTTTTTAAGCGAAGCTTCTTATGGGGCGTTCTGGGGCTGGGAGTAAGCCGGCAAAAAGTGACCCATTTAAAACGACTGACATGCTTCTCTAACTCCGCTCAGCACTGCAACAGCGAGACTTGTATAAGCATACATAGATAAAGCTGCTGCTACTGCTGCTGCTGCTGCTGCTGCTGTAGTATTTGGAGTTGATCACATGAGATTGGAAGCGATCAATTTTAGTGTATTACTACGTCGCACTGTATACTTATGCGGCTGCATGTTCCGTATACATTGTGTACATGTGTTTGTGTACAGTACACACACACACGCACACACACACACACGCACACAGACACACATATTTTGATAAATTTTAATCAAGATTGATAACAGATCCGCAGATTTCTACAACACGATTAGGGACAACTATTGATGCAGTTTTTGCAAGACTTTTCGATTACATTGATAGCTTACGCATCATATTTCAGCCATCATAAACTTATATTCTCATTTTTTGAATAAGATGATCATACAAATTCATATGACTGTTCAAATATACTTAGAATCAGTCAAAATGCAGATCATGAAATAGTCAAAGTCCTCTAAGTAGTGCCAAACGTACTTTGTAGTTATTTTCACAACACTTACAAAAAAACTTTATTATTTATCAGTTGATGTTCGAATATATATTCATACCAATTATCTCTATACTTTGTATATACTGCCATGCTCTGTTCAAATAGATGCTATTTTTTTTACCTACATTCATTTTATTTATTTTTCTCATTTTTATAAACTATTTTTTGATGACATGAGATTACAAGTATCTGGAAACGGGTCATGGGCTTCAAAAAACTTTTGTATTAATTGTAAGTCCGATGTATCTCTGTTTATTTCCGCGTCCATCCGATCAACGTGTTGAAAAGAATTTTTGTACATCACAGAAAAAAAGTTCTCTATATGGTCGCACACTTCTATCTTCACAATTATCGAAACAATCTATTCAGCCACTACTGATGCATTTGTACGATAAGAGTGTGTCAAGCCCTCTATCGAATGTATTGCTCGCATCAGATACTGTTTAATAATCATATCAGGAGAAACACTTGATCGAAATTTATTGTACGACGAACAGTGAAATCCCCTAACTTGATTAATTTGCGGTATTCAAAGGGTTCCATAACTTCTTCGAGAGTCAGCATATCCTGCAGATATAGGCACACTGACTTAGCATAGAAGGTGTGCCCCGTGGCGTGAAATATGGGTATCATACGTTATATGCTGTTTATATGTGGATGCCAGTTGCCTGTTCTTTCCCCCTCGCAAAAACTGCTGCACAAGCTCAATTATTTTAAAATACTCCATCCACAGTTGGGCAGTAGGGCCATTACTTCGTAAGCTATCAAGTTTGCTTGAATACTTATATTTAAAGGCATCAAATTGTCAAGTGACAAGCAAGTCTTCAAACTTATCTTTGTTAACACTATCCATGATTTCATCAATAAGTTTTTGCTCGGAATCATAGACATTTTAACCATCTACAATCAACGTGGAAGGAGCCGTTTGTACAGCAAATATCCGTTAATGGATCAAGCGTAATCGTGACCGTTTACAGCATTGTCAACTGAATCCATCGCGTAAAACTCCGAAAAACACTCTTTTAACCCCGATCTCACCACAAAAAAGCCAGTGCTCCCTAAAAAACTCATAATTGGGTGAAAACCACCGAGACTCATAATTATGTAACTCAACTTTCCTTCATTTACGGTGTTTTTTGCACTAGCCAAAATTTCCCGCCCTACTGATACAAAAGTTGATCGAAAATGACGAGTGTATGACGCTACCCGTTATTTTTACATTGTTTGTCAGTCTCTAAGAGTACTGTAAGTATATTATATGGTGTTATAATAGGAAGGGGAAGCGTTAACGTACTAAAGAGCAACAACTCTAGTAGGCTGAAAACGACGATTTTGTGTACACTCTTCCATGAAACCATTACAGCTACAATTTTTTCGGATGCAAAACTGTTTGTTGAAAACAATTTTAAAAAAATGTCAAGGGCCTCAAAATTAGTTACCAGTGTTATTGGATTCATTTGTTGCAGATCTTTTACCTCTATGTCTCGTAAACTATGCACGCTGCCTTTTAAAAAATGCTTCAACGAGTAAGACTCGAACTGTCCCGTAAGCTGGGCAGCTTTTCTGATATGCAAGCAATACAATCTTTCAACGACATGGCTGAGATAAAAGTTCCAAACATAACATAACCCATGCAATGGAATGTGTTACGTCCGTAGATCTGGCGCATCGAGTGATCCGCATACTTAAAAATGAAATTCAAAGTGGAACCTATAAAATTATAACTTTTAAGATCACATGTTAGTGATAATTAAAGCAATAAAATCTCTTTGTATGAAACGCATACGCCTATTTACGTATTGTACAGTACTTAATTTTGACTTTGACTGTTCTTGTACCTCTCTTTGGTACTCGGGAGACGCATTCTTCATGCGGATGATGCATAGCTTCTCGTAGTCGAAAGAAGCAGTTGTAGTACCTGTTTTAGAGGAATTGGGCTTTGAATTACTTGTCATGGCCAATTTAATACCGAAATCTCTCGTGTCTATCGTTCTGTACGATTTATGGACGTGGATTTCGGCTTATCAACGAAATTTGAAATATTTTCTATCTTTACGCTGCTGGCTTACGGTGATTAAGCATTGCATGCTGCGCTTTTTAATCACCAAGCAGTTTTCAGGAGACAAACTTTGATCATATATCGTGCTAACTCTATCTTTCATTCTGCACCTATTTGTCTGAACATAAGTTACAAAACAAGTAATAAATACCTAATGAAATTATTAGCCAATATCAAAATACAACTCTCACCACACTAGGTGCGAGAACTACTATTTTGTGCTTTACTTAAAGCCTGAAATGGTAAAATATGACATCAAATGCAAGTAACACAAATGTTTGTCGGTTTTTATTGTAAAAGTCACTGCGAGCGTATTAACTTGATGCTACGATACGTACATTTGACTCAATCCAACTGTACTTTTAACATTGTTTGCCTGCAGTTAAGAGAGAAAGTGAAAAAGATTGTTAAGTGGTGGAGTTGCAGACCGTTACTAAGAGGCAATCTCACCCCCAAAAAACGTACCAATACACGTAAAAACATGCATGTCCCAACAATATTTTTTTTTTAACGTTAACTATTGTAAAACCAGCTTAACATAAAAAATAAAAACGTTTATTTACTTTTGAATCTCGTACGTATAAGTACAGTATCTCTGGTGAAGTACAATGTATAAAATACAACAAACACGTTGTCCAAACGACAGTAAATATAATTATAAGATTTGCATAAACTGGTACTTACATTTCTGTTCGAGAAACGCTTAAGACAAACGGTCCGTGGTTTGTTGGGCACAGATTTTTAAGTAAAATCCAGGTACAGATGTGAAAGTATAACGATATACAGCGGAATGTATTCAGCACAACGAACGAGACACGTCTGAGAACAACAAGACGCAGTTCCTTTTGCTTATGTAGATACGATGGTTTCTATTCTCTATCGCACAGTGCCAGAGTAAGGACTTATGACACCCCTTTAAAATATTTTGCGCCTATTACAGACGCTACAAGAGAATGATATTACAAGTGCAATTTAAAAGTGAATAAAACTTATAACTAAATTTTTAATAATAACTAGAAAACTATACAATAAAAAAAAAGTTATTTATGACAGTTACACATATTTTTACTAATCAAAAAAATTTTTCAAACAAAAATACTTTTTTTTTACAAACAATAGCTAATTTACTATCTATTGGTGATAATAGCAATCGTTACTTTGATAATATTTAATTGTTTTAAACTAAATCCAAGACCATTGGCACATCTAAACAAAGAAAAACATCAACAGTAGGAAAATTCGTTTTGAAAGCGCTTGCTCAAAACCTACGGAGCAAGCATTGGGGGCAGTGGGTGTTGCCTCCAGCGGTGGCACGCCGAGCTGCCAATTCTACTAGCTGCGGAGCAAAAAAACCGTTTTTTGCGATTGATTTTTAAGATACTTAGTCGATAAAAATCAACGAAGTTTTAGCTACTTTAAGAGTACACATAGACAAAGAAAATTACGTTTTCAAAATGTACTCATGTTGACTAACTACTTTTTTATGGCTATTTTTCGAGAGGACCGTTTTTTGGTTTTTGCTGCGATTCACAAAAAGTTTACAACTTATCTTGCTCAAACCTAATGTGTATGTTGAGAATTATTATATCTACCTTATATTAGATTTTTAGTTCTAAATATAGTCCAGGACGTGAGTTATATAGTTTTTAAAAAATTACACACAATCGCACTGTTTAGCGATTTGCAAAATAAAATTAAACCAATTGAAACTTAATGTGGCAAATTTTATTTGTATTAAAATTGTGCATTTTTTACCAAACATTTTTTTTTGATTTTTCAGTATTATAATAGACGTGAAAAATATGTTTTAGCCATTTTTACCAATTTTTGGGAGCTCCTAATTAGTACCAATTTTTGGGTCAAAAAATAATTTTACCATACTATACCTATCGCAGTATTTTTTATTACAGTTTTTTTTCTTTGCCAAATTTTTAATTTATTATAAAAATTGTAGTATTCTAGAATGTTGGCATACTTTGTTGATCTTGCAAAGTCATCATGTTTATTTAATTTGAACTAAGTTGTTAACTGCGTTCCGTAGTTTTCTGTAATAGTTTTAATGTTAATTTTTTTTAATACTAGTTTTTGTTTGTTTTCAAGGTGAACAACTAAATTGACAACTGTAAAACTTTGAGCCCGGATTGGAAATTCTTGCAATCTCTAAGCTGCTTCCGTTGGACCTTTATTTCTAGCTTCAACGAAACTATTAATTTTATAAGATATTTCTTCATCTCAGACTTTTAAATTTTGAAATTGAAATTTTAGATTTATTAAATCCACAAAATTTCTTAGTTCAGTTGACGTACCATTAGTTCGTGAGTTATTCGTTATTTTAAAATAATTTTTAGAATTTTTGACATTTTTAAAACATTTATTTCTACCTATAGAATTAACAAAAAGGTTTAATTTTTTCACGATACTTTTAACTATCATCAATCTTGTTTTAGAACTAAAATAGCTTTTATTATTAAAAAAAAAAGAGAAAAAGTTTTGAATAATCCATTCCCATCTGTTGATACAAGCTACTATTTATTGAGTTTCTGAACTGTTTAGGCTTAGTATAATTAACTTTCAAGTTATCGTTAAATTGTTTTTTTGCTTTATGTTTAATGTATTACGTATTGAATTGTCAACTTCTGTTCAAATTTTATTTTTATGTTTTAAGGGTTTGAACTTTTTTATTTTGAGAAATATTTTTCTTTTAATAATGATCTTTTATTATATTACATGATTTATTAGAAGTTTTTTCATTAATTACGTGTCTTGAAAATGTTCTTTTGTTAAGCAATTGGTTAAGAATTTTTTTTTTATTGATACTTTTATTATTATCATTATGACAGACTTCTTTTTGTTTTCCGAATGATTTTGGTGAGCTATCATCAATAATATTTTTCTTATGTTTTTAAAATCTAATACATCATAATGACCAGAATTGTTGCCATTACAAAATAAATTTAGTTTCAGATAATTTTTTTAATTTTAAAATATTTAAATATTGTTATTCAAGAAAGTAACTATAACGTGAGCATTAAATTAATCTGAGAAGCTTTTGATTTTAATAATAAATTGTTTTATAAGTCCCATATTTCGACAGTATGTTAATACAATTTATTTCAGAATGGTGATAAAAGTGTACTTGAAAAAAAAAATAGCATAAGCAAATTTACTATATAATGAGATATGTTAATAAAAATATAATATGCACATAAAAATTTAAAAAATTTATTTTTATACTTACTAAGAAATACTGAAACAAATTGATTTTTACATTTGCGGTTTTTCAATATTTAAAAAAAATGCAACTTAAGTAATATAAATGAATTTCAAGTAGTTCAAGGTTTATGAAAATAAACTTTTAACTTCTTATGGCAGGGGTTGGGGCATTAAGTGCCATAATGTATGTATAAATTGTGTGGTGGCTGTGAAGGGGTTGTGAGGGGCTGTCAAAGACAAGAAAAGTCGTGTGAAGGGCTGTGGTGGGACTGTGGGGACTCTACGGGCTTTAAGGAAAAAGTGAGAAATCTCAAAGTAATGGTAAAAACGGTAAAATTTTAACTTATATTCAAGGAGGCTGTGGGGGGTTATGTGGACCACCCCACAGAAATAACCATATATTATAAGGACAGAATAAAAATGACGCATGAAAAAGTGCATAAGAATGTTTTTTAAGTTGGCTGGCGCTGCTTCCCGTTCCCAGTTGTTTGCCATCAGGTGGGGCTTCCACATCTTCGTCAGTTGAAGGGGTATCCGAAAAATTTTACTATCTGCTACCAAGCTAAGCCCATCTCAGGTTAGGCTTGAAACAATTTATACGCCTCTTGGTAGTACAAGCTGCATCCTTCATAGAGATGTGAAGTTCCATGTTATCAAGCCTTTATGAGCGGTGCAACCATTATCTGGGACAGATACATAATGTAGGGACATATACATGTATGTGTAAGTATGTAAAAATGTATTGTGTCCTTATATAGTACATGTTATATACTAGGACTACGGGCCCTCTACGCACCATGCGCTAACTGCCGATTTCAGAATATCAATAAAAAAATAAATATTTTTGTAAGTGTTATTTCAACTATAAAAAAATAAAAAAACTGTGCACTTTTCAATATATATGGAACTTTTTAGCTACAAGACAAATCATGTAGAAATTTCAATATACCTACACTATTGAAATTCTATATAAAAGAGAACAGTACCATGAAAAAAATTTGTTGTTTGTACTCGAATGTTCAGTTCAATGTACAATAAACTGTATGGGGATTGAATAACGATTTTTTTAATACTATATGATTGAGAAAACGAGATTTTTTTTTAAATTATAACCCAAGAGGCTTAGAAAATACATTTGTAAATTAAAAAAATAATTCAATATCTTTTTTCTCGTAGAAAAAATTTTTTTTAATGGTGTAGACTGATATAGCATCCATATTACTTTCGTAAATACTGATGAGTCATAGAATATTTCGCTTACCATCAGACTTCAACAGTATAGAAAGTTTGTTCCGTAAATTTCAATGTGAAAAAATTAAGAGAAGTAGGCTTGATTTTATAAGATGAGGCTTTTATCATCCAAAAAAAAGCTTTAGAAGTGGTTGCACAAATATTCTGTAATTCATGTAATACAAATATCTTTTTTGGTAGTACATTGATCGATATAGGAAAAATTTTTCGACAGATTTCTTTAGTTTAAAAAATAGTAATGATTGTACAAGAAAATACTAAATTATCATTTTTTTAAATATTGTTTCAAAACTAAAACGTCATAACAATATTAGGTAAACTGAAGACACACATTCTAATTTGTCATAATTACCTTATATTTTTACAGAAATCAATTTTCTTTTGTCTAAGCGTTCTCCACGACTAGAAACATATCTTAAGGTTAAAGTTAAGAAAATACTGGTTCATATTAAAGGAAACTACTATTTTTACATAGTCAATTATACATGCATTACTTAGATGCAAAAATTTAAATAATATTTACATTTAAATAGAGCAAGATAACAATTTGAAAATAAATGAATATTACTAAAAAAAATTTTTACACCAATCAATCTGAAGAAAATAAAAAAATTTTAGTTTTGTACGCTTGAAAAAGTTAAAAATCATTGTGTGATATACTTGCATAGTTTATTTCAATAATTTAAGTTACATAAACTTTATAAAGTTACGATTCGAATGTTTTTATAATGTTATAAGGTTAAATTTAATAACTTTTATACAAGGTTTACTTTTATTGAAAAAAAAAACAAAACTAAACAGTATTATTCTACGTAAGTATAATTTTTTTGTTATCTGTCTAGTTTAATTTAATATCTTCGATTAAAAAATTATTCTTCGTAATAACTGATTCATTTCAAAAATTCAAATTTTTAATAAAACATTAAGTTAAAACATGAATACAAATGTATTAAAATATTATGAAGATCAAATTTTTAAATAGTGTAACGGTTTTTATGCTAAATTTATTTTTTTTGAAAGTAGCGCATTATCTAGTTTTAAGAAAAAATGGTAAGCTTTCTTGAAATAGTTAGCATATTTTTATGACGAGGAATGGATAAGAAAGCAGCTAATATTTGCTTAAATTTTTTTGGTTAAGACATATACTTTTTGATAAATAACGTAATAATTACTTTTGGTAAGAAATAAACTTGCTTTTAAAATTATCAAACTGTAAGTCATGTAAAAAGAAAAAAGAGAAGATCATAATAGTATAGATCATAATACTTACGGAGATGAGTGTAAATCTGATAGTGATGTTTATAAAAATTTTCAACTTCATTCCCAACTAAATTTCTTAACAATAATTGTAAAGGCTTCTTGCCACTAAGACTTCATTTAAATGTGTAACCATTTTATTTTGAAAATAAAGAGTAGAATTGTTAAGCTTACAGAAAATTATGGATACAAAAAACCAGTGTGCCATTGCACTACCTAAAGAGTAAAGTGGAAATGTATTAACAAAACATATCGATGAAATAGTTATTAAAAATGTATAAAGATGGCTCAAACAAATATTGGAGCGATTCCCAGACCACGTGCTTAGAAATTGTGAAGGGGCTAAAATGAGTTTCCTTAAAAAAAACTGAGAGGGTCGTGGAGAAATTAGTTTAACTTAACAAGGCATGATAATTCACATTATTTTCGTAAATTAAGAAATGCTGATAGAGTTTGGCCAGAGGGAATTCCTTATAATTTTGAGAAGGGCTTATTAGGTTATCCGAATATACAATTTTATAACAGTAAGGGACAAAGGGGGGGCTGAACTAAAATCTAATGCTAGAAGAAAGAAGTAAAAACAAAAAGAGTCTTACTTCATAACGCAAAAATTCTGATGGGTGTTGTCTGGAGGACTGAGGTGGAGCTCTGCTAAATTAAGGGGGCGGGGGATTGACAAGGGGTTGCCGGGGCGAGATGAAGATTATCAGAAATTTAGCTTAGTGTCAATGAGGCAGAAAACGATAAGATCTTACTTTTTTGTACAAAAGTTTGTTAGGTACCAAAAAGTATTTGTAAAGAGCTAGGCTTGGATAGGGGTTTGTGTAGATTGTTTAACACAAATAACTATATTGTAGGTAAATATTTTTATTGGTACTCTTATGTTAGCACGACAAATTGTTGCAGTCCAAGCTTCAGTGGAAGAGGATGGTTGAATGACGTTGTAGGATATCTCAAAAGGGGGTACGAATTTTTCCAAACAAATAAAATCAAGTTGCAATGACTCTAAGTGCTTGTTGTGATGTGTTCCGATGCACTCATTTGCAGCGCGAATAGAAGCTGTTAATATAACCTGGATCAGTGGATTGACGATATCTCGTTCGTGATTTAAAAACTACCAGTACTATCACGAGTACATGTAATGTTCAAGAAATGACGTAAAAGGGCAAATTATGGTTTCATTTGCAACTAGTCGTCAAGCTAGATTTATTGTTACAAGTAATAATATTTTTTTTAAATACTACGTGTAAAAAAACCAATTATTCAATGACGTGGTTCCAAGGATACCAATACCCTTACAAGGAATATTGGGTACACTTAACTCTATAGCCACAACGAAAAGAAATGAGGAATATAAAATTAAAGAAATTTAATAAATTTAAGGCACTTACTTTCATGAAAAAAAAAAAAAAAAAAAAAAAAAAAAAAAAAAAAACTATTTGTACAGAAGACAAACCAGAGCAAAATGTCAAAACTGCGCTTGTATAAGACAAAATAATAGCAGAGATAGACTCCAGCTACCAAGTCAACTGTTCCAGGGTAAAAACTTTAACTGATTCCTCACCTCATGGTAGACTGAGAGGTAGCAGAGGAGGATTCTAACTACTCGGTATATTGTTCAAGGAATAAATGTTAATTAGAAGTTTCTGGAGCCTCTGGGCTTTTTTATAGAGAGTAGTGGACCTAAGTCACCATGCTGGGCCTGAATCTTCTTTCTTCCAGTGGTCGCAGCTTACACACCGGAAACAAAGCTTGGACCTACTTTCTTCTTTACAGCTGTCTGAAATGTGTCGATATCCAAGGTATTGGTAACATCTTGTTACTTCAATTCTTCATAAGATTTTGCAGCTTACAAAGCCAACTCTTAACCCATTTTCAGCCTCTGCTTGTCTAGCAGTTGCTTTGTCTACCGTTATTAATGACAGCTTCTGTTCTCTGGTATTTAATTTTAAGAGAAATACTTAAGGCTCCTGGCACCTTAGTCCAAAAGTCTTAACAAAAGCCTCTTTAACCTTGTCGTCCACGACAATAGCGCTCAGGTCTCGGACCTCTAGTGTAACTTTTTTAGTGCTTATTTTGACAGTTACCTGTCCAGCTACCGACATTTTAGTAAAATGCTGTCAAATGCAGTTGCATCCTCTACACCTTTGGCTTTTATAATTATGTCACCTTTTTTTGTGGTGATAACACTTTTAACTGCGCCATTGGCCTTGTCAGAAAAAAGTTCGCCTCTATTGACTTCAATACAATAGCAAAGATCTGCCCTTTAGCCATCTTCACAAGTACTATTATCGTCGGGTCTACTTTCTTATTCTGGCTTTTTTTGTCGTTTAGAATAATTTCTTTTTGTTGGCCTCTTCCTGTTTTCTTTTTTTTTTAGAAAACATTACTTGTTGGCATTTTTCAGAGTTGTCCGACGGGCTCCTGTTTCTTTGAACTCTCTTTATTTCCTTAAGGGCAGTGTTCAGGGTTCGTTTCTGGATATGTCCTCGGAAATTATCTCACCTTTGTTCACTTATCTTCAAAAATTTAAAGCAATTCTTTTAACTGTTTATGAACATTCTTCCTTACAAAAGTAGGCCTTCCTCCATAAATTCTGCTACTTCAAGATGTTGAAGCACAGCTTCAAGACCATTTTTTACAGTGTTTGCTGTACTTCCTTACTTATCAATAATTGCTTTCAGCTTCTCTTGGATTACTTTTGTTGACGATTGAACTTGCTTAATCTCCCGTTGTCGCTTTACTTCAAGCTCAGAGCCATTTTTTCCATTAATTTAAGCTCATAAGTCTGGTTGCTAAAGATAGTCATGTAACTACCTCACTGACGTTACTGCCTATGCTCAAAGGGCTTCGTTCATTATTCGTAACAAAAGGCCATGGAATATTCAACAGTCTTGGTTGGCCATGAGACACGTCTTTGTGGTCACTTTAGAATCCATAGGGCCAGTGCCAGTCACCTGGGCTTGTACCATATCGGAACTGTCAGCGAGTTCTCTCAGAAGGGTTACCATCTGGGGTACAAGCTTAACAATTACGCTTTTAATTTTTTTATTCTTTTTAAGATCATGTTGGCTGGAAAAAGTAAACACACTCCTTTTTTCTAAAAATAAGTATCTGAAAAGATTGAAAACCAGCGCAGTAGTCCACTTCATTGCCAAAGATAGGTGCTACTTGCTCAGCTGGCCAGGAGTTGCCACTCTCACTCAGTTTCAGTCGCAAAGTCTTACCTGGTGTTGTGTAGGAAGTGAAGAGGTAGTGAATGTGTGTAGTGTGTGTATGTGTTGGTACACAAGAGTCATGCCAGCAAGACAAGCGGCAGGCGTACAATCCCATGACCAACGCAGACAACCCGACAAAACGAGCTGGCGTATACAAGGCAATAAAAGTGCCATCGTGTAGCCACCTCAGTACTAGTAAGCCTAGATTAGTCTGCCCACCACTTTTTATCTTTATGAGGCGTGCGGTCACATCAGATGAAGTTACTCAGACTGACCTTGGTCTCATCATCTGGCTTCACCTGCCGCCAGACCCCCCAGGCCAGCCAGAGAAAGACCCCACCACATGCAACTCAAAACAACTAGTGAATACACCTGTGTTTGTTTAGTGGACGTATAATGCATGTACCTGAGAAGAATTTTATAATCACCTCTTACTTCAATACACAACAGGGTGAAGAGTGGTTGAGACGTGTTAAGGTTACCACCATACCATGACATCAGGCTGATTCTTAGTGGCTTGGACGGGCGGTCAGCCCCTGCTGGCCCTCCAAGTTGGCTGGTTTTCATTCAGAGATTCTGCCAGCTTCCTTAGAGCTCTAGTCCCTACAAGGAAACACCACTCATACTCTCACTTATTTTTAAAATTTCTCCTTTTTGGTTTTTTCTTTTGTGTCCAGGAAAACCCAATCCCACACACATTTAGACGAATGATCACCTATTTCTTTGGAGCCTACCTTATCCTAAGCCAGGCACCCCTATGAACGAAAAGGTCCTCCAGCCCTTTAGAGGGTTAGATGAAGAAGTAGTGGTTTTTTTTTAATTTTTACTTTTATTTTATTTTTTATTTTTTTGTAGAATGAGGAGAAATGCATTGTGACATACCGCAGAGACAGCAGTAATGTTAAACTTGGTGGATTTTTTTATTAAAACACCCACTAAACCCCCCCCCCCCGTGCTGCTGCAAGGCTCTAGTTCCACCCTGGAACCACGTTAGCGCTAATTCAGGGTAAAGCCACAAGGGAAACCATTGCGTCTCACACAATTAACGACCAAGCTCGCCACCAGTTGATAGAGGTGTAAATCCTCTCGAGTCTTGAAAAGGACTCGGGGTCCCTAAAAACTGGTACCTATGTCTAGCGCTTCTTTGTAGGCTATTTTATTACCCATTAGCATTGATCACCTTCGTCAGCATACTTAGGGACCCCTGCTTCCTGCACGTCGACTCTCACCTCTTCTTTCTTACAACGAATGACAGACACGAGAAAGCCATCCACTGCCCTCCATCCCTCTTTTGTGCGTAGCATCTCAGAGATGATGGTTTTGGGAGCAGGTGCCACGCCCAGCATGTCCATTAGTTGCTGGTGCTGCCGGTTCCATTTTTCACTCATGAAAAACGTAAGTTCGACGGTACCATCCAACGCAGGGCAGTAAGACTATCTGGTGCTGCGATGGAAACAGCCATTAAACTGGCCATACCTGAAGAAGAACTAAGTACTATAGTAATAACCCTATCCGTGTCCTCTCTCCACCCATGGCTGCAGGTGTAGAATCAACAGATGCGTCCACCTACCCACATCAGACCGACTCCACTCCTGTTGCCCCCTCGTCGACGTTTTCTCCAACCTGTCACTATCACTTTCGTCGCAAGAGCCCAAGAGCTTTCTTCACTACTCCAACGCAAGCAACACAACAGAAATTGTTTGCGCTATTACCATAACAGCAGCCTACGATACTGTGCGATAGGCGCACGCGATCCTCAGCGATCTGAGGCTGCGTTCACGGTCAGAAAATTTTCTGGCAGCCGAGAATACTAGTACTCTTGAACGCTGAATGACCCTAGTGCCATCTAGCATGATTTCGTGTTTCAAGAAAATCCCTAGGACTCTACGTTAGCTAAGCATATTCAAAATCAGTGATTATTTTCAGCCTTGACTATCCTTGACTAGCATCAGATCCTATCGTAAAAGCCATTGCATCGGTATACCTTAGCTTTGCCCAGCGAACTACTGTTATAGAGCACATTGTTAAACTTTCTGGACAATTAAGAATTTTTTCTAGCTCGTCATAGAATACAGCACATACGATATCGATTACCCCCTGAACTACACATATACAACGAAGCAGGGCAGGCCAACGTAGCTCGTGTAAACCCTTAATATGGAACGTATATAACGTGAAAGTCTTGGGCGACGCCTTACTTAACTTGCGTACGCACTTATAAGCGACCAAATTCCTAATTAGCATAGTATAATCTGATAAAATTAAACCTATGACTATGCTACTGTAGGTTCGTTAAATTTTAATATTATAATCATGCATGTTAAATGAAGTAGTTTTTTATTGGCTTTGAATATTATATAGGGTTTGTTTTAGTGCCATTTAACGTGCACCTGTGTATTATAGGCTATGCGTACCGCGACAACCTATCACGTCTTATCGTCTAGGTCTATGACCAGTGATTCCAGCCCCACCTAGCTATATTTGATATTTATGCACTTATTAGACATTCTCCAGTGGCATCTAACATGTTCCATGCATGGCTTCACGTACCAGATGTACCTCAGCACAACCGACAATATTCTTCGGCTATTCTGCACGTGTGCAATGCTCGAGGGAGTACCAACTAATAAATTTATTTCTTACATGCGACCATCTTAACGTTAGACAAGCCCTAGTGCTAAATGACTAGTCCGAGTGTCTTTGACATATCACATCACGACCTGAAATTGTTCCCACACGTCCGTGTCTTTATTGTGCTTGAGTGCAACCTTGTTTGTCCCTCGCAGAAGAATGCAAGTGTTAGGCAGAACCTTGTGTCAGTGTCTTTTACCGTAAGATCTTATGTGCTCTGGCACCAGCCAGACAACTTTTAGTTGTCTTTTACACCCCCGCGAATGCGTCTGATAAATACTTGTGTACACAAAAGGTTATGAGGGTATGCAAGCGTAGGCAAACACGTCCGAGGAGTACTAGTGTACACAAGCGTGTCTGAGGAATACTAGCGTATGCAAAAATACGTGATTACAGCTAAGGAACACCAGCATTTGCAAGTGCATGCAAACACATACTAGAAATACTGGCTTACACGAGTGCATTTGACGAATACTATATTTTATACAAGCACATTTTAGAAATACGAGCTTATACGATTGCATTCAAGGAATACTAGCTTATATGAGTTCTTCCCAGAAATACTAGCGTACACAAGCACTTCTGAGAAACACTTGAATATGCGAGTGTATGCTGACGCATCCAAGAAATACAAGCGTACACAGGCCTGCCCAAATGTACTCTAGCGTATCTAAGGCCGCGCTAGCACAACCAAAAGAGCGCTGGCACCACTGGTACATCCGAGTGAGCGCTGGCACATTCCAGGATTTTGAGTGCGGGCTACACAATCGAGTGAACGCTGGTGCATTGAGGATTCCGAGGGCACGTTAGCAAAACTGAGCGAGCGCTGGTACATCTGAGGATTTCAAGGGCTTTCTTGCGCAATTAAGCGAGCGCTCGCGCATCCGAGAATTCCGAAGGGGCCCATAGTGGGATAAACTGATATTTTTCGTTTCAAAACTATGTAAACTTCCTTAGAAGAAATATTTTCTTATAAAAGTTTTTAGATCTGATAGGTATGATTACATGAAATAACATAAAATCAAGAAGAAATGAAAAAAATGAAACCCTAGCCTACAAATTTCAGTGTATTCCAGAAATTTTTCAATTCACTTTTTTTTCTTTTTTTCTGTTGGAAAATAAGTTTTAAAGAGCTGGTATATACTTTCATATATATTTTATATATGTTTATTATTTTTCTAAATGAGGTACCAAAATTGCGTTTTAAAAGTGACTTTTTGTCAAAATCAAGCATAACTCCAAAAAAAAATTATTTGCTCTAGAAAGTTTTCAGAAGTGTGAGGTGGCTGAGAGTGATAACTAAGTCCTGAATGATATAAAAGAAAAACTAATCTATATACTCATGCAGTATTTGGAAATTTTTTTCGTGTTTTGGAAATTCTTTTTTGTTTTTTTTTAAATATTTTTATTTTATGCAGTGATAGATAAAACAGGGCAGTTACATGGATTATAGCCTTAGTTACTAAGCCTTGACATGGAGGTACATTTATTTTTGTATTATACCGGGTGCCAAAATAGGTGAGTGTAATAAACTCAAGTAAAGTGCATTACTATCCTTGCTTTATCTGATCTACGCATTCCGAACAATCTTATTCTATTGATTCTCATAATTTACGTGTTTGGGGTTTACTGTTGTAAACTTGAGTCTACTGTTCGTATTACACATACTAATGGCAGAATTTGAGGATACGTGCCAAATAGATTTTGAGAACTCTTAAAAGGTTTTGTTTTCTCAAACGTAAGAAGAAAGAAGTATTTCCGTAAAACAGTCATGTAATGTGTGTGCTAAGTAGAAGAGTTTTTATGGTGGATATAAGTGATTAGTGAATATCGGCAAGTAAGTATTGTATATTTTCTTGGTGCTCGTATCATACAGTTGCTGCCGATAGGTTCAACAATTATTTAAGATATCGTAGAAAACTTAACAGTTCACATCTATTGCATGGAGAGTGAACGTTATTATAAGTCTATTAAATTCAGAAAAGTACATTTATTCTTTGATTTTTCTAATGCTAAAACTTAAAGAGCTACAATTACAAGTCAAAAAAAACCTTAACCGCGACCTTATCGTGGTAAAACATTAATTGTAATTACAACTAGTCCCGTCATGACCTTACTTGTGCACATTTGGGCTTACGAAAACCTATGTAACTTAAATAAATATAAGTATACTTCTAATATTTGCAGTTTAACGACTTCATTACAATATCCTATCTGATTCCATTTGTATTTCTTACACATCGATATTTTGTGGATGAAAAAAAATATGAACTAAACAGAATCGCTGTTGAATGTGTTTATAGATTCTTATTTTAGTGATTACGATTTGTACTTTGTGTGACTTCGCACTAAAAATGTTTGAGCTTACGTTGATATTAGCTGCAGTATGTACTGTTTGTACAAAAGAAATTTTTACTTTTGTTGACTTAAGTCAAAGCTGCATGTCATCGAAATAACTTGGGACTCCTTATATCGATGTTGAGCCCTTATAGGAAAATTGTGTTTTTTTTAAACTTAAATGATCTATAAATAATTTTATTAATCACCAGTTTAATGTGTGTTTTAACAAGAAAAATTGAAAATGCTCAATAAAAATGCTTTAAGAAATAAAATGAAGCAGTACAAAGCTTATTGCAATCACTTTTAATTATGCAACGAAAGGTAACATCTCGTGCCTATGAAATGAAACTTAAATGTTCATAAATAGTTTGGGAAAATTCAGTATATCATTTACATTTTTGGATCCACCAACTACTTCATTCTAAAGATTTATTGAACAGCTATTTTAATGTGATAAAATGATTTACAAACGAAGCTAGTAATTAGAAAAACTAAGTGAGCACAACTTAGCTTCGATGACATGCGTATAGTGAGGGAAAAATAAATGTAAGAATTAGATAATATTACGATAAAGATTTTTAGTTAAAACTGTGTTCTCTTAGTTTTGCATTTAATTAGTATTGTTAATAACGTAAATCACATGAAAATTGATTGATAATTAACGTATACCAAAGTGAGATAGTCTGTAAATTAGTCAGTATAGTAACTTTATATGATATACTGAATGGGCGTTCACAATTGTTGTTTTTTTTTTACCTATATGAAATCACTGTCTTTCATTTCGTATACGTCAATAATTGTAGAGTAATTTTCAAATTTTTTTTACAAATAGAATGCCAAGCTACCCAACTAACCAAAAAAGAAGACAGAAAAAAGTTTTAAAAGGACGTCTTCCTACAGCAAAGAAGGGTACTGGTAAAGGAGGACGACCACGTATTGAAACAGAAAAGGCCAGTTCGAGCACCTTATATACAGGCGAGCCTACGAAGTATTAGATTATGTCAAATATAATATCGAATTGTTGAAATAACCAGTAAACGTTATGCTAAATTTATCTTGCTAAAAATGATACTCATGAAGAAATGAGTAGAACAGATTACTACATAGAAAATATGAAAGTTAAAAATCATACTGTACAGGCACGTACTGAAATTGCTGAATACAGGCATTCTCCTAAATCGGCTGTTGCGTTTTACTGCGAACATGATTTTAGTAAGAAGTCGTATGTAGCTCTAGTCATGGATTTGCGTATTATAAAATGTAGTATTTAACCTTCTTATTCTGCGATACAAAAAGAGATGAAGAATTGCCTCTTATTACCCCATGATGTACAGGCAGAAGTTGATATTCGCGTTTCTCTCCAGAATATTTTAAATAAAACAGCGCAACAACAATGTTCTGCAGTAGCAACTTCTTGGAGCAAACAGGACTAACAACACTTGCAGCTAACTGTGACAATTGGGTTTGATAGCTCTGCTGGTCATTGTAACCCACAGCAAGGCTATACCGATTCAATGTAATTATTCAAGATCCTCTTCAATCTTTGTATGTTTCTAGTATGCTCATTGTTTAACTACAAAGTAGATCTATTGGTAAGAAAATTGACTGTTTATCGTTTGTATCGTTTGCACAGTGAAAAATGTGTCATAAAAAATTTCATGATTTAAAGAAGGCTTTATTGACAGTATGAAGGCCTTATAAACAGTAGTAAATTTTTTTTAATCGATATCTACGTGAACAATACAAAAAATTGTATACGAGAAAAATTTCTTGGGTCTTCAAAACTATACTCGTATCTTAATATCTGGCTTGTTACTTTGTCATTTGATCCCTTCGAATATATGCTTTATACTATTCTAAGTAAGGGCAAGGTTTAATTATCGGGCGTCCTTAATATATTATGATGCTGGGTCAATAAAAACCGCTGTCTCAGCACGAAATTTAAGAATTATCGGAAACGCTTGAGTCCATACTGATAGAGTATAATCGTTTGAACCATGAAATATCCACACTTACATCATATGCATTTTAGTTAGATAATGAACAAGAAGCAGAAGTGTCATTTAAAGTTTTTGTTACATTACTAGACGAAAAATGTGTAAGCGCAATCGTAGGAAACAAAGCTACATATGGATGCAATATTTGCTTTTGCACTAATTCTCAATTTATAAAGATGTATTAACCGATTTTCATCTCATTGATAAATCATTTATAGAGCTTGGCCTTGGTCTTCTACATGCTAAGATAAAAGCTTTTGTAAATTTTTCCTACGTATCGTACAGACTTCCTTTGCAAACATGGACGATTAATGCTTATATTAAAGGTGACACATGAATTGAAAAACTCTTATTTTCGCAAGTCTGTAGCACATGGAGTGACTGTAGTTAATGTGTATCTTTTGTGTGTAACTAAATAAAGGATACGAGATATTACTTACTTTCTAATAAAAATTGCAAGACGTAACTGTAATAATTAGGCCACGTTATCGCACTGGAAATTTCAAAAAAAGAATTTTACTTTTTTCAGACCTTACACAGCAGGGTTTAATAATTTTTGTAAGTGACGCAAAATAGTTTTTAATTTTAAATAAAAATCCAAACAATTAGACGAGTTTGTCACTCAGTTGCATTTGATGTGTCCTTGAGGTTGTACCTTCCAAGTTTGACTAATCGTTTAAATATAAATAACTATCATTTTCTCATAGATATTCATGTAAAAACACACATTCCATCATTTTGAGTAATTGAGTTAGCATGCACATACGATTGGGTTTTCCACATGAAGTCCGAAATTGATTGCTATTGGATATTTCAATGAATAACTGTGTTAGAAAACTCAAATTTACAATGTTTCTTCAAGAATATAATTATATATCCAAAGTATTCTTCAATATAAATAATATTGATCATGAACGAAGTTGGCTTTTGACAAATATAGCTATTACGTCTTGCAAAAAAGTTCATATTTTTAATTGTTAAGAAAAATGAAGTGTTAAACCAGTAACATAACTATATAAGTTTGCATGGTCATATCCATATTATTTCAGAAAAGGCAGATGAGCAAACTCAAATTGTACAAAATAGAATTTACGAAAAGTTCAAGGTTCGAGTTGACCAAGTCCTTCAAAGGCATGGTACCACTACAAACGGTAACGTTGCTCGAAAATGCTCCCTGAAACCAGAAAAATTTTCTGAAGTTTTTAAACTAGATGAAACGCTGGTGAAAAGCATTTCTCTCGTAATATCATTATTTAAAAGCAAGCACGCACTAGTTCTGGGTAAAATGAGTACACTGTGTATTGAAACTTATAAAAAGTATTACGAATTTTAATCCTAGGCGAAAATGAGCCTCACATTACAAAAATTTCTTGCTCATAGTTTTGAGATCGCGAAAAAGTTCCCTTTACATTTAGCATATTTTTCCGAATATTGTAGTGAAAGCTGGCACAAGTATTATCGCAGAAATTTGACTGCACACGCACGACAAATAAGCAGGAAGCTTAAAATTCTGGACGTTTTTAATAGGGCAGTTATCATGACAGACCCTATCATTTCATTAGAGTACATTGATTAAAGACAACGGCTAAAGGCGAATCATAAAAACGTTCAAGACTTGAATGGATTCACGCGATCACAGTAAGTAAAAGCACTTATACAGTCTCTACAAAGTTCTTTTGAAACTTGTGAATTTCAGTGTAATATTGAATAAAACGAGAGACAGTGAACAAGTAATAGATTTCAAAAATCAATATGGGCATAATATTATTTATTACCATTGTTGAAAAATTATAATATCATATTTCTCCATGTAAATTTAGTAATTACATCGGAAACTTCAATAACAGTTGTATTATACGCTGGGGGAAAAAAGATTACATAATGAATTTGTCATTCGACGTGCAGTATCTTAAACTTGTTATATTCACTAAGCAAAACAATCATTCAAAGTTTTTTAATTAAAAGTTAGATTAAATTGTACTGATTACTGAATTTAAACTAAACAATTTTATTTTGTTTGAAACTGTGGATACAGTTTCAATTCATTTACTGGCTTTATCATCATTATGAAACTTAACGGAGTCGTAATGTTAATCAAATGTAAGATATCATTAGACTTAAATTGTAGAGTAGTAAGTTATATGATACTTTCTTGATCAGTTTCATTACAAAAGCGATAAATACTTTTCAACAAAATGTTGCCACTTAGTACATCTTATATGGCTATTATTTTTAATACCCAATGTAAAGTAAAAAATAGGCTGTTTTATCTCTTAACTATGGTATGAGAGAAATATTTTAGAATTTAGTATTACTCTGATTCATAAATTTTAATACACGTAATGGTGATATAGACTGATTATTATGCGAATGTTATCAAAATAAATAATTAAATTAATTTTTGCAAGGTTATTGAAGAATGAAACTAAGTTAGAACTAAACGAAAATAGTCATGAAAAGTATTTTCATGTAAAAATATTATTTATGATAGTTATTAACCGATGTCAATCATAAAATTATAAACAATAACAGGAAGAACGACGATGATATAAGTGACACGGAAACAGAATTCGATTAAGAGTGAAATAAGCACGTAAGAGTTTAAAAGCATCCATTGCATCATCGCAATTCATCGTTTCTCTTTTATTATATGATTATAACTATCATAGGCATTAATTTGATCAAGCTACTTTGTATTCATAAAAAATCGAATATTAGTAGAATAAATAAAGACATCAAGAAAAAGTTTTCAAAACACGAAGAAAATTTTTAAATACCGCATGAGTATATAGGTCAATTTTTTTTTTATATCATTAAGAAAGTATTTATCACTTCCAGCCACAATACGTGCACTTCTGAAAGTTTTCTGGAGAAAATAATCTTTTTTTTTTGAATTATGCTCGATTTTAACAAGAAAGTCACTTTTAAGACGCAATTTTATTACCTTATTTAAAAGAATGAAAAATTGATGTAAAATATATGAAGGTATAATACCAGCTCTTTAAAACTTGTTTTCCAACAGAAAAAAAAGTAATGATAATAAATTAAAAAATTTCTGGAATACTCTAAGATTTGTAGGTTAGAGTCTTATTTTTTAGATGTCTCCTTAAGTTTCTGTTAATCCTAGTCATCATACCTATCAGATCCAGAAACTTTCATGAAAAAACATTTTTTTTTAGAAAGATTACATATTTTTAAAACGAAAAATATCAGTTTATACCACTGTAAACATCCTCAGAATCGATGGATGCGTGAGCGCTCACTTAATTGTGCTAGTGAGAGCCCTTGGAATCCTCAGATGCACCAGCGCTCGCTCAATTGTACTAACACGCCCTCAGAATTCTCAATGCACCAGCGGTAGCTTGATTGTGCTAGCCCGCCCTCAAAATCCTAGGATGCAACAGCGCTCACTCAGATATGCCAGTGGTGCCAGCGCTCTTTTGGTTGTGCTAGCGCGCCCTCAGTTACGATAGAGTACACTTGGGCAGGCTTGTGTTCGCTAGTATTTCTTGGATGCGTTAGCGTACGCTTGTATATTCAAGTGTTCCTCAGAAGTGCTCGTGTACGCTAGTATTTCTGGGAAGTACTCGTATAAGCTATTCCTTAGATGCATTCGTATAAACACGTATTTCTGAGATGTGCTCGTATAAAATATAGTATTCCTCGGATGCACACGTGTAAGCCAGTATTCCTTGTAGGTGTTTGCATGCACTTTCAAATGCTGGTGTTCCTCAGCTGTGTTCACGTTTTCTTGTATATGCTAGTATTCATCGGACAAACTCGTGTATACTAGTATTTCTTGGGCATGTTTGCCTACGCTTGCATACCCTCATAACCGTTTGTAAACACAAGTATTTATCAGATGCATTTGCGGGGGTGTAAAAGACACCCAATAGTTTTTGGGCTGGTGCCAGAGCACATAAGGTCTTACGGTGAAAGACACTGACACTAGGTTCTGCCTAACACTTGTATCCTTCGTCGAGGGACGAACAAGGTTGCACTCAAGCACAGTAAAGGCTTATGGACGTGTGGGGACGATTTCAGGTGGTAATGTAATATGCCAAAGACGCTCGAACGAGTCAAATAGCACTAGGGCTTGTGTAACGTTAAGACGGTCGCATGACAGAAAAAAATTAAACAGTTGGTACTTCCTCGAGCATTGCACACGTGCGAAATAGCCGAAGAATATTGTGGATTGTGCTAAAGTACATCTAATACGCGGAATCACGTATGGAACATGTTAGATGCCACTGATGAGTGCATAAATATCAAATTTAGCTAGGTGGGGCTGGAATCACTGGTCATAGATCAAGATGATAAGTCGTGATAAGTTGTCGTGGTACGTATAGCCTATAATACACAGGTGCAAGTTAGATGGCATCAAAACATAATGTTATATTAAAAGCCCTATGTAATATTCAAAGCCAATAAGAAACTATTTAATTTAACATGCATGATTATAAGAATAAAATTTAACGAAACTACAGTGGCGTAGTTATAGGTTTAATTTTATCAGATTATACTATGCTAATGAGTAATTTGGTTACAAGTGGTTGGCTTACAAGTGCGTACGCAAGTTAAGTAAGGCATCGCCCAAGACTTTCACGTTATATACGTGTTACATTTAGTATTTTCACAAGCTAGCTACGTTGGCCTGCCCTGATTGGTTGTATATGTGTATTCCAGGGGATGATCAATATTGTATGTGCTGTATTCTATGACGAGCTAGAAAAAATTATTAATTGTCCAGAAAGTTAAATAATGTGCTTTGTAACAGTGGTTTGCTGGGCAAAGCTAAGATATACCGATGCAAGGGCTTCCACGATAGGATCTGATGCTTGTGAAGGATAGTCAAGGCTGCAAATAATAACTGATCTTGAATATGCTCAGCTAACTTAGAATCATAGGGATTTTCTTCAAACACGAAATCATGCTAGATGGCGCTAAGGTCATTTGGCGTTCAAGAGTACCAGTATTCTTGGTTGCCAGAAAATTTTGTTACTGTGAACGTAGCCTGATGCACTGCACTGAACTGAGGCGCTTCTGGATATATCTTCTCGCTAGCACGTCCACCTACACCTCCGTGCTATACAGCAGGATGGAGTTGGAGACCGATGCAGAAAGCTATCTTTTGGCTTTTCGGGGCCCATAACGTTTGAGATTAACTGTGAAAGCAGCCCAGAAATCCTAGCAGCTATTAAGGCTGCTCTCCTGATGTGCTCCCAGAAGGTGAGCCGTGAATCAATTTACACTCCTTGGTAGCACATTACTGGACTCGCGTAAATTACCTCATCCGTAACGTTCAGGTGGAATTCCCCCCTCAAACCATCTCTGCCTGATAAGAACGACCATTGGAGGCAATTGAAGGGGCAAAAGTTCATCATAGACTAGGTTTTAGAGGTCAGATCCAAGGGCAGACCCTTGCGTGACCCCCGACGTTAGATGCCTTTCTCTTGGTCCGTCTTTTGTATCGCACCGGAGTTCTTGGTCCTGGAGATAACTGTCCAGGATATTTCTCAGGTAGACCAGTGCATTTTGGCACCTTAATGTCCTTATTATGTGATACCACTGTGCCCAGTTCAAGGCATTCTTGACGTCAAGTATCACCAGAACACAGACGCTTCTTGTCTTTTGAGAGGGTCTCCATGCCTCCTTAACCAACTCAAGAACCTCCGCCACAGCCATAACTGTCGAGCGCTCCTTTCATAACCCATACTGATTTTCCGAGAGGCTTACTTCTCCTCTTAAGCAAGTTCTTATCAGCCTCTCAAGTATTTTTTAACAATCATCCAACACACCTAAGGGTCAAAATAATGACGGGACCAGGGGGGGGATGGTTTGCCTTGTCGAAAAAAACAAGCCTTCAAACTTTCCATTGCTCGCTGAACAGTCCTGCGCACAGGCATGCATTTAACATTTTAAGCAAAACATTCAGTTTCTTCACAGCTATGACTTTAAGGACTTTGGACTGCACCTCGTTCGGGCCAGGGGCCTCTCACCATGACGTCTCCGATGCTACTAACCTCAATTTATCAAGGGTAAATAGAGGCGCTTGGCCTGTACTTATATCCTCCCGCCTCTTAACGAAATGCTTCAGAAGGGGCAGAAGACCACCCTCTTCAAGAAAAAAGGTGCCATTGACGGCGTCGAGTCAGAGCCACGCAGTATTTTAAACGCGATCCGGTAGCCCACGCCTCAGGTATCTTTGTCCACCTAAGCGATGAGTTCACGACAGCATCGGTTCTTGCTGACCTTGATCGCCCTCACCAAGGCCTTTTTCGCGTTCCTGTACGCGGCAACAGCTACCTCGACGTCTTAAAGAATTTTGTATTGCTGTGCAAGACATCGTAGGTGCTGTGCCTCTCCACGCAAGTTGCAATTTGTTTGGTCCACCGGTAGCACGAACGTCGACCTTTTTAAGCAAACCTTTTGGGCATACACGCATCGCACCATTCCTTGATCCCTCTTATAGTGCCGCTCACGAGTGCCTTGACCTCTGCTGTATTTGTGATTTTGCTCAAATCAACAGGAGAGGGAGCATTGACCATGGCTTCCTCCAGTAAATCTCGATTAGGTTTTGCCACATTCCACCCGGTAACGCGCCTTCGGATTTCTTCTCGTGAGCATTTTCCACAGTTCTCGTTTAAGACAAAGCTGACGTACTAGTGATAACTAGCCATGTATTTCTCCAGAAATTATTAGTCAGACACCCGTGCTACCATTCGTGACGACACCAGCGTAAGATCGATGATCATGCCCCGGTTACTCGGCTGCCTGAAAGTTACTAAACTACCAGAGTTCATGACGATGAGATCTAGCCTTGCGGCCATCTCTAGCACCGCCCGCTCCCTGAAGTCAGTTCTCACCCCCCCCCCCCAAGCGATGGCCCTAAAGTTAAAGTTGCTGGCCAGGATCACGTCACCATTTTCCCCACACACAGTAACAGCATCCTAGAGTTTGGCAAGCCGCCCTCTAAAAACGCCAATTGAAATGTTAGGGGAAATATATCAACTCACATAGTACGCACTCCCACACCTTATCTACATGAAACCGTCTCCATCTCCAGTGTTGGATATGAAGAGCCTGTCACTGTGGATCAGGATGGCAGCAGTTTTCATCCTATTGCAGTACCAGCTCTGGCCCGGTAACGTGTGGGACGGCTCATTTATAAAGAGCTAGTCTACGTTCCAGGCACGTGCAAGCTGGTCAAGCAAATCGTGTGCGAGAACGGTCTTATCAAGGTTTACGTGCAGGATCACCCTCATTTTTGCTGAGGTCTTCCTGCAAATGCCCGCAACGCTTGACACCCGGCAGTTCTAGCAACATGTCCGGTTTCTGGCTTTGGGATGACACATTTACACAGGTAACAGCTCACTTCTTTTTTGGACTTGTTACGTACTACATCGTCCTTTCCACCACACCTCCAGCATGCCATCGTCCTGTCAGGCCTGCCACACTGCCTGGCTATGTTCCCAAAGCCCAAGCACTTAAAGCAGCGCTCCGCCTTGTACTTGGGCCACATGCTGCAGCTCACTCAGCGCAGCTTTATGTGATTCATCTTGTTTAGGATCGTAGGCCACCTGATTTCAGCTGACAGTGCCAGACAACAGCCACACGGCCATGAAGGGGTCTTCTTTTTCTCAAAACAGCTTCTAAGTGCAGCCTGCACATTCTGCTCCATCTTCGTAGCGTCAACGTCTCTAATCTTATATGTTAAGCATGGAGCAAGGCTTCTCACGCTGCCAGGGTTACCACAGCGTTGTTTAGCACGTCAGCAAATGCATCATGGTAGTCAGACGTGGTGTCTCTCAACTTGACGAGAACACTACCTATTCTCGTACCACTGATTCACCCCACGCCCAACCAGAGCTCGACCAAATTGACCCTCTTTGCCAGGGCCAGCACCTTGGCATACTTTTTGCCATCTGTTGGCTTTACGATTATCACTTTAGGCCTGGCCCTCTGACGTCTTTTCTCAGCGACCTTTGATGGTTTGGCTTCTGATCTTGGGGGTTTATCCACCCAAACCTTTTCCTTTGCTGGTTTCTTAGTTTCTTTTTCTTTTTCTTTTTCTGGACCTCCATCCAATTTTCCCCTCTGCCCGTGCCGCCAACCACAAAGTGCTCTGGTTGCGGCTGAAAGCCAGGCCCTCTTGGCTTTTTCGGGGCCTCATCTGGCGTCAATTTTGGGCTTCGGGCTTCTCTTTTTCTCCCTTGCTTTCTTTTTTCTTTCAGTTCTGAGCCAATCTCTGGCTCCTCCGTTTCTTCAAGCCAATCCTGGTTACGCTTAAGGGCGCCCGCCTACAGCCATCACTGCCAGCCCAACCAGATTTTTTACGGTTCTTTCCGTGTTAGGATGCTTAGCCATAAGCGCCTTGAGATCATTTATCACCCTCGCAAGTACCTCAAACGAAATTTTAGCGCTTTTTTGAAGTTCAACCTCTGGGTCCAGCTTGAATCTTCCACCAAGATCAAGATCAGATCACTCTGCAGCAGAGTCAGCCCTTTCTCGTCTCAGTTCCGCCATAATTCTTCTTGCTATGGGAGTAATGTCTTTGTGTTCCCCTTCTTCCCAGAATTCGTGGGGCCTACGGCAGCCACTGGGGCTTTCACTGAATTGGAACTGCCGGTGGATTTTCTCAGAGAGGTTACTGCCTGGGGTAGTTGTTTTGCATTGACGTTCTTCATTTTTTTCACTTATTTGGGTGACGTACTGACCAAAAAGGCCAGTACTATCCCTTTTTTTAGTAAAGTAAATTGAAAAGGGTTAAAAATCAAGGCAGCAGCCCCTTCTTATTCCAGAGAAGTATGCTTCTTACTCAGGCTGGCTGGGAGTTGCCTTTCTCCCTTAGTCCCACCAGTGGAGACAGCCCTAGCGTTGTGTAGAGTAAGTGTGAAAGTGGTGTATGTGTGCAGTGTATGTATATGTTGGTACACCACAGTCGACCCAGCGAGATATGCGCCAGGCATACAATCCCACGAGCGGCACAGACAACCAGCCAAAGCCAGTTTTAGTATAAAGGCACTGAAAGTGCCACCACGTAGCCTCCTCAGTGGTGGTAAGCCTAGATAAGTCACCCCACTACGTCCGTTTTGTTTATGAGGAGTGTAGCCACATTAGATGCGATTTTACCCAGACTTACCTGTAGTAGTTACCTGTAGTTGTAAAAACTTGATTATTCCTGGAAAGTTTATAAGGTTGCTTAGCAAGATTTATCATAGTTAACACTTCTTTATGTTATCTATGACTGTTACTTGCCATCGGTATAGCATGTATGGGTTGTTTTGTGTTCTTATTACATTTAATCATTCTATCATATAATTTTATTTTCGTTTACTCTTCAAGTTTTTATAGACTCATATTTTAGTGCAGCTGTCACCAGTAAACCCTTACATGTATTAATTTATAATCTTACTTTATTATCTGCATCGTAAAAAACCTCGTTTGTTTTTTATTTTTGGTCAGCCTCGGCCAGCATGCATGTGCATAGTTGGTCATTGTGCTGTTGCTGCTAGCAAATCGTCAGGTGATTCAATGCTCTTTGGATGTAAGTTGAGCCTTGCTCAAGGTGCTGTTGAATGAACAGGAAAAATTTTGAAGCATTAAAAAAAAAATTATTAGTAAAAGTATTAAAGAAAGCTTACCAATGTAACAGTTTTTCAGTGGATTAAGAACGAAGAAAATTGTATAAACATGTGCAAAAAGTATATAGTCATACATATCAGTGTTAATAAAAACTAGTAGGGTCTCTATCAGGTTCTTTCAGAATAATATTAGTGGTGTGAGATTGGTAGAGAGGAAACAACAAAAATCGTGATCTCTTTATGATAAGATTAATGATATAAATTAATTATCTTATGCATTTTAAAATTTTTAAAGTTATAAAGTAAATATAAAGAAAAATGATTTTATTGAGAGGTAAAGAAATTTCGTTTCATCAAAGTTTGATGAGTAAGGGCATTAGAAAAAAAAAAGTTATCTCATTGAAAAAAAATGTATACACATAAATGTATACATACGTATACAACGTGCACAAATGTGCATATATAACAAGATCCATAGGGTTTAGTAGGATCTCTGTCAACTTATTCCAAAGTAGTGTGGGGACTGTTAAAACGTAGTAGAGGGTCAAATAAAAGTTTGCAGGGGCAGAAGGGGAATCTTAAGTGGGCTGTTTAATATATGTGGGAGGTGATGTGTGGTTTGGATAAAAATATTGATGTGCTAACATAATGAAGGCACTAACAAAATTTAACATTATTTTGTAAGGGGTTTGTGGTGAGTGCTGAAGGCAAGTGGTGATTTGCAAAAAGCTATGGTGGTCTGTGGAAGAAAAAAAGAAGTGTGTAGGGATTATGAAAAATTCTTTACACATTTTAATATGTCACACACAAAAATATGTATACTCCACTTTACTCACCTGCGTGCTCTACGCGCGAACTTACCAATTTTTCAATATTAATGACATAATTTATTTTTTGACTTTGCCTTTTGAATTTAAAAAAATGTGAAGTGGTAAAATAAAGAGTTTAGTTGAAATTTACGGAGTCAATGAAAAGTTTTTAAAAATAATTATTTTAAAAAAATTTAAACGATGGAAAATTTTGAAAAATTCATCATAACACATAAGAGTATATAGTAAATTACGACACCAGGCCAAAAAGTTCGAGCTTATGGCTGCAAGGTTATGACAGCCGAGGCGAAGCAGTCGATTCAAACTGCCCGGCCGAGTATTGTATAGTACTTTTCTTCTTTCCCTCGCCAAAAGTACGTTTTTAATTAATAGTAC
Source organism: Copidosoma floridanum (assembly GCF_036245765.1). Taxonomy (NCBI): domain Eukaryota; kingdom Metazoa; phylum Arthropoda; class Insecta; order Hymenoptera; family Encyrtidae; genus Copidosoma; species Copidosoma floridanum. The sequence continues at coordinate 17,303,747 of NW_028321897.1, read as the reverse complement.
CTTAACATACAGCATACGCTATTATGCATAGGTATTAAGGATGTATGCGCAACCAGTGTAAGCTTACGAGCTGACAGCTCGTTGCTCGATTACGCTTTCTGCTGTGTTGACGCCTGCCGACCCTGCGACGGCCGAGCCGAAGGCGAGGCCTTGCAGGTCAGGGGTGGGCGTTAAAAAGCACATGCACAAGGAAATGAAAATGAAGTCATAGGAATGGACACGAAATCACAAAGAAAGTAAAATGTAACCATCTTAATCTTATTAACCTACGAAAGCAAGTTTTAATTTTTTTTATTATTTAATATAAATAATGATGTATTATTTATTAATTATGGAGGATCGCCGTTGTATTTTTTTGTTACTTTTTTTGATTTTGTCACTGTACGATATCCTCAACTATCTCGTTATTACTAATCACACAACTCTATAAAATACTGCTGTGACACTAAACTTAAGTTAACTGGTCTCGGCTCAAAACGAAGAAAGTCGTGTCTCGAGCATCTTGACTGTAAACAAAAGAGACTTTTTCCTGCAAATCAGACTGACCAGGAGGTACGTACTTTCATTTAGGAGAGGGAGAAAAGAACCTGAATGCTTCAATGATTTGAATTAAACAATAAGACAAGCAAGAAATTAATATAAAAAAAAAGAAATTTTAAACAGTAATTATGATGAATTTCAAAAATTTTAAAGTCATTTGGACAAATTAGTGATTGTAAGTGATGGAAAAAAATTATATATATATTCTTTAATATTTTTCTATTACTTTAAGTTCTAAAACATGTGACTAAGATTAATGATATTCGTACTCATATAGAAAGCAAAGTCGAAAAACGTATGTTATTGCTAACCGTGAGAACTACTTAACCAATCTTGAAAAAATTTTGCATACTAACTCTTGACACTTCGTAGATTATAATTATAGCAAGAAATAAGCTTGAAATTTTGTACAACTAGGCTATCTTTTCACTTTAATTAAGTAGAATTTGCTTGGCAACGTGGAAGTCTAATTAAAGCCTCCTGTAATACAATTAAGTAAGTCTGGTTATGATGTACCCAAAAATTTGCCTAATATCACATACGAATAACGCTAGTTAATAATGCATTAAATTGGAAGTCGTGCAGCTGAATATTTTAGCTACTGATTGCACCGCTTACTTATAAACACGTGAATAACGTTGAACTCCATCTCATGCCACCAAGATTTACGAGTGCTACCAAAGAAAAGGGGTTCTTACTACTAACGTTTCTGGCGAAATATCAGAAGACGTGTACAGCCAGGGCACAATCTGCTTTGATATTTTAGGATTTTATGACCATATGTAACTTATCCCAAGAGCTTTGAGCCACCATAACGCTCTCCTTCTCAGTGGTCGTTGCAACGGCATACCTATAGAGAAGGTATTTTCCAGACCCACTAACTATGAGTGGCTGGTTATCTGGGGAACGACCCAAAGACGGTATATTCTTTGGTTATTGGCATATCATTCCGTACACAATGACCCGAGCGTAAGAGTTAAGCTAACCGCAGCCAGCTCTCCATCATTAAGAAAAATAATAACGAATAGCTGTATGTTTCACTACTGGCCCTTTCCAGGATCATTAAAAATATTAACGTTTTTTACTTATCCAATAATTTTATCAGTTCTTTGAGGGCTACCTAAGGTTAAACTGCCTTGCCAACAAACACATTTTTACTACGATTTCAAGCAAGGATTTGTCGACTAAGTAAAGCCAGTGACTATTACACAAAGTTAGTGACTATTAAACAAAGTTAGTGATTCACTGGCAGACCTCAGAAGTGTAGTTATTTATCACTAGGCTGGGAATCTCAGTGACCAACGACCCTACATTACCCTCTTGACTCTAAGCATTTAAGTAGTAATTACCGATCCTCTGCAAGGTCTGCACTGAGCAAAACGAACAACTTAGAAGGCGATATAAGCTTAAGCAAACAGAGCAGTCTTTAACGGGTAAGCATCATAAACTAATCTCTTCATGTTATATCACTAAAACAGCTGAGTTTGCAAAAAAAGAAGATGATTTAGATATCAACGTCTTTGGCATAATGCCAGGAGATGTTAGGAGAGGGCTCTGTATCAAGCTCTAACATTTTAAGAGTTGAAGTTTTTCTCCTGGTCAAGCTGGTTCTACAATAACAAGCTAGAGAATATTACACTAAGCTGTAGAGGCAGTCATGTTTGGAGAAAGCTTTAGTTAAGAAAGGGTTTTTGAAGAAGCTCACCAGTCTTTTTCAGGGCCATTGGACGTCAAACTACCATGTTAACAATTATACTAGAACTAAATACAGTTAATAAAAACAACCTTTTGGGCTTGCATAATTGTTAACCATGCCAAATGACGCCAGAGAGAAAATTTAAAGAAAAACTTCAAGAGTATCCATTGTATACAATCTAAGGCGTCCAGAAACAGACGCAGAGCATTTATGGAAACTGAAGCAGCAGCATCGAAGTCAACAAATAAAAAATTTATCAAGTTAGGTATCAGCTCTTTATTAGAATTCTTACAGTAATCATAAAAATTTTCCAGATTGTAAAATAGGTAGAAAATGTTTTTGTATTTTTGTGGCAATAAAAAATGTTGAGTTTCAACTGCAGGACTTTTGAAAAAGAAGAAGATTTTTGTTCTGAGAAGTGTCAGGAATAGATTTTAATTTTTTTCACTCAAAACTGTTTGTATTACATGTCAATACACAACGGTGCTTTATTTTTGAGTCTTGGTTGAAGCCACGGCACCACTAGTTAAATATATTATCAATGAGTGACAATATTATAAACACTACATTCTTGGAAATAATTATTTTGAAAATGCAGAATGTAGTTATCATTATTTTGATCTAATGTTTAAAAGTGTACTTTTCACCACTGCAGTTGAAATTTCGTGTTTTGTGACAATGTTTCATGTGTACATTAAATTTAAATTAAAAGATTTGAGTGACGCTATATTTTTTGGTTATTATTTTAGTCATATTAAACTAAGAATATAATTTTTTGGTGACATTAGTTCTCGTATATTGACTTTAATAGCTTATTGAGATCTGAACATTAAGAGTAATTAAAAAATTTTTGTATTTTATTTAAAAAAAAAGAAAAAAAAAAAATAATAAAAATTGTCATAACAAAAATTGTAATTGTACCAATGCAAGAAATCATAATGACTTCATCATAGAACCCTTTTGCAATGGTCAAATATGTCACATATCTAAGTATTGTTAAGCAATGTTTTGAAAAGAACACGTAGGGAATATAAATGTTGTGAGAAGGGCAAAATTTGTTTAAATCTTCTAAGTGAATACAACAAAAACTTAAAATCTTTTTTTACAATAAAACTTTTAGATTACTAATCTTACACTACAGTCACATTATTTTATTTATTTGAATAAGAAAATTATGTTTTTAATCGCTAGGTTTTTCACTTACATTTATTTAAATAACTATAGCAATTTTTAAATAACTTACAAGTTCAAATTTTTTGGCAAAGGCTGTGTATCATTTGGAGATTAGTTGAATTTCACGCTTGATTGCAAACTCGGTTATACTTTAAACTTCAAATTTTTCAAAAATAAATAAAAAAGATTTTAAAATTTTCCCGCACAAATTCTCTCTCACGTTGGAGGTTCGACCGGGAGTAGTACAGCCTCGGACTGTTAGTTCTGGGCTCCATGCCTATCCTGAAAGAGTCACGTAGGGTTTAGTCGTCTTCGGGGCCTTGGGGACCTAAAGCAAAGCTCTAGTAATTTATCCAAGTGTTTTACCCAAGAAGTACCGTCGCTATCTCTAGTATCTCAACAACGTAGTCGCTCTTTTTCTCGGCTCGTGCTTGTCGTGGTTAATACCGGTGCACGGGAGAGTTCTAGATCTGGGCATAATAAATAGCTATAATAAATAAGTTGTAATCTCATTATCTGCACGTTCTGAGTTTTACAAGGACAGTGGATAGTCAAAATTATGAACAATGTACATATATTTATTGTAAGGATTGTGTGCTTACGTGTCGGCAAACAGTGAAAAATTTACGATCGAGCTACAAAATGAGTGCACAAAAAGCCAAGAACTGGAGTGATCAGAACAGATATTACAGAACATATGAAATTTCAAAGGAAAAAGGGTGATGGGTGATTAAATTCTTGTAGTTAAAAAAGTATATATGATTAAACAAATGTGTTTCCTTTTTTCTGTTCATGTTGTGTTTATTGCGTTTTAAATGTATCATTTCTTAAATTAGGTTCATTTGGTAGTTTGATCCTTTGTCTAGAATTCTTTTACTGTCCCGCTCAAAATTATAATTGTTATGACGCTAGTACAAATGAACCACTGTTTTCTTTTTTTTTTTTTATCTTCGTGCTCATTCGGTTGACTTTTGAAGGAGGTTCAACCGTTCTTGAGAAGGTGTATTAACTTACAGAAAAATAATAATGTTATACTTTAAAATGCTTTAAGTACACATGACTTTCTTCAATATTTTTACGAGACCAATCTTTGAGATAATAATTTCTGAAATCACATTGTCTAAGAATTCTCTTATAAGAGAGAGCGATAATTTAGCTTTTGTTGCACGAATTCCGAGACAAGAGATGTATTCATGATAAGGGAAAAGTTTTAACGGATAGCTAAATTGCTAAGGAAGATTCTGGTGTCAAATAATACTTACCTTATCTGGCATTTGCAAGAAATATCTGCACAAACGTAAAGAAAGTCACGAGTAGATCCTACGCAAAGTGTACGGGAAAGAACCAAGCATCTTCTGCTGTCGGCTGATCTTTTCACACGGAGCGAGACATCTTTACAAAATTGCTTCTAGAATTTGTTAAATTTATAACTATAATCTGAAACTTGGCACATCATTTCAGAAGACCTACTCTTATGCTGGACAAAAAAAGTTTGTTTTTCAAAAATTTATAATACACTTCTGTTGAAGAAAGCCAATTCTCCATCAACTTTTCCAAGGTCAATTCTTATCATGCAAACAACATGTTTTCAAGTATTCTGCATTATCTATAAGAAACTATCTGTTCTAAAGTATGTACCGTTATTTTTCATAACATTTATTGGATTAACCTTTAAGTAATGACGAGTTAAACACAGTAAAATCAACCATAATGCAATGGGCGCACGTCTTCATGTACGGTTAGGACAACTCACTTCAACACGTTGTCTTATGAGAGAGCCCCCACATACCTGCTCACGGCACCCCGCAAAATCAACAAGCCTCCTTGATGCTCAAAATGAGACAAAACAGATGTAGCACATAAGTTGAATACCTATCTAGTGTTTAGAAGATTGTTGGTTGAGATCTCAAGAAAAGCATTTTTTTCTTAGAAAATCAGGTGGAAAATAAAAATAAAAATTTAACAATTTTCAATCTTTGTACTTACATTGTAGTCGTATGGTGTAGCAGAGTGAGGTAAGCCTGATAAAAAAAAAAATTACACTTAAGTTACACATTTAATCTTTATCATGGTCTGTTCAGTTTACAAGTTATATTCATTGCGCTACGTTGACATCAAAATTCTCTCTCTTACAATAGTAACGCTTTTTTTATCTCTACTTTTTCTTTACGTGCAAAATTAAAACAAGGACCTTTACCTGTATTAAGCTGATGTTTATTTTTTCCTAACCACTAGCTATTTTCACTTCTATATTTCCTTGTACAAACTGAAAATGCTTCAGACATTTAAATTCAACTTTTCTGCGCAATAGTCAGTCACCTTAAAACCACTGTTTTTAATAGCTCGATGGTAATGTTTTGTCCAGAAACTTCCATAGCCATAATCATGGGCTAGTATGACTCTGGCAAACCAACTAGCAATAGTGCACCTATTAACTTTGTTGGAAATGTCATACCTACGCCTTTCAGCTGCTGCATGGCCATCATCACTTTTCTGATGTACTACTTCATGAAGCCGCTATCACTGAGCCGTGAGGTAGAAACTTTGTAAAGTGAATTCACTTTGCTTATTAACCCACTGTTATCGTATATTTTTTTAAATTTGTTTCAAGCTTGATCCACCATGGTCACTTCCATAATGTTACCATACATCTCCGGGTCAACAGACAAAATTGACTTAGCAAATACCTAACTAATTTTTTTGCACGTTAGTACTTACGATTTCACCATGGATTTGATAGTATTTCATAACTCGTCGATTTGTAGTAAGGCGTTTGTTGCTATGGCCTATGAGCAAAAATTTTGTCTACCGGTCAGTCACTTGATTGGTTAAAGTGCGGCTAACTACAAGCAATTTATCATGCCTTTCGTCCTTGCAGCACGTACCTTTGTATTTCTCGGCATACCTCGAGTTCCTTATTTTTCTATTTTTTTTTATTCGTCAAGCATGAAGATTTACTGGAACTTTTTATTAACTGTTTGTGACTGTATATTGTAGTTAAAGTATCAGTAGTAAAAGAAACTTTCTGCAGTCGTCATCGCTTGCTTTTGTTAGACGCTCAGATATACAGCTGTTGTCAATTTTTTTTTTCCTCTCCTCCCTACTATGTTTTGTAAAGAAACAAAAATATGTGCCTAGTTCGGCTGCTTGGCCAAAACGAAGCACTTAAGCCAGCAAATAAAGTGGGCAGACTTCGTAGCCTTGCAGTTCGCAATCTTCTTTTCTGGTGTCGTATCGAAATGTTTTGGTGTTTAAGGTGACGTTCATATCGTTAGGAGATTCGAGCTTCTTACGTTCAATATCTTTTTCTGTGAGCTTGTACTTTTATTATATTTGAGTAAATAGTATGAATTTTCAGGTGGTGCTTTATGCGAGTTTTCTATCAAACAAATTGAAATAACAGTCAGACGCTCGTATAAACTTGTAATATAGCAAGGGATAAATGTACTTGATGAAAAATTTGGGTTTAGTACCAGAAAAAAGTCAATCACACTTTGTTTAATATGATGAAATAATAAGTACCAAACAAAAAACACATAAGGTTCCAAGTGGTATATTTCACCACAAGAGCTTTTAGAAGCTTATAACGCAAATACGTTATGGCTGACGTTTAATGGGTGTTATGTAAATTATTTAATAACTATAAAAAATCTTTCAAAAAGAGTGCAAGATACTAATAATTTTGTTTTCAGACACAATTCAGACTCAACATGTAGATAGACTGTTTCTAAGACAATTGAAATGATACAAAATACGGACTTATATTTTTGACTACTTCTTAAAGGTATTTACTTATTCTCAAAGTGTTGATACGTAGGATGTGCAAGAACAGTGCAACTGTTTCTTATATTAGAAAGGAGCTTGTTGTAAAAGGAGTGAGTAGTGACACGCTGTTTTTTTTTAAGTATATTAACTTTACGCCGTATTTTTTTGCATTAATTCCCTTTCACAATTTCTAGACAACACAGTGAGTTGATGTGTAAACGTACTTCAATTTGGTTGCATTACAATAAATTTTAACTCCAATACATTTCGCTTTTCACTGCTGCATTCTAAAGACTTGTAGAAGTGAACGTGATTATAGTTCCAAAATACATTTGATTTATGTATTACGTTGAGAAGTTTGCTTAAAATAATATTTTTCTAAAAATTGTATAATTAATGTAAAAAACCGTGCTCTGAGACTTGTCGTAAGCAAATCTTAGGGCAAATTGTAACATGTTACTTCTTACTATGGTATTGACTTTACAGAATTATTGAACCAATTGTTAAAAATGTTTACTATGTTTTCGTTTAAGAATGCTAAATTATAAGAGAAAGACTGTATTTCATGTAAAATGTAGGCCTATGGTAAATGTTCTGTAGATAATGGTGTATTGTACCTATGCAAAAATTGATAGTATTACTATTGTTATTCTGAAAAGAACAGAATCAACTTATCAATACTACATTAGATTCATCAATGCTGTAAGATAAAAAGTAATAATATAAAAATACCTAATATAGATCTTATTCCCTCTAACAGTGACTTTTATTTGATTGTTACTAATTTCCCCAGAGCTATTATAACTAGTCCTAGAAGTGGAAAGATGTACCTACTTTTTTTTTTAAGAAAAAAATATTGTGGGATAAGCTTTTTGAAAATTGAAATTCTTATTTTTTTTCCTATAATACTGAAGTATTAAGGCCTTCTATCAGCACTTTTTGAATATGAAAATATAAATAATATGGTAAGTACTACTGTTCTTCTGGTTAAAATTAAAACAACGAGCTTCTAGCTCCCCTCCACTGTAAGAAAGTAAGTTTTTAACCATAGAAACTGTTGTTTATAGGTCATAATAATCAATGTCTTATAAAAAATACATTGCTATGTGAAAATAAAAGGCTTACGTAAGTAACCTTACGATTAACTTACTTGTATTTAAACAATAGTTTAAAATTATTTTTATCGATGTATAAGAGATGTACGAAAGTAATGCTACTTTACAATAAAATTTCAACTTTATTTGTGAAAAGAACACCTTACACGTTTAATTATCAAATATTCTCCAAGATAGCTCAACACATTTTGCCACTTAATTGGTAATTCATGGATCTCCTCAAGAAAGAATGCTTGGCTTTTTGATGCAACGAAATGATTAACCTACTTTTCAACTTTCTTAAATGTTTGAACATGAACACTTTGTAAAGCATTATTTATGGATATTAAAAGATTATTATCAAATAGTGTACGATCTAGAAATTATTCTGAGTACCATAAAACTTTTTAGCCAAGAGACATGAAAATTCGCCTGCCAGGTTTTGTAATGTTTAGTCTGGCATTATCATACAAAAATTTTGCTGGACGTAGCCTTGGCCAGTGAATAAATATTTGTAATCAAACCTCTTACTCCAATGGCCTAATTGTGATGAAAATTTTCCCACTTTAACGGTTTCATTTGGTTAAAGCAGCTTGTAATGCGAAATTTTTTTCAAATACTTAAATATTAAGCATGACTTTATTAGTAGCAATTTTATTTTTTAGAATTCACGTAGAGGATTGTCAAAAACTCACTTTAAATAATTTTACAGTGTATCAGCATAAAAAATTTCGTTATTTTTTTACGCCCCTTATATTAAAACTTTTGAGGTGAAGAAATACCTCTATAAATCTGTTCGAAATATTTTAGTCTAAATCTTGTATCATTATTATTACCTTTTAAGCAATTTATCTACTTGTTAAGTCTCAGTTTCTTCTGAAAAAATGATACATAAGTTTTATGTACCTTTTGTCTCAGAAAAAACAGCTCACCGTCACTCTATCGAAAAAGAAGTTGACTGCTAAATTTTAACTTTCCAACAAGAAATGTTATGGATTTATAATCAACGTTGAGTGTTATCTAATAAACTCTTGGAAATCTGTTAAACAACTTCGCCACAAACAGCCTTTCTCCCCCCTCTTACAAAGGAACAACCTTTACTTGCTAGATTGTGATAAAGTAGAGATCTTTACAGATTCGCTGTGAACTTGATGCTTCCTTAACTTTTGCCTTGAAAAATTAGCTCAGGAACACACAAAAATCAACGACACAATGCCACAACAGATCTTTGACAATCTGAATTGGAAATAATACGTATCATCTGCTCCTTAAAAACTCGAAATTCCCCTGGCAGGGACGGCATCTCCAACAGCGTCCTTAAGATCCTCACTCAGAAATTTGTCACTGCAATTTGCCTCATCACAAAAAATGTAATGCACCTTTGTTGTTTTTCAAGCATGTGAAAAAGGGCTACAGTCATCTGCCTCTCAAGCCAGGAAGATCTTTTAACAATCCCTCAAGCCTTAAACTTTATGGTTAACTTCATTCACGCAGCAAAATCACCGAAAGCGGTATCCTCTCCTACCTAAGCAATCACACCACACCATAGCTTCCCCAGATGTACAGAAGTTCTTTAACAGGGTTTGTCACAAAAGCCTATTGTCCAAACTTATTTATTAACGTCTCCCACATTACCTTATTGGCACCATTAAATAGTACAGCTCAGACAAATTAATTAAATTCATTCATTATGAGATATGTCACTTTCTCTCCAACCTTCGTTCAATGCCTCTAAAGTCCCCCAAGACCTTTAACTATCACTTGTCCTTTTAAATGTTTTTTTCCATGATCTGCCACAGCCCAAAGACATCAACAAATACGTCTACGCAAATGACTTCATAGTCAACTGTACGTCAAAATAACGCTCTCAGTGCACTTATGTGCTAAACAAGCATATTATCACACTACATAACTGTTATAGTCTTTGGAAACTGGTAGTCAATAATGAAAAATCCATCACTATGCTCATTTTCTAAAAAAAACTGAGAAACAAACTTCAGAAGATTAAGAGCAACGGAGTGAGAAATAACTAGAGCTACTCCAACAAGGACCTCAGTTCGGCCTCACACTAGACTAATGACTCACGTACGTTTGGCACATTAACTGCACTCGTAGTTTTTCTAACCTTCGTGTATCGGAAATTGACAAAACTTATCTCTAGTGTTAATGGGATAAAACTTGAGATATTTGTCTTAGCGGTTGATTTAATTGGCCTTTTTTCATGAGATACATTAATGAATATCGATCCCTCTTTCGACTCTAGTAGCGAAGAAGTACAGTATTTAAGATGGTCAAAAATAGGTTAAAATATTTGTTAAAATAACGCTCTATTAATTAAAAAAAATTTGCTGAATTTTTGGCTAGCAATCAAAAGTTACGGTTTTTTTTAAATTACGAATTTTCGGCAAAAATCTACGAAATCTTATTTTTAGAGATTTTTATCGCTCTTCTTCAGACAACTTTAACTTTTGAACAAAGAAACTTCATAAGACGAATTAATTTTTTACTAAAAAAATTTGATCCTAGCTTTAATCAAATATGGGTCTAATCATTTTAACAATGCAAACAGTCTAGCTACACGAATCAAAGGCAGACGTTTGTTTTCTTATTTGACTAAAATTAAATTATAAGAAGTACCGTATATCTTTTGACGCAAAAACATTGCAGTAAAGTCGCTTTGGATATTAGTTGTGAGTTATACTTAAGGTCAAACTACTGTGAAAAAAACTTTTTCAAACATCTTTTTGTTAACAATTTTTAAAAGCATTTTGAGTTACTGATGGCAGACGCACCTATACATAAATTAGTTAGGCTTTGCCCCTTTGTGCGCACCATGCGCCAGTCCCCATTTTTAGTTAAATAATAATTTGTAAAATAAAGAAGTTCAAACTTTTTTTTCGTCATAATCTCTAAACAAAAATTTACCTTATTGAAAATAAAAACGCATTAAATTTTAAGATAAAATATCGAAACATGATGATTTTTATAATTTTAATAGTACTTTTTGCCATTTGTATCTATTACAAATTGTACAAAGTCAATTAAAAATACTGTGAACTCCATAATTACAAAATATTTTATTGTATTATAAAGAAAAATGTTGTTAAAAATCATTTTATAATATATTATGAACCATATTTACTAAAAAATTACGAGAATTTATTATGTGTTATGTACAATAAAGTCATATAAAACTAGATATTTATTGTGTCAGTTCTAAAAAAGTTATTTATACCAATAGTAGACATACTGACTTAAGTAACTGCAGAATATAAAAAGTCTTAAGCGTAACTTAATTTGCTATACACTCCAGGCTATCTATTTTGTAAACATCATAATTGCATGCATGTATTGTAGACTCACACAAACACGCACGCACAAGCAGACTCACACAAATTGAAAAAAAAGACATTGGCGGAAAACTATATGTATGGAGAGGTAGTTATGAAAATAAACTAGAAGTTATGTAGACGGTGCACACTTCTACGATGTTATTAAGATATATTCTGAAAGCATGTAAAATCTACATAAATCACTACTACTAAACATACACACCTACGTAAATATGTGTTGATAGATAAATATAATTTCTAGCAGAGCTTTGCCCTTCTCTGCGCTTAGCACAGCAACTCCCTAAAGACAGATATTTTCATTTCTTAAGTTGGGTACAAGGGAGTCCCATTATTGCATCGTTTTCAGTGCTTGTTGATTTTTTTTAGTACTATATGAAGATAGTACTAAGAGAGGATTTAGTTTAACGTAGAAAATGAGTTAGGTTTTGAGAGTTTAGTTATTTGGGCTCAAATTTCAGTATTGTTACTATTTTTCATTTTAATTTGCTTCTTCTCAATAATGCAAGACTCAAATGAGTATAATAATATGTGATACGCATTTTTAAATTCAAATAAAAAAGTGAAAGTCTTTTTTAACTCTTATCATACTTTCTTAAGAAACTCAGACGAATTTTTCCTGAATGACAAATAGACTTTTTATTTTTTTTTTTCCAAACACTGCCAAGAAAATCTGTTATAATATTTAAGTCCTATAAGTTCCTGTTTTTAACATTGACTTACTTTAGTCATATTTTTTCGCACGAATATTGTAACTATTCCCAGCAACAAAGATTTAATAATGATTGACTGAATAAACAGAGGCTGCACCAAGTTTCTTTTATTTTAATTTTGGTCTTTCTTTCCTATTCTTCAATACGTATGTACGATAAGGTTATTACTTTTTTACACGCGTGCACACTGTATTTAAATTGAAGGTAAAGTAAGTACATACCCTATAAGATAAATGAATTTTTCATATCTTTTTATTTTGTTTAAATTGCTATAAATTTTGTGGATTGTTGTAAAAATTTTGTTGTTGGCAATAATTACTACGTTAATGGAAACAGTAAGAATGGCTGCTGTAAGTCAATGTTATAAAAAGGAGCTGATGAGACAATTGATTGTAATTTGAAGTTTCAGTTAAATGATATATTTACGTGTGCAAGTTGTGTGAGAAAATTCAAATGAAATTTTAAATTGAAGAGGTCCTTAAGTAGCTTGAAAAAATCTAATTTTTTCTCAGAAATCATCAATTCAGGACCATCTTACTATTATGTAAAGTGAGGTCACTTAAACCGTTGTAATCACTTACCTTGAGAACGACTAAATCGATTTTACTGTAAATTTTTACAATGATTCTTGATAATTGCTAGATGGTTTTCGAATAGTTTTTTTTTTTTAAAGTTAGGAATAATAGTGATAAATAAGCCTAGAGTTTTATTAAAATAAGCTAGCTTCGCACTTAAGCTCAGCAGAATCTACAGGGTCACCAGTACTAGGTGGCCCAGAGGTAAAATTGAAGCCAGCTATAATCAAAGATAGTGAAAAGTGGTTATAAGATACCAAATCGAGCTCGCGATTATTGTAGTTATTCATTGGCAGTACACCAAAAACAGCGTTGTTAATCGTGCAGCTGAGCATCCTGGTCACCGTTGACACTATTATTTTATGGACAAGCGAAATACGCCTGTTTTCATCCGAGATCACCAAGAAGACTGAGGCCACTTGAAGGTATGCATCCAGAACGTCAACGTCTCCAGTGAAATATAAGGAGACGTGTCTAGCCAGAACACAACCTGCTCAAACACTTCAGAGTTTTGTGTCTGTTCAGCCATCCGGCCTGATGCCGTCAGAGAATTTTCACTTTAAATACAAGCCAGGAAAGACAGTCCTAAAGAGTACTGGCAGCCGCATCGACCTTGGTCTTAGTAGTCATTCCAACGGCATACCTACAGAGAAGGTGTTCTCGGGGCCCACTTTCCTGACTAACGATGAGCAGTTGGTTTTCCGGAAGACGATCTAAAGAAGCGATATTCTTTAGTCAGTGGTGTACATCCCTCCTCTACGGTCTCTGTACACAGAGACTCCACGGGTAAAAGTTAAGCTACCCACAGCTGGCTCCCCATCATAAAGAATAACTTGAAATTTTACCACTGGCCCTTTTCGGGTCTATTATAAGTATTTACGTTCCCTACTTCACCTTATCAATCTCATTAGTTCTTTTAAAGGCTACCTAAATTTCAAACGAATACATTTTTACTACCATGTCCGGAAATATTATTCGTCAGCTAAAAGGCTGTATAAAGCCAGTGACTATTAAACCAAGTCAGTCATTTACAAGCAGATATTTGGAACGGAATTGTGCATTGCAAGGCTGGGAGTCCTAGTGACCAATGACTCTATACAACCCTTTTGACTCTAAGCATACAACCAGTTATCACCAATCCTGTCCATGGTCCGTGCTGGGAGAGGCTAACAGCTATAAAAGAAAAAAAAAACTTGAGCCAACAGGATAGTCTCCAACAGGCAAGCATCACGAACCAGTTCACCCACCTAAGGTCACCAAAACAACTAAGTATGCAAAAATAAGGTGATTTAGACACCAACGCCTTCAGTGTAATACCAGGAAGGGTTGGTAAAGAGCTCTACAACTAGTTCTTACACTTCAGACGTTGTAATTCTCCTTCTGATCAGTGTGGTGCTATAATAACAGGCCAAAGAAGATCACCCTGAAGTATAGAGGTAATTACATTTGCTAAAAACTTCAGTCAAGAAAGAGTTACAGGGATAGTGAGAGGTCAAAAGTAAGAAGAACATTCGATTGGACTTTGGAGAAAAAGCCATGGGAGAGACGAGAGGAGAGCAGCCGCCGAGCAACCTGTTGAAAATTGACCGTACAGCCGGATTACCGCAACGATTAGGACGAGCTCCAGGTAGCACCAGGTGGCTTCGAGAATAGTGAGAAGTGAGGTGTACTATACTCTATGAAGTACACTGAGACAAAGCGTTGTGGACGATCCAAACGTGTGGGAGTGAATGTGTGGGGTTATTGAGGGATAGGGGAATCGAATCGAGTACGAAGTGTGGTTGGGATTGCGTGTGTAAGTGTGCGTATGACCTAGGTATTGGCCACCAATCGCCAAGCCAAGGAGAAGTTTGGTGGAGAGAACGACCTTTGGTGGAGATGTTCGTAAGAAGCTGTTGACTTCGATATTAGTGCACTTTGAAGCAAATAAATAGCGTGGGCGTACTGTAAAGGTTATAAAAGTGATATTATTTATTTATAGTTAGTACCCCTTTTCGCCTTTTTACTTTCCTTTCAGGAATGTTCAGAGTTCCCGAGCTGGACACCTGTGGCAGATCTCCCGGACAAAAGGTATTTAGTGGGTAGGGACAAGGTGAGCGAAGTAAGAAAAGAGATTTTCCGGAAGGATGTGGGATGGCTGTTTATCGGCTAGAAAATCTTCGTCATAACCTATACAGCCTTAATAAATAGCCCTGTTTATAGATTATTCGAGAGAAACTGCAAATCAACGGCCTTTTAGGCCCTTTAAGGCCAACGATTATTTCATGGCACAAGGAGTGCACGGTACTTTTCCGAATGACAACATTTTTTTAACTTTTTACAGCTTCTCACTTTACCAAATAAACTGTATGGATTCCAAAAAAATGTGTTTTTGATATGAAGATTTTCATTGAGAGGAGTGTTTTAAAGAGATGTGAAATTTTGAACTGGAAACTTTTCTCATTACATGTACATAACAATACACTACGGTGTTTCATTCAGTGAGTCTCGGGCATAGCCCAAAAGTGGGGGCCACTAGTACAACATAATTTTTTTTAAGTTCCTAATGATAAATAAAAACTCAGAAGTATAATATATAAATTGTTTAAAAAAACTAAATAGGAGGTAAATAAAAATTTTTTACAGTACATTCACGACGTAATAAAAAAGAGCATCTTAAGTTTAGAATCAATGAAAATTAAATGTGAGTTATAGAACTGGTACACTAAGGTAAACTCTACAAATAAGAATTATTTTATATTGATAAAAAAAGCTTAAGGTTAAGCCATGGCACAACGTGCTGCCAGGCTAGCCAGAACAAGACTGAGTACTTTGATAAAAATAACGGATTACTTAGAAACAACTTTCTACACATATATTTATACAACCATTCTTAGCTACGTTATAAATACTTACAATTAATACATATCAGGCTTAGAAACAATATCGTGCAATATTGCTTTTCATAAAATGAAATGGAGTTATATGCCAATAAATGTGGCTTAACTGAAACAATCACCTTATTTACAAGTGACAAAGTCTTAAAAGAATATAACACATTGAAAATATAATGTACTTATAGAACATAGTATTAGTAAACAAATAATAACAAAAAACTTTTAAAAAACTGTGAAAAAAAACGAATAAACGATTAAGTAAGCATATGACTCCAATGCTTGTAGGTAAACTAGAAATTTTATACGACCAATAGGTGTACAAGCGAATGTTGATACATTTTTAATCATTGTATCAGTTTACTATTAGAACAAATCATGGCTAAGTAGATACGATATTTGACTTGCTAATGTAGGCAAAATAGGATATTAAGCACCATGTTTAAGAGAACTCTCCTGTCTACTTTTTTTACGGAATTATAAAAAAAAAAATGTTCATGTATCTAAGTGAATTTCAAAAATAAATTTTCTTATAAATCTCGTGTTAAACACATACAAAACAAGACTTTTTTAAAGTTCTCACCACTCTGAAACTCTTTACAAAAAAAAAAAAAAAAAAAAAAAAAAAAAAAAAAAAAAAAAAAAAAAAAAAAAAAAAACTAAATGAAACAAAATAAATACCACTGATAATGGACATTTTTTACTATGTTAATTCAGGGCTTGCAATGATTCTTAAAAAATTTGTAGTTAACTAAACTGTAGGTGTTGTGTATGATACCCAACTATAGTTAAAACAGTTAAAACTTAGTTTATACGTTTGTATGTTTTGACACTACTTTAACAAAATATAGAAAAGGTATATTTTAAAAACGTAGTAGAAACTGCTGAAAATTGTGTAAGCTTTTATTATTAAAATAGTACAACGATGTTTCAAAATATATTTCTTTAATAATATGATTTTTGTCTTGAAGTTCTTTTCATTGAACGTCTGCTGCTCAATTCTTTAGAAACAAACAAAAAAATTAAAAATTTATAACTATGTACTATTTTTAACTCGTTTGATTTATTAGAGACTATTAGATAAACAGATTAAACTCGAACTAAAGTTTGTACCGTTTTTTTTGTTTTTGATGTTAGTATAAGAATAAATATATTCACAGCCTGTAGACTAACAAGGCCAAAAAGTTTAAAAGATTAGATTATGCTGACAAAAATTATTACGGGATTTGGAAAGCGTAAGAAAATAACGTTACGAACTTTTGCTCTCCTTTACGTTAATCATGATATCTAAGCTCTTAAACCCCTTCTTTAAAAACTTCTACAGTATAAGGCTGTACTGTACTACATAGTCACAAACTGCAGGGTATGTGCCTCTCATGCTTGTGTCTTACGAGTGTAACGTATATGTATGTAAGTGTGATTAAGTTTTTAATGATAAGTAGTCTAAGTACTTGTGTAGTAGAAATTCAAAGTGATTTGAACTTTACAAGCACACATACTTGAGCTCTTTCAGTGTACAAAAGATAGTAGCTCTGAAAGTTTTATAATGAAGCTATACGTCACCAAAAAACAAAACAAAACTGGAAATCTTGTTCTTCCACAACTTTTCACAGCTGGTGAGTTCTTAAAACATAAAAAAATTATTGATTTGATCATTTGATTTCGTTAAAAGGTAAATTTTATAGTGATATCGTAGTTTCTTAGAAAAATAATTGTTTTATGTGTATAGAAGCACCAAAAAAAAAAGGCTTAGTCAATAGTAAAATTTCTATTACCTATAGTTAAGAGTCTATTCTGCAGCTGTTTGGTATACAAGAGGTTGTATTTTTGATCCACGCCAAGAGATAGTGCTCTGCATCTTTGATAAAATACTGAAAATGGACGGGCTGAGTGTGTTTGGTAGAAAATTTCATATACGGCCACTTTATTTTCATATGAAGACTGATATAACGGTGAAAATTGAACTTGTTTGTTTTACCCATCAGGGTCAAGTTTAGTATTGTGATTATTAAATATTTTATAAATAATAAATTAGATTATAAAAAACCTAAACTGTGAGACATATAAAGTACATAGTAATAAGGGTATATTGAATCCATTGCAATTGAGGTACTTGTTTTCTATAAATATTTATATTTCTTACCAAGCAGGCGTCTAGAACCCTACGCATAGTCTGCTGTAAGCTGTGTGGGTGTTAAGAACTATCTGTCTCTAATGCTTTATTGTTAGTAGCATGCTTAAACATGCTTGAACATGGTTAGAAAAAGTTTTATTTACAGTTAAGTTTACGATAAGACTGGTGAGTAAACACTTTGCCAGAAAAAATGTTGTTTTGAGTATTTTTAAATACACATGTCAAATTTTTATGACTTTTACGTTTTTTCTACTTACGTATTATTTTAACTGTAAAATGGGTGAAAGAAGCTACAGTCAACGAAAGAACGTGAAGTATATTAATTAAAAGCTATTTTTTTGTGTTTAAAAAATGAAGTATGCAAATCTTAAACAACAAGTTGATTAGTCTCCAAGGATTCATCTGTTTTTTTAAACTTACTTTGTCAGACTCGCACACAACGAGATATATTAATTTCCATAGCCTTGTTGAATTTTTTGCTTATTCATACTGTTTAAGTGAGAGTTAAGCGTGTAAAGATCTATAGGAGATGAAGTTTTACATGACTTACACGTTGCATTTGCACGTATGTGAGTCCCAACTGTGAAGGAGCCACTTTTTCTGCTTTCAGTCTGGAATATTAAAGTCTGAGTTAATCATAATGAGTGTCGCTTAATTCTTATGCCATTATGTGTATGCCTGTTTTTGTTCTAAATTTCAGCCAAAAAATCAGTAGCCAATATAAAAGAAGAGATAAGTAACAAATACGTAAAGCGTGTGATATTTTTTGTGCTCTTGTACGTTTATTTCAGGTATAAGAACATCATACCATAGTAGAGCTACGGCGACTATGTAATAGAAACTCAAAACGTAATTGCAAGTTCCTTTAAGCCTAGAAAACGGAATGGCCCTGTACAGCACGCTATTAGCGCTGCAGAGGCAGAAATGCCTTGTTACACAGTTGCTTACAGCAAAAAAAATTGCAGTTTGAAGCAAACTTAAACAACAATTTCAACAAGAACAGCCCTGACGTTATCTTGGTAACATGTTAACCATAATACGATACTTGTTTGCTGTATGATTATGACTATTTATTATAAGATGAGTTTAAACGCACACGGCATATTTTGAAACCTTACCGATTCTGTTGTTAGGTAACTCAACGTCATTATTTCTCTTGTCAGGTTACTTAAATGAATATATATATATATATATATATATATATATATATATATATATATATATATATTTAAGTGGGGCTATCGTCCTTCTGCGCACTCCACGTGCCAACCCCCCACTATCAGATTAAGTAGAAAAAATAACGACATTCCTCATGTAATTAGCAATGCAGGCTAAGAATGAGTTCACGATAGCAGAATCGCGACTCACAAAGGAATTAATAAAACAGATGATAACATAAATACTACTTTTCTATTAGAATTCTTAAATAATATCAGAGGAGGTTTTACACTACACAAATTGAAATTAATAGTAAATGCTATAGTAATGTTAATAAGAAATTTAAGTATATCAGACAGTCTCTGCAATGGCCCAAGGTTAAAAATAACAAAATTATTTAAGTACAATATTCCAGCAGAAATAATAAGGGGAGAAAGAAAAAGAAGCAAAGTCTATATTTCTATAAAAACATTGAATACGGGCACGTCATCATCATTACTTTTTGTCTTTCATAGAAAACAGTTTCCCTTTGTATAAGCATTTTCTATGTTTATCAATAAATCATAAGGACAGAGTTTTGATTTCTTAGCATTGTATATTAATGAATCTTTACTCTCTCACGGACAATTATACGTTGCTTTATCAAGATGTAAGAATCCAAAAAGAATTTTTATCCAAATTGAATCCGAGAAGCAATCAAAAATTAAAAATATTTTTTAGCAAAAAACTCTTCAAGAACTCAAAAATATTTAACTTCAAAGATTGTCACATTGAAATAAACGTATATTCATTTGTGAAAACCATGGGAAAAAATGTGTGAAAAATGTGAAAAGGGTTTTAAAAGAATCGATTGGTTAAAATGACACATGATTTGTTACAACATTAAGTTAACAGAATGAATTATTATTCTAAAAGCTAAATTGTGTTTGTTCATTTAACTATACGTTCTCCTGAATTCTGTCTTTTTGTAAATAAAGTTCTCAGTTAATCAAGAATTTTATGTTTGGGTAAAGTACACATAGACAAGAAAGAGATTCCAAATGTAAAAGTTCAATCAAGTTAAACAAATAATGGTCCTTCAGAGACATTTAGAGAGTAAAGGGGAGAGAATGGACAGAGAGGAACTATGATCAGTGACTTGAAGAACCCTAAAAACGAGGTATGACTTGGGTACTAAATTACATATATTATTTTACATTTCAGATGGTAAAATATTCTATAAATAAGTATTTTTCAGGGGGAGGTGGAGGGAGAGGTGAAGTCGGACCAAGGGGAAGCTGAGAGGGAGCTGAGGAGGAGTGGGAGGGAGGTTACTTAAATATCATTTGATCAAAAATGATGTTAAAACAAGCAAATAACTATATAACTATGTGAATCAAGGGGGAGCTGTGGGGAGCTGAGGGGAGCAGATGGAGCGGGGGGAGCAGGTGGAGGGGGGGCTGACACTTATTTTTGTCAATACAATAATATAATTTAGGGAAATATGAATATCCATCCCATTTTTTAACGTCTAGTACACATTCACAAGGCTAATTACTGTTCCATAAAAGGTTTATTAAGAAATCAAAGCATTAAGGGACTCCATCGTACAATTATTAAAAGGGTATAGATGTTACTTAGAATTTGTGAGGACTTGTGTGAGTAACACAAAAACTTGTAAGTGTAACTCGATGAATTTTTTAAACCAAACAAATTTTTTCTTTAAAGATTCAAAAAATAACGTTATGAGAATTAAAGAACCACAATAATAATAATAATTAGATACAGTAAGAAACCTGCACTGAAATTCTTAAAAACCTTATTAAAATTAAGTGTAACTTAAACATCGGTACACACATTTTTATGTACAACAGATTTTTTTATGGTAGATAGTTGATTACTTTGAGAAACTTTTCACAGATTGTGAAAAATAAACATAATTGAGAAACAGCTGCGTAAGAATCTATGTATTTTGCACAGCTATTTTTAAATCTAAAGAAAAGGCACAAAAATATAATTTGTTTGGTTTCACGGAAAACCTTGAAAAGTTTTACTTTTAGCTTAACCTTATTACTGTTACTACCCCCCAATTTTTAAGAACTTCAATATTATCTACTACTACCTCTTAAACTGTCTGTATACCTATAAACGTATTATCGTAATTTTGATTGCACAATCCGGAGCTATCCTTACTTACAATAAATCTTATTTGAGCATCATACCGAGAAGCCAAATCTAAATGACAATAAAAAATGATACTGATACTCTCCCTCTTATTCTTTTTAAAAAACAACAATGAGACTTGCCATTCAGATGCAACTGCAAAGTTGAACCTGATGTGACGTCCAAAATTACTTATTAATATAAGTGTCAGCCTTATAAGTTGTGCAAATAGGTTAAGGATGTAAATTTTTAATTTTAATGGAAAAAACTTACTTGTTTGTTAAAATAACTTTAACTATCACTCCTTAACTTTTCTCAATAATATTCACCCTCTGAAACAAACGAAATAAAAGAATATAAACTGATACGAAAACGTACATACAATTTTTTAACAGTAGCTCCCAACTATAGCTCTCATTCTAAAAATATGATATCGTCTTGATAGTTTGGGGAGCTCTCATTTAAATGAGTAAACAAAGCGTGTAGCATTTTTTCTGCTAACTGTGCAATTCAGTTTCAAACGTTATTCTTATGTTTATATCTTATTCTATTAAGTTATATCAATAAAATCTACAAAATCCGTATAACCATGCAGGAAGCTTCTTCTTATTTTCTCAAACAGAAATTCTATTCTTCTTTGATCGCTCACACTTTTTTTTCCAATTATTTTGTTTTATTTTTATCTCATTTTTATACTAGTTTGCTGTTTTACTTTTTTACAGATATTTTTATAAATTAATATTTTTTAGAATTACATATTCTGTAAATAAATTGTGTTTTTCTTCCCCTGGTCGAGAAAATTTATAACTCGCCGTTGCGTAGCCACGCAGCCCTACATATACACCCTATAGGCTTAACTTTGGCCTCGTTACATATTACGCAGTCAAAACTTTTCTGTAATTACAATATCATACACTTATTACAAACAATATCATCATTATAATTACTATGTTTTCCCTTACTCTTATAATTATAGTTATAAGTATTATTATTATTGTTATTATCATTATAATTATTATTATTTTACTAATTTTTTTTGTCTTTTTATCCAAATTTATTTAGTACTACGATTCAGGTGATGAATATTGCAACATAATTAAAGCTGTCGATATTGGCACAAATCAGGGACTTGTCGTAGATATGAAGCATGCAACCATAAGGTTTTCCGTTACAAAGAAAAAAATTGTTTTATTATACTTTTGTTTGATAATGGTGCCAATACAAACATGATCGAACGGAATTAGTGGTACCCATGCGTAGGGGCTAGTCAAATTATAAATTTTACCCGAGTTATACTCCACCTAGTTTTGACAAAAAACACAACATCCATTAATAAACAAAGAAAACCTAAAACTTTTTATTTAATCTCTAATGATTTCCCCATCAAATATGATGGTATAATAAGTTAAAATTTTTGTAAAGAACAATGAGCCACATTGTGATATTTAAATAATGCTACACTATTAAGATATGACGTAATAAGCCCTATTTTTCTTAACTCTTAAAAAAATAGAGCAATTGGAAACATATGAAAAAAAAACAGAAAGTCATAAAACTAAAGAAACAAGCACAGAAAAATGAGATTACAGCTTTTACCCTCAAAAAAAACGAAGAAACAGAATGTCCTAGGGGTTACATTAATCAACAAATATCTTATGACGAATACAATGTAGGCCAGCCTAAAAAGTCAAATATACTTAAAGACGAAGAATTTAAAAACATAAGAGCTGAAATGTATTTTTAAGATAAATACAACAGACTAACTTAATAACAGAGGAGTGATAATTTTACAAGCCCCACTGATAATAAAACTGATGGAAGTGGCAGATACAGCGGAAATAATGAGTTCAACGACCAAGATACACTCAAAACCCATGCTATGTTACCTTAATAATACACACAAAAACATTTTTAGATTTACTTAATATATGATTAGGGCTTAAACACGTCAAATAATAAGAACTGATTTATTTATTACCAATTTAACATGAGGATACTTACCAGGAGTCAACGTAGGTCAGAATAAAGTGTATTTAGAAAATGAAATATTAAGAAGTCTGAACTGTCAATGCAATATTATAGCAATAAGCATCAATACGCACGATATTACGAATAAGGTACATCCAAGAGAATTTTACCCATTGAATACATTCTACCTAAATCTTACCTCGATACTAGAAGTGATTATTATTAATATGTTATCAAAAACAAACAAGACAGAATAAGACACCTTAAAGGACTCGTGCGTACTGGTCATTTAAGCCTGGAAGATCATGATTGAACTTATTGACAGATCTCCGAGTTTCCAAAAATCTTTTTGTTACCAGGAGACACTTTACCCTGTACTAATCTTGAAGCACATAGAGTTTCGACAAAATATAGTATCTCTATTAACACTTAATAATATCGTCACCCACTGGTACAAAGAAAAGTTTTAGAAGACCATGTAGCAAAAAAACTTAACGATGGTAAAATTAAGTCTCGTCATCACCATATCATTAATTTCTTTGGATTGTTTCAAAAAATCTTCTTAAAACAGCCATGGAAATTCAAAATAAGAAAAAAAATCAACTTCCAAGAACTTAATAAAATACCATTGGTAAGACCTATTTATTGCCTCATATCGCACACATTATGGACCAGCTGAGAGGATCCATTTACTTTTTATTCTTTTGATTTAGCAAGTGGATTTCAACAAATTCCTATAGCTGAACACGATAACTGTAAGACAGCATTTACAACACTTAATGCATATTACCAATACAGATGCATGCCCGAAGGCTTGAAAAAGACGACTGCTACATTTCAGTTACTAACGGATATCGTATGAAGAGATTTATGAAATGTTTCAATGTTAGTGTTTCTTAATGATATTGTTATTTACGCAAAAAAAGCTAGTGAACCATGATCATGGAGCTACTTTTTGACCAGATAAGACGTAAGAATATACTACTTCAACCAAATAAAGTTAAACTTTTGCGAAAAGAAGTAATATTTATTTAATTAGATACTAAGGAGATACAGACTCATAAAATATTTTTGTAACTAAAAACTATACGAAATATAAAATAGTTCTTAGGACGATCAGGATAATGTAGACGTTTTATTTGAAATTTTGTGAAAATAGCTCAGCCATAATCTTATTTGTTGAAAAAAAAATTTTTTACTGAATATAGTGCACAAAAAAAGTATTTAAGTACTAAGAGAACACCTATGTTAAGAGCCTATTCTACAATTTTCCGATTTTAGTAAATCATTCAAGTTAACATAAGATGCATCTGACTACCTTATTAAAGTAGTATTTAGTCAAGAAAAAGATGGGATTGACCTTCTGCCAACTATCTTTTAAGAACTTTATATATAGCTGAAATTACTTATTTCACAATTAAAATGGGATGCTTATCTGCACTATGCACAATGCATGATTTTCGTTCCTATTATTAAGAAAGTAAGTTTGTTTGTGTAGCTAGTGATGAGCCATTAAACTAAGTGGATTTAAAAAAATACTAAGTGCAGTATTTAATGCTGTAAATGTTTAAATTTACTGATTATGAATATACTTTTAAATACAAGCCGGGAAAACTTAATACTTATGCTTATGCATTATCGAGAAATCCAGTAGGACCATTCTTGCATGCGGAGAACAATATAAATCCTAGATCACTATTATTTAGAATTATGATGATGGGTTGGGAAAAAAAGGAAAAAAGGCAAACAGAATTATGAAGTCTATTGTTACTTCTCGAATTAGTCATTGCTAAAAACCTTGAAGATGACGGTGGAAGTTACAGAACCAAAAAGCATAAGCAAATCAGAAGCAAATGTCCCTTAGTTGGCCAGGGGCCCGTGATGACCCTTTGGTTAAAAAATAAGTAAGCAACAGCCAAGGTTATATCAAAGTGTGATTGCTTAAAGGACTTAAACAAGAAAATTTCCATAACCACAGACATTATCTGCATCTTGATCGAGTATATTAAGAAATGTCACTTAAAATTCATCAAGAGATTCCCGCTCATTAGAAGTTAATTTTTTTAATGAGTAACCTTAACATCACGCACTAGTTATACAAATGCAAGAATCACCGGAATACAATCTTATGTATCTAAAAATAATGAAATGCCACTATTAACAGTCAGAGATATAATTAGGCTTGGTGAGTCATCAAGGAAAAGTAATTTTCTTGAAGAAGGCTCGAGTGATACTGAAGAATTGGCCGAAAAAGATACACAATCACGAGTATACGACTCAAGAGAAGGTAGATTATTATAAGAATTGACTGAGACAGAAGTACACTTGACTACAGATACTAACTTACACTAAGACGCAACAACTACTAAGATCTTTAGAACATTTATTTGATTTATAAAAGCTTTAAACAATGACATTTTTAAAAAACCAACTTGAAACTATGACAAGTAATATTGATGAGGTCTTTTATCAAGGAATACAATAACTAACAAAAAAATTGAACCAAAGTATTCAAGAATATTTAGACAAGCCTAACAACGATAATGAACCTTAGCAAGCTGATATGAATACTTTACTTGTAACTAGACTTTCTGAGAAAGATGAGCTGGGTCCCAAAATTAAAGACATAATAATCAAAGTAGACACCTATGACCCCGATGATTTTCGTGATTCTGTATTAGATAAATGAATTGCAGATATGTAATGTTGTACAGCGGATTTTTGACTTTTATTTGATGAGTATGTCGTTTTAAAGAAATTACTAAATACCCTTTATACTTAGAAAAATACACCCTTTAATTCTAGTGCAGATATACTCACGAGTACTTCTATTATTGCAAAAACAGATGATCTAAAGCACTGAAGTTAGAACAAATAACAGAGTAAATTCTAGATAACTTAAATGAAAACAGCAATAATAAAACAAACTGCAATGCAAAAAGACATCATCGATTTTAAGTGTTGCTTCTGATTTTATGCCACTATCGAACTTATACCATTTTTTACCAATTAATTAATACAAACAATAGTACAGGAATATGTACGTAAGCCTTAGTGACAGTAGCACTAGTACTGACACAATAAGATCGTAAATATAGCTTAGAAAATAACTAACCTAATTACTACCTGATATTGACTTACTTACAAGAGACACAATATAGCTTATCTTATTAGCAAAGACTGTCAACCAGTTACATATGTCTCAAGACTATTAAGATCAATAGGTGCACTGGACCTTAGTTATTCAAAAATTAAAAAAAGAAGTAGCTGGCCAAATTTTAGCAACACCTTATGAAGGACGTGAAAAATTGTCAACCTTTATTAGTGAAGATCTGGATTAAAAGCAGAAATGTTATTTGTAACTTTTGATCAAATACCTACAAAAATTACTGTCTGTTATAGAAAAGTTAAGTTTGCAACAATTTGAAACCGTAATGAAATAATACAAACATGACAGTCCTGTTGGAGGACATATTCAAATAAATCAAACTTGTTGGAAAATGAGAGAACGACTTTATTGGCTAGGCATGAGAAATCATATTCTGGGTGACGTCCGACAATGCAGTCAATGTAAAGAAAAAAAGATTGAGCAGATGGAAACAAGATTTGATGAAGTTACTATAGATACTATCGGATTACTAGAGTGAGGTCATGATGCCGTTGCTGACAAGATCAGAACTCAATCTAAAACTTATGATAGCTAGAACAATATGCCCAAATTTTTTGCTTATACGTATTATATTAGTAAACATGCAGCAATAAATTTAAAACCCTGTAAACCCTGTAAACAAGTATTTAGAAGAGTAGAAAATTTACTTTTTATAATACCTAAACATAAAAGGTTATAAGTTCATACATTACATTTACAAGATCTTATTAGGTGATTTAAAGCAATGCTCATGGTGACAGAAAATCAACAAATGAGAATGTCGTTACAAGTAAAAATAAGATACTATAACATATAAAAACCTCTAAATGTTACACCAGGAGACCACATTAAGGTGAAGAAGGAATTATGAATCTATCAATTTTATTGCTCCTATAATGAATCTCTAAAAGTCAGAACAGTTTTAGAAAGGAATAGTGTATTTTCTAAAGTGAAAGGATAATGGAACCATACGGAAACCCAGAGAATAATTAATACTAGTTTTTTGATAATAATATGCTAAAAAAATCATACTCTTCATGTCTTCCAGAGAAACAACAGCAAGAAGCATTAAATTGTCCAATAGTGGTTGCAGGTTGTGCAGATTTTAACCATGCAAATCATGGAAAATATAACATAGAACCACTTGAAATGAACCCTGGATTACACTATGAACGACTTGGTATCACAAAAATTTAAGAAGCTGACCTAAGGATAGTGATGTGGCCTTATATTGAAAAATTCATATTTGCACACACACCTACTCAAGAATTTAGAGAACCTTTGATACTGCATTACACCGTTTGGTTTTCCTAATTGTATTTACAATATAGAAATAAACCATTTCCATACAAAGATAGTGTGACTAAAAAATCTTAAAGCAGCACTATTAAACATAATAAATACTGTGTAACCATAAAGCAGAGCCCAAAAAATACGAAGCAACTGAACCTTATGTCGACATTGGAGAGAATTGAAAAATTGCTACATCAACTAAATCTAGACCTGCTATTAAGACATGGAGCTCGTTACACCTTCGTTGTATGGCCCCGAAAGTTAAAAATATACTTACAAATCAATAATTATTTGATACTAGTTTCCTTTCGAGCTGAACGATTCACAAAAGTTTTCCTCACTCACATCACCAAAGAGTGACAATGATGTACAAAACATCAATTCAAAAAGACTTATGTCTTCTTTCCTAGCATATAAAAAAAAAAAAAAAAAAAGAAAAGAGAATTCTTGAACCATTTCTCTGAATTTGGTACTCAAAAATATTTTTATACCAGTAAAGATCAGTGGTAAAGATTATTCAATGGATATGGTAAAAACATAGATTCTAAAAGAGCTTTTCTAGCGTTGCAGAACGATGAACTCAAGGATCGCGCGAGATACGCCAAATAAATTGACAGGAGTATAATATACAAAATGAGCAAAAAAGTGACTCATCCCGTATGTTAATAAGTTAAGTAAACGACATATCAAAGACATGTTATTACATGCAGAAGACAACAATGTACACGAAATTCAGAAACAAAGTCAACCTTTATCAAAATCATCGATTTACGATTTAAAATCAACAGTGGAAAAAAATAAACCAAATAATTCAACCATGCCATTTAAGGAGCTCCATTATAAAAAAAAAATACATCGATTCATTTAAAGATTTCAGTTCTACGCTGTGTAAGACCAACAAGCTAATTCGAACTTAGTTAATAATCATAGTGTGAGTTTTTTTTCTTTATTGCACTTTATTGTCTAGTTTGATTTTTAAGACTTATGATAGAAAACGTAAAATTTTATGTTTTGCTTATAAGAAAAAAAAAATGGTTGCTTTGCGATGAAAACGCATAATGTATCGTATTACAGTTGCATGTTGCTTTATATTAAAATTTGGTTTTTTTGTTTCCAATATTGAGTTGTAGCATAGATGAGTACTTTTTTTTATTATATTATATTGTATTGTCAATTCGTAAATATTTTGACATAGCATTATAAGCAATAATTGTATCTATCAATGTATTCCCTGACCAACATCCGACTAGTCCGTAAATATAATCTCATTTTTATATTTACATTCAACACATTACATTTGAATTATCACACTTATCAACAGCACAACGTATACAACAACAACATTTATACATGTACATCTATCAATCAATAATCGTCATTACACCCATCATTTACAAAATTCACGTTATTTACAAAATAACATCGATAATGGTTAAACAAAGCCCGAACATTGGCAAAGCAATGGCTAATAGACTCCAGTTTAATAAACTAATGCAGTGAAATTATAGTTGACTTACGCTAAAAGAGAAACTCTAGTATTCCGAAATAGTGCAGTCTATAAAACAGGAACCCTATGCTATGAGTTATTTGAGATATAGGCTTGTGTTTCGTTTACTAACGAAGGCATAAGTTGTGGCTAACAGTTTAAGCGCATAACCAACGCTATAGGTACTATATGATTTACTACCTTGTTTATTGGATATAATAAGAAATCAGGCAACATCACCAACGTTTCTGATAAATAATAAATTAATCAGAATTCATAAAATTTTAGAGAATGAACGTCGGAAGCACATATTCACTAAGATTCGGTCGATAAACATAAAATAAAGGAATGCTTAAACAATTTTGGTCTGATGCTACCTTAAAGGAATAGCTATGCATTACACCATACACCAGGTTCAGTGCTGAACACTACTATCTATGAAATGCAACGGTTGAGGCAGCAACACTAAATGCAGCACTGACTAATAAAATAAAAGCGTCAAATAAATCATCAGCACAAAAAAAACAAATGCCACATAATGTCGGAACTCCAGTGCTTCGTAAAATTATAAAATTGCCTACGCCAGTGAAAATTCCTACAATAGATTATGAAGAAGGAACTACTCCAATACTTTGATATGTGAGAGTGAGTCGTACCGGGACTACAATAAGCGTCTGTATGAGAACCCCATATAACCAATTGTATTACAGAATTTTCTTAACGTAATAGAGAATATATTTTTTCTAACTAAGTGACAAACATGGAAAAACGTTTTCCTCGCTTATATAACATATGAAACGTCTAAATGGGCAGAAGACTTGCACCACACAACAGCATATTGTAAAACCCAGCAGCCAAAGAATGTGAAAGTTCAAAATACAGAGAACAAATAGGCAGCCAATAATGACGATGCTCCTAAAGACCGTGATCCACTTTGGAGGAACGTTGTATCTAATTTGCCAGTCATAATCAATCTGGAAGAATGTATCTGGTTGTTAATAACTTTTGGCACTCTAAGCAATCTAAACTACTACCCACTTGTTGCTATATGCAATGATGAACGGCAATTGTATTTAAGTTTTGCTACTTATTGTAACAGACAACTGACAGAAAGATTCTTTAGAGGAATGAAAATGTATGAGTCAAAGTTTTTATACAGGTATAGTTGAAAAAGCCTTGACACAAAATTGTATCGCAATATAGCGTGGACATTTTCGATTCAAAAGTGACCTCAAAATGCATAGTCTTTTGCGCACAACACAGATGAAACTTTAGAATACTGGCACATAATTTGTGCGTATAGAATCTGTTGCTCTCTTGAATGATATCGCTAAGTCGCGTTGAAATGCTATGAGTGCTAATGGCATTCCAGATTTGATTCTGAGGAAGTGCTTGCCTGTGATTTTGTCAATTTTATTGTATATTATAGATAAGTTGCTTCAGTGATGCATTTTTCCAGATTAATGGAGGCGCACAATTATCTGCCCCCTACCAAAGATAAAAAACCTAACTACAGCTCAGGACCTCCACTGAATAAACATTTTGTTAGAGGCCTCCAATTTTCTATAGTCAGTGGCTTCTCGCAACCTCATGTCATTCTTCAGAGCAAATAACGTCTTTTGCAGATACTTATCAGACTTCATTTGGAAAAGAGGTACCCGCACTGCTTTAATAAAGATCTCTAGCAACATTAGACTCGCTATGAACAAAAATATAGTTACCCTTTTGGTCATAAGTAATATTTTGAACGTACTAGAAAGTGCTGATATTTATACTCTAACTTACAACCTGAGATATTTTAGATGCTCTGTATCCATATACAGGTAGTTGGACTTTTTCTTCAGTGATTTCTAGCAGATAGTTGTTTGCCTGGGTTGTGAGCACTTGATGCCAAGAATCATTAATGCTGTGATCTCACTAGGCTTCTTAATAAGCCCCTAGCTCTTTTTTTTGTATGGTTAGGTTGCTCTGATGTCTTCAACACTGTTAATGCCATTTTTATGCTGACGATCTGATCTTTTATTTGCAGTGTTCGTTTAAGGAAGTAGGCAGGGCCACACAGCTAGATAACGAGAGCCTTTTGCATGTACACATCTGGGCATTGGATCTTGGAAACTTTTCCATACACATAAAAAAGTTTACAGATATGTGGCTGGGAAACAGAAACAACATATTTAAGATTCATGGTACACATCAACAAAGTCTAGTTATTGAAGATGCTGCATTAAAGTTTCATCCAACTATGACTTTTGGTGGAACATTTGACTGCACGCTTGACTTTAGAGAACACTGATTAAGTATTTATAAGACGGCTTATGTGGAATTAAATTGCATTAAAACAGGTCGTGATGGACTATTTTATAAATTAAGACTCATGCTCACTAGATCTTTGGTCCTGACATATTTCGATTACGGCGCTCCTGTATACCTTGGCCTTATAAAGGACTATAGGATCTGATTTAATAGAGTTATAAATGCGGTGATTTAATTTGTCATGGTTAACAAATATCTCTTTCTCTTACACCTAAAAGAATTGTGCTCTTATCATATCTTGTTAAAATTCTGTTGTACTCTTTAACTAACCAAATTAATAATCTCAAGAGACAGCTACATAAATATTAGAAATCTATTATTGACCGTATAATCCTAAGTAAACATTTATTCGACTAGCATAAGAACCTGTAAATAGAAACTATTCATTTAAAACTTATACATAATGAAAACTTACCATTTAATTTATCAAATTTATTTTTAATTTAGGATACAAGGTTAAATCATGTCAGTTTCCCAGAACCAACTGGATTATGTTTCAATCAAAATGAATCCATTTATCAAGGTAAGAAGCACTTTTCTATGCTCACTTTACATTTGTTACAACTTTTTAGTGACATATTTTTATGACATAACTTTCATAAATAACTTATAAGCTCTTATTTTACTTCACTTGTATAACTTGGAATATTGCCATTGGTAAATTCCTAATTTCAATATAGTCATCAGATCAACATTTATTACATACGCTTGGAACTTCTGACAGTGCAACATAACTCTGACGCCACGGTTTTTATCATGAGATTGCAGACATTTAAATTGAAAATCTTTAAGTTAATTTTATTAATATACTTACTGTATTTAACGACTTAGTAAACAAAAACAAAGAGTGACGAAATTCTATATTCTCAACACTAGTTGTCAAAAACTGACCATTTTCAAAGCAACTCGATTAAAAAAAATGTTACTCATTGCACTGAACTATATTACTGTTTAACTTTATAACTTCTTCTATAGTTATGCTATAATATATACACTTTTTCAAAATTTATTTCAGTTATTTTGAAGATGTAATTTTAATTTTAAAGTTTTGGTACTACAGAATAAAAAAATTAAGTCTGTTTAACACCATTATGTCAGTATTTAATTATTAACTTTCAGAAAAAGGCCAAAACTTATTTTTTAAATTAAACTCCCATTTTTTTACTCTTATCGGCCAAAAGCAAGCTATTAAACTTATTATATCTGTTCGGATTCCTTTGATTGAAACAACATCATAACTCTAAACTTGCTTTTAATGAACTTAATACCAGCAATCCAAGTACAAAGGACAATATCTATGTACTAAGCTAAAGAAGTAGGCACGACTAGACGTAATGGCTGATAGAAGCGTTGGTACCAAAGTGTTGTTACAGACTGCTGCTGTCGGACTGCCACCAAAATCTTGCTCTTGCACCGAGTCTTTCTCAGCTCAACAGAGGTGCTCAGTGGAAAGCAAAAGATGGACCAGTGCCCGAGACGATCTTTGGGAGAAAGTCATGAGGTGATAACCGAACATCCTGCCCCTTGTTCCTGAAAAGTCTTCGTAGGTCCATTCACCATACAGGAATCTTCTGAGACTGGTGCACAAGGTGAAGCAGGAGGCTTGTCCAAGGACTCGATTGGCACGAGTGCTAGCTTTTAATGGGCCAGTGTGAATTTCAGTGGCAGTCTTGACTTTAATGGCTTGGACAAGGCCATCTGGACCATGATTCACGTAAACGATCCTGCCAAAAGGCCAACGTCTGTGGGTTGAGAAGTTGGTGGAGTCAATTATTGCGGCGATATCACCAAGCGCCAAGCCTCGTCGAAAAACAGTTTATATAGGGTGTTGCTGGAGTTGTTAAGGTATTCGCGACACCAGTAAATTTAGAATTGGGAATGAATTACTTTTACAAGATTCTAATGCCAGAGACGATCTAGGTTCTTGCCAGAAGGGGGTGCCTCGAAAATTGCATTAAGTGGCCCAACGATGGAGAAGTGGCCTGATGTAAGAATATTAATATCATTAATGTCACCAGAGAGTGGCGTCAGGGGCCTGCTGTTAAGGAGCATCTCAATCCTGACGAGAACTGTAGAAAATTATTAGTAGATGAGATGATAAACACCCATGACAAAGTAGAGATGGCTCTTCATGGGGTTTACATCGGCTTTCCAGAGACAACAAAAATTAGAAGTAGCCGGAACGAAAGATTTCCACATGATGCCTTGGTCAAAAGCTACCGTTATGACAAGCACTTAAAGCTCAACGTACTGCAAGGCTTCTCGCAGAAGAAGATCGGTTCGAAGGAAGCAAATTGCGTTGTCACTCCCAAGCTTGGTTGGCCGACAAGCGCAGAGGGTTACATAGCCCTTGGTTGTCTAGATTTCTAGTACTTTGGCAGCCAAGATATTAAAAAGATTAGTGTGGTCAATAGTGTGTAGTCAAAGTTGGTGTGGCTAAGTGTACTTGGAGATGTAACACATGATAGTGGATGATATGTCTTTAGCTCAGGTGCCAGTCACGCTTGCAGGTGTGCATAGAGACGGCACTTGCAGAGATAAGCCTTGGTTTTGCGCTGGCTACCAATACTTCAGGCACGTTGAGATACGTACATGCTGGTACTTGAAACCCGTACGTATATCACAGCGCATGTAAATTGCCAACACAAGCAGTGAATTGCTATTTGAAGTATAACACAATCACAGAATAAAATGATAGCCGGAACGAGGCACCACTGTTTCCCTTTTATTAGAAGGCTTTATTTTTTGATTCCTAATTTGATGCTATGCACACATTTACAACGTTTTCCCTACTTTAGGTCCTGGAAATAAGCTTTTTTAGAGGAACTGGCAGATATTTTCTCCTTTTTTTTGTAATAATTTTTTTATGTGTTCTATGCTGCTCTATTAACGTGCTCACAAGTCTAAGATAATACAAAACAAATTGTAGTTGGTAAGCGCTGAAGGCGCATTTTATCTTATGACGTCACGACTATAAAAGTAACCAGGAGTGGGGAAACTTCCCACATCTGGGCGATGTAACTTACGACCTGCGAGTTGTTCGTGAGATTTTTGGAACAAAGCCACCACAGGATGATCCAAGAACTGTTCCAAGCATAGCAGCACTCCACAGGATTGCTTAACTAAGCCAAAGTCAGCTTTAAGAGCTTCACAGCGAGCAATGCAAGGTATCGTCATACGTGCCTGTAGAACGGTTGTTGGCTTGAGGTTCTGGATCAGCACCAGCTATGTTTTGACCATTAAAGTGTGGCAATACGTTTTTCCCAAGGAATCTGTAAGCCAGGAGTAAACAACAGTGACTAATACAGGGCGGCTAGCATCAGAAAAAACGTAAAGGTGCAAATTCGATATTAGAGATAAACCAATTCTGCACAGGATCGACACTTCATTGATCGCCTGAAGTTTGGTGACAAAAGTTATCCACTGGTAAGGCATGGTGGTAGAAACCTACCTTGTGGTGAGGAGTAAGGAATAAGTAGGTAGCACACTTGGATTAAAGCTCCAAATAATACACTGTAGGTTAATGTCTCATTGATCAACCCAAATCTGACAATATGAAATTTTTATATCACAATCATCAGTGTGACCTGGAGTGTTGACCCAGAATGCAGAATATCTGTGAGACTGTAGTCACTAGAAGTGATGTGAGATGAGTTAAATACAATGCGTAATTTTTGGCTCTGACAACCGTTCGGCCAGATGTCGTTGTGTAAAATAAAGAACACAGGTATATTCGTGACGACCAATTGAACTTCAGTCAGTGCCTTCATATGGCCAAGGGTGAGGTCAACATCCATAAATTTTTTGTACTCTGCTGCCATATTTAGATCTCGTTAAAGCTAATGATGTAAAAATTGCAATGAATCCTGGGCACTTGGCAGCCTTACGCTGAGAAGTCAAAAGTCGAAAGGCGTCCTGCTTCAGGAGAAAGCGCAGAAAATAGCATCTACTTCTGTTTCGCTGTTGGTCTGTCATTATCCGTTTGTACTTAAGGATATCAAGGGTGCAGAGAAAAATCTATAGGACGTTCTTAAACATCCAGAACCACTGCGTCAGTAAGATCAGCTGGTGAGGGCAGGCTGGAATCAAATCTTTCTGGTAGGTGAAGCATTCAGGTGCATGTTCAGTGTGAACCTAACCGATGACAGTATGCTGCCTGACGATCTTGCAAATCTGCACATATGCTGGGAGGAGAAGAAGGTAATATACGTCCACACGAAGGGGAGAGTCAACTTCGTGAGGTTAGTTAAACTTGGGACCTGCAAGATCTTTCTGCTGAGCCCAGTCCTGACGGGCTGTCAGGTCTAGTGGGCTTTCTAGAGCTTAAAGACTAAGGCATTGCAGGCATAGCACTGACAAAATAATCGAGGAGGTACCATCTCAAAGCATGAGGTACACAAGAGCCATGGTCACTTATTGCGTGACGTGGCTACTTCCTAGACCAAAAATGCTTGCATTTGACTCCTCCAGTGGCGCCTCATTAAGAGAGCTGTAATTTCTGAGCCACGGTCTAGAAAAGGTCTCGCAGCAGTTGTGCTTCTATGACCACTACTGAATCAGATAAGCGCCTTAGGGAGGATGGCTCGTCATGCTTACGACTCTGTAGTATTGTTGTTTTCGTTTAACAAGACCTTCGTTTCCTGCTTCTGCAGCTTCATTGGGGCAGCACTTTCCTGGAAGTCGGTGCCCCACTTTTGGTGATCGTACAAAAGGCTGTGGTGAGCTGCCCAGTAGTTCTAACAGACTGATGTGGAGGAACATTCCTTGGCCATGTGCCCTGACTTCAAGCAGTTAAGGAATAACTTTGCACCAAACGTGATATGTTTTTTTGTGGCTGTGGTCAAACCCTGAAATTCATTACAGCATCCTATGTAGTGAGCATCATGGTAAGTGGCGTGTTCTATGAAATTAACCTGGGTGTCAAGAGTGCGAAAGTTGTGTGTGGCAACCAATGAAGCAGTCCTGCGTAAAGTGGTAGCTCTAGCTGGCCACGCCAGCTTGAAAGCCTCCATGGAGGACAAGGCATGCTACTTACGCTAGAGAAAGGCTTCCAAAACGGTAAATGTTGCGACGTTGTCAGGGGTTTTTATTGGCCATCTCAAGCTTTTCCAGCTCATTCTTCCAATCGCCTCATATGGCTTGATCCATGCCTGTTGTAGCAATCAGCCGTCCTAATTGTCCACCAGAAAACGTAGAGATTGTAGCTGGTCACGATGCCACTTTTGTGCGTCCATAAGAGCTTTAATCCTCCTGCTGATTATTCTCTCATGTAATTTTGCGCAAAGCCGTGATGTGGTCATGCAGCAGCAAGCATCGAAGCTCAAATGGTGCTTTGAGTAAACTCCAAGAGTTGGCGTAACTGTAGCTGGCGATCTACATCATGTTAAGCGATGCCATGGTATCCCCCTAAGTCAAAGACTTCAATTGATGGAGGTGCTTAAAAAGCTCAGGTTAACTTTGAACAAGAGCCCGAAAAAAGTTGTGGGAGGCCTCCCAGTCCTCTCACTGAACTGAGAACAGAGATATGCTGATTGTTGGTAATCTTGGCCTTTAGCTGTGTGCAGGGTGAGCTTGCAGGCCCAGTTTGATTGCGGCACATATAGTAGGCAAATGGTGGTCGCTTTAGCGTAACTATCAAGTGCTTGTACTCAGTATACTCGTATAGGCAGTCAGTTTAGTGGCAGTGACAACTTCCTCGAACTCATCGGGGCAGATCACAAGATGATTAATTTTAATGATAGCGTAATCACCGTGTGCATAACTGCCAGCTCAGTGATAATAGTGGTCCCTTTGGGTTTGCCAATAGGTAACACAACGATATAGTGGCAGCAACGCCCTTCTACACAACGCGCCATACACACTGCAAAACTCACGATGGCAACGAACTCTTGCTCGTTGCAAGTATTATTCGTAAATGGCTACTGAGCTTCACGATAATATGACACTTAGGTATGTCTGCGATAAAAAAAGTGTCCACCTTGACATACAATTTTTACTTACATGATTGCTCCCAATGTCAACGCCGTAAAGAATTGACGCTGCATGCCCGATCTGGCTCGAAGGACTAAATGTCTAAGCACATTTTATTGAACCAACATAATAATTTTAAGCTTGCTTTTTATTAATTTAATTACAGCAGTTTGAGTACAACGGACTATAACTATGTATTAGGTTTAAGACGTAGGTACGACTAAGCAAGATACCTGATAGAGGGGTTTATGCCGAAGTGTTTTTGTAGACTGCTACTGTAGGACTGCCTCCAAGCTCTTGCTTATGCGCCGACCAATTCTCTCACAGCTCCACAGAGGCGCTAAGTAAAGAGTAAGAAAGTGAGAAGTACCCGAGGTAATTACCAGCAAAAGGTCACGAGATAATGACTGAACAGTCTCAAACATTTTTTAACATGATTTCACATTCACATTAAGCTCAAGGACTGCACACGTACTGCAACACTGCCAGTTTTTAATTTGTTATGATAAAATGAAATCTTGTAGAGAAAAACATGAGCTTTACAGTATTTTTGGTTAAAAAAAATAACTGTTTTCTAGGTATAATTTTTTTCAGCGTATCTCTTCTTAGATCACACAAGACAGTTGAGAATATAGTATACTTGTGATTCAGCAAAGTCTATGAATCATAACTATTACACTTATATGGCAGACACGTGAAAAAAACGTCTTCCAATACAGAGACTTAGGACTTTTAGAGCTGGTCAGAGTTAGCAATGAGGCCAGCCGTTTTAGCTATCATTCAACCATAAAAAAGCTTATTTGAGTACTGTCTCAGTATTGTCTAGTGTTGATTTAAGATTTATGAAAAACTTTATTTCTGTAAATTTACAAACAATTTGAACATATTTTTATTTGTGAAAAATACATAGTACAAGAAAACAGTAGAAGAATAGACAATGAGATCAACATTGCAATTATAAAAAGCCTTGAGTAAAAAATATTAGATTAGGTGATTAAGTAAGTGCCAAGCATAATATGTCAATTTTACTAAACGATGCTTACTTTTAAGTTGAATAACAGAGATATTACTACACTTCTATATTAGTTTGAGTGATGTTAGGTAAGCAAAAATCTTTAAACTATCATCATTATTAACCATCAAAAATCGCAGATTTTAATCGTTGCAGACTTTTATAAGCATTTTATACTTTAGTTACGCTGGAGACGTAAGCATCCTTTTTACTCTTGTGTCTATATGATTAGTTTAATAATATGCACAATTTTAAAAAATAGAACAAAGCTTTCTAAGTTTTTAATCGGAAACGAGAAAATATGTTAGTGAGTAAATTGACAGTTACAATACATCAAAATCGAAACTACTAGTAGAATCAATGTGGCTTTCATGGCAACAATTTATTATTATACTTCTGTACGTTGGTGAGAAATCAATAAACAGAATACGGAAAAAACGCTTATACAGATCAAAGTAAAAGGTAATTTATTAGTTTTTTCAAGCGTAGTCTAAAATCAGCTTCACTTCACACTACAAACAAAATTGCAGCACTTTGAGTTGTCTATTTTGTGATAATGTGAAAGAAATACACGAATATTGACACTGTCTTTTGGAAATTATAGTATTCCAAACCCAAGCAGTACATAAATGGTGATTTAAAAAGTTTTTCTACAATTTTTGGCCATCAAAGCAAACTCATTAAACGTCTCTACTATTAGTAGATTTTTGGTAGTGGATATATAACAAAAACACTTTTCTTAAAGTGTCTAGTGCAAAAATTAAATGAGACAATCAAAATGTTGGCTTTGATTTTTTTTTTAAATTAAAAAATAACGTGATATGGCAAAACAAAGAAATAAGTTCTTATAGTTAAGTAATTCTCACAGTCAAGTGAAAGGTATAAAGTTTTACAAGAAGTTAAAAGAATTTAAGCCCTTTTATCTGAAACGATGAAATGAGAATACGTTTTGTAGTTATGATTTAAATTTACAAACAAAAGCCAAAGTATTAGTGTCTGTAACTTTTCCAAATATCAAACTACAAAAAAATTTAAAACATATTTCTTTATCTACACTAAATAAATGTAGCTTTACTTTAGTAGGTTTACGAAATATGAAGAAGAAGAGTGAAAAATCAGATCTTACTTACTTGATCAAACATACGATTGATGACTTTTTGTCTTAAGTTCTCAATCAGGCTTGCCAAGTTATTGCTTAATTTATTCTTCGTAGTATTGAAAATTTGCATCTACTCTTATTTTTTTGATGAAGCAGGTAACTATTGCCTTAATAATGTTGTATATTTATAGATTTGTGACAATCAAAGCAAGCTTATCGACTACGTCAAATACTTTAACTATCTCTGGGCTGCTCTTACGTACATTATATGAGATAAATATCGTATCAAATTCCATGAAATGTAAAAACAATAAGTTAAATAATGTTTTCCTGAATTATTTTTACATCTTAAAATGGTGATTTATAGTTTTTATTGCCATCCTTATAATACGGGTATGAAACAAAAGGATTTCATAGTCAAAAGATGATTTCATGTGACATAATTCTTAATCTATTAAAGCTTATGTATATTATTATAAAGCAATGTATTTAAACCGTAACCAAGTTTTATTATGAAGCTGAAGTGCCTATGGTTAAAATTATCTTCTAGCCAAGTGGATAGAGCATTGACTTCAAAAGTTACGTGGTAAGCTCTAAATTCCTGAAGCTTTGCCTCAGAAATAAAAAAATCTTATTTCTCCTTTATGCAACAAAGCCTTCAAAGAAATTATTGAAATTACAAGTTTTCAGACGCAGAAAAGTTTGTTCTGTATTACACAGATAATCATCATGATTTAATTGTTAAACAAATTTATTACCTCTCTTCCCATTTGGCTTGAATCCACTTTCTTCTGTGTGTATTTCAACTGTCGTCCGATAATTTACATGCCATGTAAAATAAGGCCCTTTTTAATGTGTAAGTAATTGATGTTATAATTGAATCTCAGGCAATTTTTCACTATGCCAATGATTATAACATACTTATGCATAGTGGTACGGCAAAGCATAGCCTACTGGCCATAGTTCTTCAAAATGGCTGAAAAATATTGTAAAAAATAAATGACCTTCACTCTTACATTAAATAAGGTACGTTGCTATTTATGTTAGTGCAAAGAATCTTAATAGATACATAAAAATATGCAGAAAGGTTTTTTCTAAATCTTGGTACAATTTACATGTACCAAGATGCAATTTAACTCTCATCCCTAATCTTTACTTTTATGTAGAGAAACCTATACATCTAAAATATTCAATAGCAAGAAAACCAACATGGACAGATTGCAAACTCAACTCATGTAAAAAAACATTGATTCTGGTAAGGTAAAAAAACCTTGAAGAAGTACAGAGCAATCTTATAAAAAATACTTAATTAATAAATTTATTTTTTAAAAATTAAGATATTCCTGAATCACAGTTGTAATCAAACTTAAGTAGCAAACAACCTTCTTTATCGAACTGCAAATCAGGGTTTAATATTAGAATGGGATAAAAGGTATACAATTACAGAGCCAGCGTACAGGAAGAGAAAAATAATCAAGTATAAACGAGACTTTCTTATTAGCAGATGTTTTCTCTTCTACTTACTAGTTAAGCGTTCTACTGTTGCACTTTTTTGTCTTCTCAAGAGAGGGTGTATTTTTTTTTTAGTGAAAATGAGTACTCTTTTATTACAAACAATAAATCTAGTTTTTTTTTTTAACGAATTCACAGTTGCTCTTTAATTCTGATAAAATAGCTTTAATAGATAACAGTCGGGTAATAAATTTGAGTTTGAGATTACTAGAGGAGCAAAAAAATGTTTTTTTATATTTTTGAAAATAAGAGTTTAGTACATAAATATTCTATATTAAAAAAGAAAAATTTTTTTAGCTCTCACCAGAACTTATCATTGATTGGTTTTCTTATCTTAGTACATTATTGATATATTTCTTAGAATGAGACAAAAATTTTGGAAAATGATCATTTTTCTTTACTTTTTGCTTGACAAGCATGGATTTGCTTTTTAAAAAACATTTTTTGGCTAGTTTCATCGTCCATATTTTGTTATAGTTTGCTCAAGTACGAACTCATGTTTTTGGTGTTGACCATTCAATCGCCGCAGGATAACAAAAGATATCTGCTAATGTTAATCAGCTCATAAGAGGTTACGAATTTTTTTGTACTACGTTCCAAGATATAACTTAACTTTTTGATCTTGAAGGGGCCTCACAATCTAATTTACGGTTACTAATCCTCACCTGTTTCTCTTCTTATTAAGACTTTAAAAATAACCCTTAATGTCTCCAACATAACCCATGTATAAATCTACTTCTATTATAAGGCTCAAGAGCGTAATATTATATTTTTTCAGAATAAATTACCAGTTCTTATAATTCATTTTTCATTTGTTTCTAAAAAAGATGCTACATTACTGATTAGAAGTATAATTTAATACACTTGTTTTTGACACAATTTTAAACAATACAATTTCATAAAGTTTCATATCATATATCTTTCGCAGAATTAGTAACACTTGCCTACTATACACCAAAGTCTTATTTTGTATTTGGTTAACATTATAGATGGCACTTATAGATTACACAAAAGCAATATTATAGTGTGGACATTCAGTAGCTAATGTTAGGAGCTAAGATTTATTGTAATATACCATACCATAACATTAAAAATTTCATCTATTAAGCTAGGTCATCTACAATTATTCAATTACAATAAACTTTTGAGCATCTCTTAGAATTTCTCAAAGAACAATAATTATTTGTTTGTAGTTAATATCCCCTGTCTGAAAATTAAATCTATAATATAATAGCTCAAGCAATAAAATTTTACGTTTGTATTTATTATTAAGTTTGTGCCAAAAAAACGGTGACTGAAAAAAATGTTGTAGGCTTGAAATCTCTATGGAGTTAAAGAATGGCCAACTCTTTCAGCATGTAATTGTTGCGAGGCTTTTAAGGCCTTACATGTCCACCAGATGCTTCTACATAATTAAAACTGTTTTTACTGCTAGTATTTTTTAACAGTTCAAATATATGCTTAAACAAGTTTTCTCATGTCTTGCCTTATATTATTGTAATCAACGATTAAATCTTAAGTATAAAGTAAGTTAGCAGATACGTTTTCAAAGAAGTTTTTTTGCAATTAAAATTTCAAGCTATATTATTTCAGTCAATTTAAATGGGAAGCTAGTGCACGATACAATCTTTTTTATTGAACATAAAAATGTACCTTAAAAATGATACACACATGCATAGAAAGTTCGATGTACAAACTCTACTTGTCGAATAATCTTATATACATACACATTACACCTTGCATAAATTGCATATATAAATTTCGTTTGTTTTTACAGTACAGCTCGTCTGTATTAACTCGAAATCTAACATCCCTCATCGAAATTGTTGCCGGTAACTGTAAAATGAGCGAGAATTTATGAAAATTGATGAGACAAGTTAATACAAGATTATTTTTTATATGACTTTAAAGTTAAGGTACACGTATTCTGCTGTTAAATTAGAATACACAGGTAACGTGATAAGGATATTGCTGGTTTTTCTGTCTACATAGTTTTTCT
Source organism: Copidosoma floridanum (assembly GCF_036245765.1). Lineage (NCBI taxonomy): Eukaryota > Metazoa > Arthropoda > Insecta > Hymenoptera > Encyrtidae > Copidosoma > Copidosoma floridanum. The sequence continues at coordinate 17,260,734 of NW_028321897.1, read as the reverse complement.
TTGATTCTTAGTTTGCTGTTTAAAGTATTAAACTCATGGTGCTCTAAGAATCTTACTTATAGTTGCATTCAGAGAATTAAGTGGTTATCAATTTGGCTAATAATACAAAATTATATCTTAAGCACTTCTTTAATAAAGGGTAAAGAAACAATAAAGAACGATGTCATTTCGTTTTATTAAGAGAAGTAGAAAAAAAAAACGATGATAACATTTTTTGTAGATTTTTATTTTAGATTTGACTTGCTTGGGACCAAATATTTTCAGTAGTCCTGAAAACTTCATGTTACGTTTAAAATGTATCCATACTGATTTTGTCACAGGTTTTAAACTGCGGTACATAGAAATTCTATTTTTTTGCTTTGCTACTTCTTCAACTGGAGTAAAGTGTGTGGTCAGTTTTGATTGTGTCAGCTTCTTCATAGCTTATTCACACTCGTGACACATTACATTGGATGGTTCATTTCTTAGTGAATTTTGTAAGAATAATGTTTTTTCTATTTGTAAGTCTTACTTTTCCTTTATGTATTCATTGATTGTAGTGACCAGGTTGTGCAATTGTATTAATATGGAGCAAAACTCTATGTCACCATGTCCCTCACCATGAGTTGTATTGTGTTGATTTTTTTGGAAAATACTTTTAGTTTTACTATTCGTTAGCTGTTCCCCCACTTTTTTTTGCCTTTTTCTCTTTGAGATCGGCATAGTGGAGTTTTATCATAGGGAAAGGCGTTGGACTTGATTGTCTAAAGACCCTTTGTAGAGATGGGCCTACGAATCGATTTTAAAACTACTGCCATCTGATTTAACTCTAGCAAGTTCACTAGATTTAAGGTAAAAAGTTGTGCATGAATATCAGAATCTTCATAAATAACTTATAACATTTTTTATATAAATAAAACTTGCTTTATTTTTGTAAATCTCCAAAATCAGGGTGAAAAGAATTTTTGGAAAAAAATTATTGACCGAACTTCCAAACAAAGCTTCTAGAAATATCAAGTAATAATAGGATATGTTGGAACGTGTTTAGAAAGGACAATAAGCTACATTTAATGAAAGTTTATTTTTTAATAACACTGGCTAGGACAGTACTAGCTAGCGTTAAAGTCAACGTGTTGCCTCATACATGCATAAGTGAACAACACACAATAAGGTATTCCAACTAAATTTACGAGCAAGCACGTGACGATTGTCAGTAAAAATAAAAGTTAATCAAATAAATATGCAATGATTTGTGAACAAGAATGCGATGTTTGTATATACAGTTTAAGAATAGTCAAATGCTCGAAGTCAGCATATACGCTAGAAAGATGTATGCACACAAAGAGCAACTCACAAGATATTTTGAAACAATTTGACAATTTGAGAACCAGCGCGCAACGCTGTAGATGTACGCACACCATGAGCCACACATGATGCCACATCCGTACGGAGACGAGAACATTTTTGCCTAACGTTATGAACAAGTATTATGTACGAACACTGATGAAATCACTGAGACTGGAGAAGTTTGCAAATACGCTCAAGTCTTAACACAATTTTCTCTGCTATACTAAATACCTGCGTTGTCATGGACTGGTAGTTGTAGGTTAGTGATCCGTAAGAAAACAGCTTTGGTTCTATCTCATTATCTCGCCTTTTCTACTTCCCTCGCACTATCCTTAAGTCCTCTTTCTTTTCTTTAACTCACTAGCCAACTCCAAACAGCTGGATTTGAAAGTGCTCAAGTATTTTGTTAAGCAATCATTGTTTAACTCGCAAGACCGCAAGGTGTTCCATTAAAATAAATAACATGTGTAACCATCAGTTACTGTAAAATTATTGCACCACGACTGTGCTCGTGTCAGTCGAGGTTAACTAGGTTAAGCTTTGTTCCCCCAACTTGACGCGTCCTCCTCAAACGCAGGAGTATAGAAACTCCTTGCACAAAACAATTTGCCTTTTCTCTTCCATCAAAGGCTCCAAAGTAACTATGAAGGTTGGATAGTAAGTTCTGTTGCGTCCACTGAGCGGATGTAAGACTCAGTTTGGAGATTAAGCTACGTGTTTAAAAAGTGTATTTCAAGCAAATGCAAGACTTTGTTTTGCAACTAAGCTGTGTGAGAGACACTCGAGTAAACTAGGCCACTGTAAACTCGCATAAAAAGTGAATTAAGGAAGAACAAAAAAAAAAGGACCGTCGACTTGGGTTCCGACGTTAAAACTAGAGGCCTAATTATTGTTATCGCCACGAGTACTCTTGTGTAGGATTAGAATCATCGTTGCTGTCAACCTTGTAAGATCTTTCGACCCCAAGATGAAATAGGATTTGACTGTTAGAATAAAGCAACCTACTTAATAACCGGTGAAACGTAACGTAAAGTATGCAGTTAAAATGAAGTTTCTTTTGTATGTAAGGCCTACACAACTAAATATTAACATGTCCTGCTCGTCTTTTCTCTTGTTTTTTTTAAAATTTTCATTATTTATACATTAAATAAACTTGTTTTTTTTTTTTTTTAAATATATACCTACTTTACGTAGTATATTTATTTTTTAGGCTTTATTGTACACGAGTACATACAGCCTTGGTACAGTAAGGCACATTTGACATTATAATAGTTACATATTACAAGTAATGGTTACATATTACATTATTAGTTACACATTATTGGATACACTTTGTAGTTTCTGTTCGTTTGGTGATGATGTCACATAGACCACCTCGAGAGTAAAGGATCTATGTATGTGGTAGGCATTGATACAATTGTATTTCGTTGGCACGTTGATGATGTCACATAGACCACCTCGAGAGCGAAGGATCTATGTGGTAGGCAATTTTTGCTGCGAAAAGGTCGCCCAAACCCTTCACGAGGAGCATTGCGTGGTGTAAAAGCACATGTGAAAATTCACAGAAGAACTTGCTCGGGAGAGTCGAACTGGCCGGGAAACGAACCCGCAGTCTCCCGCGTGCCGTCCCACAAACTAGCCGACCCAGCCACCGCGTGCTCAAATAAACTTGTTCATAGTCTTAATTGCAATGTATGTATACAAGTTTATTCGATTATTTTTAATATTTAATTTATGTAGCTACTTTATTTTATAATTTACATTGCCATCATATTAAAACGTTAATTCAGACCAAACTTTGTGTGCACTTTGACAAAATCGTTTGTATTAAAAAAAATTGTAAAAATCAATACATTGCATTTGTTTTTTTTTCCTTTTATATTCTACGTTGTGTCGTTTTTTAATAGTAATGATAACGTAAACTCGATTAGAAGTCGATTCTTAATTTGAATAACAATGTTTTAACTATGTTATAGTCTTATATATAGAAAAAGAAGTAGTAAAAGCTTAAATCAATGCGCTTACTCTTAAAAAACAGCCACTCATTTGTCTGTTTTTCAACTCTTTTTTCTTTATCCTCCTTTATGAAAATTACAGAGTTATAAAAATTTAGTATATATTATGAAACATGTAACTTATGTACTTATTTTTTTCTTTTCATACTTCAGTGGTATAGAAACTAGGTTAGGCAGAGTAAGCTGTCGTTTCCACATCCATTTTACACGTATGGTTGTTTCATCCCACAGCACCATTCCTCTACTAAAGAAAGCTATTTTAGAACCCTCATTATTTCAGGAAGGTGATTCATTTTTCAATCTAATATTTTCAGATTTATTACCTTTGTTTAGCGATGTAGAATAAAGAATCTCTTGTAAAATTGGAGGAGCTGGAATCATTTCTGTGATGTGTAGTTGTTTCTGTGAAGATGTTGATAGTAATAAATGATGAGCTGCAACAGAGGTAATATTTTATATAAAGGTAAGTATAACATACTTTACGTTTATTAGTTTATAACTAATTAAAATGGTTTAAACGTCATCCTCTTATATTCTGTTTTGCTGATGTATCAGAAAAGATCTCTGATAGAGAAGAAAGTGAGGATGTGGAACTTTAGGACAAATGTAAAGAGGACATTGTAGAAGAACTAGAAGGTGAATTTTAAGAAATATACAGCGAAACAAAATGAAAAAAAATTTTTAATAAAAAAAAATTACAGCTTTTGTGTTTGATTCGATGCACACCACATTTCTAAGATGATTTGGTCTTCTCAAAATTTCTTATAATATTCTCATGGTGGCATGGCTGTGTCGTAATATTTCATCATGTCTCCATTTCTATCTTGATTTGCTCTTTCTTCATTTTGAGTGGAACGGCAGAAGTCATCCTATAAGTGTTGCACGGTGGACATAGTGGTTTTGTTGATAATAGGAGTAGCAAATATAGTGTTGTTATAGGCTACTTATAAATAATTTCTAAAATGTTAGCAGCAAAACAGTAAATGTATTAGCCATGGGTTGACAGGAACTGTTGCTGTGAAACACACCACTATAACTGGCAATATATAGAGCACCAAGTTATTATCTGCAGAAAGCAGCCTCATCATCAAGAGTAAATAGAGCACTACGTCGTTATTACAGACAACAGAGACAGTACCAAGTCATAATCAACAGTATGTAGCAGCGTCATCATCAAGAGCAGAGAGAACTTATCATCGAGAGCAGAAAGCAGCAGCTTTATGGAGAGCAGAGAGAGAGTTACGTCACCATCATCAGTAACAGAGAGAGTACCATGGCATTATAAACAGTAAAGAGTACCACATTATTATTACCAACACCAAACAAAGAACCACGTTGTCATCGAAATGAAGAGCAGTGTCACTGGCTACCATAGAAAGAGCACCACGTCATTACCAAATCATGATGAGCAGACAGATAGAGATAAAAACCAGTGCACAGTGGGAGCGTAGGTATCCAAGTAAAAAGTTGTACTTCTGAAAAATAACATGGCAAACCATATTATTTTAAGTTTAAAAATAGCCTCTACAAAAGAACATTGTTTAAGAAGGTGGTGCATTTATTATGGAAATGAGTATATTTACGTTGACTGGGTGTGATTTTAACTGGTATTTAATGAGTTAACAATTATAAACAATATCTTACGGCACACTGAAATATAAATAATATAGGTGCTGGCCAGCCCAAGACTGTGCACTTTTATCGAATCTTCCGATGATGTAAAAGCAATATTCTACTGCCTACACTGATAACATCTGTAACGTCACGCTCACACCTATCACGTACGATCCTACACTTATTTCTCGTCCATATGTAATACCCAAAATATAATTGTATATAGAAAACAAAGAAATATCATCCTGTAGTATAGTTTTCTTAAATAGATAGAGGTACAGACCAGTGAATATCCCTTCAGGACGTTCATCACACATAGATTTTTTTGTCAGATATTATTCAAACGTCAAACGTATATTCAAATAGCATAAGAAATACCCACGATCATTGCAGCTCATTTGAGTGCACCGTTATTTTATACATGATTTATTAAAAAAATATGGACATTTAACGTGTAACCATATAAAAAAATTACATTAAATGTTACTTATATTGTTTGTAGGAATCTCCTAAATTTTTGGATACAGAATACAGAAAGTATTGTATTTGTATAGTCCAAAAAAATTTTTTTTAATTTTTGAAAATTTTGAAAAAATATGAAAGAATTGTATTAAAAACTTTTTATTGGTTGTTAAAGTTACAAATACGTGGAAATCAATATTTATTTATGAGTTGAGAGGGTGCCCTGCTAAAATACAGTAATTGCCTGGTTTTTATAAAAAACATTAAGAAAAAAATTATTTTATATAGTAAATTATTTGTTTATTTTATTCATAACGAAACTAACTAAATTAATGTGCATTAAATGAAAATTCCTACGAAAAATAAGTGACTTACTGTAAAATAACATGAAGTAATTGATTTTTTTATGTTGGGCCTGCCCATAGCAAAGTAGGTAAGGGCCGTAGCAAGGAAATAAGAGATCGGGGGTTTAAATCTCTTTGGAAACTGTTTTTTTCTTTTTACTTTAGAATTGCTTAAAAGATAAAGAATTCAAATTCATGAGGCTTGAAATGTGTGGCATGGTGATATAATGTGACATCATGTGGTGTAGAGGAAACTGGAAGTATGTCACGAGGGGTAGGGTATAAGGAGAAAATCAAGCCAACCCCTTCTTCCGTCACACTTTTTTTCAAGGTCAAAATCTTAAATCGTTGAGTTACCCCGTATATAGAAGTATTACTTCAAAAACGTATGCATTACGATCATTGCAACTCTACACTAAGAATTAAATATAAACAGATGAACTTGAGGTTATTGCTCGCACTTAATAAAAAACTGTTGATGTGTACAGCTACAATCAAGACCAACGGAAGCAGCAGCAGCAATCAAGAGCAGTACTAAGAACACACTTTATAAGCATGATAAAGTAAGCATATGCATTACGGTTATTTGAACTTTTCACTAAAAAAAGAAATACAAGTACGCATACCATAGAATAATGCTCGTACTTGAGGTATGACACCAATGACGTGTTTGAGTAGAGTAGCGATCAAGGCCAACGACAGCAGTAGCAGCAATCAAGAGCAGCACCAGGAATACCCGAAAGTGGCACCGAAGATAGCAGCAGCAGTACAACAACATTGCACACACGTGATGGCAGCACGAAGACAATACGTAAAAATGATATCGACAAATCCAAAAGATGTTACCAGCTACAGTACAATAAAGCGCACGTACTTCATGGTAGCATGACTACAATGGGCAAGAAGAAACAGTCAAACAACCAGAGAGCAGAAAATTTAGCAGTGGAACTGCTGTGCAACATTAGCACTGACGTGCTGTTTGCTGCTACTACACAGAGATGTGCACAGAAAAGAGTGGAGATAGAAGGGTAATAGACTTTTGCGGTTGCTAGGCTAAAAAACTCCTATAAAGATCATGATCCAGAAAGGGTTCCAATCCAGTAAAGATTCTAATCAAATGAGGAGGATAATTTATTGAGAAGTCTCATCCACGTTAGTGGATAAGAGCCCTTACTGGATTAAAATTCTTGTTAGAACTTTTATCGTTAAGCTACTAATGTTTCAATAAAAGAATCATGTAAGGTAAAAGTTTTAATACCACGAGTCAGAATTATGAGACCATAGTCAAACATCTTGGAAAAAGAAAGCATCGAGATAAATGGGGTGCTAGGTTTTATTTTAAATTTTTAGTTTTTATAACACTAACTGTGAGGTGGACTAATTTGTCCACTGTATAAGTTTCTGCATTTTTTAATATTCATATAAAAGCTACCAGCTTTATTACAATCTAAATTATTCCATCGTGATGTATTCAAACATAAAAATAAAAAGAATTAACGTCACAGTTTCTCGAAGGGGTACATAAAATGACAGTTGCCTCTTGTTTTGAGTCATTACGTCAATATTTCTAGTTTAATACAAGTTAATAATTAATTACGACTTCTTAGGCTTAGTAAAAAACCAATCTTAAAAGTAAAAAGTGATTGGCATATAATTACAAGGAAACAACTATTTGATTGATTTTACATTGTTAACAATTGGTTATCAAATTGCTAATGATTTATTATTTTAAGAATAGAACAAATGCACAGTGAGTCATGTATTTTTTTATGCACAACCACCTTTTTTTTAAAGAATTTTGATGTGTTCTTGGTAGACTGTTCATCTACTATCACTTAAAAAGAGAAAATGTGTCTATGTATTAGGGAGGTACTTATCATCAGTCTTAACTGGTAGTAAGAATCCAGTTTGTATTGAAAAAGTGTTTGGTAACAAAGTCCTATAAAACAGCACAAGAGTACTAACAAATTAAGATGATGATAATGTATGTTTCCTAAATATAGACATAGTAGCACCATCTAGGATAATGTGTTCATCTCGTTCCACAGTTTAATGTTCATAAATTTATAGACTAACATCTATGCTAATGTTCTGCAGTAAAGAAATAAGTTATCTAATAGTGAGAAAATTTGTAAGTTAGTTCTGTATATATCTTACTTTTTCCACAAATAATTTTGTTTTACCCTCTTATATCTTATCTACAGTCGAAGCTTAAACTTATTTTAAAGTTTGTAACAAATGTTTGATTATCAAAAATTAAATCATTATGCTGTACGGAATGTTTTTTCCTAGCCCTGATGTGCGCTATTGTCAGTCAGATGAGTAAACGAGTAGCAGAGGTAGTCAACACATTTGTTACTCGAATGTTAATCATTTTCACGTATTATTTAAGCAATATTTGAGAACATTCATTTTTTTTCTCAATGTTGCCTTATCATTTAATGTACAAGTATCCAGGAGTTGTAGGCCAACCAGCTTTTAGAACGAAAACAGATACCTCTAACATTAAAGTTTTAAATTTGTATGTGTCAGCGGCTTTTGCTAGTACTTTTACCACACACATTTGTGCTGTATCTTAATTACAATTTTTTCCTACTAATCAAGGTTTTATTATTATTTTTTTTCAACATTTTTTTTGAAAGTAATAAATTTTTGATATTGTCCTTTTCGTTTCTTTTGTTAAAAGTATTAGTACTTTTATATGGACATCGATATTAGATTAAAAGTAATACATAAATTTTTTTTTTAAAACTAGTTTTAACTGACAAAAGAATAAATTTAGGGGTTTCTGTGAGCCACAGTAATGTAATGTATTGTTTGTATCATCTTTGTGTTTTTATTGCTTTTTGAACTTACAAATCTATCTTAGAACTAATTTATCCTTCAGCATGATAACTAAAGGCCTAGCTGTTATAGTTCCAAGAAACTAAAATATTTTTTTTATCATGATTTACACTTGTTGAAAATAAATGAGCCTGGAAAAATAAATACTTTATAACATTTTCTGTAACAGACTTAAATTTATTAATATTAATAATGTATCTATTAGATATATTGTTCCTGAGAAACGGTTATCTCTACAATGAATAAACGTATCGTCATCAAACATGTATCAATCACAGAACTCAAGAGCTTGTACGTATGCTCAATGCCTTAGCAACCCAGCGTTATGCGCGTAGTTTCAAATTTACTTAAATTCTAACACGCCTTCTTAAATTAAAAATTTTATGATGTTACAAATGTTCATTAATCATGTTTTCATTTTTAATCAATCATTAACTCTCTATAAACTTAACAAGCTTAATTCTCTCTAATGCCTTAGTTAAAAAGTATGCTTTATTATTTTCTGAGCTCACTTTAACTATATTAATTATATCGCTTGAAAAATTATCGTACATAAAGTTAAAATGTGTTTCGATATATTAAGAGTTGTTCGTATAGTTACCAAATAAAGCAATATTAATCGCACCAAAAAGATCTTAAAAAACATTTATTCATCAAAAATGATTTATAATTAATTATTGCTTCGCTAAAAACTATTAGGAAATATTTTGATACTTATCTTATCCATAAGATTTCGCTTACACTTTTAGACAACGCCAGCTGCTGTCAACGACTTTGTTACACTTCCTTGTTTCTTAGATCTCCAATATTCTACATATTTTAATAGCTTCATAACATATTCAGTAGTTGATTTTCTATCAACTGCATCACTTGCCCAGTCTGCATCCACAGAACAAGTCAAGATTTCTAGTTTGAAATTTCTTTGGTACGTTTACTTATCATCTTTTGTTAAATACAAATCTTTTTAAATGCTTGCATATTTAAAGAAAGTTTGATTTTAACTGTTTTAAAATCTACTTAAACAGTTGACACTATAACTGATATCTGGTCTCGTTTCTGAGCTTATATGTAAAAGTGTTTCTATCAAATTTCTCTAGTTTTTAAATTTAGATGGTTAACGTACGGGCTAACACTTTGAGTTTTGCTCCATTGAAGTTTTCTATAATTTTGCTTTTATAACATCACTTTTTTTGCTAAAGATTCTTTATTTTTTTCCTGGTCTCATATCATTATACTACTTTAACAATCGTAATAAATATTTATACCAAGATACATATTAACATCACATGTGTCTTCCATCTTAAATTTATTTGTTAATACTCGTATAACAAATAACAGACAACAGTTATCATTCTCGCTTCTTTTAAAATTTAAACTTTTTAAATAAGTATCCAGACACTTATACTATGCTCTAGGGCTCTCTCTCAAATCACGTAATGCTTTTTTAACCTGCATACTCTGTCTTTTTCATTATGATAACCTTCTGGTTGTTTAACATAAACTCTAAATTTTGCATTCAAATTCACAACAGCAGATTCCACATTTATTTGACTAATAATAAGATTATTTTGTTAACAATCAGCCAATAAAGTTTTAAAAGTTTGTGCCTTCAGTACAAGTAAAAATATATGTCATCAATTCTTTCTTTTTGTTGAAAACCTCTTACAACTAATCTAGCTTAACATCTATTATCTAATTTCTTGGTATGCATTTATTGTAAATCAATAGTTTGCTAATCTTATGGTCTATCTAATAATTTACAAGTTTTATTTTTGAAAATGCAGTTTTCTTCCTTGTCTATAGCTTCTTTTCAATTAACACACTCTTCTTCGCTTATTACTTCATTATTATTTTACTAAGTGTTTGCACTAACATAATTTAAGTAAATACATGTCGCATGATTTTCTGATTTGTTTATTTATAACTTCTTGGTTCTTTACGCGGTCTAGTGGACCTTCTTATTGCACTAACATTTTTATTCGTAGTTTCATAAGCCTTTACAGTTTTAATATTTTTATCAAAAACCGAATCATTATCACTACTGTAATTGTTATCGTTTTCTTTACTGTAAGAATTTTCATTTTCTTGAAAATTAAAACCTACTAATTTAATGTACTCGGGTACGATATCAACGTGTCTAACACTTATAATTTCGTTATAAGTGAGTACTCTATAACCAACACTGTCGTACCCTACTTATGTTCCTACTTCTGCGTTTTTATCCTCTTTATTATTTCGTTTAATCTCTGGCACTTCTACAAATATTTGACTTTCATATAATTTAATATTATTTAAAATTGATTAAACTGCCATCATCGTTTCATATAAAGTTTTTCTTTCAAAAGTATTTGCTAAGGTTCTGTTTTTTAAGTAAACTGCCGTTTTAACTACTTCTGGCCGAAATTTTTTATCTAATTTTGCGTCAAATAACAGACAATTTGCTGTATTTATTACGGATCGATTGTATTTTTCTACAGTTCCACTTTACTCATGCACATATGGAGGGCATAGATACATAATAATACCTTTATGCTTTGCAAGATCATTAATAATTTTGTTCAGGTATTCTTTCCCATTATCACACCTCGAACTTCTTACTCTTTTCCCTGTCAAGTTTTCTAATTTAGTAATATAATCTTCTAAACAATCATAAGATTGATTCTCAAACATCCTCATGTATTCTTTGGCAATTTTACTGCAATCGTCAACAATAATTAAAAAATATTAATTTTCATTATAACTATCTCTACGAGGCCTATTCAAATCCATGTGTAAGATTTCTAAGACATCATTTGCTTTACGTCTATAGTTGTAAAATTTAATATTATGCATTTTGTTTTTGAATAATTAAAATAACTGTTTCTAAATAATTTGGCAGACCTATAACTAACTTTTTTTGACACAAAATAATTTAATAATTAAATAATTTACACAGCCTAGCATTCTATGATATTTTTTTTTCTGACTCATATAATACGTTACATCGTATGCCAGTTTTTCGTCTACTATGCTAAAAATCTTGCTCGTATCATTTATTTAATATCCTGTTGTGAGCAATTTATTTCTCTTATTTATTATTTTTGCAGCTCTATTTCCCATAATAGTTTTATTATATTTGTTATTTTATCAACACTCATTAGACTATAATACATATTTTTAACATAAAAATGGTCTTGACATGGACTTCTTCAAACTTATCATCTAGTTTAAACAACAGATTTCTATTATCTATTTTTGTAGCTCTTAAAGTTTTTCCATTGCTTATTTTAACATTGATTCGATTCTGTATGATTATACATTCAGAAAAATAATTCAAACTATTAATGATACGATCAGTACAACCACTATCTCAAATCCATTCAATTTCATTACTACAGTTATTCGCTTTGCAGGTGGCAAGTTTTTAATTCTCATTATTTCTTACATTGTTATCTAAAATTTTACAAAATAAGTCTTTGTGAGTACTTTGTTTTTCTCTATTGCTTCTATAATAATTGACACTGTTATCTTAATAATGTTGCTGTTGCTATTATTGACTCTGCCACTGATGATATCCACCACGACCATGCTGGGCTCTGCCACGGCCTATGTTATTGTTGTGTAAGTTCTGCTGCTGTTAATTGCTGAAGTAACCACGTTCGCCTTCTCTCTGTTAATAACTTCTTCCTCTGTTTACATTTGAAACACTAGTCCAGGATTCTCTTGATGGGTTTTTTTGTTGGTTATAGTTGTTATTTTAACGTTGCTTTTGAAAATGTCCTGGCTTATTAAACTTATAATAGTTCTTATTTTTTTTTTTTTTTTTTCACTTTAAACACACTTGAATTTCTACTATTATTATTGTTGTTGTATGTTTGATCTTTTATCACGTATATTCTTATTTTGTTCTCAACATATTTAACTGTTCGATCCTCTCCTTTCAAAACGTACATTAAATTTATTTCTCACACATATTTACAATGCTGTTGATCCTCTTAATTATAAGATATCTTATTTTTTGATAATATTATACGAGTTTGTTTTCTCATGCATCAATTCAAATTGATCAACAGTTAATGCAGTACATATGTAGTCCGTCGCTTTTAAATCCTTTTCTTGCCAAGCTGATTCTGTTTCGTTTTGATTTCTTGTATTTTGATCAATTACGTCTTCACATTTTCCCAACTTCGAATACATGGATATTCTCTTTTTCCACAAACTATGATTACTACCATAAAAAATTCATAACTTAAATTTAATATCGTCCACCATCTGTTCTTTTTTTTTCGTTTTCGACTACTTTAAATGTACACTGCACATTTTTTAAAATTTTCAAAAACACCTCCTAACGTAGTCCTTGCTTTCCTTTTTAATTTGAAAATCTTTTTAAGATTTTCTAGCTTTCAACCTCTTCAATTCTTTCTATTCCTTGTATACATTTTATTAACCTATACTCAAACATCGCATTTATACTTCTTTCTACTAAACACGTGCTGAACTTCCTCTTTCATAAAGCTTTTTATCCTTTTTTATTGTAATAAATTTTTCACTAAAACACATCTTTAACATGGCAATGCACACTTGTTATAATAATGTTTTTCATAATTTACATATTTTTCATCCATTTTCGGTTTTACACGCTCACTTACAAGTATTTGTCACGTGCCTCCGAAGAGACACGTGAAAAATCAAAAAACAAGAACGAAACAGGCAACTCAAACCATGGACTGCTACCATGTTAGAAATAAATGAGCCTGGGAAATAAATACCTTATAACATCTTCTATGATAGACTTCAATTTATTAATATTAATACTCCATTATTACAGGAGGCATCTTTCAGCCACGGTTATCTATGCACTGAATATATGTATCGTCGTCAAACATGTATCAATCACAGAACTTGACAGCTTGCATGCATGCTCAATGCCTTAGCAACCCAGCGTCATGCGCGTAGTTTCAAATTTACTTATATTCTAACAACACCAATATTCTGATCTACAGCTCTTGCGATTTCGTTGTAACAACTGTATTTAGACGAATGTATTATTGAAAGCTCACAAGTAATTGCGTTCACGTGTATGAAAATACATTAAATAAGATACGACTACCCAACGTATTACGGCAACCTTAATACTGTGACAGCATAAGATAGTATCTTAGCTGACAATTACAATTTTACCTAATTAACTGTAAAATAATATAAGGCTAAGGTACAAGTAGTAGTAGTAGATGTAATAGGATTAGTACTAAGTACAAGATGTAGATATTTTAATTTACTTACTAATACTCCCCCCTTCCTTCATGATGGAAGAGAGATGCTACTGCAAACACTATGCCCTAGTAGATGCGCAAATTTAATGACTGGAACCTATCAATACGCATGCACACACACACACATTTAACACGGCCCTAGCGTAAAATGGCACTCATATGCAAACCATATACAAGGCGTTGCGTAATAAGCTAAAAGCAAGTGCGTTATGGCTTCTGCATAGCTGGAGTAAGACAGAGATAGACGAGATCAGTGAAAGTTGGTTGAGCTTCAACGGTACCCTTGGCTAAAATTACTTTTCAATCTTTGTCAGACCTCTTTTGTTGTCGTCCGTAATAAAGCAATGTACCGTTTAAACTAACATTTTTCTTATCGTTGATTCATTAACTTGATTTTACTGAAAAGTTATGCATAGCCAGATTAAGAGATACTGCATCAAAATAGGTATGTGCCATTTGAGTTAGTACAAAATGTGCGTAAGTGTTGAGTGTCAAGTAGTCTTGTTCGTAAATGCCAGCTCCTAACGAAGTAGCCAACGAGCAACTTAATTTTTTTTGTAAGAAATACGCGAAACGATAATAGTAGTGAGAAATAAAAATGATAAGAATTTTGTTTACCTTTATAAATGTTTCGTTGGTCATTTTGCAAAACCCAGCATTAAAAATAAAACAAATAATTCGTTTGGATGGATTTTAATTTTTAAAATATTTTTTTACATAATTTCCATGACTAATGTGGCTAAATATTAAAAGTTATCCAGTATCTGCACGAAAAAAGTTTGACAACGGTATTCTTTTTATTTAATGAAAATGGAAGCACTACTGGCACAAGTTTTATCGTAACTAAGATGCAAGCACTTCTAATTGAAATTCAACTTAGTTCTTACATTCATGTCATGACTTACGTTACGTTAGTACAATGGACGATCTGAATTAACAATTTACTATACAATGAAGATACAAGATGTGACGAAATAGCGTTACGAGCTTTTAGAGAAAAGCGTAACGGGCTTTTAAGAAATCGCTACAAGATCGGTATTGCAATTGACGCACAAAATTAGAATAAAACATTTGTCTTACGTTATCAATATGTACTTAACAACTGTATTTCAACTCATCCCCTTCTGAGTTGATAACCAAATGCTTTGTGAAGAGATACCAAGTTTTTTGTTGTAATCGGCTTTTTTATATAAGAAGTATTACCTTTTTTTTTTGTGGACATAAAAGTCACAAATTTCGATGCCTGATTAGAATAAAAATGTCAGAAAATGAATTCCTGCATTATTTATAACCTCTATAGAATACAATTAAATCGAAAACACATAAGTTTAATTGCAAGTATTCTTCGGAGCATTTTCCTTGAAAGTGAATAATTGGTCCGATTTTAATCTAACAACCATAACAGTATTTCAGTATTGATACAGTTTTTGTAGTTGTTTTTAATGCATAAAATTGTCATTTATTCTGTTACCCTTGAGATTATGTACTGATAAAAAATTGGGAAATTTGCATGCAAGTAAAACATGAGACCGTAACACTTATTTTTTATTATTTTGTATCTTTAACTGAAGCAACATACTTTTATGACACAAATTATATCGTATTTTAATAGATAAGCATTTATTGACTACTTCAGAAAATTTGTTGAAGTGATGCTCCTTACATACCACAACATAATAATCGACTAGTACCACTACTAACATAATGTTGTAAAAAAATATTTAATTACCAATAAGCAAATGTATTTAAATAAATTAACGTCAAATATAATTTCATTTTACTTTTCTTTCCTTTAATCTTTGCGTCTTACCTTCTGGTAAAATGTTTTTTTTTTTTATTAATAATAATTCACGCTCTGCCTGCATATGCGACAGAATAATAAGTAACAAAGGCAATAAATTGATACTGTCCATCAATGTTGGGAATAAAAATACATGTCCAAGTGACCTGCCAACAGAGAAATAGTGACTTTGACATAAACCAGAATAATAAGTTCTGAACACAATATCAAATAGTCAGCAAACACACTTATAGCTCTTGTAGAATCAAGCATTTATCATAAATATAAAGTTGCAACAGGTTTAAAAAATGATTTTCACTCTCGAACGCTTAATCAGCGAGAAAACTACAGTCATACACAGACATCAATATTTATGAAACAAGTAAATTTAACAATGATGATGAAAACAAACATGTACAGTTAATAATCTAACACGCAGTTACTATTACTAGAGCAATAACATACTAACATCAAAGACAAAGTCAAAATTTAAGAGTGAAGAAATAAAGAACTTAAAGTGTTGAAATTGCGAGTCTTTTTTTGTAGACCCAAACAATGTCTTATACATAGGTTATTAGCAAGCATTAACTTGTATCAGGGAATCATATAATAAAAATGTTAGAATGGTATTAACGCTCTATTGACAGGCTTGATGACCCCAAAACTCCACTTATGAGACTAATGTCCAAAGTTATAATAGAGAAATGTTGCATGAACCAACATATGCTTATGTTTTTTATGTCTTAAGCGGATGCTAACGATATTATTACAACTGAGATTCTTACATTCCTTATTAAAGAATTTTCTTTCGAACTACGCACGCGTGTGCATGTGTGTGTAAATCTGCTTATGTGTTGTTTCTGTTTCTGTTGCTTGCATTTTTACTATAGTACTGCGGTGCTGCTGCAGCTGCTACTACATAGAATCAGTGGTCGTAACGTGGTTGCGATAGCGTTTTTATTAGCTTCTGGCATGGCCAAGGTAAGGTTTTACATCTGCTCCTTACTGTATAGCTCTCTTTCTCCATCTAGTAGTATAATTTTTTGCATTTACGTGGCTTTTGTTTATATATGTACACATAGCGCAGTAAATTCTTGTATATTTATCCTTGTTACAACTGCTACTAACCACATTCAGTATATTATATACTCTGAGTAGCCACTAAAACCTCTGCATCTACGGAGAATAGTGTATTTGTATATTTTGTGGGTATATGCATACGTATATCGTATCTACTGATTATCCAATATGAAAGCAAATGGAGACCTTTGCCCAATAAGTATTTGCTATATAAGAATAATAAGAACAGATCAATAAGTGGATTTAAAAAAATACTAAGTGCAGTATTTAATGCTATGAATGTTTAAATTTACTGATTATGAATATACTTTTAAATACAAGCCGGGAAAACTTAATACTAATGCTTATGCATTAATAAGAAATCCAGTAGAACCATTCTTGCATGCGGAGAACAATATAAATACTAGATCACTATTATTTAGAATTATGATGATGGGTTGGAAAAAAAAGGAAAAAAGGCAAACAAAATTATGAAGTCTATTGTTGCTTCTCAAATTAGTCATTGCTAAAAACCTTGAAGATGACGGTGGAAGTTACAGAACCAAAAAGCATAAGCAAATCAGAAGCAAATATCCCTTAGTTGGCCAGGGGCCCGTAATGACCCTTTGGTTAAAAAATAAGTAAGCAACAGCCAAAGTTATATCAAAGTGTGATTGCTTAAAGGACTCAAACAAGAACATTTCCATAACCACAGACATTATCTGCATCTTGATCAAATATATTAAGAAATGTCACTTTAAATTCATCAAAAGATTCCCGCTCATTAGAAGTTAATTTTTTTAATGAGTAACCTTAACATCACGCACTAGTTATACAAATGCAAAAGTCACCGGAATACAACCTTATGGATCAAAAAATAATGAAATGCCACAATAAACAGTCAGAGATATAATTAGGCTTGGTGAGTCATCAAGTACAAGTAAGTTTTTTGAAGACGGCTCGAGTGATACTGAAGAATCGGCCGAAAAAGATACACAATCACGAGTAGACGACTCTAGACAAGGTAGATTATTATAAGAATTGACTGAGACAGAAGTACACTTGAATACAGATACTAACTTACACTAAGACGCAACAACTACTAAGATCTTTAGTACATTTATTTAATTTATAAAAGCTTCAAACAATGACATTTTTGAAAACCAACTTGAAACTATGACAAGTTATATTGATGAGGTTTTTTATCAAGGAATACAATAACTAACAAAAAAATTATACCAAAGTAATCAAGAATATTTAGACAAGCCTAACAACGATGATAAACCTTAGCACGCTGATATGAATACTTTACTTGTAACTAGACTTTCTGAGAGAGATGAGCTGGGTCCCAAAATTAAAGACATAATAATCAAAGTAGACACCTATGACCCCGATGATTTTCGTAATTCTGTATTAGATAAAAGAATTGCAGATATGTAATGTTGTACAGCGGATTTTTGACTTTTATTTGATGAGTATGTCGTTTTAAAGAAATTACTAAATACCCTTTATACTTAGAAAAATACACCCTTTAATTCTAGTGCAGATATACTCACGAGTACTTCTATTATTGCAAAAACAGATGATCTAAAGCACTGAAGTTAGAACAAATAACAGAGTAAATTTTAGATAACTTAAATAAAAACAGCAATAATAAAACAAACTGCAATGCAAAAAAAAATCATCAATTTTAAGTGTTGCTCCTGATTTTATGCCACTATCGAACTTATACCATTTTTTACCAATTAATTAATACAAACATTAGTACAGGAATATGTACGTAAGTCTTAGTGACAGTAGCACTAGTACTGACACTATAAGATCGTGAATATAGCTTAGGAAATAACTAACGTAATTACTACCTAATATTGACTTACTTACAAGAGACACAATATAGCTCATCTTATTAGCAAAGACTGTCAAACAGTTACATATGTCTCAAGACTATTAAGATTAATAGGTGCACTGGACCTTAGTTATTCAAAAATTAAAAAAAGTAGTAGCTGGCCAAATATTAGCAACACTTTATGAAGGACGTAAAAAATTGTCAACCCTTATAAGTGAAGACCTGGATTAAAAGCAGAAATGTTATTTGTAACTTTTGATCAAATACCTACACAAATTACTGTCTGTTATAGAAAAGTTAAGTTTGCACCAATTTAAAACCGTAATGAAATAATACAAACATGACAGTCCTATTGGAGGACATATTCAAATAAATTAAACTCGTTGGAAAATGAGAAAACGACTTTATTGGCTAGGCATGAGAAATCATATTCTGGGTGACGTCTGACAATGCAGTCAATGTAAAGAAAAAAAGATTGAGCAGATGGAAACAAGATTTGATGAAGTGACTATAGATACCATCGGATTACTAGAGTGAGGTCATGATGCCGTTGCTGACTAGATCAGAACTAAATCTAAAACTCATGATAGCTAGAACAATATGCCCAAATTTTTTGCTTATACGTATTATATTAGTAAACATGCAGCAATAAATTTAAAACCCTGTAAACCCTGTAAACAAGTATTTAGAAAAAAAAAAAATTTACCATTTATAATACCTAAACATAAAAGGTTATAACTCCATACATTACATTTACAAGATCTTATTAAGTGATTTAAAGAAATGCTCATGGTGACAGAGAATCAACAAATGAGAATGTCGTTACAAGTAAAAATAAGATACTATAACATATAAAAACCTTTAAATGTTACACCAGGAGATCACATTAAGGTAAAAAAGGAATTATGATTCTATGAATTTTATTGATCCTATAATGAATCTCTAAAAGTCAGAACAGTTTTAGAAACGAATAGTGTATTTCCTAAAGTAAAAGGATAATGGAACCATACGGAAACCCAGAGAATAATTAATACTAGTTTTTTGATAATAATATGATAAAAAAATCATACTCTTTATGTCTTTCAGAGAAACAACAACAAGAAGCATTAAATTGTCTAATAGTGGTTGCAGGTTGTGCAGGTTTTAACCATGCAAATCATGGAAAATATAACATAGAACCACTTTAAATAAACCCTGGATTCCACTATGAACGACTTGGTATCACTAAAATTTAAGAAGCTGACCTTAGGATAGTGATGTGGCCTTATATTGAAAAATTCATATTTGAACACACACCTACTCAAGAATTTAGAGAACCTTTGATACTGCATCACACCGTTTGGTTTTTCTAATTGTATTTACAATATAGAAATAAACCATTTCCATATAAAGATAGTGTAACTAACAAATCTTAAAACAGCACTATTGAACATAATAAATACTGTGTAACCATAAAGCAAAGCCCAAAAAATACGAAGCAACTGAACCTTATGTCGACATTGGAGAGAATTGAAAAATTGCTACATCAACTCAATCTAGACCTGCTATTAAGACATGGAGCTTGTTACACCTTCGTTGTATGGCCCCAAAAGTTAAAAATATACTTACAAATCAATAATTATTTGATACTAGTTTTCTTTCGAGCAGAACGATTCTAAATAGTTTTCCTCACTCACATCACCAAAGAGTGACAATGATGTACAAAACATCAATTCAAAAAGACTTATGTCTTTTTTCCTAGCATATAAAAAAAAAAAAAAAAAAAAAGGAAAGAGAATTCTTGAACCATTTCTCTAAATTTAGTACTCAAAAATATTGTTATACCAGTAAAGATCAGTGGGAAAGATTATTCAATGGATATGTTAAAAACATAGATCCTGAAAGAGCTTTTCTAGCGTTGCAGAACGATGAACTCAAGGATCGCACGAGATACGCCAAATGAATTGACAGGAGTATAATATATAAAATGAGCAAAAAAGTGACTCATCCCGTATGTTAGTAAGTTAAGTAAACGACATATCAAAGACATGTTATTACATGCAGAAGACAACAGTGTACACGAAATTCAGAAACAATGTCAACCTTTATCAAAATCATCGATTTACGAGTTAAAATCAACAGTGGAAAAAAATAAACCAAATAATTCAACCATGCCATTTAAGGAGCTCCATTATAAAAAAAAAATACATCGATTCATTTAAAGATTTCAATTCTACGCTGCGTAAGACCAACAAGCTATTTCGAACTTAGTTAATAATCATAGTGTGAGTTTTTTTTCTTCTTTGCACTTTATTGTCTAGTTTGATTTTTAAGACTCATAATAGAAAATGTAAAATTTTATGTTTTGCTTATAAGAAAAAAAAAATGGTTGCTTTGCGATGAAAACGCATAATGTATCGTATTACAGTTGCATGTTGCTTTATATTAAAATTTGGTTTTTTTGTTTCCAATATTGAGTTGTAGCATGTATGAGTACTTTTTTTTAATTATATTGTGTTGTATTGTCAATTCGTAAATATTTTGACATAGCATTATAAGCAATAATTGTATCTATCAATGTATTCCCTGACCAACATCCGACTAGTCCGTAAACATAATCTTATTTTTATATTTACATTCAACACATAACCTTTGAATTATCACACTTATCAACAGCACAACGTATACAACAACAACATTTATACATGTACATCTATCAATCAATAATCGTCATTACACCCATCATTTACAAAATTCACGTTATTTACAAAATAACATTGATAATGGGTAAACAAAGCCCAAACATTGGCAAAGCAATGGCTAATAGACTCCAGTTTAATAAACTAATGCAGTGAAATTATAGTTGACTTATGCTAAAAGAGATACTCCAGTATTCCGAAATAGTGCAGTCTATAAAACAGGAACCCTATGCTTTGAGTTATTTGAGTTATAGGCTTGTGTTTCGTTTACTAACGAAGGCATAAGTTGTTGCTAACAGTTTAAGCGCATAACCAACGCTATAGGTACTATATGATTTACTACCTTGTTTATTAGATATAATGAGAAATCAGGCAACATCACCAACGTTTTTGATAAATAATAAATTAATCAGAATTCATAAAATTTTGGAAAATAAACGTCGGAAGCACATAGTCACTAAGATTCGGTCGATAAACATAAAATAAAGGAATCCTTAAACAATTTTGGTCTGATGCTACCTTAAAGGAATAGCTATGCATTACACCATACACCAGATTCAGTGCTGAACACTACTATCTACGAAATGCAACGGTTGAGGCAGCAACACTAAATGCAGCACTGACTAATAAAATAGAAGCGTTAAATAAATCATCAGCACAAAAAAAACAAATGCCACATAATGTCGGAACTCCAGTGCTTCGTAAAATTATAAAATTGCCTACGCCAGTGAAAATTCCTACAAAAGATTATGAAGAAGGAACTACTCCAATACTTTGATATGTGAGAGTGAGTCGTACCGGGACTACAATAAGCGTCTGTATGAGAACCCCATATAACCAATTGTATTACAGAATTTTCTTAACGTAATAGAGAATATATTTTTTCTAACTAAGTGACAAACATGGAAAAGCGTTCTCCTCGCTTATATAACATATGAAACGTCTAAATGGGCAGAAGACTTGCACCACACAACAGCATATTGTAAAACCCAGCAGCCAAAGAATGTGAAAGTTTAAAATACAGAGAACAAATAGGCAGCCAATAATGACGATGCTCCTAAAGACCGTGATCCACTTTGGAGGAACGTAGTATCTAATTTGCCACTCATTATCAATCTGGATATGACTTGTTAATGACTTTTGGCACTCTAAGCAATCTAAACTACTACCCACTTGTTGCTATATGCAATGATGAAAATCAATTGTATTTAAGTTTTGCTACTTATTGTAACAGAGAACTGACAGGAAGATTCTTTAGAGGAATGAAAATGTATGGGTCAAAGTTTTTATACAGGGATAGTTAAAAAAGCCGTGACACAAAATTGTATCGCAATATAGCGTGGACACTTTTGAAACAAAAGTAACCTTAAAATGCATAGTCTTTTGCGCACAACACAGACGAAACTTTAGAATACGGGCACATCATGCCAAAAATGTTAGCCTAGTCAAATACGACTAATACAATTAGCTTTGCCTGAAAACAGGTGTCACAGCAAACCTTAAAACACTTAACATATTAATCATTAACAAGAAAAGCCCAACGACCAAGCAAAAAAGGAAATACATTAAGAGTCACAAATCATACGGAGTCCTATTATCCTTCCGAAAGACGCATTCCCAAATAACTGTTATTATTCTCTAGAATAATTATTACTAATTTAAGTGTATTATAATACTTTATTTATTAAAAAAAAAAAAAAATGCAGAATAAAGAAAATAGACATCTAAATTGTTATACGTCTTTTTTTCTAGCTTCTATGTATATTTAAATATATTGCCAATAGAGGTTAACAATAATGTTAAGAATTTCAGAAGGTGAAAACTAAAAACTTTTTCTTAATTTTTAATTAAGTATTTATTTTACCATGGTTAGCTTTACTAATTAGTTTGTTGTAATATATATATATATATATATATATATATATATATATATACTTACCGAGGAAGGTGATTATTTTGAAAAGTGTAGGCTGTTAAGAGATGATTTATGTAAAGTTAAAAGTTTTTATTTTATTCTACTTTACATGATATTTGTTTTCTGAATGATGAAAGTTCAAGACTCTTAAAAGCGTCATATATAACAAAAGTCATCATCTAAGAAATCCGACCGTAAGCTTTATAGTTATTGGAAGTGTCAAGGGATAACCAAAGCGTTATTCTTTATTGTTATAATTAATTTAAAAAACTAGTTATAACAAATAGTGCAAAAATTCTTATAAGCTAATACTACGTAAAACTAATAATGCAAAAAGAAGTGGTGCTGAAGGATCATATAGAATATAACCAGCTAAAAAAAGGTACGTTGACATTCATTTTACAAATCCTAACACTATAATTTTTTTTCATTGAACAAATTAAGTGTGGGACAGTCTGCTGGCCCCGTGACCCGTCAGAGTTTGTAAGACCCAAATCCACGAAAATCTAGTTTTTACCGTATGATAAAGTTAATAATTACGATAATTTAACATGTATCATACTCAAGTATTTCTGCATCACACTGCTAAAGCCCATTAATTACCAATAACATTGGAAATGATGTTGAAAAAAAATCAAGGATGTCGCATGTTAGCAGCCATAGCAGCTTAGCACTCCCATCTGTACTCTTTTTTTTTGACTAGGGGACTGAACGGTTATAGTGCACATGTGTCAAAACACGGCCTACAGCTAGCATTTTAGTTTTTATAAGTTGTTTAACATTATTCTTTTTTAGTTATAAGCGTAGTTTTTAACTAATTATGCTTAATAAATCAATCTTCACTAAGAATCTCTTTATTTTATTACAGGAAAAAAGCTCATCCTCTAAAATGAAGATTTTTATTACTTTTATGCAGTGGGCACTTAAAAGTAGAGTTAAAATTTCATTCAATTTTTTTCCTTAAAGATAATTCATAACAATTGAATAAAGACCTCGATACTTTCACTTGCATGTAAATATATCTTTTCTGTTTAAAACGAAATTTTGTGTTATATCGAGCACCTTGAAGATTCAAATAATATAGAACTTTTCTCTTTATTTAGAACTCATTTCCCGAAGATAGTTCAGAGCTCAGAGCTCTTTGTAGCTTAGCTCGTTACATTGTTAAAAAACATTATGGACATTTCTTAGAGTGTCATACTGAGTAACATGGGTCATAGCTACTAGCATTTCGTGTTGAATCAGGAAATAAATAAATTAATAAACTAATTACCCATGATAACAAGAAAGAAGAAATTGTTGTAACAGTTGTAACAATAATACTGACACAAAATTACATGAGAATGATTAATTAGACTGTCACAACCTTACCAAGAGAGGCAATATGAAAAAAGTGAGACTAACAGAAGTTCAAAAAAAGAATCAGTCGTGAAAGGTGTACTTACTCCAGGTTGAAACAAAGTTCTATTAGCTTTTTTACATACATTTGCTACACACACTTATAACGTATAAAATAAAATATCAAGTTATGAAAATAAAAAATAAATTATAAAATATACTTATCATGTATAGAATAAATAACAAATTACTTACAGGACCATTTAAAAATAAATCAGATATTTTAGTATGAATTTGGTTCACGTACAGTAAAAAATATTGTTCGGTGTTCGCCCACTTCCTCCAAAATCAGGAAAGAAGAAATACGTAAATTGTGACTGTTTTAACACAACAGCAAAACTATTCTTATCAACCGACATATAATTTTGTAATAACATTTTAAAGTTTTACTGTAAAACTAATAAAAAACTAATGAATACTTTTCAATTTTTTAAGTAACATTTTATTGAACAAGTTTACATTCATATTTTCTCATAATTACTTTAAAATTGACATAGAAGTATAATTTTTTACGGTGATCGAAGGATTTTGGTTAAAAAAAGTTGTTCTTCGTCCTTTGTTACCATAAGTGTGTTATATCAATATATAATGAATCGTTCAAAACGTCTATTTTGTAAGAAACTTGATGACAAAAAAGTTAACGGTCGTCAAATTTTTCTACTAGTTACGTAAGTGGAAATAAAGCTAAAAAATTTAACAACGAACAATTAATTGTTAAATTAATAAATAAAATCAACTTTGAATTTTGACAAAACAGTTTTTTCCATTTTCCTAAAAAAATTCAATTGGGAAATAATCAATTGTTTCTCTACTGAAAAACATAAGATTGTATCTTTTATTTTGTTTTCGGGTGATAAGCTTAACAGCCACTCTTACAGCCAGTGCAAATCTGTACAATAGCGCGAGGTGTGGGAAGTAGGAAAAGACTAATGAGTCAAGCTGGACGTATACATATACTTTTAGAGGCCGCTGTAAATGTGTAGGTAGTCCTAACAATACGGAGCGTGGCGAGTAGGAGCTACTGGCCAAGTACAAGTGAAAGAGGCCGAATAAAAGAGAGCCGTCGGGTCCTTTGGTGCGTGCGCATAAAGATAGATAGAACTACCTGCGGCTATGTATATAGCATTACACATAGCTGTATTACTGTAGTGGGGTCAGAAAAAAGTCTTGGTACACTTTTTGCGGTCTGTCCTTTATAAGCTCAAAACTTATAACATGAGAAAAAGAAGCTTCGTTCCTTAGAAATTAAGCAAAATAAAGATAATTTTGTTTGTAAGAAGATCTATTTGTAACTTTGTAGCTGACTAATATATAACTTTGATAGTGATTTAACACAGTTACAGTTTCTTTGGCAGATCATAGTAAGATTTTAATAGAAATTCTGCAAGTTTTTTCTTAAAGGACAGTTCGTTAAACTTTTTATGAATTTCCTTCGTTTAGCTTCTCCACACTCTCACCACGCAGATTTCAAGAGAGTCCACCTACGCACCAGCCCCCACATGAGAAGGTCAAGGTCAAGTAGTGACGATCTTTTTGAACCCACCTTATGCACAAATTCTAGAAGATTGCAAATACGACGATTCATTAAAATTACCTACGTAATTTCTAAAAACCAACCCTACGTTAGAAACCAGACAGAAGGGACAACAAATTGATACTCATGTAACGCAAAATTTAAAATAAAATTATTTAATATGAAAATTAAAAAACAGGCACTAGTTGTTGCCGAAGTTGATGTCAGTTACAAAAAAAAAATCTTAATGTATCCAATAAATACTACATTTGTAACGAGATAGTTTTGTAAAACAACTGAGTCAGATCCAAATGCTGGCCACAGCCAGTATATCGACATGTGTGCACTGCAACTGGTCAGCCACCCAGTTGCAAGAGAGAGGTACAGATAAGAGCACTAAGCTACCTTATCTGTTAAAATGAGACTTTCTTTATTTTTTTGATTTTTTTTTAATGAAATTGATGAAATTTATCAGCAGTGTGATGCTGAAATAAATGGAGATAAAGTACAATTTTATTGCAATGAACAATTTAAATTATTAGTCTGTGATTGTGAAAAACATAAATTTCTTGTATCTTGGCTTGAGAATAAGCTATAGCATATTTTTTTTTCAATTCCTGTTTTTGTACGAGAAATCAAACGATGCGAAACATCAAAATTCACAAAAAACATTTTTTTTAATTATCATTATTACTATAATGTCACTACAATTATAACTAAAATCATAACTAGTCAAAATACCTTCTTAATCAGAAATGGAAAATTTGTATAAGAAAAAGACTCTTAAAAATCTATAATTGTATAATTGGACACAAAAAAATATTCGAAAGGCATATGTTAATAGTGTGATAGTAACAAATAAACTATCAATTAGTATATATTTAATAATATATAGGAAAGCCACCTTGCTAAAACATACCTTTCGATAAGTAAAAAAAGTAACTAAAGAAAAAAATTAGTAAATAAATATTGTCTAGTTGTAAGGTTTTTTTTGGCACAAAGTGTAACTGCCGCTTTACGCCCTCGGGTCACACTTTACGTCCTTGTTATTACTTTGGGCTCACGGGCAGAACAGTTTTTTGTACCCTCTGAGGCTAAATTGAGTTACTGGGCGTGAAGTATTACTACGGTTGCAGAATTGCACCTTGCGCTATCAGTAAGAAGAAAATCATACGAAACTTGGGCACCAATATACAACAACCACACCATCGTGTCGTATAGTGTGGAGGGAAAAATGTGCGAAGCACTTTAACAAGTGAATAGGATGAAAATGTAGTAACATGCAAAATCCACTTTTATTGCACATTTTCTTAAAGTCACCTAACTAAACTCCTCGATTCACACTTGTGTATACTAAGTCTATAAAAGTATAACTTTAGAAAATTATAATATATTATAAACTCAATAAAACTTAAAAAAGGTGTATTTTTCCGTTATGCAAGACAATAAAGAGTTTTTTGATTTAAATTTCCTTAATTATGGCAAAGGAGCAAGAAGACAGTAGTTTTATTATCGAATAAAGAGTTTGGCTTGTGAGTACAGTGTATATATATTATTAGGAATTATCACGTGAGAGCCTTTCTCTGTGGCTCAGGAATAGAGGAGGTACGAAGCAGGTTATTACATAGGTGGGCACTACCAAGGGAAGTGGGGATTCCCTTTGGGCAGATGGAAGTTTAAAAAACAGCTCGCTACTATAGTGTCCTCGATATCAATTGCTTTTGGCAGTGCAAGACTTGACTTAAGCTTGAGCCGTTAGATAAAACCACATATCTACCTGTATCATACAGCATGATATGTAACGGTGGCATTTCCCGAGAACCGCGTGTAAAGCGATTTTTTCTGACGCAAACCCCGTTGGAATTAATTTTTTAGGGTGAATAGCTTTTAAATAAGAGCCGATTAAAAATACGTTCCAAACTACCCCTCAATGGGGTTGGAAGGGTAGCACCCCCGCATCAACTCGTGATGTTGCCACATTGTCATTGGAGCTTAGTCAGTAAGCAGTTAGAACTATATCCATGTGCGCACGCAAGAGCGTCAGCTACTGCTGGTAACTTAAAGGTTGGATGTAAAAAGATAAGCATTGTCTGCTCTTTATGTTGTCAGCTGTTTGTCCACGCGCTTACTGTCTGTCTCACTCTCATACTGGACAAAAACCTCTTTGAATTTTTATACTTATAAGTAATGTTACCTTAAATTAAAGAAAAAGACCATATCAGTCGAGATTTTTCCGCTCTACACGATAGTATTGTTGCAAAAATAGTCGACCTCTCGGTCAAAAATATTGTTGTTAGGTATGTTTTGCTTGCGTTCCTGGGTATGCTATCTGTACACGATTTAGAACGAGTCCTTTCATGAATTGCAATAATCAAAGTATATTGAAGTTGATATTGCTCATAAAAATCAATTATTTATCATCCAAATTTACGTGCTTTAAAATAATACGTTTTATAATGCTTCAAATACTATCTTATCATTTCATTAAAATTTATAGAGCATCTATTCGAAAAAATTATAAACTTTTCAGTGTATTAAATAATAATTTGAAAATTTCACAGTAATAAAATGTTTGGTTGATGTACATCTTCATTTAGTTAAAACCTAACCATCAATATAAATCGACACTGTGAGAATGAAAAATAGTTTACAACATACAGCCAATAAGTTTAATCGAAATAAAAAAGCAATTAAATCAAATTAAATAAGAAAACTTAAGTGTCGGAGAAGTACCCGCCAAGAACACGCCAAGTGCGCGGGAAGTACCTGCCAATTACCCAGGAAGTACCCGCCAAGTGCCCGGGAAGTACTCGCCAAGTGCCTGGAAAGTACCCGCCAAGTACAAGGGAAGTACCTGGAAAGTGCCTGGGAAGTCCCTGCCAAGTACCTGCCAAGTGCCCAGGAAAAACCCACAAAGTGCTCGGAAAGTCCCCACCAAGTGCCCGCCGAGTGCCCGGTAAGTACTCACCAAGTACCCGGGAAGTGCCCTCGAAGTACTTACCAAGTACCCAGGAAGTACCCGCAAAGTACTCGGGAAGTATCTGGGAAGTACCTGCCAAGTACCCAGGAAGTGCCTGCGAATTACTCGGGAAGTACCCCCCTAAGTGCCCCATCTGTACTGAAAGAAGTAGTGGTGCTTCAGCTCTGTGCATTATTCTGAATCATCGCTAACCGTCTGGGTAAAAACTTAGTTTTAAGAATAACATAGTCTCTTACGGGCCATGACACCTTTAACGTTTTTTAATGCATTAACGGATCTCTTATAACTAAGCTAGTTTTTTTTTTTTGTGATCAAGATTTGAGCAAGCAGTAATTTTTTTGCTGCTTTTTAAAAAAAAAAGTGGTCCTATTATAAATGTATGTGCTTTACTGAGTTAGCATAACAAATTTTTCCCGTTGGTGGAGCTATTTCTAAGTGTTGCATGGAAATTATAACACGAGTGCATCATACATTATGGGCTTTTTTTGCAAATGCTGCCAGCAGTTAAGTTACGTAGTTTATTTTAACGCCGACAGGCAGCGCTACTGCCAACGTGTACTAACTGTCAATGTGTTCTAAATGTCAACAAACTTCGGTTTATAATTATACTCCAATGCTACATCGATATTTCAGAGTTTGTTTATATGCTGAACGTACCAACAGTAACAGTTAGAACGGGTTGACACTAGCGCCACCCGATCATGGGCGTACCACGACCTACGTAGCTTAACTGCTGGCAGCATTTGCGGAATACAGCACGGGCTTTAAATTAAATTTTTTTTTGGGTACTGTAAACGCATGTATGTGACACTTAAAATAAGATCATTCTGAGTTGAGAATTTGTTTCATTCATTCTGGCATACCCAGAAACGCATGCAAGACATACCTAACAACAATATTCTTGACCGAGAGGTCGACTGTTTTTGCACACATACTATTGTGTAGAGTGGAAAAATCCCTACTGATATTGTCCTTTACTTTGTCTTGGGGTAACATAACTTATAAGTATAAAAATTCAAAGATGTTTTTGTCCAACATGAGAGTGCGAAAGACAGTAAGCGCGTGGGCAAACAACAGACAACATAAGGAGTAGACAATATTTACCTTTTTACATCTAACCATCAAGTTACCAGCAATAGCTGACGCTCTTGCGTGCGCACATGGATATAGTTCTCACTGTTTACCAACTAAGCTCCAATGACAATGTGGCAACATCGTGAGTTAATGCAGGGGTGCTATAGCCTTTTGAAACCATTTAGGGGTAGTTTGGAACGTATTTTTAATCGGCTCTCATTCAAACGCTATTCGCCCTCAAAAATCAATTTCAACGGGGTTCGTGTCAGAAAAAATCGCTCTACACGCGGTTCTCGAGAAATGCCATCGTTACACATAATGCTGTTCAGTTAATCGAAGGAAATATAACAACCGTATGCTTTCATTTTTTTTTTTTTTTTTTTTGGTAGAAAAATCTTCTTTCACGACCTTAATAACAAACTTACTTTAAGTTACCAACGAATTCATCACAACACTTATGTAGTGAATCAACCAAAACATAAAGTGTGGTTAAATGAGGATAACTCAAATACGCTTAACATAAAGAAAAATTTTATAACTATCTATTTGTTTCAGTATTAAATATTTTACAAGATTATTTTTCAATTAATTAACGTGTGTAGTCATTGCTTGTTTAAAAAACTAGCAAGAAAAGGAGCATTGATCAATCACTGGTCACATATCACTGGTCACATATCCTTGTGTCAAGAATCATTACTACAGAATTGTCACTGTTTAACTTACGTAATTGTTCTACTTTGACAGCGATTTGCAGCGAATAATTATTTTATAGCTTTTGTATACTAATTGTTTCGTAAAAAACTATAAAGAGTATTGGTTAAGAACTAAGTCCAGTAGAATTACGACGGAAGTTATTGCAATACATTTTTTTTACAACAATCCCCTAGTACTTACATTGGTAACACTTTTGAGACGTACAAACGAGTAACCTTACTTTAATGAATATGCAGTATGTATATTAAATTTATTAGTGAATTTACTGTGCTTCCTGATTAACTTGTTAATTAGCATTATTAAATAATAAAATGTTTGCTTAGCAAGCATTGACAAATCCCAACTTATCTCTTTTTAGTATTTAAGTGGATAAAATACGTTTTCGGAAAAGCAAGTGTCTCGTGGCGAGAGAGTCGCAGGTGACTCGCTCGCCTAGTTAAAAAATAAGGAAAAGGAAAACAAATAAAGACACTGCGTTTCTTTGAGGGGAAAAAACCTTGCAGTAAAAAAAACCCCTTTTATTGAAGAACACAACTAAATTTACATACACTTGACTCGACTACGAATTAAAACACGCACGCACGCACGAAAGCCGCGAATTACAGCTGTTCGGGTTTGAGACGCTATCGGATACACAATAAATTGACTACACTAATACTATGTCGACGAGTGCACTCGCGAGAAACGCCGGTAAAGGCCCAGAGAGATATGATTGCCGTGTCAGGGCAAATTAAGTGTGTTATTGCCGTGTCAGGGCGAATTGAATATGATTTAGGTATTGCCGTGTCAGGGCATATTGAGTATGATTTGTATTTGAGGCAACGGAGCTCCGCACGCACTAAGGTGTCTCAACAGACTGCTTCAGCCATGCACGCAGGCACGCGAGCGTAACGACCTAAGATGGCGGCGGCGCACAAGCGTGCGCCCCGTGAATATGTATATATGCTTGTAAGCTGACGAAGCAATGACGGGTCATCGCATCGTCAGCCTTATGAAGGCATGTACGACTGTACATACTCCGGGCGAGAGCTGCGAAATGACGTTGAATATAACTTAATATGAGCAGAATGTTACTATTAACATATTTGAATTTGCATTGGCTTTACATCGAATGGTAATGAATGTGAGTTAACAATTTGACATAAATAAACTCAGTCTCTCGCTCGAAGTATCTTTGATTTATTTGAATTGTTTGATGTAAAACATAAGACTAATGAATAACTAAACAGGCTAATTTTTAAGCGCTCTAATCTAATCTATTTAAAGTCTTTGATTTAGAATTATTGTGATCAACATTAAGCTTTGAGCAAAACATAAATAAAATAAATGAATGGGGATAAATTATAAGAATATTGACTAGTTCACTTAACTAGAACGCATTTACATGTTAAGTTGTACTAAATCTACAAATTACAATCAATCTTAGTAAGTCTATGACTAATCTTGACAATCGGTCGAGTTTCCTTTGGAGTGACTAGAACCAGTGATTAAATTAAAAAATGAACAGTAATTGAAACAACGACTAAGTTAAAATTATTAATGGAACTAATTCGCTTCGCAAAATTTATCTCATACGTAATATGCAAGTTAAATTTAGGAAATCGGTAATAAACATAAACTAGTAATATTGCGTTTATAAACGCCCGTCGTGGTTTTGGCTTGAGCTACTCGCGCGATGCCGTCGTTCCCAGGACACACCTCAAGAACCACACCCAGCGGCCACCGCCCATGTGGAATTATCTTTTCGATGAGAATAACGACCGCACCAGGTTTGATTTCGCCAGAAGATTTATGCCATTTTTGACGGATATTGAACTCATTGAGATAGTCAGTATGCCAACGATTCCAAAAGTCCTGTCGAGCCTTAGTTATGAAGTTCCGGGTGGATAGACGATTATTAGGAACTGAAACAAGATTTTTCTCGGGTAATGTTTTAAAAGACCTTCCTATAAGTATTTGAGCAGGTGTTAATGCTAGAGGGTCATTAGGATCCGCGGAAAGAGTGCATATTGGTCTTGAATTTAGAATAGCCTCAATCTCAATGAGTAAAGTTTGCAATTGTTCGTATGTGAGAGTCTGATTTTTCAGAATGCGTTTTAAATGGTGTTTAAAACTCTTTACCGCAGCTTCCCAAAGACCGCCGAAGTGAGGTGATAAAGGCGGGTTGAAATGCCAAGTTATGCGATTAGAAAGTGCGTCATTTTTGATTTGGTTTTCATATTCGGGTGTTTTAAATAAGTCATCAATTTCTCTCAATTCATTATTGGCTCCTACAAAATTTGTCCCATTATCTGAATATACGTGCTCGGGTATTCCCCTACGACTAATAAACCTACGAAAGGCGGCTAAAAAACCTTCCGTAGAGAGATCATGTGCTAGTTCAATGTGAACCGCTTTGGACATCATGCATACAAAAACACATCCATACACCTTAAGGGTTGTTCTACTTCTAAACTGTTTTTCCTTAATATAAAGAGGTCCAAAGAAGTCCACACCAACGTGACTAAATGCTGGGGCTTCAATTACGCAAGCTGCGGGTAAATCAGCCATTTGGGCCTGTAAGGGTTTAGGTTTGGTACGAATACAATCCACACAGTGTCTGATATATTTTCTAACTTGATCTCTACCATTAATTATCTAAAAGCGTTCTCTGATTAGGTAAAGAGTGGATTGTATTCCTCCGTGTGAATTAGATTGATGGTATTGTCGAATAATTAAATCGGTTACGTGATGTTTGCTTGGCAGCAAAACTGGATGTTTTTGATTGTAAGCAAGTTGTGCATTTTTCAATCGACCACCCACGCGCAAGAGTCCATCGTTATCTATGAATGGATGTAAATTGTCGAATCTGGTAGTTTTTCGATAAGGAACATAAATTTGCCCAGACTCTGTGTCGTGAGCGGTCAACAGACGTTTTACCTCAACAGGGAAATTTTCGTGTTGTATACTACGCAGTAATTTCAGCTCTGCTTCTCGTGCTTCTTCAACGGTAATTGGTAATCCTTTGTTAAGTTTTGTGCGCCATCTTAAAATTAAAGCTATAGTTTTAATAAGAGTCTGGTATGATGAAAAACGAGAATAGATCTCAGACACTGAGTTTGTGGTTAGAAGGCAGAATCGTTGTTTGAACCCAGAGTCTTCTCGACTTGATATCTCCACACTGGGTGGCCAGGTGTTCTCTGCTTGGGACAACCAACTCGGACCTGAAAACCAAGTGTTATTTAAGAGAAAATCTGCAGGGAGTTGACCCCTGGATAACGCGTCTGCTGGATTGTCATCTGTTCGCACATGTTTCCACTGGACCTCAGCTCCGATAGTTTGAATATCCGCAACCCTGTTTGATTCAAAAGTTCTTAATAAGTGGGGAGCCTTGCTAATCCAATGCAGTGCGATGGTAGAGTCGGACCACAGCACTACCCGATCGACATGAAGCTCGAATCGAGATCGCATAGTAACGTATAGTTTTTTGAGTAAGGATGCGGCAGATAATTCCAATCGAGGAATAGTCATATTTTTGAGAGGAGCGACGCGTGATTTTGCACATGCAAGTCTTACCAACACTTTGCCCTTTACATCTATGGACCTGAAATAAATACATGCTCCATACCCACGTATGCTTGCATCGCAAAACCCGTGTATCTCGACTCGTGCAAAGTTTTGAATCAAGATGTGACGATCAATCGAAAGTTTTTCTAGCAGATGTAGTTGTTCTGCAACAGTGGCCCATCTGGTATGAATTTCCTGGGGCAGGGACTCATCCCATGTGATTTTAGATTTCCAGCAATCTTGAATTAAGACTCTGGCATATAACGACACTGGGCCTACCAATCCAAGCGGGTCAAAAATTTTAGAAATTTCAGATATGAGTTTACGTTTAGTGCAAGTGTCTTTAGGATCAATTACTTGAACCTTGTATTGAAGTTTGTCATGTTGAGAATTCCAAATGATTTCCAGCGTTTTTTGAACAGGATTTTCCTTTATCAAACAGTCTAAATCAAAGAATTTCTTATCAATGTTGTTAAGAGCAGCTTCGTGATTAGAGGCCCATTGTCGTATCGTAAATCTGCCTCGACTCAACAGCTCAATCACTTCATCACGTATCTGAATAATCTCACCGAGAGTGTCAGCTCCAGTAATGAAATCATCCACATACAAATCTCTGAGGAGTATTTTACTAGCTCGTGGTGAATTTGATGCTTCGTCGTTGGCGAGCTGCTGAATTGTGCGTATGGCTAAAAATGGGGCTGATGAAACGCCAAATGTTACGGTATTCAGTTCATAGGTTCTGATTTGGTGGTTATGGTACCATAGTACACGCTGATATTTTCGATCATCGGGATGTACGATAATCTGCCTATACATTCGGGCTATGTCGGCTGTAATGACGTATTTGTGGGCTCGGAATTTCATTACATGTTCAAATATTTTGTCCTAGATGGTGGGACATACTAGTAAAACTTCATTAAGTGAAATTCCTGTGAAAGTCTTTGCCGAAGCATCAGAAACTACTCTAAGCTTGGTGGTCTCGCTAGATGGTTTTATTATGGCATGATGAGGAAGATAATAACCTCCTACAGTGTCGTTAGCTAGTAACATATGATTGAGGTCGATATATTCTTGCATCACTCTTTCATTCTCTACTTTAAAATTGGTATTTACCTTAAATTTTCTTCCAAGTGAATAAAAACGATTTAATGCTTGAGAACGAAATTCTCCTAACTCAAATTTATTGCAACGAAAAGATAGCCGCACGATGTATCGACCTGTAGGGTCTCTTCGAGTATTATTGACAAAATTTTTTTCACAAGCTATCTCATCGCGAGACTTTGAGGGTTCGGTGTCTATCTCTTCGACTAGCCAGAATCTTTCTATCATGGTATCTAATTTTACTACATCACAAGACGCCTTTCTTGAGGTTGATATGTTGTCTGAGCCTCCTGCCACTATCCAACCTAAACAAGTTTTCTGTAATATTATGTTAGTCGTATTATAAGTGATATTTAATTGTCCTACAGCTAATACTGCTAGGGTAGTGCCTGAGGACAATAATATGTCAACTGCTTGAGATATGTGAAATTTAGAATCTGCTAGTTGTATATTTTTTGGAATGTGATATAACTCACGAGGGAAAATTTCATCTGGCACGAGGTTAGTGATTTTTGAGACAATAAGGAATTCTTACTCTTTTTCAAACTTGGTGTGATTGGATTGAAATTTAAGCTTAATGCATTTTTTGGAAATAGTGCATAAGTCATCAACAGCTCCTATTGAGACTGAACAGTCTCTAACAGGTAGCTTTAATGACTCTGCTAAATTAGAAGTGATCAAGTTGACAGTAGAACAAGAATCTAACAACGCTTGTGCCGAGATGAAATCACCCTTGAGATTTTGTACCTGTAAGATGGCTGTCGGCATAAGCTGTGTGTGTAGTGAATGTGCTGATGATGCTAATGAGTACTGGTCTAGTCATGTTTTTGATGTAATTGATTGTTCCCTTTCAGTTTTTTGGGTCGCAGGAGTAGGAGTGTTTGGTGTTTCTTTGGTCTGTTGTTGAGATGTTGTATTTGATTTCTTGTCTGCATGTAGAATGGTGTGATAATCCCTGTTACACTTTCTACATCTACTTTCGTTTTCGCAAGGTAGTGGATGAGAGCGCAAACAGTTACGGCAGATTTTGTTACTCTTTACAAAATTCCACCGCTCCTAAAGAGCAAGGTTATTAAATGCTGGGCAGACATAAAGCCGATGAACTTCGTTACATTTAAGACAATTTAGTGAAACATTTCTCACTAAGGAGCGAGCATTAAAATTAATGGGAGTTCGCTTGGCCTTCTGGGAGGATTGAGAATTGTCAGAGGGTCGCTTTCTATTGCTAGCTGATGGTGTTGAAAACTCCTGCTCTATTGCTTTAAGGTTAAAAATGTTGGTTGCTACAAATTTATAAAATTCATCTAACGTCGGGAACTTGTCTAAAGCTAGGGTTTCTTGCCATCTTCTACGAGTTGTTATGGGGAGACATTTAACTAAACTTCTCACTACAAATTCATGATGGATGTTAACGCCTAGCTGCTCTTAAATGCTCAAGTGTTGTTTAGCATCATCTATTAATTTGGATAAATCTGCTGCTGTTGCCTTACCAACAGGGGGGAGACTCATAACGGCATCAATGTGTCTTTCTAATAAAAGCCTTTTCTGATCATAAAACTCATTTGAAACGTTCCATGCCTGTGTGTAATTTTCTGCAGAAATGTGAAAAAATGCTACCTTGCTCAGTGCCTCACCCCTCAGTGAACCTTTCAGATGAGCAAGTTTTACCATATTACTAATGTCAGTGCGTGAATGAATTAAATCAGTAAAAGAGTTTTTGAAAGACATCCAATCTTCATGGCTGCCACTGAAAGGTGGGACACTGATCGTTGGAAGCTTAGGGGCTTCATGTCTCTCAATGATGGTGGTATTGGTGATGCTACTGTTAAAATCAGGTTGATTCATTTGTTTGATTTTGGAAGATACCGTGTAATACGTCATTTCAGCCGAGAAAAACTCATCAAAACAAGGGTGATTAGGTTGATTGAGTGTCAATTCATCGCAATATCGGACGCAATCCTGGTGTATTTTTTGTAGGTCTGCGAGCCACAGGCCCGCATTGACGGAGTCAACAGAAGAGCTATTTAAAAGGTCATTTAAATTTTGCACTTTATAGGAAAACGTTTGCAGCTTCTGCACGAGGTAGTCAATGCGTGCCGCAGACTTTCGGGACATGATGCTGAAATTTAATTAACACTTAGGGTGTACAAAAACTAAATGTGATTATCAAAATGCTAAGATAAAATTAAGTCAAGTTAAGGACGTCACGCGTTGATCGGCGTACACACCATGACTGCCTGCGGCTCACCACATTACATGGAAAAAGGTACAGACAGAAGGAGGGCTCAAACACGAGGCACCGGCCGGCCAGGTTCGGCACATAGTGCGCTGTGCCGGGAATACCAACAATCAACACGCAACTCTACGCAATTCACGCCAGAGAGACCGAAAGAGAGGGAGAGAGAAAGAGAGAGAGGGACAGAAACAATTAACGTAAGTGTCCTCTTCTGAAACGCATGTGCAGAAGACAAAGGGAACAGAAATAGCAAATTCACTTATCTGACTGTGTGCGACGAGCGGCAGCTGGGCGGTGGTGTGACCGGGCGCGGGAACGGCGGCGTCGATGATGTTGACGGTGATGATGATCCTCGCGTGGCCAGCGGGATATGCTGCGCCCACGCGGGCGACTCTCGTCGTGTACGGCGACTGCGTGTACGCGCGCGATTTCTTCCACGACAGAGAGAGCTATAAGAAATCGCGACTCGCGTGCGCACGTGCGTGCAAGGATCACTCCCGGGTTTCGGCACTAAAATGTCTCGTGGCGAGAAAGTCGCAGGTGACTCGCTCGCCTAGTTGAAAAATAAGGAAAAGGAAAACAAATAAAGACACTGCGTTTTTTTGAGGGGAAAAAACCTTGCGGTAAAAAAAACCCCTTTTACTAAAGAACACAACTAAATTTACATACACTTGACTCGACTACGAATGAAAACACGCACGCACGCACGAGAGCCGCGAATTACAGCTGTTCGGTTTTAAGACGCTATCGGATACACAATAAATTGACTACACTAATACTATGTCGATGAGTGCACTCGCGAGAAACGCCGGTAAAGGCCCAGAGAGATATGATTGCCGTGTCAGGGCGAATTTAGTGTGTTATTGCCGTGTCAGGGAGAATTGAATATGATTTAGGTATTGCCGTGTCAGGGCGAATTGAGTATGATTTGTATTTGAGGCAACAGAGCTCCGCACGCACTAAGGTAACTCAACAGACTGCTTCAGCCATGCACGCAGGCACGCGAGCGTAACGACCTAAGATGGCGGCGGCGCACAAGCGTGCGCGCCGTGAATATGTATATATGCTTGTAAGCTGACGAAGCAATGATGGGTCATCGCGTCGTCAGCCTTATGAAGGCATGTACGACTGTACAGCAAGCAGCCACAGTAATTACAGTAACTATGTGAATAAAGAAATTAGTTATAAATATTTTATGCAAAAAAAGCATCTGCAAGTAAAAAGTTAAATATTTTCATTAAACTTTTTTAAATTATACTTTTACAATTCATAGTCAAAGTGTGCTTACCTTAGAATATATTTATGATAATCAGTATTATTAAAACACAATTAATAGATATAACTCCAATAGTGATTGGTACTAAAATGCAGTTAGATTCTTTAGTACTACTACTTTTTTACCTGAAAGATAATTTGTTGATTGACATCATTTAAAAGGAGTTAGGTTTTTTTTCGCTTGTAATGTCTTACTCCAGCGACAAACTTTTGGTACTTAAAATCAGTAAGATTGCTTAATCAAATTCTTTCTTGCTTTAGGGTTTGTCTTAGAACTGAATGAAACTTTAAAATAGTAAGGATTCCAATCGCCAATACTTTCTTGCCTACGTTAATATTTCCTTAATGTATAATACTAATAATCATATGGATTTCGAATAACTGATGCTTGATCACCCAAAAATCTATATTTTCAATTCATCATACTAAAGTACATAAAGTACACTAAGATCTTTCATTGCTAATGCTTGCTGATTAATGCAAGTTGATTATTAAATATACTAAAAAAACCTGATCATCACCAATACTTGCTTGCCTAAGATCACAATATAGATTATAATACCTAACGAGAGTTTGGTTTCATTAACCAATCTTGATAACTTTAAAATATATTTTGGTAATTTATTTTATTAAAACACCGTTAGCATTCTTACCGATAATGCTTGCTTTCAATAATACTGATTCTTACTCGGGTTACAAACTCTCAATGCTTGCTGACTAAAGAACATATTCTCTTATTTACTTATAGTTGAACACAATAAGTTACTAGACACTGATGTTTGCTAGCCAGAGAAAAAAAAAAGGTTCCTGATTATCAATGTTTTTTGCCTAAGGGCATATTTTAGGTATAGCTGAAAGCTGATGCTTGAAGGCCCAGAAATAGATTTTGTTGATTAAATACATTGCACTTGAAAGTATTTAAATTTTTTAATACTTAAACTTGATCGCCAAAATAAAATTTTTATTTATCAAAGAAAAATTTGGTCCCTAACTACTCTTAAAAACAAGTTTAGTTGCTAATCATAAAGTCTTGCTTGTCTTAATACACATTTTAAGATAAAAAATACGTGTAATTACTAAGGTTTCCAATTGCAAATGCTTGCTTAAGTAAGAGCACATTTCATTCATGATAGTAAAAAACAGTTAGAACATTATCCGTTAATGCTTAATTGCCAGGAAAAATTTCTGGCTTGTAAACGATACTTGTACTTTGTAACTTATTTAATTTCTGATATATTCTGTGCTCATTTAAATAATAAATATTACTGTAAATCAGTTGAGTTGTTAGTGGCAAAATCTTGCTTTTCCAGAGATAGATGTTATTGATTAATACCACTTGAAAACAGTAAAGTTCGTCATTTCTTAAGCTTTCTCTATATGGGACATTTTATTCATTAATAATACTTGAAAAACAGTTAAGTCACTATGTCTAACACTTGTGTCTGAGAATACGTTTTTTTAATTATCTCTCCTGAAACACAGTCCAGTTTCTAATTGCTAAAACTTGCTTGACTGAAGACACATTTTGGCAATTCAAAGTGTTCAGTGATCCGTTAGGGGCAAAATGTGAGAAAATTAATAAATACAAACAAAGCGTATTTAAATTTTCTTGCGTTGATTTATTAATGTGAAACATTTCGCTGACAATATGCGTCAGCCTTATCAGGCTACAAAATTAAAATTAAAAACACACAATGAGTAATCTGGAAGGCTCAAACACAAAAATACAATAAATTTTCTTGTACATTGTTACCGCAGGTACGCGAGAATTCGTAAGTTTGGTTTACTTACTCGTCACCTGTCGTGCTGTCGACTGACAATAAATTACAACAACAAGCCAGCGCCTATATAGGTGGAGCCGCAAAGGTAGACTATAAAGGGCGATGAACTCGATCGGGACATTTAAACTTTTGTCGTAAAGAAAGGTATGCTCTATTAAAGGAAAGCACATCCTCCTTTCTATTGATGTTGTGTTTGTCGAGTTTTATATAAAGCATTTCAAAAATTATTTTTTTTTTATAATTGGATTCTTTGTCAAGGATTTTTAAGTTATCCCAATTGAATTCATGGTCAAAAATGATTTGGTGTGCACAAACAACGGAATCGGGGTTTTACTTTTCAAATGTTCACTGATGCGGACCTCCACTGCCTGCTTTGTTTCA
Source organism: Copidosoma floridanum (assembly GCF_036245765.1). Lineage (NCBI taxonomy): Eukaryota > Metazoa > Arthropoda > Insecta > Hymenoptera > Encyrtidae > Copidosoma > Copidosoma floridanum. The sequence continues at coordinate 17,219,600 of NW_028321897.1, read as the reverse complement.
CCCCGATATGACGCAGGACAATTTTTACAATAAAACCTATATACTACATTTGTCTGTTTATGTTGATTCGTTGTATCTTTTCCTAAGCGGACGATATGCTGCAGTTTATTGTTAATAAGAGGGTAAGTGTGAATATTGTAGGGTTTTAACATGGTTGAAATTTTTTCGAAATTATTGTCAATATATGGTATGCCAATTTTGCAGAGAGGGTAGGTGTTTGTAGTGCTTCTGTTATGATTACTATATTTGTCAATCTGCTGTTTTTCTGTATTTTAATTTTCCATCATCTTTTCGTAAACGCGATTTTTTATGTATTATCAAAAACCTAAAAGTTGGTCTTTCACACCTCGATACGAACGATCGAGTAAAGACCGAAATCCGTGACAAATTATCTCAATATTTAGTTAATGCTTGTAAACAAAAGCCAGCTATTTCTAGAAAGGACCATTAATACGCAAATAATTTAAAATCAACAAAAAATTTTCGAAACAAAAATCCCGATATATCTTTCACCTCTGCTGACAAAGGCAACGTTACCGTTTGTCTCAAAAAAAGTGACTATACGGGAAAAATGCATAATTTACTGTCTGATAAATCGACGTATAAAAATTATTTTTAAAAACCCATTAAACTCTCTACAAAAGAGAACCTCTAACATTTTAAAAAATCTCAACTCCAACGGCTTCCTTTCTAGAACATACCATTCGAACGCTTTGTCGCTCACAGATACAACTCTAGCGAAATGTTATGGCTTGCCAAAAATTCACAAGGTCGATGCCCTTTACGTCCTATCGTCTCTCTTATCGATAGCGCTACATATTTTCTAGCAAAAGTAACTTACGATGAACTCAAGAAGTCAGTCAACGTTTTAATATAACACATTAATAATAGCTTTGAATTCAAAAACAAACTAAAAAATATAAAACCCACAACTAATTATAGACTAATGTCTTTAGATATTAGCTCCCTATTTACAAATATTCCTCTAGAGTTGGTACTACTGAGCATCGATCGACGTATTGTGACCATAATGAATAAATGTCTAATTCCGGTTAATGAAATTCGACAATGTACAGAATTTTTGTTTAATAATACTTTTTTTACTTTTGACAATATTTTTTATCAACAAATTGTCGGCACGCCAATGGGTTCTCCTATTTCACCTTTGTTTGCTGACCTTGTAATGGACAACCTGGAAAATGATTGTCTCTTCATCTTTAAAAATAACTATAATATTATTACATCTTTTTATTTTCGTTACGGTGATGATGTATTACTTTTTATTAATGTTAACCATATTGACCAAATTTTAAATATTTTTAATTCATATCATCGCAAACTACAATTTACACATGAAATGGAGATTGACAAAAAACTCAACTTTTTAGACTTGACGATAATAAGAAATTCTAAGTATAATAATTTTGACTGGTTTAAAAAACCTACTTTTTCTACACGAATCTTGAATTATTTTTCTGGTCATCCAGTTAGCAATAAGAGAAATATTGTTTTCAATTTGGTTGATAGGGCGACCTTACTTGCCAGGACACGTTTTCACGGTGTGAATATTGCTAGGGTGAAAAACCTGTTAATAAAAAACAATTACCCTTTTAACTTTATTAATCAAAACATAAAGGTCAGATTTAAAAGACACAAATATAGTGATCATAACAGAAGCACTACAAACACCTACCCTCTCTGCAAAATTGGCATACCATATATTGACAATAATTTTGAAAAATTTCAACCATGTTAAAACCCTACAATATTCACACTTACCCTTTTATTAACAATAAACTGCAGCATATCGTCCGCTTAGGAAAAGATACAACGAATCAACATAAACAGACAAATGTAGTATATAGGTTTTATTGTAAAAATTGTCCTGCGTCATATCGGGGTGAAACAAAGCAGGCAGTGGAGGTCCGCATCAGTGAACATATGAAAAGTAAAAACTCCAATTTCCTTGTTTGTTCACACTAAATCAATTTTAACCATGAATTCGATTGGGATAACTTTAAAATCCTTGACAAAGAATCCAATCATAAAAAAAGAATTATTTCTGAAATGCTTTATATAAAACACGACAAACTCAACATAAATAGAAAGGAGGATGTGCTTTCCTTTAATAGAGCATACCTTCCTTTACTACAGAAGTTTAAATGTCCTGATCGAGTTCATCGCCCTTTACCGTTTACCTTTGCGGCTCCACCTATATAAGCGCTGGCTTGTTGTTGTAATTTATTGTCAGTCGACAGCACGACAGGTGACGAGTAAGTAAACCAAACTTACGAATTCTCGCGTACCTGCGGTAACAATGTACAAGAAAATTTATTGTATTTTTGTGTTTGAGCCTTCCAGATTACTCATTGTGTGTTTTTAATTTTAATTTTGTAGCCTGATAAAGCTGACGCATATTGTCAGCGAAATGTTTCACATTAATAAATCAACGCAAGAAAATTTAAATACGCTTTGTTTGTATTTATTAATTTTCTCACATTTTGCCCCTAACGGATCACTGAACACTTTGAATTGCCAAAATGTGTCTTCAGTCAAGCAAGTTTTAGCAATTAGAAACTGGACTGTGTTTCAGGAGAGATAATTAAAAAAACGTATTCTCAGACACAAGTGTTAGACATAGTGACTTAACTGTTTTTCAAGTATTATTAATGAATAAAATGTCCCATATAGAGAAAGCTTAAGAAATGACGAACTTTACTGTTTTCAAGTGGTATTAATCAATAACATCTATCTCTGGAAAAGCAAGATTTTGCCACTAACAACTCAACTGATTTACAGTAATATTTATTATTTAAATGAGCACAGAATATATCAGAAATTAAATAAGTTACAAAGTACAAGTATCGTTTACAAGCCAGAAATTTTTCCTGGCAATTAAGCATTAACGGATAATGTTCTAACTGTTTTTTACTATCATGAATGAAATGTGCTCTTACTTAAGCAAGCATTTGCAATTGGAAACCTTAGTAATTACACGTATTTTTTATCTTAAAATGTGTATTAAGACAAGCAAGACTTTATGATTAGCAACTAAACTTGTTTTTAAGAGTAGTTAGGGACCAAATTTTTCTTTGATAAATAAAAATTTTATTTTGGCGATCAAGTTTAAGTATTAAAAAATTTAAATACTTTCAAGTGCAATGTATTTAATCAACAAAATCTATTTCTGGGCCTTCAAGCATCAGCTTTCAGCTATACCTAAAATATGCCCTTAGGCAAAAAACATTGATAATCAGGAACCTTTTTTTTTTCTCTGGCTAGCAAACATCAGTGTCTAGTAACTTATTGTGTTCAACTATAAGTAAATAAGAGAATATGTTCTTTAGTCAGCAAGCATTGAGAGTTTGTAACCCGAGTAAGAATCAGTATTATTGAAAGCAAGCATTATCGGTAAGAATGCTAACGGTGTTTTAATAAAATAAATTACCAAAATATATTTTAAAGTTATCAAGATTGGTTAATGAAACCAAACTCTCGTTAGGTATTATAATCTATATTGTGATCTTAGGCAAGCAAGTATTGGTGATGATCAGGTTTTTTTAGTATATTTAATAATCAACTTGCATTAATCAGCAAGCATTAGCAATGAAAGATCTTAGTGTACTTTATGTACTTTAGTATGATGAATTGAAAATATAGATTTTTGGGTGATCAAGCATCAGTTATTCGAAATCCATATGATTATTAGTATTATACATTAAGGAAATATTAACGTAGGCAAGAAAGTATTGGCGATTGGAATCCTTACTATTTTAAAGTTTCATTCAGTTCTAAGACAAACCCTAAAGCAAGAAAGAATTTGATTAAGCAATCTTACTGATTTTAAGTACCAAAAGTTTGTCGCTGGAGTAAGACATTACAAGCGAAAAAAAACCTAACTCCTTTTAAATGATGTCAATCAACAAATTATCTTTCAGGTAAAAAAGTAGTAGTACTAAAGAATCTAACTGCATTTTAGTACCAATCACTATTGGAGTTATATCTATTAATTGTGTTTTAATAATACTGATTATCATAAATATATTCTAAGGTAAGCACACTTTGACTATGAATTGTAAAAGTATAATTTAAAAAAGTTTAATGAAAATATTTAACTTTTTACTTGCAGATGCTTTTTTTGCATAAAATATTTATAACTAATTTCTTTATTCACATAGTTACTGTAATTACTGTGGCTGCTTGCTGTACAGTCGTACATGCCTTCATAAGGCTGACGACGCGATGACCCATCATTGCTTCGTCAGCTTACAAGCATATATACATATTCACGGCGCGCACGCTTGTGCGCCGCCGCCATCTTAGGTCGTTACGCTCGCGTGCCTGCGTGCATGGCTGAAGCAGTCTGTTGAGTTACCTTAGTGCGTGCGGAGCTCTGTTGCCTCAAATACAAATCATACTCAATTCGCCCTGACACGGCAATACCTAAATCATATTCAATTCGCCCTGACACGGCAATAACACACTAAATTCGCCCTGACACGGCAATCATATCTCTCTGGGCCTTTACCGGCGTTTCTCGCGAGTGCACTCATCGACATAGTATTAGTGTAGTCAATTTATTGTGTATCCGATAGCGTCTTAAAACCGAACAGCTGTAATTCGCGGCTCTCGTGCGTGCGTGCGTGTTTTCATTCGTAGTCGAGTCAAGTGTATGTAAATTTAGTTGTGTTCTTTAGTAAAAGGGGTTTTTTTTACCGCAAGGTTTTTTCCCCTCAAAAAAACGCAGTGTCTTTAATTGTTTTCCTTTTCCTTATTTTTCAACTAGGCGAGCGAGTCACCTGCGACTTTCTCGCCACGAGACATTTTAGTGCCGAAACCCGGGAGTGATCCTTGCACGCACGTGCGCACGCGAGTCGCGATTTCTTATAGCTCTCTCTGTCGTGGAAGAAATCGCGCGCGTACACGCAGTCGCCGTACACGACGAGAGTCGCCCGCGTGGGCGCAGCATATCCCGCTGGCCACGCGAGGATCATCATCACCGTCAACATCATCGACGCCGCCGTTCCCGCGCCCGGTCACACCACCGCCCAGCTGCCGCTCGTCGCACACAGTCAGATAAGTGAATTTGCTATTTCTGTTCCCTTTGTCTTCTGCACATGCGTTTCAGAAGAGGACACTTACGTTAATTGTTTCTGTCCCTCTCTCTCTTTCTCTCTCCCTCTCTTTCGGTCTCTCTGGCGTGAATTGCGTAGAGTTGCGTGTTGATTGTTGGTATTCCCGGCACAGCGCACTATGTGCCGAACCTGGCCGGCCGGTGCCTCGTGTTTGAGCCCTCCTTCTGTCTGTACCTTTTTCCATGTAATGTGGTGAGCCGCAGGCAGTCATGGTGTGTACGCCGATCAACGCGTGACGTCCTTAACTTGACTTAATTTTATCTTAGCATTTTGATAATCACATTTAGTTTTTGTACACCCTAAGTGTTAATTAAATTTCAGCATCATGTCCCGAAAGTCTGCGGCACGCATTGACTACCTCGTGCAGAAGCTGCAAACGTTTTCCTATAAAGTGCAAAATTTAAATGACCTTTTAAATAGCTCTTCTGTTGACTCCGTCAATGCGGGCCTGTGGCTCGCAGACCTACAAAAAATACACCAGGATTGCGTCCGATATTGCGATGAATTGACACTCAATCAACCTAATCACCCTTGTTTTGATGAGTTTTTCTCGGCTGAAATGACGTATTACACGGTATCTTCCAAAATCAAACAAATGAATCAACCTGATTTTAACAGTAGCATCACCAATACCACCATCATTGAGAGACATGAAGCCCCTAAGCTTCCAACGATCAGTGTCCCACCTTTCAGTGGCAGCCATGAAGATTGGATGTCTTTCAAAAACTCTTTTACTGATTTAATTCATTCACGCACTGACATTAGTAATATGGTAAAACTTGCTCATCTGAAAGGTTCACTGAGGGGTGAGGCACTGAGCAAGGTAGCATTTTTTCACATTTCTGCAGAAAATTACACACAGGCATGGAACGTTTCAAATGAGTTTTATGATCAGAAAAGGCTTTTATTAGAAAGACACATTGATGCCGTTATGAGTCTCCCCCCTGTTGGTAAGGCAACAGCAGCAGATTTATCCAAATTAATAGATGATGCTAAACAACACTTGAGCATTTAAGAGCAGCTAGGCGTTAACATCCATCATGAATTTGTAGTGAGAAGTTTAGTTAAATGTCTCCCCATAACAACTCGTAGAAGATGGCAAGAAACCCTAGCTTTAGACAAGTTCCCGACGTTAGATGAATTTTATAAATTTGTAGCAACCAACATTTTTAACCTTAAAGCAATAGAGCAGGAGTTTTCAACACCATCAGCTAGCAATAGAAAGCGACCCTCTGACAATTCTCAATCCTCCCAGAAGGCCAAGCGAACTCCCATTAATTTTAATGCTCGCTCCTTAGTGAGAAATGTTTCACTAAATTGTCTTAAATGTAACGAAGTTCATCGGCTTTATGTCTGCCCAGCATTTAATAACCTTGCTCTTTAGGAGCGGTGGAATTTTGTAAAGAGTAACAAAATCTGCCGTAACTGTTTGCGCTCTCATCCACTACCTTGCGAAAACGAAAGTAGATGTAGAAAGTGTAACAGGGATTATCACACCATTCTACATGCAGACAAGAAATCAAATACAACATCTCAACAACAGACCAAAGAAACACCAAACACTCCTACTCCTGCGACCCAAAAAACTGAAAGGGAACAATCAATTACATCAAAAACATGACTAGACCAGTACTCATTAGCATCATCAGCACATTCACTACACACACAGCTTATGCCGACAGCCATCTTACAGGTACAAAATCTCAAGGGTGATTTCATCTCGGCACAAGCGTTGTTAGATTCTTGTTCTACTGTCAACTTGATCACTTCTAATTTAGCAGAGTCATTAAAGCTACCTGTTAGAGACTGTTCAGTCTCAATAGGAGCTGTTGATGACTTATGCACTATTTCCAAAAAATGCATTAAGCTTAAATTTCAATCCAATCACACCAAGTTTGAAAAAGAGTAAGAATTCCTTATTGTCCCAAAAATCACTAACCTCGTGCCAGATGAAATTTTCCCTCGTGAGTTATATCACATTCCAAAAAATATACAACTAGCAGATTCTAAATTTCACATATCTCAAGCAGTTGACATATTATTGTCCTCAGGCACTACCCTAGCAGTATTAGCTGTAGGACAATTAAATATCACTTATAATACGACTAACATAATATTACAGAAAACTTGTTTAGGTTGGATAGTGGCAGGAGGCTCAGACAACATATCAACCTCAAGAAAGGCGTCTTGTGATGTAGTAAAATTAGATACCATGATAGAAAGATTCTGGCTAGTCGAAGAGATAGACACCGAACCCTCAAAGTCTCGCGATGAGATAGCTTGTGAAAAAAATTTTGTCAATAATACTCGAAGAGACCCTACAGGTCGATACATCGTGCGGCTATCTTTTCGTTGCAATAAATTTGAGTTAGGAGAATTTCGTTCTCAAGCATTAAATCGTTTTTATTCACTTGGAAGAAAATTTAAGGTAAATACCAATTTTAAAGTAGAGAATGAAAGAGTGATGCAAGAATATATCGACCTCAATCATATGTTACTAGCTAACGACACTGTAGGAGGTTATTATCTTCCTCATCATGCCATAATAAAACCATCTAGCGAGACCACCAAGCTTAGAGTAGTTTCTGATGCTTCGGCAAAGACTTTCACAGGAATTTCACTTAATGAAGTTTTACTAGTATGTCCCACCATCTAGGACAAAATATTTGAACATGTAATGAAATTCCGAGCCCACAAATACGTCATTACAGCCGACATAGCCCGAATGTATAGGCAGATTATCGTACATCCCGATGATCGAAAATATCAGCGTGTACTATGGTACCATAACCACCAAATCAGAACCTATGAACTTAATACCGTAACATTTGGCGTTTCATCAGCCCCATTTTTAGCCATACGCACAATTCAGCAGCTCGCCAACGACGAAGCATCAAATTCACCACGAGCTAGTAAAATACTCCTCAGAGATTTGTATGTGGATGATCTCATTACTGGAGCTGACACTCTCGGTGAGATTATTCAGATACGTGATGAAGTGATTGAGCTGTTGAGTCGAGGCAGATTTACGATACGACAATGGGCCTCTAATCACGAAGCTGCTCTTAACAACATTGATAAGAAATTCTTTGATTTAGACTGTTTGATAAAGGAAAATCCTGTTCAAAAAACGCTGGAAATCATTTGGAATTCTCAACATGACAAACTTCAATACAAGGTTCAAGTAATTGATCCTAAAGACACTTGCACTAAACGTAAACTCATATCTGAAATTTCTAAAATTTTTGACCCGCTTGGATTGGTAGGCCCAGTGTCGTTATATGCCAGAGTCTTAATTCAAGATTGCTGGAAATCTAAAATCACATGGGATGAGTCCCTGCCCCAGGAAATTCATACCAGATGGGCCACTGTTGCAGAACAACTACATCTGCTAGAAAAACTTTCGATTGATCGTCACATCTTGATTCAAAATTTTGCACGAGTCGAGATACACGGGTTTTGCGATGCAAGCATACGTGGGTATGGAGCATGTATTTATTTCAGGTCCATAGATGTAAAGGGCAAAGTGTTGGTAAGACTTGCATGTGCAAAATCACGCGTCGCTCCTCTCAAAAATATGACTATTCCTCGATTGGAATTATCTGCCGCATCCTTACTCAAAAAACTATACGTTACTATGCGATCTCGATTCGAGCTTCATGTCGATCGGGTAGTGCTGTGGTCCGACTCTACCATCGCACTGCATTGGATTAGCAAGGCTCCCCACTTATTAAGAACTTTTGAATCAAACAGGGTTGCGGATATTCAAACTATCGGAGCTGAGGTCCAGTGGAAACATGTGCGAACAGATGACAATCCAGCAGACGCGTTATCCAGGGGTCAACTCCCTGCAGATTTTCTCTTAAATAACACTTGGTTTTCAGGTCCGAGTTGGTTGTCCCAAGCAGAGAACACCTGGCCACCCAGTGTGGAGATATCAAGTCGAGAAGACTCTGGGTTCAAACAACGATTCTGCCTTCTAACCACAAACTCAGTGTCTGAGATCTATTCTCGTTTTTCATCATACCAGACTCTTATTAAAACTATAGCTTTAATTTTAAGATGGCGCACAAAACTTAACAAAGGATTACCAATTACCGTTGAAGAAGCACGAGAAGCAGAGCTGAAATTACTGCGTAGTATACAACACGAAAATTTCCCTGTTGAGGTAAAACGTCTGTTGACCGCTCACGACACAGAGTCTGGGCAAATTTATGTTCCTTATCGAAAAACTACCAGATTCGACAATTTACATCCATTCATAGATAACGATGGACTCTTGCGCGTGGGTGGTCGATTGAAAAATGCACAACTTGCTTACAATCAAAAACATCCAGTTTTGCTGCCAAGCAAACATCACGTAACCGATTTAATTATTCGACAATACCATCAATCTAATTCACACGGAGGAATACAATCCACTCTTTACCTAATCAGAGAACGCTTTTAGATAATTAATGGTAGAGATCAAGTTAGAAAATATATCAGACACTGTGTGGATTGTATTCGTACCAAACCTAAACCCTTACAGGCCCAAATGGCTGATTTACCCGCAGCTTGCGTAATTGAAGCCCCAGCATTTAGTCACGTTGGTGTGGACTTCTTTGGACCTCTTTATATTAAGGAAAAACAGTTTAGAAGTAGAACAACCCTTAAGGTGTATGGATGTGTTTTTGTATGCATGATGTCCAAAGCGGTTCACATTGAACTAGCACATGATCTCTCTACGGAAGGTTTTTTAGCCGCCTTTCGTAGGTTTATTAGTCGTAGGGGAATACCCGAGCACGTATATTCAGATAATGGGACAAATTTTGTAGGAGCCAATAATGAATTGAGAGAAATTGATGACTTATTTAAAACACCCGAATATGAAAACCAAATCAAAAATGACGCACTTTCTAATCGCATAACTTGGCATTTCAACCCGCCTTTATCACCTCACTTCGGCGGTCTTTGGGAAGCTGCGGTAAAGAGTTTTAAACACCATTTAAAACGCATTCTGAAAAATCAGACTCTCACATACGAACAATTGCAAACTTTACTCATTGAGATTGAGGCTATTCTAAATTCAAGACCAATATGCACTCTTTCCGCGGATCCTAATGACCCTCTAGCATTAACACCTGCTCAAATACTTATAGGAAGGTCTTTTAAAACATTACCCGAGAAAAATCTTGTTTCAGTTCCTAATAATCGTCTATCCACCCGGAACTTCATAACTAAGGCTCGACAGGACTTTTGGAATCGTTGGCATACTGACTATCTCAATGAGTTCAATATCCGTCAAAAATGGCATAAATCTTCTGGCGAAATCAAACCTGGTGCGGTCGTTATTCTCATCGAAAAGATAATTCCACATGGGCGGTGGCCGCTGGGTGTGGTTCTTGAGGTGTGTCCTGGGAACGACGGCATCGCGCGAGTAGCTCAAGCCAAAACCACGACGGGCGTTTATAAACGCAATATTACTAGTTTATGTTTATTACCGATTTCCTAAATTTAACTTGCATATTACGTATGAGATAAATTTTGCGAAGCGAATTAGTTCCATTAATAATTTTAACTTAGTCGTTGTTTCAATTACTGTTCATTTTTTAATTTAATCACTGGTTCTAGTCACTCCAAAGGAAACTCGACCGATTGTCAAGATTAGTCATAGACTTACTAAGATTGATTGTAATTTGTAGATTTAGTACAACTTAACATGTAAATGCGTTCTAGTTAAGTGAACTAGTCAATATTCTTATAATTTATCCCCATTCATTTATTTTATTTATGTTTTGCTCAAAGCTTAATGTTGATCACAATAATTCTAAATCAAAGACTTTAAATAGATTAGATTAGAGCGCTTAAAAATTAGCCTGTTTAGTTATTCATTAGTCTTATGTTTTACATCAAACAATTCAAATAAATCAAAGATACTTCGAGCGAGAGACTGAGTTTATTTATGTCAAATTGTTAACTCACATTCATTACCATTCGATGTAAAGCCAATGCAAATTCAAATATGTTAATAGTAACATTCTGCTCATATTAAGTTATATTCAACGTCATTTCGCAGCTCTCGCCCGGAGTATGTACAGTCGTACATGCCTTCATAAGGCTGACGATGCGATGACCCGTCATTGCTTCGTCAGCTTACAAGCATATATACATATTCACGGGGCGCACGCTTGTGCGCCGCCGCCATCTTAGGTCGTTACGCTCGCGTGCCTGCGTGCATGGCTGAAGCAGTCTGTTGAGACACCTTAGTGCGTGCGGAGCTCCGTTGCCTCAAATACAAATCATACTCAATATGCCCTGACACGGCAATACCTAAATCATATTCAATTCGCCCTGACACGGCAATAACACACTTAATTTGCCCTGACACGGCAATCATATCTCTCTGGGCCTTTACCGGCGTTTCTCGCGAGTGCACTCGTCGACATAGTATTAGTGTAGTCAATTTATTGTGTATCCGATAGCGTCTCAAACCCGAACAGCTGTAATTCGCGGCTTTCGTGCGTGCGTGCGTGTTTTAATTCGTAGTCGAGTCAAGTGTATGTAAATTTAGTTGTGTTCTTCAATAAAAGGGGTTTTTTTTACTGCAAGGTTTTTTCCCCTCAAAGAAACGCAGTGTCTTTATTTGTTTTCCTTTTCCTTATTTTTTAACTAGGCGAGCGAGTCACCTGCGACTCTCTCGCCACGAGACACTTGCTTTTCCGAAAACGTATTTTATCCACTTAAATACTAAAAAGAGATAAGTTGGGATTTGTCAATGCTTGCTAAGCAAACATTTTATTATTTAATAATGCTAATTAACAAGTTAATCAGGAAGCACAGTAAATTCACTAATAAATTTAATATACATACTGCATATTCATTAAAGTAAGGTTACTCGTTTGTACGTCTCAAAAGTGTTACCAATGTAAGTACTAGGGGATTGTTGTAAAAAAAATGTATTGCAATAACTTCCGTCGTAATTCTACTGGACTTAGTTCTTAACCAATACTCTTTATAGTTTTTTACGAAACAATTAGTATACAAAAGCTATAAAATAATTATTCGCTGCAAATCGCTGTCAAAGTAGAACAATTACGTAAGTTAAACAGTGACAATTCTGTAGTAATGATTCTTGACACAAGGATATGTGACCAGTGATATGTGACCAGTGATCGATCAATGCTCCTTTTCTTGCTAGTTTTTTAAACAAGCAATGACTACACACGTTAATTAATTGAAAAATAATCTTGTAAAATATTTAATACTGAAACAAATAGATAGTTATAAAATTTTTCTTTATGTTAAGCGTATTTGAGTTATCCTCATTTAACCACACTTTATGTTTTGGTTGATTCACTACATAAGTGTTGTGATGAATTCGTTGGTAACTTAAAGTAAGTTTGTTATTAAGGTCGTGAAAGAAGATTTTTCTACCAAAAAAAAAAAAAAAAAAAATGAAAGCATACGGTTGTTATATTTCCTTCGATTAACTGAACAGCATTATGTGTAACGATGGCATTTCTCGAGAACCGCGTGTAGAGCGATTTTTTCTGACACGAACCCCGTTGAAATTGATTTTTGAGGGCGAATAGCGTTTGAATGAGAGCCGATTAAAAATACGTTCCAAACTACCCCTAAATGGTTTCAAAAGGCTATAGCACCCCTGCATTAACTCACGATGTTGCCACATTGTCATTGGAGCTTAGTTGGTAAACAGTGAGAACTATATCCATGTGCGCACGCAAGAGCGTCAGCTATTGCTGGTAACTTGATGGTTAGATGTAAAAAGGTAAATATTGTCTACTCCTTATGTTGTCTGTTGTTTGCCCACGCGCTTACTGTCTTTCGCACTCTCATGTTGGACAAAAACATCTTTGAATTTTTATACTTATAAGTTATGTTACCCCAAGACAAAGTAAAGGACAATATCAGTAGGGATTTTTCCACTCTACACAATAGTATGTGTGCAAAAACAGTCGACCTCTCGGTCAAGAATATTGTTGTTAGGTATGTCTTGCATGCGTTTCTGGGTATGCCAGAATGAATGAAACAAATTCTCAACTCAGAATGATCTTATTTTAAGTGTCACATACATGCGTTTACAGTACCCAAAAAAAAATTTAATTTAAAGCCCGTGCTGTATTCCGCAAATGCTGCCAGCAGTTAAGCTACGTAGGTCGTGGTACGCCCATGATCGGGTGGCGCTAGTGTCAACCCGTTCTAACTGTTACTGTTGGTACGTTCAGCATATAAACAAACTCTGAAATATCGATGTAGCATTGGAGTATAATTATAAACCGAAGTTTGTTGACATTTAGAACACATTGACAGTTAGTACACGTTGGCAGTAGCGCTGCCTGTCGGCGTTAAAATAAACTACGTAACTTAACTGCTGGCAGCATTTGCAAAAAAAGCCCATAATGTATGATGCACTCGTGTTATAATTTCCATGCAACACTTAGAAATAGCTCCACCAACGGGAAAAATTTGTTATGCTAACTCAGTAAAGCACATACATTTATAATAGGACCACTTTTTTTTTTAAAAAGCAGCAAAAAAATTACTGCTTGCTCAAATCTTGATCACAAAAAAAAAAAACTAGCTTAGTTATAAGAGATCCGTTAATGCATTAAAAAACGTTAAAGGTGTCATGGCCCGTAAGAGACTATGTTATTCTTAAAACTAAGTTTTTACCCAGACGGTTAGCGATGATTCAGAATAATGCACAGAGCTGAAGCACCACTACTTCTTTCAGTACAGATGGGGCACTTAGGGGGGTACTTCCCGAGTAATTCGCAGGCACTTCCTGGGTACTTGGCAGGTACTTCCCAGATACTTCCCGAGTACTTTGCGGGTACTTCCTGGGTACTTGGTAAGTACTTCGAGGGCACTTCCCGGGTACTTGGTGAGTACTTACCGGGCACTCGGCGGGCACTTGGTGGGGACTTTCCGAGCACTTTGTGGGTTTTTCCTGGGCACTTGGCAGGTACTTGGCAGGGACTTCCCAGGCACTTTCCAGGTACTTCCCTTGTACTTGGCGGGTACTTTCCAGGCACTTGGCGAGTACTTCCCGGGCACTTGGCGGGTACTTCCTGGGTAATTGGCAGGTACTTCCCGCGCACTTGGCGTGTTCTTGGCGGGTACTTCTCCGACACTTAAGTTTTCTTATTTAATTTGATTTAATTGCTTTTTTATTTCGATTAAACTTATTGGCTGTATGTTGTAAACTATTTTTCATTCTCACAGTGTCGATTTATATTGATGGTTAGGTTTTAACTAAATGAAGATGTACATCAACCAAACATTTTATTACTGTGAAATTTTCAAATTATTATTTAATACACTGAAAAGTTTATAATTTTTTCGAATAGATGCTCTATAAATTTTAATGAAATGATAAGATAGTATTTGAAGCATTATAAAACGTATTATTTTAAAGCACGTAAATTTGGATGATAAATAATTGATTTTTATGAGCAATATCAACTTCAATATACTTTGATTATTGCAATTCATGAAAGGACTCGTTCTAAATCGTGTACAGATAGCATACCCAGGAACGCAAGCAAGACATACCTAACGACAATATTTTTGACCGAGAGGTCGACTATTTTTGCAACAATACTATCGTGTAGAGCGGAAAAATCTCGACTGATATGGTCTTTTTCTTTAATTTGAGGTAACATTACTTATAAGTATAAAAATTCAAAGAGGTTTTTGTCCAGTATGAGAGTGAGACAGACAGTAAGCGCGTGGACAAACAGCTGACAACATAAGGAGCAGACAATGTTTATCTTTTTACATCCAACCTTTAAGTTACCAGCAGTAGCTGACGCTCTTGCGTGCGCACATGGATATAGTTCTAACTGCTTACTGACTAAGCTCCAATGACAATGTGGCAACATCACGAGTTGATGCGGGGGTGCTACCCTTCCAACCCCATTGAGGGGTAGTTTGGAACGTATTTTTAATCGGCTTTTATTTAAAAGCTATTCACCCTAAAAAATTAATTCCAACGGGGTTTGCGTCAGAAAAAATCGCTTTACACGCGGTTCTCGGGAAATGCCACCGTTACATATCATGCTGTATGATACAGGTAGATATGTGGTCTTATCTAACGGCTCGAGCTTAAGTCAAGTCTTGCACTGCCAAAAGCAATTGATATCGAGGACACTATAGTAGCGAGCTGTTTTTTAAATTTCCATCTGCCCAAAGGGAATCCCCACTTCCCTTGGTAGTGCCCACCTATGTAATAACCTGCTTCGTACCTCCTCTATTCCTGAGCCACAGAGAAAGGCTCTCACGTGATAATTCCTAATAATATATATACACTGTACTCACAAGCCAAACTCTTTATTCGATAATAAAACTACTGTCTTCTTGCTCCTTTGCCATAATTAAGGAAATTTAAATCAAAAAACTCTTTATTGTCTTGCATAACGGAAAAATACACCTTTTTTAAGTTTTATTGAGTTTATAATATATTATAATTTTCTAAAGTTATACTTTTATAGACTTAGTATACACAAGTGTGAATCGAGGAGTTTAGTTAGGTGACTTTGAGAAAATGTGCAATAAAAGTGGATTTTGCATGTTACTACATTTTCATCCTATTCACTTGTTAAAGTGCTTCGCACATTTTTCCCTCCACACTATACGACACGATGGTGTGGTTGTTGTATATTGGTGCCCAAGTTTCGTATGATTTTCTTCTTACTGATAGCGCAAGGTGCAATTCTGCAACCGTAGGAATACTTCACGCCCAGTAACTTAATTTAGCCTCAGAGGGTACAAAAAACTGTTCTGCCCGTGAGCCCAAAGTAATAACAAGGACGTAAAGTGTGACCCGAGGGCGTAAAGCGGCAGTTACACTTTGTGCCAAAAAAAACCTTACAACTAGACAATATTTATTTACTAATTTTTTTCTTAAGTTACTTTTTTTACTTATCGAAAGGTATGTTTTAGCAAGGTGGCTTTCCTATATATTATTAAATATATACTAATTGATAGTTCATTTGTTACTATCACACTATTAACATATGCCTTTCGAATATTTTTTTGTGTCCAATTATACAATTATAGATTTTTAAGAGTCTTTTTCTTATACAAATTTTCCATTTCTGATTAAGAAGGTATTTTGACTAGTTATGATTTTAGTTATAATTGTAGTGACATTATAGTAATAATGATAATAAAAAAAAATGTTTTTTGTGAATTTTGATGTTTTGCATCGTTTGATTTCTCGTACAAAAACAGGAATTGAAAAAAAAATATGCTATAGCTTATTCTCAAGCCAAGATACAAGAAATTTATGTTTTTTACAATCACAGACTAATAATTTAAATTGTTCATTGCAATAAAATTGTACTTTATCTCCATTTATTTCAGCATCACACTGCTGATAAATTTCATCAATTTCATTAAAAAAAAATCAAAAAAATAAAGAAAGTCTCATTTTAACAGATAAGGTAGCTTAGTGCTCTTATCTGTACCTCTCTCTTGCAACTGGGTGGCTGACCAGTTGCAGTGCACACATGTCGATATACTGGCTGTGGCCAGCATTTGGATCTGACTCAGTTGTTTTACAAAACTATCTCGTTACAAATGTAGTATTTATTGGATACATTAAGATTTTTTTTTTGTAACTGATATCAACTTCGGCAACAACTAGTGCCTGTTTTTTAATTTTCATATTAAATAATTTTATTTTAAATTTTGCGTTACATGAGTATCAATTTGTTGTCCCTTCTGTCTGGTTTCTAACGTAGGGTTGGTTTTTAGAAATTACGTAGGTAATTTTAATGAATCGTCGTATTTGCAATCTTCTAGAATTTGTGCATAAGGTGGGTTCAAAAAGATCGTCACTACTTGACCTTGACCTTCTCATGTGGGGGCTGGTGCGTAGGTGGACTCTCTTGAAATCTGCGTGGTGAGAGTGTGGAGAAGCTAAACGAAGGAAATTCAAAAAAAGTTTAACGAACTGTCCTTTAAGAAAAAACTTGCAGAATTTCTATTAAAATCTTACTATGATCTGCCAAAGAAACTGTAACTGTGTTAAATCACTATCAAAGTTATATATTAGTCAGCTACAAAGTTACAAATAGATCTTCTTACAAACAAAATTATCTTTATTTTGCTTAATTTCTAAGGAACGAAGCTTCTTTTTCTCATGTTATAAGTTTTGAACTTATAAAGGACAGACCGCAAAAAGTGTACCAAGACTTTTTTCTGACCCCACTACAGTAATACAGCTATGTGTAATGCTATATACATAGCCGCAGGCAGTTCTATCTATCTTTATGCGCACGCACCAAAGGACCCGACGGCTCTCTTTTATTCGGCCTCTTTCACTTGTACTTGGCCAGTAGCTCCTACTCGCCACGCTCCGTATTGTTAGGACTACCTACACATTTACAGCGGCCTCTAAAAGTATATGTATACGTCCAGCTTGACTCATTAGTCTTTTCCTACTTCCCACACCTCGCGCTATTGTACAGATTTGCACTGGCTGTAAGAGTGGCTGTTAAGCTTATCACCCGAAAACAAAATAAAAGATACAATCTTATGTTTTTCAGTAGAGAAACAATTGATTATTTCCCAATTGAATTTTTTTAGGAAAATGGAAAAAACTGTTTTGTCAAAATTCAAAGTTGATTTTATTTATTAATTTAACAATTAATTGTTCGTTGTTAAATTTTTTAGCTTTATTTCCACTTACGTAACTAGTAGAAAAATTTGACGACCGTTAACTTTTTTGTCATCAAGTTTCTTACAAAATAAACGTTTTGAACGATTCATTATATATTGATATAACACACTTATGGTAACAAAGGACGAAGAACAACTTTTTTTAACCAAAATCCTTCGATCACCGTAAAAAATTATACTTCTATGTCAATTTTAAAGTAATTATGAGAAAATATAAATGTAAACTTGTTCAATAAAATGTTACTTAAAAAATTGAAAAGTATTCATTAGTTTTTTATTAGTTTTACAGTAAAACTTTAAAATGTTATTACAAAGTTATATGTCGGTTGATAAGAATAGTTTTGCTGTTGTGTTAAAACAGTCACAATTTACGTATTTCTTCTTTCCTGATTTTGGAGGAAGTGGGCGAACACCGAACAATATTTTTTACTGTACGTGAACCAAATTCATACTAAAATATCTGATTTATTTTTAAATGGTCCTGTAAGTAATTTGTTATTTATTCTATACATGATAAGTATATTTTATAATTTATTTTTTATTTTCATAACTTGATATTTTATTTTATACGTTATAAGTGTGTGTAGCAAATGTATGTAAAAAAGCTAATAGAACTTTGTTTCAACCTGGAGTAAGTACACCTTTCACGACTGATTCTTTTTTTGAACTTCTGTTAGTCTCACTTTTTTCATATTGCCTCTCTTGGTAAGGTTGTGACAGTCTAATTAATCATTCTCATGTAATTTTGTGTCAGTATTATTGTTACAACTGTTACAACAATTTCTTCTTTCTTGTTATCATGGGTAATTAGTTTATTAATTCATTTATTTCCTGATTCAACACGAAATGCTAGTAGCTATGACCCATGTTACTCAGTATGACACTCTAAGAAATGTCCATAATGTTTTTTAACAATGTAACGAGCTAAGCTACAAAGAGCTCTGAGCTCTGAACTATCTTCGGGAAATGAGTTCTAAATAAAGAGAAAAGTTCTATATTATTTAAATCTTCAAGGTGCTCGATATAACACAAAATTTCGTTTTAAACAGAAAAGATATATTTACATGCAAGTGAAAGTATCGAGGTCTTTATTCAATTGTTATGAATTATCTTTAAGGAAAAAAATTGAATGAAATTTTAACTCTACTTTTAAGTGCCCACTGCATAAAAGTAATAAAAATCTTCATTTTAGAGGATGAGCTTTTTTCCTGTAATAAAATAAAGATATTCTTAGTGAAGATTGATTTATTAAGCATAATTAGTTAAAAACTACGCTTATAACTAAAAAAGAATAATGTTAAACAACTTATAAAAACTAAAATGCTAGCTGTAGGCCGTGTTTTGACACATGTGCACTATAACCGTTCAGTCCCCTAGTCAAAAAAAAAGAGTACAGATGGGAGTGCTAAGCTGCTATGGCTGCTAACATGCGACATCCTTGATTTTTTTTCAACATCATTTCCAATGTTATTGGTAATTAATGGGCTTTAGCAGTGTGATGCAGAAATACTTGAGTATGATACATGTTAAATTATCGTAATTATTAACTTTATCATACGGTAAAAACTAGATTTTCGTGGATTTGGGTCTTACAAACTCTGACGGGTCACGGGGCCAGCAGACTGTCCCACACTTAATTTGTTCAATGAAAAAAAATTATAGTGTTAGGATTTGTAAAATGAATGTCAACGTACCTTTTTTTAGCTGGTTATATTCTATATGATCCTTCAGCACCACTTCTTTTTGAATTATTAGTTTTACGTAGTATTAGCTTATAAGAATTTTTGCACTATTTGTTATAACTAGTTTTTTAAATTAATTATAACAATAAAGAATAACGCTTTGGTTATCCCTTGACACTTCCAATAACTATAAAGCTTACGGTCGGATTTCTTAGATGATGACTTTTGTTATATATGACGCTTTTAAGAGTCTTGAACTTTTATCATTCAGAAAACAAATATCATGTAAAGTAGAATAAAATAAAAACTTTTAACTTTACATAAATCATCTCTTAACAGCCTACACTTTTCAAAATAATCACCTTCCTCGGTAAGTATATATATATATATATATATATATATATATATATATATATATATATATATATATTACAACAAACTAATTAGTAAAGCTAACCATGGTAAAATAAATACTTAATTAAAAATTAAGAAAAAGTTTTTAGTTTTCACCTTCTGAAATTCTTAACATTATTGTTAACCTCTATTGGCAATATATTTAAATATACATGGAAGCTAGAAAAAAAGACGTATAACAATTTAGATGTCTATTTTCTTTATTCTGCATTTTTTTTTTTTTTTTAATAAATAAAGTATTATAATACACTTAAATTAGTAATAATTATTTTAGAGAATAATAACAGTTATTTGGGAATGCGTCTTTCGGAAGGATAATAGGACTCCGTATGATTTGTGACTCTTAATGTATTTCCTTTTTTGCTTGGTCGTTGGGCTTTTCTTGTTAATGATTAATATGTTAAGTGTTTTAAGGTTTGCTGTGACACCTGTTTTCAGGCAAAGCTAATTGTATTAGTCGTATTTGACTAGGCTTACATTTTTGGCATGATGTGCCAGTATTTTAAAATTTCGTCTGTGTTGTGCGCAAAAGACTATGCATTTTAAGGTTACTTTTGTTTCAAAAATGTCCACGCTATATTGCGATACAATTTTGTGTCACGGCTTTTTTAACTATCCCTGTATAAAAAGTTTGACCCATACATTTTCATTCCTCTAAAGAATCTTTCTGTCAGTTCTCTGTTACAATAAGTAGCAAAACTTAAATACAATTGATGTTCATCATTGCATATAGCAACAAGTGGGTAGTAGTTTAGATTGCTTAGAGTGCCAAAAGTCATTAACAAGTCATATCCAGATTGATTATGAGTGGCAAATTAGATACTACGTTCCGCCAAAGTGGATCACGGTCTTTAGAAGCATCGTCATTATTGGCTGCCTATTTGTTCTCTGTATTTTGAACTTTTACATTCTTTGGCTGCTGGGTTTTACAATATGCTGTTGTGTGGTGCAAGTCTTCTGCCCATTTAGACGTTTCATATGTTATATAAGTGAGGAGAACGTTTTTCCATGTTTGTCACTTAGTTAGAAAAAATATATTCTCTATTACGTTAAGAAAATTCTGTAATACAATTGGTTATATGGGGTTCTCATACAGACGCTTATTGTAGTCCCGGTACGACTCACTCTCACATATCAAAGTATTGGAGTAGTTCCTTCTTCATAATCTTTTGTAGGAATTTTCACTGGCGTAGGCAATTTTATAATTTTACGAAGCACTGGAGTTCTGACATTATGTGGCATTTGTTTTTTTTGTGCTGATAATTTATTTGACGCTTCTATTTTATTAGTCAGTGCTGCATTTAGTGTTGCTGCCTCAACCGTTGCTTTTCGTAGATAGTAGTGTTCAGCACTGAACCTGGTGTATGGTGTAATGCATAGCTATTCCTTTCAGGTAGCATCAGACAAAAATTGTTTAAGGATTCCTTTATTTTATGTTTATCGACTGAATCTTAGTGACTATGTGCTTCCGACGTTCATTCTCAAAAATTTTATGAATTCTGATTAATTTATTATTTATCAGAAACGTTGGTGATGTTGCCTGATTTCTCATTATATCCAATAAACAAGGTAGTAAATCATATAGTACCTATAGCGTTGGTTATGCGCTTAAACTGTTAGCCACAACTTATGCCTCCGTTAGTAAACGAAACACAAGCCTATAACTCAAATAACTCATAGCATAGGGTTCCTGTTTTATAGACTGCATTATTTCGGAACACTAGAGTATCTCTTTTAGCATAAGTCAACTATAATTTCACTGCATTAGTTTATTAAACTGGAGTCTATTAGCCATTGCTTTGCCAATGTTTGGGCTTTGTTTACCCATTATCAATGTTATTTTGTAAATAACGTGAATTTTGTAAATAATGGGTGTAATGACGATTATTGATTGATAGATGTACATGTATAAATGTTGTTGTTGTATACGTTGTGCTGTTGATAAGTGTGATAATTCAAAGGTTGTGTGTTGAATGTAAATATGAAAATAAGATTATGCTTACGGACTAGTTGGATGTTGGTCAGGGAAAACATTGATAGATACAATTATTGCTTATAATGCTATGTCAAAACATTTACGAATTGACAATACAATACAATATAATAAAAAAAAGTACTCATACATGCTACAGCTCAATATTGGAAACAAAAAAACCAAATTTTAATATAAAGCAACATGCAACTGTAATACAATACATTATGCGTTTTTATCGCAAAACAACCATTTTTTTTTTTTTAATGAGCAAAACATAAAATTTTACGTTTTTTATCATAAGTCTTAAAAATCAAACTAGACAATAAAGTGCAATGAAGAAAAAAAACTCACACTATGATTATTAACTAAGTTCGAATTAGCTTGTTGGTCTTACACAGCGTAGAACTGAAATCTTTAAATGAATCGATGTATTTTTTTTTATAATGGAGCTCCTTAAATGGCATGGTTGAATTATTTGGTTTATTTTTTTCCACTGTTGATTTTAACTCGTAAATCGATGATTTTGATAAAGGTTGACTTTGTTTCTGAATTTCGTGTACACTGTTGTCTTCTGCATGTAATAACATGTCTTTAATATGTCGTTTACTTAACTTACTAACATACGGGATGAGTCACTTTTTTGCTCATTTTATATATTATACTCCTGTCAATTCATTTGGCGTATCTCGTGCGATCCTTGAGTTCATCGTTCTGCAACGCTAGAAAAGCTCTTTCAGGATCTATGTTTTTAACATATCCATTGAATAATCTTTCCCACTGATCTTTACTGGTATAACAATATTTTTGAGTACTAAATTTAGAGAAATGGTTCAAGAATTCTCTTTCCTTTTTTTTTTTTTTTTTTTTTATATGCTAGGAAAAAAGACATAAGTCTTTTTGAATTGATGTTTTGTACATCATTGTCACTCTTTGGTGATGTGAGTGAGGAAAACTTTTGTGAATCGTTCAGCTCGAAAGAAAACTAGTATCAAATAATTATTGATTTGTAAGTATATTTTTAACTTTCGGGGCCATACAACGAAGGTGTAACAAGCTCCATGTCTTAATAGCAGGTCTAAATTTAGTTGATGTAGCAATTTTTCAATTCTCTCCAATGTCGACATAAACTTCAGTTGCTTCGTATTTTTTGGGCTTTGCTTAATGGTTACACAGTATTTATTATGTTCAATAGTGCTGCTTTAAGATTTTTTAGTCACACTATCTTTATATAGAAATGGTTTATTTCTATATTGTAAATACAATTAGAAAAACCAAACGGTGTGATGCAGTATCAAAGGTTCTCTAAATTTTTGAGTAGGTGTTTGTTCAAATATGAATTTTTCAATATAAGGCCACATCACTATCCTAAGGTCAGCTTCTTAAATTTTTGTGATACCAAGTCGTTCATAGTGTAATCCAGGGTTCATTTCCAGTGGTTCTATGTTATATTTTCCATGATTTGCATGGTTAAAACCTGCACAACCTGCAACCACTATTAGACAATTTAATGCTTCTTGTTGTTGTTTCTCTAGAAGACATGAAGAGTATGATTTTTTTAGAATATTATTATCAAAAAACTAGTATTAATTATTCTCTGGGTTTCCGTATGGTTTCATTATCCTTTCACTTCAGGAAATACACTATTCCTTTCTAAAACTGTTCTGACTTTTAGAGATTTATTATAGGAGCAATAAAGTTTATAGAATCATAATTCCTTCTTCACCTTAATGTGATCTCCTGGTGTAACATTTAGAGGTTTTAATATGTTATAGTATCTTATTTTTACTTGTAACGACATTCTTATTTGTTGATTTTCTGTCACCATGAGCATTTCTTTAAATTACTTAATAAGATCTTGTAAATGTAATGTATGGACTTATAACCTTTTATGTTTAGGTATTATAAAAGGTTAATTTTATACTTTTCTTAATACTTGTTTACAGAGTTTACAGGGTTTTAAATTTATTGCTGCATGTTTACTAAAATAATACGTATAAGCAAAAAATTTGGGCATATTGTTCTAGCTATCATAAGTTTTAGATTGAGTTCTGATCTAGTCAGCTACGGCATCATGACCTTACTCTAGTAATCCGATGGTATCTATAGTAACTTTATCAAATCTTGTTTCCATCTGCTCAATCTTTTTCTCTTTACATTGACTGCATTGTCAGACGTCACCCAGAATATGATTTCTCATGCCTAGCCACTAAAGTCGTTCTCTCATTTTCCAACAAGTTTGATTTATTTGAATATGTCCTCCAAAAGAACTGTCATGTTTGTATTATTTTATTACGGTTTTAAATTGTTGCAAACTTAACTTTTTTATAACAGACAGTAATTTGTGTAGGTATTTGATCAAAAGTTACAAATAACATTTCTGCTTTTAATCCAGGTCTTCACTGATAAGGGTTGACAATTTTTCACGTCCTTCATAAAGTGTTGCTAATATTTGGCCAGCTACTACTTTTTTTAATTTTTGAATAACTAAGGTCCAGTGCACCTATTGATCTTAATAGTCTTGAGACATATGTAACTGGTTGACAGTCTTTGCTAATAAGATGAGCTATATTGTGTCTCTTGTAAGTAAGTCAATATCAGGTAGTAATTAGGTTAGTTATTTTCTAAACTATATTTACGATCTTATAGTGTCAGTACTAGTGCTACTGTCACTAAGACTTACGTACATATTCCTGTACTATTGTTTGTATTAATTAATTGGTAAAAAATGGTATAAGTTCGATAGTGGCATAAAATCAGGAGCAACACTTAAAATCGATGATGTATTTTTGCATTGCAGTTTGTTTTATTATTGCTGTTTTCATTCAAGTTATCCAGAATTTACTCTGTTATTTGTTCCAACTCCAGTGCTTTGGATCATCTGTTTTTGCAATAATAGAGGTACTCGTGTTTATATCTGCACTAGAATTAAAGGATGTATTTTTCTAAGTATAAAGGGTATTTAGTAATTTCTTTAAAACGACATACTCATCAAATAAGAGTCAAAATTCTGCTGTACAACATTACATATCTGCAATTCTTTTATCTCATACAGAATCACGAAAATCATCGGGGTCATAGGTGTCTACTTTGATCATTATGTCTTTAATTTTGGGACCCAGCTCATCTCTCTCAGAAAGTCTAGTTACAAGTAAAGTATTCATATCAGCTTGCTAAGGTTTATTATCGTTGTTAGGCTTGTCTGAATATTCTTGAATACTTTGGTTCAATTTTTTTGTTAGTTATTGTATTCCTTGATGAAAAACCTCATCAATATTACTTGTCATAGTTTTAAGTTGGTTTTCAAAAATGTCATTGTTTAAAGCTTTTATAAATTAAATAAATGTACTAAAGATCTTAGTAGTTGTTGCGTCTTCGTGTAAGTTAGTATCTGTATTCAAGTGTACTTCTGTCTCAGTCAATTCTTACAATAATCTACCTTCTCTCAAGTCGTATACTCGTGATTGTGTATCTTTTTCGGCCGATTCTTCAGTATCACTCGAGCCTTCTTAAAAAAACTTACTTTTCCTTGATGACTCACCAAGCCTTATTATATCTCTGACTGTTAATTGTGGCATTTCATTATTTTTAGATCCATAAGATTGTATTCCGGTGATTTTTGCATTTGTATAACTAGTGCGTAATGTTAAGGTTACTCATTAAAAAAATTAACTTCTAATGAGCGGGAATCTTTTGATGAATTTTAAGTGACATTTCTTAATATACTCGATCAAGATGCAGATAATGTCTGTGGTTATGGAAATGTTTTTGTTTAAGTCCTTTAAGCAATCACACTTTGATATAACCTTGGCTGTTGTTTACTTATTTTTTAACCAAAGGGTCATCACGGGCCCCTGGCCAACTAAGGGACATTTGCTTCTGATTTGCTTATGCTTTTTGGTTCTGTAACTTTCACCGTCATCTTCAAGGTTTTTAGCAATGACTCATTTGAGAAGTAACAATAGACTTCATTATTCTGTTTGCCTTTTTTCCTTTTTTTTCCAACCCATCATCATAATTCTAAATAATAGTGATCTAGTATTTATATTGTTCTCCGCATGCAAGAATGGTCCTACTGGATTTCTTGATAATGCATAAGCATAAGTATTAAGTTTTCCCGGCTTGTATTTAAAAGTATATTCATAATCAGTAAATTTAAACATTCATAGCATTAAATACTGCACTTAGTATTTTTTTAAATCCACTTAGTTTAATGGCTCATGACTAGCTTCACAAACGAACTTACTTCCTTAATAATAGGAACGAAAATTATGCATTGTGCATAGGGCAGATAAGCATCCCATTTTAAATGTGAAATAAGTAATTTCAGCTATATATAAAGTTCTTAAAAGATAGTTGGCAGAAGGTCAATCCCATCTTTTTTTTGACTAAATACTACTTTAATAAGGTAGTCAGATGCATCTTATGTTAACTTGAATGATTTACTAAAATCGGAAAATTGTAGAATAGGCTTTTAACATAGGTGTTCTCTTAGTACTTAAATACTTTTTTTGTGCACTTTATTCAGTAAAAAATTTTTTTTTTAACAAATAAGATTATGGCTGAGCTATTTTCACAAAATTTCAAATAAAACGTCTATATTATCCTGATCGTCCTAAAAACTATTTTATATTTCGTATAGTTTTTAGTTACAAAAATATTTTATGAGTCCGTATCTCCTTAGTATCTAGTTAAATAAATTTTACTTCTTTTCGCAAAAGTTTAACTTTATTTGGTTGAAGAAGTATATTCTCATGTCTTATCTGGTCAAAAAGTAGCTCCATGATCATGGTTTACTAGCTTTTTTTGCGTAAATAACAATATCATTAAGAAACACTAACATTGAAACATTTCATAAATCTGTTCATACGATATCCGTTAGTAACTGGAATGTAGCAGTCGTCTTTTTCAAGCCTTCGGGCATGCATCTGTATTAGTAATATGCATTAAGTGTTGTAAATGCTGTCTTACAGTTATCGTGATCAGCTATAGGAATTTGTTGAAATCCACTTGCTAAATCAAAAGAATAAAAAGTAAATGGATCCTCTCAGCTGGTCCATAATGTGTGCGATATGAGGCAATAAATAGGTCGTACCAATGGTATTTTATTAAGTTCTTGGAAGTTGATTTTTAATTTTTATTTTGAATTTCCATGGCTGTTTTTTGAAGATTTTTTGAAACAATCCAAAGAAATTAATGATATGGTGATGACGATACTTAATTTTACCATCGTTAAGTTTTTTTGCTACATGGTCTTCTAAAACTTTTATTTGTACCGTTGGGTGACGATATTATCAAGTGTTAATAGAGATACTATATTTTGTCGAAACTCTATGTGCAACAAGATTAGTACAGGGTAAAGTGTCTCCTGGTAACAAAAAGATTTTTGGAAACTCGGAGATCAGTCAATAAGTTCAATCATGATCTTCCAGGCTCAAATGACCAGTACGCACGAGTCCTTTAAGGTGTCTTATTCTGTCTTGTTTGTTTTTGATAACATATTCATAATAATCACTACTAGTATCAAGGTAAGATTTAGGTGGAATGTATTCAATGGGTAGAATTCTCTTGGATGTACCTTATTCGTAATATCGTGCGTATTGATGCTTATTGCCATAATATTGCATTGATAGTTCAGACTTCTTAATATTTCATTTTCTAAATACACTTTATTCTGACCTACGTTGACTTCTGGTAAGTATCCTCCAGTTAAATTGATAATTAATAAATCAGTTCTTATTATTTGACGTGTTCAAGCCCTAATCATATATTAAGTAAATCTAAAAGTGTTTTTGTGTGTATTATTAAGGTAATATAGCATGGGTTTTGCGTGTATCTTGGTCGTTGAACTTATTATTTCCGCTGTACCTGCCAGTTCCATCAGTTTTATTATCAGTGGGGCTTGTAAAATTATCACTTCTCTGTCATTAAGTTAGTCTGTTGTATTTATCTTAAAAATACAATTCAGCTCTTATGTTTTTAAATTCTTCGTCTTTAAGTATATTTGATTGACTTTTTAAGCTGGCCTACGATGTATTCGTCATAAGATATTTGTTAATTAATTTAACCCCTAGGACATTCTGTTTCTTCGTTTCTTTTAAGGGTAAAAGCTGTAATCTCATTTTTCTGTGCTTGTTTCTTTAGTTTTATGACTTTCTGTTTTTTTTTCATATGTTTCCAATTGCTCTATTTTTTTAAGAGTTAAGAAAAATAGGGCTTATTACGTCATATCTTAATAGTGTAGCATTATTTAAATATCACAATGTGGCTCATTGTTCTTTACAAAAATTTTAACTTATTATACCATCATATTTGATGGGGACATCATTAGAGATTAAATAAAAAGTTTTAGGTTTTCTTTGTTTATTAATGGATGTTGTGTTTTTTGTCAAATTTAGGTGGAGTATAACTCTGGTTAAATTTATAATTTGACTAGCCCCTACGCATGGGTACCACTAATTCCGTTTAATCAGGTTTGTATTGGCACCATTATCAATCAAAAGTACAATAAAACAATTTTTTTCTTTGTAACGGAAAACCTTATGGTTGCATGCTTCTCATCTACGACAAGTCCCTAATTTGTGCCAATATCGACAGCTTCAATTCTGTTGCAATATTCATCACCTGAATCGTAGTACTAAGTGTTTTGTTGTGTTTAAAATGCTTGGGGCTCACCATGGTACGATGTTGGGGATAAGTTACTTGCAAGTTGAAATGATGCGGTAAATAATTGTCTCCTGGCTGTTATTAATTCTGAAAATTTTATCTTTGATAATTAGACTTTAGATTTTATTGGTTGTCTTTTATTTGCATTATTATCTGCTTATTGTATGCATTTCTCATATGTTCCATTAAAGCCTTTTTAGCACCGCTTTGAATTATGTTTGCAGAATAATAATATTTGCTAACTGATTGGCCTTGTTGTTAACGCTGTTAATGCAGCAGAGTTTGATAATGAGCAGCGGTCTTTCCTATTTAATACCTTTTTTTCAAATGTATTATGAGTGACTTGAGATCTTTTAAGTCTTGGCCACTTACGCGTATACGTGCAGCACCTTTCAGATTTTGCGATACTGCTCCCTTGTACACAGTTTTTTCATCATCCCTGACCCAACTTTTTTTTCTGACATCTTGAATATAGTTCTTGAGTGGAATATTATTTTTTTAATGTATAGAAATGAGTTTGATTGCATGTTAAAACGAGAAATTGGCTTCAAGAGGCTTCATCAGCGATTCAGCAACGGTGCTACCAGCATCAGCTGGATGATCGTCTTTGTTGACCATTTTTATTGTTAAATTATTATTTTTGTAATATAATTTAAGTTGTGTGCATGTTTTTTTTTTTACTTATTTTTATACAATTTTCTGTCTTATCTGTCTTTCTGTGTGTTTGTACTTTCTATCTATTGTTTTCTGTTAAACTAGTGCTAGAAAAAAAATCTCATTACTAACCAGTAACAATATTACTATATTTTTAATAAAACAAAATTTTCTTTCTAGAACAATTGTATCAGCTCATAGCTTATAAAAGAAAAGTTTTTTGCCACTTTATTTGTTGTTCTTGTTACCCACCCACTGCACTGCATAGGGTGGTACATGTCATTTGTTAACAGGCTTTTTAAAATGGTGTTCTTTGTTTCTTTAAAACATAGTAATAGGGGAACATGTTTTAAGTACAAGTTTTAAGAAATACAATAAAAATTAATGTTCGTGAACTTTGACGTTGTGCCAGGAAAAAGTATATTTTGCATTTCTTATTATTACTAACATTCAATCCAATGTTCTTTTTACAGCAAAATGTCGATAATTTTCAATTATGATAACGTTTTCTTATTATGAAGACTCTTTTTCTATTTTAGATTCATTTTGCTGCACTGAAAAATCTTTGGAAAACGTAGATAGGATCTCACTTGGTCTTATGGATGACTGGGATACAGCAATAACATTTACTGCAAAAACGTCAGGTAATTATTTATGTAAAGTTATTTATAAAAACGTTCTTATAATGCATATTGGCACTTTCATAGTCATAAGATTTAATATTCATAAGATTCCATAGTCATAAGATCGAGAAATAAAGTACTTCTTTTACCTTGCAATTTAAAATATTAACCGCGCTTAAGGTTAAAAAAATTACTTTTATACACAAGATGCTACTGTTAACAAATTGACAGTAGTATGCAAATTCAGAAGTTATAGACCTTGCACTAAAAATCGCATATTCTAGGAAATGTCCAGAAGCGTACGTTTGATACGTTTATTATATTATTTACAGTTTGGTACATATTTAAAAATGATGTAAATTCTCATAAAAAGAGCAAGATACAACCTTCAACTTCATTTTATTGTGGATTGCAAATATGCTCTATTTTTTTTGTATTGTACAGTAAAACCAA
Source organism: Copidosoma floridanum (assembly GCF_036245765.1). Lineage (NCBI taxonomy): Eukaryota > Metazoa > Arthropoda > Insecta > Hymenoptera > Encyrtidae > Copidosoma > Copidosoma floridanum. The sequence continues at coordinate 17,189,311 of NW_028321897.1, read as the reverse complement.
GCAGTAGTCCATACTTTGTTTTGTTATCCAATATTTGTTATTATTACAACTCAATGGCACGTTCAGAAAAAGTCTACTTCTTGTAGAAGTAGGGATCTTTGTTGCCATACAATTTTTTGGAAACAAACAAGTAAGAGATACAAAAGTGGTTCTTAGAAAGATGATAACCATATAATAATTTTTTTTATCCAAATCATGTGCAATTCTGATCAAAAAGTCAGATAGATACACTGAAAGTAGAAATTTATTTAATTTTTTTCGATTAACGGTTATTAAATCAAATTAAAAGAAAATAGTTCCTAAAGTTTTTGTAACAACTGCTTTTTGAAAAACTTGTGCTTACATCTGTTATCCTACATTCTTTATTTACATAGAGTGCTGTTGCTTAATATTTGTCCTAACAATCAAGTTTTCGATATATTTCTCATTTACTTCGTTCTCTGTTGAAGGTCCCGGTTATTTTTTGCTTACCTAGATTGGCATAAAAACTCTGTTAATATAAAGCGATTGTAGTTGTCAATGCATTCATTAAATTTTTTGTTATGTACATTTACAGTTCGTCTTACCCTTTAGTAGAAACAATCCATGCTCAAATTTCGGACCTGTGGATGAGTAAGCGATCCCTTCTTGTTTACATAAGAATCTGCCTCAATATTTGAAAAAGTTGTTTTATAGTTTATATAACCCTGTATAAATTAACTGTATACGTATGCCCTAAAGTATTTAGTTCAAAAACTTTGCACTATAATAAAAAGGATACTTGATAGCTCGTCACCACCGTAATCTCAAAGAAACAATGCACTATAGAACTAATGTAAAACAAATGTAACAGCATTAAGCATAGTCAAAGTTCAATTAGATGATGTAAAACATTATTATTGTCAAACTATTAATCATGGAAATAATTCAAGGTCGTATAAAATATAAATGTCATAGTATTCAGCAAAGTTCGAATTTCATTGAGTAATATATGACATCATGATTTTTTTTATAGCCATGTATTAGATTTATCAAAAACCATACCGTATCGGCAAAAATTAGTATCACCTGAAAAAAAGTACTGTCTTTTGTGTGCGTTATATTACTACCAGCTTAGATGTCTATTTATATCTAACGCACGTCACTCCAGTGCTATATAAGCTCGTCCCTTGTAGAACCACTGACACATCTTAAGCTAAAAATATTACACTCTGCATTACATGCTTTTGAATACATATAAAATACTCAGTTTTGCGTTAAAAAAGAATAAAAAAAATATGATTTAAATGCCACTTTTGAGCTCAAGGAATAAAGATGTGTGTGGTTCACAAAGGCTTCCTCATACAGGCTTGGTGTATGTATGGGTGAATGGGTGCGTTTAGCAAGCCAAGAAGCTGAAGTAAAATAGCATTCTTTAACATTTATTCTAAAAATAATGGTCATAATACTGTCGAATGTGTCCATAAAACCTGCCAATACGGACGTTACTGACATGGCAATCTGTCAAACTTTGACTTTTTGGTTAAACAATAACGGATATGTTTATTACACTGTTAATTTTGAAATGTATTTAGTAAGATTAAAGAAACAAAAAAGAAAAAACAAAATGCACTTTTTTTGTTCTGCATTTTTGTTCTCAGCTCAGCCTATCATAGTCTCTCTGTTTTCTTTGGTTAAAGGATTATTTGCTCATTCATGCCCCATGTTCTCCTTTTATACTCAATGCAATCGTTCTTTACCTATTAGAATATATTATGGCTCTTTTTAACACACCGAATGGAAGCCAGTCTCTACAGAGTGTAAGACCTCTTTTTTCTTAGTTACTAAAGGGATTGGCATCTCTAAGATGTCTTCACGTGCAGGTAACTTATAATTTTAATTTTTTATTGAGTTTATTAGATACGTGCTTTAAAAATTGACTTAATTATTAATGTTGATAAAGAATTAATAAAAGGCATCCAAAGTTTTTTGCGCGTCGGAAGAAAAATACTAGTAGTCTTGATTTAGTAATTAGGAGATCACTTTTTTCTTTTCTTTGAATTGATTTTAATAGCAACTGCCACTATTTCAAGGTTATCATTATATGTAATTTTTATTCTTATTTCTATACAATCGTGTAAGAAAATAATTAGAAAAGATATTTTTCCGTTATGAATCCTTAATTTGGGAAATGAAAACAGTTGGTTATAATTATTTTGTATTGCGCTAATATAATGTCTCATGTTCAACGATAAATATATATTTTTATAAGATGGAAACTTCAAAATTCCATAAAAAACTTACATTTTTAAAAGATTGTACTTTTGTTGTTGAACCCCCTCTCCGAAGTCCTCTGGGGTACTATGCCAAATTCATCCACAAGCAAACAGTGTACACACCATAAACAAAAACATCTTGCACTATTAATAAGTTGTAAGCTAACTGTTTTGTTGATTAAGAGGTTCAAAGAGTTTGAGCAAGAGAAATCTATGTTTTAAGTGTCCACAAGAATGAGATAGTTTGGTTAAATGTATTCAGATTTCTCAATTTTTTTCATTCTTGCGTAACAGAAACCTTCTTAAAAGCTAACGGACAATTGGTATATGTTATTCATAAACTTTAATAAGAAAATATGTAATGGACTTATAGACTAACTACTTAAAAAGAGACGCTCCTAACTTTCAGCGTGGTATGGGTGGCAAGACAAGGGAGGAGGAGTGCATGCTCATTCTTCCCGTTATATGCATCGTTTTTTTATTGTAACCGGTAGAGTTTTTACAAGGGTTTAAAAAAAAGTGTTTTAAAATAAAGTGCAAGTAATGGATCAATTAATTAATGTCGTCACAACTACGACTACCAGAAGAATTAGTGTAAAAAGTTATTAAATATGAACAAAAGAGATAAAAAGGTATGTATTTTAGTTTCTGTGGCTTCTATTGCTCTGATTGTGTTGATAAAACTCAAACTCTGATACGATGAGTAAATTTTTTACAGTCTTGTTTTTTTGTGAGTTGCAAAATAAAAATTTGTCTTCTATTTTATGTTATTAAAAATACTGGTTTTACAATTTGTAATGTTTCAAATGAACAAAAAAGAGCCTTACTACGTGCATTTTTTCGTATTAATAATTAAAACATTGTTGATTAGCTCCTTTAGGTTGTAGGTCAAAGGATAGTCAGATAATAGTGGCTTGTAAGCTTAAGGTACAGTACAAAGTTCTAAGGTTTTTGGCTTTAGCTTAATAAATTATGTGTTACAGGTATAATCTTCTGAGTGTTAAGACAAATGACAAGCAAATAATAGAAAAATCAATTTTTTTTACGACACTTAGATTTCTTATGTTTTTTTTTTCTTTTGCTTGCTACGTGTAATATATTTCTATGCATAGTTTTAACAAAGCTTTAGACAAAAAGAATTTTATCCACTAAAACATTTGGGATACATTCAATGTAATGCTATTTAAATGTTATTATATGTGTACATGGCTCTCCTTTATTACTAAATTTTAATTTATACTCATACTCTGTATAATATAAGGTTTTCCATACGGAAACCAAAGCATCTGTCACTGTTTAAGAAAACACAAATCAAAAATTTTAATAACTTGATTGTTGAATAGTTAAATTACTTATCGTATTATTGTATTGATAATTATGAGAGTAATATGTTATATTCAAAAATTTATTTGTTAATCGTCTTGATCATTATTAATTTAATTTGTTAAAGTTGCATTCATTAATTATGGTTATGTAGCGTTTTTTTTATGAAAAACGCTAATTTATTTCTCCACAAACAGCAGCAAACAAAGGTACACTTACTTCTGGCTGAGCCTTACGTTAATGTCTGTAACCCTATTTACTAGTATTCAAATATGTGTAGTTTAAATTTCTAATTAGTACTGTCATTATAGATAAAATTATACTATTAACATACCCTAATCTCGCTGTTATTGTCTGATTATATGGAAATCTGATGGTATAGTTTTTTATATTTTTTTGCTTACATACCTAATAAGCCTTTGAATTGAATAGTTATAGAAAAACAGCAGAATTAGATACTCATGGAAAAAAGACCCATTTGCATCTTATAGCAGTCATAAGTGATATCCCATTTTATATACTTAATGTTTATTACTTTAAATTACAAAGTTTTTTATTTTAATTATATAAATCACAAGGTCAGCAATCTTAAATCATCGAGCAGTATACCTGCTTTTGCAATCGCTTGACATATAACTTACTTCTCTTGAAACAATCTGCCATCGCAAAGCTTGAACTACGCCTGCAACCTTAAACAATCTTATAAAACGCTCATTTTAGAAAACAATTCGCAAAAATACACCAAATAATGTTATTCATCAACAATTCAACCATTCTTTACTGCGGATGTACCCAAGAAATATCATACACCATTTTGACAGCAACTTGTACTTAATGTAAAATGCAACAGATCAGCAGTCTTAACTTTAACAACAAACTTAACCATCAATTACTGTGAAACTGTTGTACCACGACTGTGCTTGTGTCAGTCAAGGGTAATTAGGCTAAGCTTTGATTGGTCCTTCACATCCCCAACTTGACGCGTCCTTCTTAAACGCAAGAGTATAAAAAGTCCTCGTACTTAACAATATTCGCCTTTTCTCTTTTATCAAGTGCTCCAAAGTAACTATAGAGGTTGGAGAGTAAGTTGTGTTGCCTCTATTGAGCAGATGTAAGACTCAGTTCGGAGATCAAGCTACGTGTTCAAAGCGTGTATTTCAAGCAAATGTAAGACTTAGTTTTGCCACTAAGCTGCGTAAGAAACGCTCGAGCAAACTAGGCCTCTGTAAACTCGCCTAAAAACTGAATCAAGAAAAAACAATAAAGAAAGAACCGTTGACTTGGGTTCCGATGTTAAGAAAAGAATCCTCATTATTGTCATCGCCACTAGTGCTTTCGTGTAGGATTAGAAACATCGTTGTGGTGAACCTTGTAAGATCTTACGACTACATGCACGCAAGCAGCCGCTAACCTACGATTATAGAAGTAAGTTAAGTTAAGGAAAGTATAAATTATATTACATTGTAAATTTTAATCCAAAGCTTTATTACTAAAACTACTTGTAAAATGAACTATTTCTGGCTTTTCTAAATTTATTAAATTATCAGATGAGACATAACTTGGTTGTTGATAAAAATTATTTTTCCTTATGCAAAAACATTTTAATTGCTAAATTATATGAAACATTTCAAGATCAAATAATTATCATTGATTGACACATGATTCTTACCTTAATAAGTCAATTAAATATCTAGGAAGAATTAAATAGACATTGTATGACAAAGACCTTTACAAGGAGGTGAGATAAAAAGACAAATAAGATTCGCTATGTTACGACGGCGCAACGTATTATTTGAGCCTAAGCTTTCGCTCAATAGCTTGGGATTCACACTGGGCGCGTAGGTGAGACGCGGGGTTACAAGGGTAATTCAGCTTAACGACGCGTTACTCAAAAAGGGGTATAATTGCTTTCACGCAACTAAGACTGACTGCTGTGCAATATTCCGATGCACTTGTTCGCGGCTTTCTTTTGTCAAGAACGGTGTATACCTCGTTCACGATCTAAAAACTGTTAACACCGTCACGAGTAAGGATATCGTACGTAATTTGACCTTGACACACTAATATTACGGTGGGTATTTGCCTTAATCCGATCGTTCGTTGTTATTCTGATGGTATTATTACTGCGGAGAGCAACGGATTGTGCATGGCTAATTTGCTACTATCGGTAACCTATGGGTGCCAATACTGTAGCGAGTAATGGCGTTCGCACAAACAAAACACTTTATAATTCCCGGTGATCCGTGGGTATGAATACGGCGTTCGCGCAAATGAAAACACTTTATGATTCCCGGTGATCCACGAGTCCTAATACGGCGTTCGCGCAAACAAACTCTTTATACTTCCCGGTGATCCGCGGGTACTAATATGGCATTCGCGCAAACAAAACACTTTATACTTCCCGGTGATCCATGGGTGCCAATACTATAGCGAAAAATGGCGTTCGCGCAAACAAAACACTTTATAATTCCTAGTAATCTATGGGTACGAATACGGCGTTTGCGCAATCAAAAACACTTTATGATTTCCGGTGATCCACGGGTCCTGATATGGCGTTCGCGCAAACAAACACTTAATACTTCCCGGTGATCCGCGGGTACTAATATGGCATTTGCGCAAACAAAACACTTTATACTTCCCGGTGATCTACGGGTGCCAATACTATAGCGAGTAATGGCGTTCGTGCAAACAAAATACTTTATAGTTCCCGGTGATCCATGGGTATGAATACGGCGTTCGCGCAAACAAAAACACTTTATACTTTCCGGTGATCCACGGGTACCAATACTATGGCGAGTAATGGTATTTGCGCAAAAGAAAACACTTGTTTAAAAGAAAGAATCTTTAGAAATATGATATTTAGTAACTTACTTTTGTTTTAACGTGAAAGTTGCTACAGGCGTTGAACCAGCGCGGATATAAGCCACGCTCGAAGAAGATTAAGTGGCAGTAGAGACGAACTCTGGTAACCAGTTGATCGTTCGAGGGTGGTAACGAAATTCGACTGTGTCCTCGCTTCGTAGTAGACTGGGTTGTAGCAGAGTCGGGCTCTCAATACTCAGTCTACTTTGAAGGGTATCGTCGAATTTCGCGTGCCGAACTGAATTGATTTTTCCTGTGGGCCTACGGGCCTTTTTATTGCGAGAAGCGGACATTGGTCACGCGCTGGCTCGAAAAACGCAGGAAAACTTTCCGGGGGAAAATTTTGGAGAAAAGACAATAGCCGAAAATTTAATTGGCTAGAACTGCTCTAGTTTAGCCACTCAGAAATTGGCGCATCCTGCATCCGGCTTGTTCTCCTCTGTGCGTCAAGAGAAGGGAAGGTAATTCACCTACTCATGCCCTTCCTTTCCCTTTTACATGAAAAGTTACAAGATCTTATCATCACTTTATATTAATGTTAAGATGTAGTATTAATGAGTATTAACTGATAGTAACCGTTGTTCACCCATTCAATTAAACCCAATGCAAAAAGAGCGGTGAAAATCGCGTAATATTCAGGTTTAATTGAATAAGTGTTCGGTACTTTATAATGTTAATAATAGTCTTAAAAGTAGTAAATAATTGTAATAATTGCTAGCCTTTTCGCTGTACACGTGAGCATTGATCAGCCTGATAAATTATTATGAATGATTATTTAACTGCAGCGGTTTATTTGGTTAAAACACGGACATCTATAGAAACAGTAGTAGGGGCTCGTTGCGAACTATTATATTGTTAATTTACTTTAGTTTACCAATAGTTTCCATTCATTGTTAGTTGTAAATGTATTTCAAAATGTTAGTAGCATTTTGTCAACTATGAGTTTTTCTGCTTGTCGTAGGAGAGGAAGTGGGCTCAGGGTGCCTTGGGGAATCAGAAATTCCGTTACCCGTGTTGGGGGCAAGAGCGCGGACTCTCTCTCGACATCTCTGCGTCAGGAAAAGGGGAAAGTGCCATGACTTTCCCGTTGTCCTTTACATTTAAAACAGTGATAGTTTTTAACAAGATTACAATTTGGGCTATTGCAGTATGTTTATGAAATTGTTAACGTGATACAAAAGGGTTGTACAGTAAACCATGAGCCTGCGAACATGAATGGTAAAAATCGGATAATTCTTTGAAAGTCAATAAGATTGCTTTTGTAGGTTTGTGTAATATTGTTGCTGGCTAATGGTGTGCAGGTTTAATGGTGCAGCGTGTACAGGTTGTATTAGCAATGTGTAATAATTTAACCATTTGCTACTATCTTCGCTTAGCCTATGGGTTTTAACTCTAAGTTATTCTAGTTTTTAACATTATACTAATATCTAATATTAAACTTTAGCGCAGCTGTTCCCAGTTGGATTATTGCATCAATTGATTTTCATAATTATTTCGTTTTTACTTTGCTCGTTGTTTCCGGTCAGCATAGGCTAGCGTGCATGTATGTGAGTCATGTATGGTCGTTGTACCTTAGCTACGAGCATTCTTGCAGGTGAATCACCTCTTTGCAGATGCACATTGGCCTCTGCATTTAGTATTCTAAAATCAGCACGAATAGTTTTAAAGCAAGAGGAAAAAAAAATTAATGTGGATACACCGATGTTACAGCTACTACCGTACGACATAAGACATAAACTCTAACAGTAAGTCGATGTCAGATTAGCGTACACCACTCTCTACATATCACTTGGTGAAACTTAATACCACAACGCTGAGTAAATAATTTCAAAAAAAAGTATACCGTTAGTAAACGCAAATAAGGTCTTTGGGCCGACGGCTGATTGCTGACGAACAAAAATTAAATCTGTTTGTTTGTAGAACGAATCTACGAGCTTCACCCTTTACTTATGGGAATTCAGACGTAAGGCATGCATCATACTACTGCTTTCGTTGCTTAATATCATAAACAAATGGCGTAGTTTTATTTTATATTACTTGTTTATTTACGTTTCCTTTACCTTATCTGCTAAGTAAATTTAATAAATAAAAGCTGGCATTATAGACGAAACTATAAAGACAGCGTACGGTAGTGAACATTCTTTCACTCTAAGCAATTATTTTTTTTGTTATGTAAAGAATAAGAAGATACTCACAAATTGAATAAAATGTACTGTGTTAATTAAGCAAACATTTTTTCATCATTTTTTATCAAGTAATTTCTAGATCTATACAGGAAAACGTTAAAAAATTTTAATTTGAGCTTTTATGGCAACTCATATTTTTCCACACGTATTTTTCAAACTATGAACGTATAGCATGAAAATTACTACACAAACATACATGAAATTTATAAACATTGCATCATATTTTATATTTACTCAGGCGTTAGTAAGAAAAAAGGATGATGAGCGACTTTGATTGATAAATGCTTAATAATCACGTATTCCATGTGATTAGGCATTTATGAAGAGAAAAAAAAAGAAATATAATAAAACGTTTTTTTAAGAGTAAAATACATGAAGATGTTATTATCGTACTAGTGCTAATAAAAAAAAGTTATACGGATTTAAGAGCTGGAATGTTTGGCTTAAGCAAAGGATTTAGCCCTTATAGCTATCGTCGATTATACCTTTAGGTTAACAAAATTTGAGATTGAAATCGTCAGAAATGTGTTGGGCTTAGGTTAGAAAGAGGCCCACCCAGTTCGGATGGTTGTATATGAAAAGGGTAATGGTTCACTGCACACGCAGTGAGCTCCTTAAAATCTGTAAGTCTTGGTTTTATCCGTATTGGTACTAGACTATGTGCCTAGTAGTCAAGTACGCTGTTACATACGAAGGGTCAAAGCATATCTACAGGAGTAGGTCTGTTACAGGTGGCATAAAATAATTATTTAAAGTTTTCGTTGCCAATTAAAAACAAATCACTAAAACCCCTGAACTAATTGTTCCCAGTCATTTGCTATCTACCATAGAATACCAATTCAGCGTAGTCTGCATTGGTCACATCTAAAAATTACATCAACATAACTACTCCAGCCTTAGAAATTGGTAAAAGTGTGACTTTTAGATGAAATAATATTTAACATGCTTGATCATTATACAACTCATCTTAAAATATCATTAGAAAAAGTAAGGTTACAAAAAAAAGGTATACTTAAAGAAAAGTAAGAAATCCACGCTCGTTTTAAAGTGATCTTTAATCGTACTTATTTATTAATTGCAGCAGTCACACATCGTAAAATTTTTAGTAATTCATAAAACTTCATTACTCTGTATTTCTACATTGTATTCCAATAACTTGAAAGTATTAACATTCAATCAAATTTAATGACAATGTAGACAACACTTTGCCACAAAAAAAGTTTTGCCACTTTCTTCCAAAGATAATCTATTGTTTTATTTTACAAACTTTCCTAAAATGTACAATCTTATACCAAGAACGCAACAAAATTGTCTTGAGAATATAAAGTTTATTTTCTTATTATTTTCTTTTAATTTGCCTTAAGACTCAAAAGGCCGTATCAACAACACATAATTTATTCAGCCAAAGCCAAAGCCTAACAACATTACGCTATACTTTGAGCTTACGAGCCACCATTACCTAATAACGTTTTGACGATCTACAGGAGTCAATCAACAATATTTTAATTATTAATCCAAAAAAGTGTGTGCAGTTAAGCTATTTTTTGTTTATTGACAGCATTATAAATTTTAAAACAAGGACTTCTAATTGCATAAAATAGTCAACAAATTTTTATTTTTATTTTGATATCGAATACTGTACATTATACATGTAACACTCCGTGCTTTATATTAGTAACCATCTTTCTGTACCTCGTGCTTACGTACAACTCACAACAAAAACAACACTGCAAAGAATTTTTTGTACAGTATACAAGTTTTGATTTAATCAACACAATAAGAACAATAGAAGCCGCACAAACTCAAATAAAAACCTTCTAATCTCTCTTGTTCATATTTCATTACTTTTCAGACTTATTCCTCTGGTAGTCGTAGTTGTGACAACATTTACAGATTTATCAATCACTCGCACTTTATTTTGAAACACTTTTTTTCAAATCCTCTAAAGAATATAAATAGTCTACCTGTTAAAATAAAAAGATCCACACTTACCACTTCTAAATTCTCGATTTTGATCCAACGCAATAACGCAACACCTATACACAGGCATACGAAAATGCACATTGCATATAACGAGAAGAGTTAGCATGCACAAGTAGTTTGTCTATCAGTCCATTACATATTTTTTAATTACAGTATATTAATAATAGGTATCACTTGTCCGTTAGCTTTTAAGAAGGTTTTTGTTACGTGATAATGAATAAAATGAGGAAATCTCAATACATTTAACCAAAGCCAAAATATCTGATTCTCATGGACACTTAAAACATAGATTTCTTTAACTTGAACTCCTTAGACCCCTTAAATAAAAAACAGTTTGTCGATAATCAATTGATAGTGGGAAATTTTTTTGTTTATGGTGTGGACACCTATTCCTTGTGGGTGACTTCTGCATAATACCACAGAGGATCTCGGAGACGGGGCTTTTATTTTATTAAAATATATATTTATGATTGAACATGGGACATCATACTAGCGTTATACAAAATAATTAGAACGAACTGCTTAAACAACAAAAAATATGTTCTGGGGCGTTTAATAATGTTAAATGAAAACAAGTAAATGACAAAATTATAACGTAAAAAAAATCATGTGTTGCTTGTAACTAAAAGAAAATAAATAAATAATGCTTTATCTGTACTTTCCAAACAACGTTTAATATTCTATAAGGTTCCTTATTTACATATAAGATAGAGAAGTTATTTTTAATTTGTTTTATAAAGTTCTTTTCTTATTAAAATATGTATTAATCACTGAACATCAGACAGAATATAAGCGTAGTACAAAGTAATAAAAACAAACTGTTTTTATTTTTTAAGTTGAGGATTTATAACACAAAATATCTTTTCTAATTATATTCTTACATGATTGTATAAAAATAAAAATAAAAATCAAATATAATGATAACCTTAAGATCATGGCAGTTATTATTAAAATAAATTTTTAAGAAAAGAAGAAAATAATCTCTTAGTTACTAAATCAAGACTAATAGCATTTTTCCTCTGACATGCAAAAAAATTCTGATGCCTTTTATCTGTTCAGTACCCTTAATAACTTATTTAATTGTTGAAACAAGTATTTCATAAGCCCAAAAAAAAATTACTCTTATAACTCACCGGCACGTAAAGACGTCTTGAAGATGCCAATCAACAATTGCATAAACAACAATTGCATTGAGTATGAAAAAAAAAACATGTGGCATGGACGAGCAAATAATTCTTTAACCAAAGAAAACAGAGAGACTCTAATAGGCTGAGTTAAGAGCAAAAATCACTAACTTCAGAAACATGCAGGAAAAAAAGTACTTATAGACTGGGTAAATGGCTCTTAATGCCTTCGTGGCATCAAGTAAAGGTCTGCTGACTTAATTATATTATAAGACAAAAACTTACGGTATAAGCCGCTCTTCGCACCTGTAGACGAGGGCCACCACAAAGGACTATGAAAAAGGTAGTCACTTTTCCTTCTGATATCTTTTTATCTGGGGCACCTGCAGTACGTCCCGACAAATTCTGCCTGCCTCCTACTCTTTCCTCAGCCCTCTTCATTTTTTCTGCTTTTGGCACTCGAGCCTCTTAAATTTACTGAAGGTGATGCGCACCCATTTACCAAATCGTTTAAACGTGGATCACCACTTAGTACCGTGTTACGTTGATAGCATCAGTCCCCACTTAAAAGTATCTGGCCCAACAATACACAGGCTTTAAGAAAAAATACAAAATCAGTTTCTAATAGTAAATTTCAAAAAACTAGTTAGCATTTCTTATTCTCAACCAAAAAAAAATAAAAGCTGTGAAATAAGCTCTTTTTATTACATACCCCAATATGCTTAAGGTCTTTCATTTTTTGTTTATCGAAACACAAGTCCTCTTGTGCACGAAATCAAAAATTAATAAACACTTCTTTACTTACATAAAGATTGGAGCGTGACTGTTACCATCAATAAATGTAGCAAAATTGAAGATTACTCAGAAATTATGGTACAAAGACCAAGCAGCACCACTTTATGTAAATATACAATGTTCACCGTGACTATAGTTATAACATTATTATCAGTTAACTATTATCATTAATATCAAATTATAACTGTTGTTAAAAACTTATGAAGCTAGAAAAATGAATACTTTATAATATCTTCTGCATTAAACTAAAATTAATTAATATTAATACTCCATGTATTACATAATGTATCTTTTCTCAAAAATGGTTATTTTTACACTGAATATACGTATCGTTATCAAACATGTATCAATCACAGAACTCGAGAGCTTCTACGCATGCTCAATGCCTCAGTATCCCAGCTCTGCGGGAGTTATTCTAAATTTACTTACATTTATACACTACTTCTTCAATTAAATATTTTGTTATGTTACAAATTTAAATTAACGATGTTACCATTTTTCATCAATCTTAAATCCTTTCTAAGCTTCACAAATTTAGTTCTTCCTAATGACTTAGTGAAAATATCTGCTTCAATATCTTCTGAGTTCACTTTAACTATATTAACCTATCGTTTAAACGATTCTCGTTTACAGAGTGAAAATGTGTTTCGATATGTTTCGAGTTTCTTGTATGATTACCAAATTTAAGAATACTAATTGCACCAGAGTTATCTTTGAAAAGATGTATTGGTTCATTAAAAGTAATTAGGAAATCTTTTAGTATTTCTCTTACCTCTAAGATTTTGCTTACGCTTTCAGACAAAGCCACATACTCAGCTGCTGTCGAATAATTTGTTATACTTCCTTGTTTCTTAGATTTCCCATACATTACATTATTAAACAGCTTTATAACGTTACTGGTATTTGATTTTCTGTCAACTGTATAACCTGCTATTCTGCATCCACAGAACAAGTCAAGATATCTACTTTGAAATTTTTTTCATACGTTAACTTAACATCTTTTGTTATATAAAAAGATTTTTAAATTCTTATTTCATGTTTGTAAAAAGTTTAATTTTAACTATTTTAAAATCTACTTAAATAGTTAACGCTATAAATGACATCTGGTCTAAATTCTGAGCTTATGTGTAAAAGTGGTCGTATCAAATTTCTGTAGATTTTAAATTAAGATGCTAAACGTACGGGCTAACATTTTGAGTTTTGCTCCACCAAAGTTGGCTATAATTTTGCTTTTATAACATCATTTTTTTTGCTAAAGATTATTTATGTTTTTCCTGGTCTACTGTCATTATACTACTTTCACGATCATCATAAATATTCATACCAAGATAAATATAAACATCATATATGTCTTTCATCTTTAATTTATTTGTTAATACTCTTTTAATTTTGTTTTAACTGTTACTTTATATTAATAAATCATCGACAAAGATCATTACACAAATTAAATTATATCCATAATGTTTATAATACAAACAATAATTATTCTCGCTTCTTTCAAAATTTAAACTTTTTTAATAATCATTCAGACACTTATACTATGCTCTAGGGCTCTCTCTCAAACCACGTAATGCTTTTTTAACCTGCATTCTCTGCCTGTTCCATCATTGAAGTCTTCCGATTGTTTAACATGTACTTTATATTTTGCATTCAGATTCACAAAAGCAGATTGCACATTCATTTGACTAATAATAAGATTATTTTGTTAACAATAAGCCAATAAAATTTTGAAAGTTTGTGCTTTCGCTACAAATAAATATATGTCATCAATTCTTTTTTTTTTGTTGGAAACCTCTTACAACTAATCTAGCTTAATATCTATTATCTAATTTCTTGGTATACATTTATTGTAAATCAATAGTTTGCTAATCTTCTGGTCTATCTACTTATTTGTAAGTTTTGTTTTTGAAAATGCAGTTTTCTTCCTTGTCTATAGCTTCTTTTCAATTAACACACTCTTCATCGCTTTTACAGAGTGTTTGCACTAACAAAATTTACGTAAATACATGTTGCATAATTTTCTGGCTTATACCTTTCTGGTTCTTTACGCGTCTTACTGGATCTTCTTATTGCACTATTATTTTTATTTGTAGTTTTATTACTCTTAACAGTTTCAATACTTTTATCAAAAACTAAATCGTTATCGCTACTATAATAATGATCCTTTTCTTTACTGTAAAAGTTAACATTTTCTCTACCTTTAACACTCACTTATTCATCATTCTCCTCTACAATATAAAAATGCCTAGCAATTATAATTTTATTATTACTGACTACTTTATACCCAACACTTTCATACCCTATTAGTATTCCTACTTCTGCCTCTTTATTCCATTCATTATTTTGTTTAACCTCTGTCACTCTTACAAATATTTCACTTTTATACAATTATATTTTATTTTAGTTTGGCTTACCTCCCATTATAGTTTAATATCAACTTTCTCTTACAAAAGTATTTTGCTGTACAAAAGTATTACTGAGGCTCTGTTTTTAGTGAACTACCTTTTTTACTACTTCTTGCCAAAATTTTTTATCTAATTCTGCGTCAGATAACCGACAAGTTACTGTTTTCATTACCGATCAATTGTATCTTCTTGCAGTTCCAATTAAATCCTTCACATATGGAGGGCATGGGTCTGTTAAAATACTTTTAAGATATGTAAATTCATAAAGATTTTTGATAAGGAATTCTTTTTCATTATCACATTTTAACCTTTTTACTCTTTTTCCTGTCAAGTTTTCTTATTCATTTATATCATTTACTAAGCAATCATAAGCTTTATTCTCAACCTTCATTATTTATACTTTAGCAATATTATTGTTATCGCCCACAATAGTTGAAAAATGTTCGTCTTCATTATAACTATCTTCATGGGGCCCATTTATATCCATATAAAAGATTCCTAAGACGTTACTTGCTCTACGTCTGTCGTCATGAAATTTAATATTATGCATTTTATTTTGACTACAAGTGTGACATTTCAAATAATTATTCTTAAACTATAAGGCAGATCTTAAACTAACCTTCCTTAACACAAAGTATTAATATAATTAAAATTAATATGATCTTGCATTCTCTGATATTTTCTTCTGATTTGTAAAGCTTGTTACATTGTATGCGAGCTTTTTATTTACTATGCTAAAAGTCTTGTTAATAAAATTTATTTTATATGCTGTTGTAAGCAATTCATTCTTTTTGTTAAAACGCTTTGCAGTATTATTTTCCATAATGATTTTATAATATTTTGTTATTTTACCAATACTTATTAGATTGTTAATAATTTTTTTTACAAAGTAAACGTTTTTTATATAGACTTCTTAAATCCTATCATTTGAATTAAACAATAGATTTATAATTAGTTTTTTTGTATCTTTTAAAGTTTTTCCATCGCCTATTTAAACACTTACTAGATTTCGTAAATTTATACGTTCGGAAAAATAATTAAAGTCATCAATGATATGATCAGTACAACCACTATTAAAAATACATTTAATTTTATCTCTACAATTACTAGCTTTTTTGTTACTTAGATTTTGTTTCTCATTATTACTTATATTGTTATTAAAAATTGTACAAAATAAGACATTGTGAGTACCTTGACTTTTGCTATCGCTTCTAACATCATTGGTACTGTTATCTAGACAATGTTATTGTTGCCAATGTTGATTCTGACACTAATAATATTCACCACGACCACGCTATGCTCTGCCATGGCCTCTGTTATTGAAGTAAAGGTTTTGCTGCTGTTGGTTGCTAAACTAACCTCGTCCGCCTCCTCACTGTTAATAACTTCTTCCTGAGCTTACGTTTAAAACACTAGTCTAGGATCCCCTTAATGTATTTTGTCATTGATCATAGTTGTTATTACAACATTGACTTCTACTATTATATGTATTTTTGTATATTTCACTATTTCTCTCGTAGATTTTTATTTTGGTATTAACATATTTAACAGTTAATTCACCTTATTTCAAAATGTCTATTAAATCACCAATATGTTAAAATGCGAAAGGTAATGTTCTTAGCTGATAATTAACTTTTTGTTTCCTATTAACCAGTGCTCCATTATTTCTTTATTGAATTATTATCTTTTTGATTTAACAAAAAAAGACTTATGATTTTTTGAAATCACTTCATTTGATTTTATCAAATTAATCTTTCACACATAATTTCAGTGCTGTTAATTATCTTTAATATAACTTGTACAATTTTTTAATAATTATATACAGTTAATGTACTACAAATGTGATTCATCACTTTTAAATTCTTTTCTTGCTATGCTGTTCTGTTTCGATTTGATATCTTGTTTTTTAATTATTTACATTTTGTCATTTTCTCAACATTAAATACATTGATATTGTTTTAACACAAACGATAACTACTTCTATTAAAAATTGGTAACATAAATTTAATAATTTGCACCATCATGTCTTCTTCTTTTTTACTTTTGACTACTTTTTATATACACAGTACGTTATTTAAAATAAAAATAAATCATCTCCTAATGTAGTCTTTGTCTTCCTTTTTAACTCCAAAGTCGCTCTTGAGATTCTCTCGTCTTTTACCTGTTAAGTTTGTTCTCATCCTTGTATATTGTCTACTTATCTTAACTGGAATTTCGCATTTATTTTCCTTTCTACTAAACACGTGCCAAGCTTTCTCTCTCATAAAGTATCTAAATCTATTGCATCTCAAACATAACAATAACAAACATTTACTAACAAGAAGAGACTTAAAAAATGTCAAATTCTATGAATCAGAAAATAGTTTTAAGGTTATTTGCTTAAAAAAATTTCAAAAAAGCCACTTAGGCACTGATGGTCTTTATGCTCATCAGAGCCTAAGTGGCGTTTTTTGGCAACGTGAGCATACCAATTTCTGTAGGGTTGAGTTCCCAGCATGTGGAGGACCATTCTACAAACCGAATTAACGAGCTGAAAAACGACTCGAAAAATAGCACATCAGATGAGATGGATTTAAGTGAATCCGATGAGAGAGAAGAGCACAGTGATAAAGAGTATATCTCCGATGGTGAAGAGTGAGCTATTATAAAATTCAATCAAAAAAATCCTAATGATCTCTTAAGAAAGGGCGGTATATCTAAAGAACAATTAGCATTGATGGCTTCAGAATTTAACAGAAGAAATATGCTAACAACAAATTACAAGATAAGTGTGCACCGTAAATGAGAAGAAAAGTTTTCTAAATATTTCAAGGGTGATTCTTCATTAGTTTACTACACGGAAGTAAAAGGACTTATCGATGAATTAAAAGTAAATTTATTCAAGCCCCAAATTTAGCTGCTGTTCATCGATTCTTAAAAGCGCAGCCTCAAAGCAGTTCTCCTTTACATCAGAAATAAATACGCTCCTATACCTTAAGCACACTTAACTGTGCTTAGAGAAGAATACTCTCATATTAAATTGGTCTTGACAAAAATAAAATACAAGCAACATAAATAGCAAATATGAGGGGACTTAGCAATTTTATCTATGGTATTTGGACAACAATCTAAATTAACGATGTATCAATGTTATTTGTGTATGTTTGACAGCAGAGATAGAGAGAGCCACTACAAAAAAAATATCTGGCCATCAAAAGAATTACTAAAACTGGGTCAAAATAATAAAATATAGAAGCCACTTAATGATCCATCAAAAGTTTTGATACCTCCTTTACACATAGAGCTTGGATTGATAAAACCATTTATCAAGGCCTTCGATAAAGACGGAGAATCTTATTAATATTAAGGTACCGTATTTAGTAAAAAATCAGATGCCTAACTAAGCAAAGGTATTTTTTATGGTCTTGAAATACGCACTTCATTTAGAGATAACAATTCTGAAAAATCTATGATCGATATTGAAAAAGCAGCATGAATAAGTTTTGAAAAGGTATCAACAAAATTTTTAGGTAAGACAAAACATGTTTATAACGTAGATATAGTAAAATCAATGGTATGTAATTTTAAAAAATTAGGATGCCGCGTAAATTTAAAGCGTTATTTTCTGGATTCGCATGTTGATCAATTTCCAAAAAATAACGGTAATTTTAATGAAGAGCACGGTGAAAGGTTTACACCAAGATTTAAAAAGATTGAAACGTAGATTTCAAGGTCAATGGGGTATAAATATGTTGGCAGATCACTGATGGATGATAAACAGAGAAGTGACCACAAAAAAGAAACAAAAACGTAAAAGAAGCCCTCTACATTGGTCATTTAAAGAAAAACGTGTGTGAAAGCGGAAGCCATTTTGAAATATTATATCGTTAAGGCAAAAACTTCATTTTACCACATAATTCTTAGAAATATTTATCAACTTATCCTAATCACTGCCCACAAACGAAACGTTGGAGCCGTCTTTTAAAAATCTAACCTCAAACTCACTATCAGCATCCTTGAACCCCCCAAGGTTGTATTGCGTGCATACTATGAAGTATTTTTAAGTTAAAAAATTATTTTTCATCATGTTTAATCGGTTTTAGAATAAACTCCACCTATTTTACATCTGTTAGCCTTTACACAGCCACATGGAAAGCTTAAATTTCACGAAAAAATTATTCTCACCATGGTTTTTCTGTCTATTTTCATTCTAAGAATTAAACTCTTAAGTCAAATCAATCAAACCTATTTTGACCATATTGTAATTTTAGTTTTTCTGCGTCAAATTAATTCGTTTAATCTTTACAATATCTAATTTCCAGTTTTCTGCGTTTTTCTGCAATTACTCCAAGAATCACTAGGAAAGGCTATGTTCTTAATGCAAATTTAGATTCAGCATCAAAAAAAGCATGGATAAAATTTGGTCTGGTCAAGAGTAAATAAAATTTTTTTTCTTTGTGGGCCTCTGTAATGATTATAATAATGACGATAATGATAATAATAATGATGATGATGATAATGATGACGATGATGATGATGATGATGATGATGATGGTAATTATGATAATGATGATGATGGTGATGATAATGATGACGATGATGATGATGATGATGATGATGGTAATTATGATAATGATGATGATAGTGATGATAATGATGATGATGATGATGATGATGATGATGATAATGATGATGATAATAATGATTATGATGATGATGATGACGATAATGATAACGGTGATGACAATTATAATCCTCCTAATGTTGATAACGGTAATAAAAAGTATTAATGACAATAATAATGTTTGTTAAGAATATGATAATAATTGTGAAAAGAATGTAGATGATAATGACGACATTGACAATGATAACGAGTATTCCAACGACAAGGATAACAACGATGTTGATAAGCATAATAATGATGCCAATAAGAACAAACATAATATTGTTAAATATAATAACAATGATTATTATGTTCAAGAAAATGATAACAATATTCAAACACAACAATTATGACAATGTTGTTGATGTCGATAACAGCTTTAATATTTACAATGGTAACGACAATGATAATGTCGAAAATTATTACAAGTAGTACGATGATAATAATATTGATAATAATAGTTGTTAACATATAAGTAAGTTTAAAAATAACGCGCACAATGCTAGGATGCTAAAGAATTGTGTAGGCGTCGAAGCTGTAGAGTTCTGTGATTAATTTATGTTTGATGACAATATGTTTATTTAGTGTATGAAAAACCATTGCTGAATAAAGATAATTCTTATAATACAAAAAAAAGAAGAATAATATTAAATAATTCAAATTGATTATAGAAAATGTTATAAAGGCTTTATTTTCTCAGGCTTATTTTTTTCAGCATGGTAGCAGTCCGTGCTCTTAGTTGCCTGCTGCGTTCTTGTTTTTCAATTTTTTACGTGTCTTCCAGAAAAACGTAACAATTACTCATTAGTAAAAGTGTAGATATAAAAGTGGATAAAGAAATATGTAAAGTATTAAGGATATTAATATAAGAAGTGTGCAGTAATATGTTTCGCATATGTTTAAGTAAAAAAGTTATTGAGATGCAATAGATTTAAATACTTCAGAAGAGAGTAAGTTCAGCACGTCTTTCGTAGAAGGAAGTATACATGTGATATTCGAGTTAAGATCATTAGAAAATATACAAGGATGAGAACGAACTTAACAGGCTAAAAACGAGAAAATCTGAGGAGCAACTTTGGAGTTAAAAAGGACGACAAAGTCTTCATCGGAAAGAGTTTTTTAAAAAGTTTCAAATAACGTACTGTGTATATTAATAGTAGTCAAAAGTAAAAAAGAAGAAGACATGATGGTGCAAGTTATTAAATTTTTGCTACCAACTTTTGATAGGAGTAATTATTGTTTGTGGAAATAAAATATTTATGTATTTAAAATTAAGGAAATGACAAAATGTAATTAATTAAGAAATGAGAAATCAAATTAAAACAGAATAGCAAAGAATGAAAAGGATTTGAAAGTGATGAATCACATATGTAGTGCATTAACTGTAGATCAATTTGAATTGATATATGAAAAAACAAACTTGTATATAATTATTAAAAAATTGTACAAATTATATTGAAAATAATTATCAGCACTGAAATCATGTGTGAAAACTAAATTATTTAAAATCAAATGGAGTAATTTGAATAAATCCTAATTCTTCTTTTGTTAAAAAAAAAAATATTATTTAATAAAGAAATAATGGAGCACTGGTTAAAGGGAAATAAAAGGTTCATTATTAGCTAAGAACATTACCTTTCGCATTTTAACATATCGGTGATTTAATAGACGTTTTGAAAAAAGGTTAATTAACTGTAAAATATGTTAAAACCAAAAAAAACAGAGGCTATGGCAGAGCATAACGTGGTCGTGGTAAATATCATCAGTGTTAGAATTAATATTGTCAACAACAACATTGTTAAGATAACAGTACCAATTATGGTAGAAGCGATAGCAAAAATCAAGGTTTTCACAAAGCGTTATATTGTACAATTTTTAATAATAATATAAGTAACAATAAGAAACATAATCTTGGTCATGAAGAAGCTAGTAATTAAAGGTATAAGATTGATGTTTTTGGCGTCAAATTAATCATATTCATATTCACGCTATCTAATTTTTAGTTCTCTGCGTTTCTATGCAATTACTCCAAGAATTGGTGCGAAAGGCTATGTTCTTATTGCAGATTTGGATTTAGCATTAAAAATAGCATGAATAAATCGTGGTCTGGTCAAAAGTATATAAAATTTCTTTTTTTTGTGGGCCTCTGTAAGGATTATAATGATGTCAATAATGATAATAATAATGATGTTAATAATGTTAATGATGATGATGATGATGATGACGATGATGATGATGATGATGATGATGATCATGATAATGATAATGATGATGATGTTGATGATGATGATGATGATGATGATGATAATGATGATGACATTTATAATCCTAATCATTTTTAATACGGTAGTAAAAAGTATTAATGACAATAATGATGGCTGTTAAGAATATGATAATAATTTTGAAAAGAATGTAGACGATAAGAACGACATTGACAATGATAACGAGTATGCTAATGATAAGGAAAACAATGATGTTGATAAGCATACTAATGATAACAATAAAAACAAACATACACAATACATAGAAAAGAGGATTAATATTAGTTAATTTTAGTCGATTATAGAAAATGTTACAAAGTGCTTATTTTCTCAGGCTAATTTTTTCTTAACATGCCAGCAATCCGTGCTTTCAGTTACCTGCTTCGCTCTTATTCTTTAATTTTGCACGTTGTTCTTCAGGGGAACGTAATAATTACTTGTTAGTGAAAATGTGGAATTAGAAATGGTTAAAATCACATGTTAAGTATTAAGAAAATTAATATAAATTTTTATTGTTAGTTCAATTACTATAATTTGTTAAGTGCAATTGATTATATTTTCGCAGTGAAAGATTTCTTCCAGTGTTAAAACAATGAAGGTTCAGCGAGAAATCAATGATATTTTATTGCTAAAACTGTATTGATTTCACAATAAATCAACGCGTTGCAACGTGGTAAATCGGCAAAAATTTTAGTTCATCAACTATGGTTGATTAAACGTGGATTCATAAATGATTGGGTCTTAATTCTATAATAATACATGATGAATTGAGCGATAAAATCTATGTCGATTTAGTACTAAAACTCTTGTAAAGGTAGTGTTAATGATATTTAACACTATTATTGACTCTGCAATGTTATTTTTATCTGGAGTAACTACACAAAATTGTAATTGTACGGAAAAATGACGGCTTATGATTTTGTACATTCGATTTTTAAAACTTTTTTAACTTCATCATAGTATAAATTTTTTTCCTATTCAAAAAAAAATTGTGAAGAAACCGGTTAAATTAGAATTCTTTGTTTTCTGACTGTCACTGACATCACGAATCTGTTACATGACCCTGGAGTATGGAAAATGAAGGTATTATATACTTATATTTTTCCATAGAACTACTGAATGCCAGAGGTATTGACCAAGTTCTTTTTTCAACCACTCCACTTTAAGTGGAATGCTCTTGCATATAGTAAGTATTTATATATAAAGTATTCTTTGTAAAGGAATCACCCACCTCTTCCAAAACTGCTTCAATTCATTTAAGTTCTATAGGTAGTCAAAAAAAGGTCGGAGTATCTAGTTTACAATGCCAAGTGGCATATACATTGAGTTAACACCCCTCATTCAACATGGCTGCCTGAACCACGTGACCTACAGATTTTCTTCAATTAAACAACTATGAATTTTGTGGCATGGACCCTACAGGGGTTAAAACAGGCTTTAATAGAATGTCTTTAGTTTTTCTATCAAAATAAGTATAAAAAAAATTTTTTATCTGCTATAAAATCAATAATAGTGGCAATAACACATGACCTAGAGGGTTTTTAAAAAAAAAAAAACTACTATAAACCTTGCAGCATAAGCCCTACAGTGATCTGAAGAGCTTAAATAAAAAGTTTTAAGCTCTTTTATCAAATGTTGTATAGAAAAAATTTTTTTGTTTGCTATAAAGTAAAAAATGGTGATAACAATACGAGACCTACAGACTTTTTTCAATTAAACTACTATAAGTCTCGTGGCATAAGCCCAACACTTGTCTAGAAGGGCTTTAATTGAATATATTCAGCTATTCAGCTCTTCTATGAAAACAAGTATAAATAAAATGTTTTGTCTTTTATAAAACTCTAAATGACAGTAAAAACACGTGATCTGCGTGTTTTTTTACATTAAAGCTACTTTAAGTCTTGCAGCATAAATTCTACAAGGATCTACAAATACTCAAATCAAATGTCTGGAGCTCTTATATCAAAAGCTGTGTTATTCTTGTTAGCTGTACAATCAAAAATGGCAGCAAAACACATAATCCATACCTGATTCTTACTAAAACTATCATGAGTGTGCAGCATTGATCTGGCTGGGGTCTACGGAGATTTGAATGACAATTCTTGCTGTCATTCTCAGAAATCAGTCCAAAAAAGGTCTTTGTTAAACTTAGAATTAAAAGTGGTGTCAAAAACATGTGACACTTGCGTCTTTTTGAGAAATCGTAGAAAAAATTTTTGTTTGTTCAGCTCAGATCCTAATAAAGCTACAATAATCATTTTTATTATATATCACAATAATGTAAACTTTGAAAATATAAATTGCTGTCGTTTCAAACTTGACATGTCGTTATCAGTTGTGCACTAACGTATTAAATTTGTCATACGAAAAAATAGATGTATTCTTCGAGTATGGTCTCGTTTAATAATTTTAAATATTATTCATTGTCAGTATGGCGAGATAAACCACGTTATATTAGTGTTTTGGGTACAAAGCGCATTCCAACAATTGTTTTTTCAAGGTTCGTTTAGATGTATAGTAGTATAAGAAAAGTATACAATATTATTTAAAATAAAAAGTATTATTTGAAAGTCTTTTGAACAAAATCAAGGCAAAAAATCAAGTTATATTTAAGATTCCTTGACCAACACAATTACTGTTGTCAAATATTCTTATGATAGATAAAAACAGAACTTATGTTTTGAACCATAAAATTAGGAACAGTTTGTAAATGATAATTAGTGAATTTTAAGGAACACTATTTTATTTATACAATAGATCAGTGCTTTGACGCGCATTCAAATATCTTTTAATAATCAATTTGTTTTGTTAAATTATTAAAGCATGGTTAAATAAAACTTTTTATAAACCTCTGTAGGTTTGACATCCTAAGATTTACAGTTCACTGAAAAAAATGTAAGTGACGGGTTTTGGCGTTATTTTAGATTTCATATTAAAAAAAACATTTTTCTATACGATGTTTAATAGATATGCTTAAGACCCTTTATTCAAGCCCTTGTAGATCCCTGTAGAGCTTTTGCCACAAGACTTAGAATAGCTTTATTGTAAAAAAATCTGTAGGTCACGTCTTTCTGTCACCATTATAGATTGTATAGCAGGCAGAAGATTTTTTTTATACATCTTTTGATAGGAGTGCTTAAGACTTAACATTTAAGCTTTTTATGACTCCTATAGTGCTCATGCCGTAAGTTTCTTAGTAGCTTTATTGTAAAAAAGATAATGGTAACGTGTTATTGCCTTCACTTTGCATTTTAAAGCAGACAAAATAATTTTTTATACATCTTTTGAGAGAAGAGCTCAAGACTTTTTAAATAAGCCTTTTTAAACCACTGTAAAATTAATAAATGAAAGATCTTGAATTCAAGCATTTTTGACCACTGCAGGGTCCATACCTGGACATTTACAGTAGTTTTATTAAAAAAAAATCTGTAGGTTACGTGGTTCAGGCAGCTATATTGGATCAGGAATGTTGACTCCATATGTATGCCACTTGGCAGTGAAAACTGGATGCTAAGACCTTCTATTGGACTACCTATAGAACTTAAATAAATCAAACCCGTTCAAGAGGAAGGTTAGTTATTCGTTCACAAAGAATAATTCATATATTTACATATATATATGTATATGTGTGTGTGTGGGGGGGGGGGTGTGTGTTCATTAGTACATACATATGCATATGTAGCCCACCAAAGTAACAAATTGAGATGTTTTTATCAATACAAAGAATGAAACTTATGTGTTTTGTCATTTTTATGTATTTTTTTTCTTCTATTACAATGAATAATACGAATTACTATAATTTGTTATATATATACTTTCATTAAGTATATATAGTAATGGATAAGACCTCAGAGAAAATCGGATCATAGGATAATTTAACTAAAAAATGAGCCAAAATACGTATTGATTAAATAAAAACTGACAAAAACCACGAAATATGATAGTTTTTTTGGCTTCCAAAATTACTGTCGCCAGTTTTTTGCTGCCTAACGTGCCGTACCTACCGTGATCCAGGTGAAACTTAATTTTGGATTATATAATATTAAAATACCGTTTGTTTACCATTACAGTTCAAAAATTTGTAATGTAACAGTTGTCTTTTAAAATAAATTATACATTATAATAGTTATAAATATGCCAATTTAATTTCTTTCGATATACGTGCAAGATAACACTCAATTAGTTCTTCTTACAGTGTGCGAATTAGTAATCAGAAACCTCAAGAGCCCCCGTACACCCAATTCGGAAGAAATCGGATGATTCTTATAAATTTTGTCCACCATTTTGTATCAGCCATTTTTGATTTTGTTAATCTAGTTCTAAATTCGTTATGAGCGACCTCAAGAACCCCTGGAATTCAAGACAAATCAGTTGATTTTTGAAAATTTAGATTTTTAACATTTTTATGTAAATACAGTAATGCAACTATCGAAATTTTCTATATATGCTATATATACATAAAAAGAATTTATACATAAAATGTCGTCACAGAACTGTGAAAAACAAATTTTCGTAGGTTATGGTACTAAGGAGTAAAAAAGTCTAAAATTGTAAAATTAAGGGAAAAGTTGCAGAAAGCAATTATGTCAATAATTTCTTCAGCGTTTGGGACTACTGTGCATCGTCATCCCCATTATTATCCTTATGATTGTCATAAATACTATTATAATAATGATTAAATCACCTTTTATCCTCGTCATCATTAACCTCAAAATCATCGACATTATTGTAAATATCGTAGTAAGTCTAATTGTTGTCATTGTTGTCATCATTGACTTTACAATAGAGATAAGAATAACGATGATAATGATAAAGTCGATGAGTATTATTCTAAGTATCAGTATTATTGTTATTACTGTCACCCTTGTCATCAGTATTATCATTATTATCGTGATAATATTTATTAGCAACAACTGTATAAATATTAATGTTATTAGTATGATCATCATTGCTATGATCATCATCACCACTATTATTCTTATTATCATTATTATTCTTATTATCACTAACATTTTTATCTTTATTATTATTCTTTACATTATTCTTAATATCGTTGCCATTATCGTCGTTATCGTCAAGATTATCTTACTATTATCATAACTATAATAACATTATCATTACTATTATTATCGTTGTCATCACCATCATCATAATTATCATGATCATCATTAGCTTCATTATTATCATCATTAAGGTCACTATAAAAATTTTTAAAATAACCCTTATTATCACTCTTTTTGTCATTATCGTCGATACCAATATTATCCTTGGTACCAATATTATCATTATTTATATTATTATATTAACTATAATCATTATTCACTATGTCATTTTCATCTTTATTAACGTCATCATATTAATGATTATCATCGTCATTAATTTTACAATTGTTAATACCATCACCATTTTTATCATCGGCATGATCATGGTTATCAACATTATCGTGAATACTATTTGACCCTTAATATCAAAATAATTAATATTTGTGTCCTTTTTGTCACTATTGTAATAGTCATTATAAACAATATTACTATTTTTATCAAAATAACAACAATTTTTATCGTCAATGTCATCATAACTTTTATCATCAACATCATTTTTAAATTTACCATGATTATCACTATCAAAAATAGTATTATTATCGGCATCACCATTCTAAATAATAATATAAAACTTATTATCAGTATTATAACCATTGGCAGAGACATTAATGTCATATAAACCATTATTAATACCAGTTATCATAATCATTGTTATTAAAATACTTACTACTATTAGTATCATCATTGTTATCATTGTTGTCATCGTTATCTCTAACATCATTGATACCATTCCTATTATTATCCCTATGATTCTAGTTATCATTATTATCACCATTATTATCATTGTGATCTTTATAATTATTATCATTAACGTCGTTATTATCATTATTTACCTCGTTAACAATATCATTTTCGTCCGTTATGTCATTATCAAAATTATCATTATTGTTATGGTTATCATCCTCTTTATTTTGATAAATATAATCATCATCCTTATCGTCACTTTCGGCATTATCACTTTGACTACTGTGATTATTATCTTCATTTGTTCGTTATTATTAACAAAGTCTTTTCTATAATTAGAGTCAGTTTTAAAATAACTTTTATTACTAACATTATTATTATTATCATTACGATTATCATTGTCATTATTATAAGTTTTTTGTAATGACCATTATTGTTATTATTATCATTAGTATCGTCATAATTGTCACTTTAATCATATTCATGATTATTGTCACCATTCTCATAGTAAATGTCACCGTAAGTATTATCGATCTCAGTGTCATTAATGTCATCATTGGCAATATCGTCAATTGATTTATCATCGTCATTATTAACATTAAAATAATCAACATCATTATCATAATCATCATCATTATAATTATTATGATTATCATTATCATCATCACATTTTTTATAATCAGCATCATCATCAGCATTATTATCATCATCATCATCATCATATTTATTATAATCAGCATCATCATCAGCATTATCATCATCATCATCATTACATCATTATCATCATCATCATCATCATCATCATCATTATCATCATCATCATCATTATCATCATCATCATCATCATCATCATCATCATCATTATCATTATCATAATCAGCATTATCATCATCATCATCATCATTACATCATTATCATCATCATCATCATCATCATCATCATCATTATCATCATCATCATCATCATCATCATCATCATTATCATCATTATCATCGTCATCGTCATCATCATCATCATCATCATCATTATCATCATCATCATCATCATCATTATCATCATAATCATCATTATCATCATCATCATTATCATTATTATCATCATCATCATCATCATCATCATCATCATCGTCATTATCATTATCTCAAGGGGCGATCGGGTTATCTAAAATGCCTTACTGCACAATAAAAGGGTGTAAGAACCCCTTCTCTCTGTGGAACTTGTTATAACCATACCTAATCAACTGGCAAGACTTTTCTACTGGGACAGCCAGCTCAGAATCTACTCTTGCATTAAAACTTCAAGCCTGGGCCACGGAGGCTTAGCCTCTGATACGGGCTTCTTTCAGTGTTCTGTTACCAACGTGTCTTGTAACTTTTGCGTGATATAGGGTCTTTTATAGTTTCTGTGATGCATCTGAGCTGCTCTTTTCTGTTAAGTTGGAGAGAAAGGGAAAATAATTAGCAGACGCTTCCTAGCACAAACCCAAACCCATCTTTTCCTAACAAAGGCGCAAGGAGCATACCTACCGCAGAACCTGGCAGGTGGGAACTCAGGCCACCGAGGTATAGCCTCTCATCGGTAGGAAGGTAATACAGAAAAGTGCTCCACAGCAGCCTGCCCACGTTAAAGCACTTATGTGAGCCAAAGCTGCTTATTGGCGAAAAGGTGATAGAGTGAAGTGGTTTGAAGAAGCCTGCACGCCCTTATAAATTTCCGCAGGCGTTTTACCGTACACCAACAGCCCCATGGCGACGCTACAGTGGTCTTACTCCTGGAGTTTTAGCCCCCCCCTTGAACACTTCAAGTGCTG
Source organism: Copidosoma floridanum (assembly GCF_036245765.1). Taxonomy (NCBI): domain Eukaryota; kingdom Metazoa; phylum Arthropoda; class Insecta; order Hymenoptera; family Encyrtidae; genus Copidosoma; species Copidosoma floridanum. The sequence goes on along the minus strand of NW_028321897.1, from coordinate 17,159,900 downwards.
CTGCAAAAACATTACCCTACGCCCCCACGATGGCACTGGATCAACGCGCGCACCACCTCTATTCAGTCAACTAGAATAAAATTTTTTTTTTTTGCCTGGAGAACTGTATTCTAATTATACTTATTATTATAATCATCTTAATTATTATTAGTCTTATTAATAAAATCATCATCATCATTTTTATTATATGAGGCATTATTGTTGTCATTATTACTCTTAAAATTATCGTCATGTATTTATTCATCATTTTTATCACTACTATCGTTTTTATGGGTGAACATTGTCATTATTTTTATTAAAGTTATTATCATTGTTAGTGTAATTATTATTATTTTCATAAAAATCGATATTGTAACTATCTTAGTAAGAAAAAACTTGAAAATCGTTATAAGTGTTATTATCCTTACTATTATCATAAGTTTTCGTGTCATTATTATTATTATTGCCATCATTATTGTTGTCATCATTGTCATTATCGCTGTCGTTGTTATTATCATCCTTATTATATCAATGAAATTACTTTTATTATCCGTATTATAAAGTAAATATCGTTTGAATCTTCAGTATTATTAATATCGTTATCAATAATAATTATGTTTTTTTTATTTATACCATAATTTTCATATTATTGTCATCAAACCATTATGTTTACCACTATCTTTATTTCTTATCTTCATCATAAACATTATCATTATCATGATTATCATCGTAATTATAGTTACTCTCATTTGTTTGGTCATTAATTTGATTATCTTTGTCATAATTATTATTATTATCATGATATTTATTAACGTAAGTATTATGTACAACATAATTTTTATAGTTTTCGCAATCATTATTTCCATTATTATCATCGTTATTATCATTATCATCATGATCGTCATAATAACTATCATCACCTCTTTTATTATTGCCATTCTCAGAATGATCGTTATAATCATTATCGTTGTTATCTTTATCATCATCATCATTATAATTATGGTCATTATTAATATTATTATTCTCGTCATTATTGTTATTATTAACGATATTCGTTTTCATCATCATCATAAGCTTTATTACCATTATTAATATTAGTACTGTAACTATCTTAATAAATGTTTTAATTATAATAATTACCATAATCACTAACATTATCTGCGTTATAATCATTATTAACGCCATATCGTGTAACAATTATTATTATCATCCTTATTGCCTTGGTTGACATTGTTGTCATAATCATTATTAACATTATTATTACAACAAATATCAATTTAGTTATGAGTATTGTCATCATCTTGATGATTGATATCATTATTTTCATTATTATAATCATAATTATTATCATCATATACGTTATTATTATCAAGGTTACAAGAATCATTCAGATAATTAATAAGATTATCATAATTTTTATTATTATTATTATCTTGATTATCAAGATTATAAGTATAATTATCAGCATTACTTATATAAACGTGATTGTTGTTTAAGTTGTCGATATCGTCATTACCGTTATCATCATTATGATTATTATCGACAGCATCATTATCATCATTATTATCACTAACAACGTAACCTTCTTTTGTATTGTCATTTTTTTTGTTATTATTATCCTTGGTAATAATCTAGTTGTTATCATTATTCTTATAATTTTCAGTACCATTATTAACATCATTATGATATTGAGTAACTTTATCATTATTATTATCATTGTTAACAGTATTATTTATGTTATTTATACCATTATTATTACCATTACTATTATTTTTTTTATTATTATGACTATATTATAAGTATTACCATAATTTCTTTTGACACCAACATCATAATTATCATTATCATTGTTATCATTTACACGATTATCATTGTTACTATTATTATTATTTTTATTAGTATTATTATTATTACCAATATTAACATCGTTAAAATAAGTATTGATGTAAGTATCACAATTAATATCATTTTTGACATAAGTTTTTTTATTATTATAATTATTATTATAACTATTATTATTATTTTTATCTTTATTATTATCATGATCATTATTATCATTATTATTGTGAGCATCATCAGTACAATTATTATTATTCTTACGAATATAATTAAAAAAACATTATCATTGTCATAAATATTTACATCATAATCAGTATTATGCTATTATTCTTATTATTGACGTCCTTATCGTCACGGTTGTCATTGACGTTATAAAAAATAAATAAATGTTTATTATCCTTACAATCATCACTATCGCAATAATTCTAACTATCATTTTTATCGTCAACAACATTATAATTTATAATGAAATTAAAATGTCTTTTGTTGTCATCTTTATCACCATTATTATTTTTATCTTTCTTATTATCACATATCTTACTATAAACCTTATAGTGATAATAGTTATTATCGTACTTATTGGCAATATTGCAAGCACCGTAATATGCCCCATCAGTGTCATGATAGTGACATTATTATTGTATTATTATAGTCTTAATCGTCATGGACTTTATGATAATTACCAACATTTTTACTATCATCATTGTAATTCTTATGAAAACCGTCATTATTATCTTCATCATTGTTTTAAACATTATTATTATAGACAACATCATCATTATTTTAATTATTATCTTTATCATCATCGTCATTATTATCATCATCATCATTACTATTTTCATTATTATTAACGTAAATACTTTCATGGTTATTATCGTAATGTCACCATTATAGTCAGCATTATTATTTGCGCTGTCAGTGTTGTCTTAAATACGTTTTTTATTATGATTGATAAGATTACTATAATCGTTATCATCATAAACATTATTCTTGCTATTATTAGTATAAAGATTATCATTATTATCATGATAATCCATATTATTATTTCCATGATTAGTATAAACAGTATCATTACGATCATCATTATCCACATTATCATCATCATTAATGTCATAATGATTTTGAACATAATAACTGTTATTGTTATAAACATCCTTATGATTATTTTTAAGATTATTATTATACTCTTTATGATTAACATCAACATCATTGTCATAATTATATCTATCATTTTGAGCTTTCTTATTGTCAGTATTGTCATTATTTTTATTATTATTATTATGTTCATTATTTTAATTCTTATTTTTTTTTTATCGCTAACATTACTAACATAATCAAAAGTATTTCAATTATTATTGATATCAACGTTACTGTAATTATCGACAATAACGTAACTATTCTTAGTATCGTTATCATCGACATATCACGATCACTGTCATCATTTTTATCATTATCGTTACTATCACTGCTATTGTTATTATTATCATTATTATCTTTCTTGTAAATAATCTTATAAATTTTATTATTTCTATTATTGCCATCATCCTCGTAATATTATAAAATATTTTTAGCATCTTCATCACTATTATTACTATCCTTACTTGCGTTTTTATTATTGTTGTCCATATCGTCGACATCATAGTCATTTTTTTATTACTGTCATCATAATTTCATTTGTCATCATTGTCATTTTCACTGTTTTTGATTTTAACTAAAGTTTTATTTTCAATTGAATACCTATTTTAATTTCTGTTACTTAAACAATTTAAAACAGTTATTCTTTTAGATACAGTCCATTCAGATCATTTCTCAGATTTGGATACTTATTATATTACTGATAAGAAACGTACATCTACCACTGACTGTTCTTACTGCTGCTTAAAAGTTCCCTCATGCCTTGTGCAATTAGTCCCAGTGTAAACTAGAACTACACGAATAAATTTGTGTTCTGTATGGGCTTGCGATTTTTGCTTCCTCTGCTATCACTGAAACCACTTTTAGCGGTCGTCTTTTTTTTGATCTCGCTCCTTAGCGTAGTCTGATATCATAAATACTCTTGAGCTACACCTGAACTACCTTACCCAACACGTTACGCCTTACATGTTTAACGTACTTGGAAGTCGCGGGAGTCAAGAGTAGACTCAAACCTTAAAGGACAGGTGACAGTTGTAATAAGACCGATTTTTACTCTTGAAGGTAAGTTTTTAGAGCATTAGAGCCAGGAAGAGAGGCCTTTGATTTTATTAGGTCAACCAATGAGCAAAGTTCTTGCAGATTGCATTGAGAACAAAACAGTAGGCTTCCATGATAATGTAACATGTTATAATTGTACACATTTGGAAATATTAATGCAACAGTACCAATCGCATTTTTCTGACAAGTGCAATTGAGTTTGTTTTCAGTGATAATGAAAGCTCGCATTGGCAATAAAAAAACGCCAATTGCAAGTTCAAATGTGACAGTAAGTTTAAAAATTTTGAAATTAATCCTTTTGGAAAGCTTACAATCATTTTTGACTAAATTACAAATAGTGTGTTGATTACAAATTTAAAAATCAGGATACGTTATTTAAAGTGGAAAAATAATGCACAAGTAGATTATTTATTTATACATATCATACAATTTACGTATTATGCGATTTGCTCTCGTATATTTAACAAACCATTTCGATACATATGTGGATTCTTACAAGGAGGCTGGATGTATTATATGTCAGCATATTATTTAACATTTACCTAAACGCTTTTACACACACGCATATAAGAGACGTATAAGCTCCTCTTGTTATATAAGCTTGCTGTCTATTAACAATACGTCTTGGCTTAATTTGACGGACAGATAGCTTTTTAATAAGTTATCAAATGTATATTTTGTTATAACTCGGGATGTAACACCACCCTTCTTTGATTGTTGCCAGCCTTGGCAATTTTAGATAGATAAGAGCTTTCGCGAGTTGATAAGACGATCTCTTATAATTTCGTTATAGATGTGAATTTCCTTTTGTTTTCTTCCTGTTGGAAAAGTTAGTGTCCAAACATTTACACTTTTCCTTGCATCGTAAAGCAGTGTTACTATCCAGTTGTTGAATATATGTCAAATAAAGTTGCATGCATTAGGCACTTATTACGTCATATTTTTTTCCTTATATATATATATATATATATATATATATATATATATGTATATTTATATAAGTTCATGCAGAGAGTACTTATGTGGACATTTACATGCAAGTAAGGAAAATGATGCGGACAATAGTGGAATTATGTGGATGGCCCTACTATTCTACTGTGTTATTGATATATATTGCACAAACACATACAGTCTGCAAAAGTCACTTTCTATAAACAATATCAAATAAATATTAATACATGAATACATTTAGTTAAATTACCATACTACAGTATTCGCAAACATTATTATTGCTATATTTTCTGCATGTCACTAGAAAAATTCTAACAACAATATTAGTTTAATACTTTAATCATGAAACTAAGAATATACACATTTTTTTTCCATTAGTTTAATATTTCAAGTATTAAGTTAATGTTGTAAGAAGGCTATTTTTCATTGACATGCAGTGAATGAAGTGATGATAACGTTTGCTAATACTGTGGGATTGTGGTTCATGCAATACCAAAGAGACGGTTAAGGAAGAAAAGAGGATCAATGTCAACAAATTTTTAGTGCTGATTTTTTTGTAGATTTTTTTGGCTTGAGAACAAACATTTTGAAGTTTTCCCAGGAATTGAATATAATATTGGTAGTATACAATTACTGAATTTGTGAGTAAAAAGATATATATATATATATATATACATATATATATATATATGTATATATATATACACATATATATATATTTCTGCTATGTTATTTCTTTCTACCTGAGTGAAACAAAGGCAAGTTTTTATTACGTCAGTACTTTCGTAGGCTAGTCACTGAAGTGTTACATTTCGTTGATAATTGATTTTATACATTTATTTTTCTTATTTCAGTTGGACGAATTTGTTGTACCTTTGTTATTATTTGCTCGTTGAAGTGTTGTCAGTGGATTTCTACATTAATTTAAAAGATTAATTTAAGAGTTTTGTGAAAAAAATCTGTGATTGTGCTAGTTAATTCATTTATTTTTGTTGTTCTGCACTTTTTTTTTTTAGATTAGTGTGGTAGAATACAACAGGTAACAAAAGTGACCTTATCGTATGTTAAACGGTCTTTTTCTCAGAGACAGGGGTTCAGATAATATTAGGAGTTTTTCAAATTTAATTTAATTCTCGGAAGTTCATCAGAGTTAGTGTTAGTAATAGTTTGATTTTTTATAGTAAAAAAAAAACATTTTTTTTATTTAATTATTAACTTTATTTTTGATTATTTTTCAGATCTTTGATATAAATGCTACAAGATTTAACTGAAAGTCAGGTTTAGGAGCGTTTGATGAGTCCATAGAGCGGACTTTCTTTAATTTTGAGGAACAGGCAACGTTATATTGGCAATAATATCGACGCGATTTGCCAGGAACTCCATGAAGTAAAAGTGATACGTATAATTTCAAATCGTTGTTTAATGACTTTATTACTTGTTCTCTGACCTGTCTTGTCTTTGATATTAATGGACAGTATGAATTGCGATTTTTTTTATTTTGGAACATGTCACCGTTTTGAACTCCATTCGGTGAATTAAAATTCTAATACGAAAAAAAATTTTCTTTAATTGTTTTATTAATGTGTATACGATAACGGACTTATTTTTCCTCAATTGAAACTAAGTATTGCTACTTCATAACGTTTCTTAAAAAAAATGCAAAAAGTCATGTTTAAGTTAATGTTAAGTAACGTATGTTTTTATTCGTCTTGGCCTGGTATCAAGCATTTTCTGCTTGGATTTTATTTCTTGTACCAGCAGTAGTTTTTTTATTGAGGAGGAAAAAAAATGTTACTCGATTAGGAGTTTTAAGTAATCAGCTTAGTTAGCACAGTAATGTTTTGTTAAATAATTATGCTAGTACCTTTTTTTCAATGGTTTTTTTTTAACTTTTTTTTATTGCTAGCTGCGTCTTACTTTGTCAGTATGTTTGTTGATTATTGTTTTGTTTGCGTAATATAATAATTTAATAATACGTATTTATCAGTATGTATTACCTCCATTTTTATGATTCCGTTAAAAAATCTATCTAATTCTTCTTTCCAGGGTTCTTAGAGCACATATACTATCATTCCAACTTCTACGTTTTATGGCCTTGACTTACTGTCATAATGTGATCTTGTATTTTGTTTTGATACTTTTAGTCTATCAAATGCTATTTCTTAAATTGTAAATAAACAGTTGCGATTACCTTCTTTTTAACGTAAGGTATCTAAATTAAAATATTCATGGACCTGAAGGATTGAGGCAGGTCGCAGACAAAAATAATAGATTGAGACAGAAATAACTAAATATATATTTTTACTATTAATTTATTTAATTATCTTCCATGAAGTAGGATTTCAATATAAACTGATGACTTCTACTCTTGGCTTAATACAATAACATTCTTTTTTTTTATAACGATGTGCTTAAAATGTTATCCAATGCATTTCGTAGTAAAAAAGCACATGTGAAAATTCACAGAGGTATTTGCCCGAAAAAATCGCACTGGGCAGAAATCGAACCACGGTTTCCCGCGTACCAATCCAGAACCTAGCCAACTGAGCCACCACGTGCTTTCCCCATGTAGATAAACTAAATAGTAATCTTTTATGCGTTAAATCAAAGTATAATCATAAAGAATCAAAATATAATCATAATATTTTCATAAAGTAAAGCAAAGAATTTCAAAACAATAATACGATCATGCTGCTTTAAATTCCCTTAATTAAAACGAGTGTCGTTGTCTGAATGACTTTGAAGCTTATGCGGTACGAATACAAAGAGCGCGGTTATGTGAGCGTATATGAAGCGACAAATTACGTTATAGTTGACTATTTGAAATATGCGTAAAAGACAACGATCAAAGTTTGAGTCAAGATTTTAGACAACTAAAATTAAATAAGTAGATGTGCCGTTATCCCCTGACTACTTATTTGTTTTTTGCAATTCAAGAATTACCCAAAATCTTATCGAACTATAAAATAGAGTACTTTTAATCTGATTAATTCCGTTACGACGAAATAATGAAAAATAAAATCAAAATAATAAGCAACTTTCATTAAATTAACCAAAATGCCGTATTCTATTGGCTACTTATTTGTTTCTCGCAATTAAAGAATAAACAAAAATCTTATAGAGTAATTTTATAGTTACGACGATTAAATCCTGTAAAAATTAAGTAACACAATTTTAATTACCCTGCTAAAGTTACAGCAGAACTTTTGAAATCTCTTTGTCACACAGAACTTTTTAATAGAAATGCACACCACGTTGCTTAAGTTTATTAATAGCCTAACCTAATTAACTCAAGCCATAAAGGAATTTGCTTACGTTATTTACTCTCTTATTTCTTGCTTTTTTTAACCAAATAATAAAACTGCCTTTTTTACCGTTCAAGACGCCTGAGTACATGTCGGCCTCTGTTCCCCTCATCTTTATTTCTGACCTATGTAATCGCGATCGCCGATTCCGCTCTGATGCGTATCTAATCGCACGTTAAGATCGAGGTCAATGTCATGACCACGTCTTCTCCTCAGATTCTCTTGAGTCTCGACGGAATTTGCCGGGCGATGGCCTACTCTTAAGAACAAAACTCATTTAAGACCCCTCCATAGCCCTTTGAAATATTTAATAAAATGCGCGATTGCAGGATATGAAATATTTTGATAATTATTGAATATCAATTAACTCAGACGAATAACCTAAATCTTCAACTTCTTTGTCTATCGATTGGATGCTGTGGATCGACTGTATAGAGTCACTAGAAGAAATAAAAGAAACTGAAGATGCAGTTGATTCGCCCAGTAAAGAGCTAACTGTATACTGAGGAGACCAATCTCGATTGTCGATTGAGAAGAGGGGTTGGCTTTGTCTGTACCCCAACTTTTCTAATTGATAACCAAGGCAGGCTCTGTTTTCTCTGAGGCCCAATCGTTGTGTCCATTTTATCAGGTTGTCGTGTGTTGAGAAAGCGACCCTGGCCCTGCAAATCTTCCTAGTTCACCTGCGGATCTTCCTAGCTTGCCACCTGGACGCCTTTTTTAATAACTTATCTATCTGAATTGACATACCTTTAAATCTACGAAAAAATTTAGTGAGCTGGTTCTTCATACTAAAACAAAAAAATTAGCAAACATCACGCGGTATTATCGACAAAACTACACACACAACCTTAACACAGGGATTTCCGTTTATGATGATAAGGCATATTATACTCATGTAAGGCAGTGTGACATCAAACATGGAGAACTCATCCTGGATGGTAAGCTTGTCCAACTCCTTCCAGGGTTCAGTTAAATCAAGAACAAGCACGTCATCACAGGTATTCTCGGCGTCATGTTGTACGTCCAATATTGGTTGTGGGTTGGTCTGATGAGTTACCAACTTGGCTTGCACCACTTGCAGCCTCTCCTCAATTATTATCGTTGTTAACGTCATCCACTTTATCTTTTTGTTCAAACGCTTTTGGCCCCTGCGGTTACCTCTCTGGTTTCCCATGATGAGGGCGAAGCGATGAACTGTAAATAATTCCCCTCGATCTATCGATTTTTATGTCTGAAATTTCATACGTAACCTGTTTTATGACACGATTGATCACATACGAACCCTCAAATGAATTAAAAAAATTTTACTGTTACCCCAGCGTTGGCTATCGAATAATTGCATGCCTTTTATCCCCTATTTTATACCTCTCTAAGCTATGGCTTTGATTATATCAATTCACCCTAGCAACCCCGTTTTTTCCTATCTTCTCATCTGCAAAGACAAGCCTGTGCTCATAAGTCGGTTTATTTGCCTCTGTTGCTGGCAAATACTTACACCAGAACCGAGTTGGTTAAACACCTAAATGTTATTCCATAGGAGTACATTCAATCCTATCGTGATACGTCTCGTGCATAATGGTCTGAATGAACCGAACGTGTGATATACAACTTTATGTTTTTCCACGACTAACGCTTTAAAAAATCAATCTAATTCTTTTATGACCCATTCCGCGTTATTTCTCTACGAGTGCTATATTGCTAAAAAAATTAGTTTAATACCGTCCTGTCGTTATTTTTCAATCTGATTTTAAAATGTAAGTTCTTTTCTATTATCATTTTTAATCCACACGGATTTTCCGTAAGTTGGAATATAATGGTCAAAAATTTTACGAAGAGTAATAAAAGTAGTTGCTTCGTGAATCAGATATAACGTATCAAATTTGGTAAACACATTAACTAAGACCAGTACATATCTAACACCAGCTATTAAAGGTGGCCAAGGCCCATAGTAATCGATTAATAATACGTCGTGTGGCCCATTTGGGATAATTGGACGTGTTTGAAAATAATTGGAGCTTGTATAAACCTTTGTCGTTTGACAGATTGGGCAGTCTCGAAGCTCATTGCAAATGAGTTTTTTCAAGTTAACACAAACAAAAGACTCACCAAGAAATTTCCGCTGATGACCCCAACTGTTGGTAGATAATAATATCATGAATCTCGTAGCTATTCGTAAGACCCATTTGTACGTTGGTTTTCAACAATGCGATTTTAGGATCTAAATCCTATATATTTCGCAGTTTTTGAAAAACTCTAATTATTTCGGAATTGGATCCCTTTATAAGTATTTTAAATATATTCAAAAGGTTTTTGTTTTTTATTTCTCACGTCTGTCGACTTAGAGCATCTACCCCTTTATTGTCACGCCCATAGATAAAAGTAATCTTTAAATCGTAATTCTAAGTAGCAAGCATCCAACGTTCTAAACAACCACTAATTATTGTGCATGAAAATAAATATGATAGTGCTTAATGATCAGACTTCACCACTATCTTTGATCCCCATAAAAAAGATCGAAGCTCTCTCAAAGCCCAAACTATTACCAATAAATTTAATTCGGTTGTCAAGTAGTTAAACTTTCTCCCTTTCAAAGTCCGACTTGGCGTGTAAACAATTCGTTCTTGATCTATTTCATCCCCTTGACATAAAATACTGCCTAAACCCTGGCTACTTACATCTGTATATAAAATAAAAAGCTTATTCAATTCTGAGTGGGTCAGAACAAATTCCTCAATGAACATAGCTTTTATTTTTTGCATTGCTTCCATTTATTTGGCACTCCAAAACCACCTTGTTCCTGATTTTAGAAGCGACAATAATGGCTGCATTTTCGTTGTAAGATTGGCGGACTATTTTGAACAAAAGTTAATTAGACCATGGAATGCCTGTAGTTGTTTAATATTATTTGGTTTACAAAAATCACGACTCACTGCCACTTTGTCCAGGTTAATTCGGATACTCTCGCTGGTCAGGATGTGGCCTAAAAATCGCAACTCAGGTTTACAAGAAATTTTTTTTAAATTAATCGTAACACCCTCTTGTTGCCGTAAATAAAAAAGTTGGTCCAAATGAGTTATTAAGTTCTTTGAAATCTTTTGCAATACATATCCAGTCATCCACAAAGTCGTTAACAGAACCCGAGACTTGGTTAGGAATATTTTCGGCTGCCCGTGATGATGCTGCACCACTTATTTTAAATTTAAATGGAACTCGTGCGTATTGATATGTTTTTCTCTCATGTGAAAACTCGGTATACATTCTCGATTTTTGATCTAGCATGACTTGCTGAGAACTAGCTGTCAAATCGATACTTGACATAATCCCATTTTTTTGACATTTTTGAAACAGGTTCTCAACGTCTAGGGAACTATTATACTCATCTTGTAAGCGTTTACTCAGCTCTCGAGCATCTAGGCTGAAGCAAATCGTCCCATTATTTTCAATAACCGGTCGCAATGGGTTGATGAACGGTCAAGACGAGCGTTCAATTATGGCTAACGCCAACACGCGTTGAACTTCGTCATCAACTTGACCCCTTAGACGCATTGGAATCGGGTAAACCTTTTTTAAAAAAAAATTTATCGTCATTCATAAAAAGACTGTGTTCGTATAAACAAAAAAATTTCAGGATCTTTACTTAAGATCATACAATATTTTATAAGTCAGTTCCAGAGAGAATTTTTTCTTCCCTTGATAATCCCAGAATATCATTTAACTTCTCTTCAATTTTGCTGTTAGATAATAACGTATCTTTCAATTTCGTAATATCGATATGTCGAATACTATTTCTTTTATCGTTTGAGGATTCATTAAAAAAAAGTACTATTTCAAAGAAATGCCCTTTGTAAATTTTTCGAGTATAATTTCTCATATCCCCAATTAATTTCATGGACTTCTGACTATCTTTACCTATAATGCAGTCACGTATTAATTATGAGACAACAAAAAAATCAAATATAAATTCATGATCTCCGACTATTACGGTGCTGTGAAATTGTCGTTAAATTAGTGCCAATTTTTCTGATTTTACTACCTGTGTCAATTAAAGCTTTAATCAATGTATTGGCAACTTTTGTTCCAATCTCTAGGCATTCCGATAAAACTTGACGCATACTTAAGTCAAACGAAAGTGGCGCATACTGACTTTAATCAAGGAGTTCAACATGAGTGGCCCAGGATAGAGAGTTGATTACAATGTTATCGGCTAACCTCAATATTCTCTTATCAATACGGAGAGGCTAAGCATAAGAAGTAATCTCGTTATTGATCTCGTCCCCATGACTTTCAGTTGTCGAATGGGGATTTATATCCTTGACAACACCCTTTAGTTTTCCAAGCTAACAATTTCAATTTTCTGTATTTGATGCTGACTTCTCCAATTATCGCATTCTGAATGATTATTATTATTTCGTGACGAACAATTCTAATTCTTCATATTCTGGGACGTAGTGTTAGAAAAATTGTTGTTTACCCAAAAACTATCCGCTCGTGGTACAGCACGGTTCATGATTTGTTAATTGCATCGAACCGGGGTTGAGTTATCTCGCGAGTTAAATGCTACTCGTGGAAATAATTCAGTTTCATATGGTGAGTTAAGCTCTTCGTTCATCATCAGAGAATCGAGCAAACGTATAAGCTTATTCATAGTGCGTATATCACGAAGTAATATAAGTTGTTGAATTCGTGCGTCAAAATGATTCACAAATTGTTTAACCGCTTCTTGTTTAGTGTGGGCTCGGGTCACATACCATGCTTTATTACATAGGTGTACAACAAACTCACTACGCTAGTAGTTTCGTTTGGCACGATAATACCTAAACTCTAATTCGCGTTTAGTGATTGATTGGATTTCGTCGCTCCAATATTTTCCATAAAACTCCGTAATAAACGTAGGAAGATCGCAAACTGATTCTGCTACCAAATAGCCACCAGTCCTCAGCCGATCCTCTTAAACTTGACCCTCTACATATTTTATTTCATCCACATTGACATGTATGCCTGTCATAAAATCAATTAAATTGTGAATAAAACGTATCAGGTGATCCAATGCCATAGCACTGAAAATGGGCAATTTCATCTATAAAACCAGCGTTTACTGTTCGTTCGTTTCGAGTACAGGTGTTGGCACGTGCCTAACTTTATTATTCGGTACATTTTGGATAGCCTGGTAGAATTCCTAAATTACCCGTTCAATACTCTCAAACCAAATATCATATTCACATTGTATGTACCGCATATTTTCTTGCATCTGAGTAATAAATTTAACACTGTTTCATACGGTCTGTTCCAATCGGATATTAATATCTGCGAGTCGTCTGCACATCACATCTAAAGACAAGGATAAATTATTTGTAGGAAATTAAAATTAGATGCAAGCACGTCATTAGATCTTGCTTGGTCACATCCCTACACGTTATCAAACAATAAATTTAAACCGTCATGACCGTTTGCATCAAAGTCGCCAATATCTGTATTGGATCTGAGGGCCCTGGTAGAAACAGTTTAATTTTCATTATTCTTCTTCTTACTTTGACTTTTTTTCTCGCGTGCCTCCATCCCTTATAAGTCGCTCTTCCACAGACTCATAAACTCGACTCAAGGTCATTGTTAGCCCCTTTAACTCACCAGGTGGTGATCGCAACATATTAAAAAAAAGTTTTTTGTTTTCGAAATTTTGTATATAACAATTTTCTTTTAGTTAAACTTTTTTTTTTTTTTTATATGTTATGTTGCAAATAACCTGTACTAAATTTCTTCTGGTGTACCCAGGAGTACCAATGCGATAACTTTTTTTTCAAAAAGGCTTCTAAATTAAAATATTCATAGACTCGTAGGATCAGAGCAGATATCAGGCAAAAATAGTGGCTTGATAAAGAATATAACTCCATATATGTTCTTACCATCAATTTATTTAATTAAGTTTGATAAAGAAGGGTCTTAATATAATACAATGATTTCTATGCTTGGTTCGATACAAAAACCTTCTTTCTTTTTTATCACAATACGCTTATAATCTTATCCAATGCACTCGGGAATCCCCCATATAGATATCCCACATGATAATCGTTCGAGCGTTAAGTAATAAGCGAAACAAAGAATCTCCAAACAATAATACGATAATGCTTTCACAAATCACCTTGATCAAAGCAAGTGTCATCGTCTCAACAACTCAGAAGCTTATGCAGTACAAATACAAACAACGCGCTCATGCGTGCGTATATAAAGCGATAAATTACGTTATAGTCGACTATTTTAAAGAAGCCTACAAAACAATGATTCAAATTTGAGTCGAGATCATAGGCAACTATAATTAAATAAATTGATGTGCCATAATCCCTTGCCTACTTATTTGTTTCTCACATTAAAAAAATAAACGAAATTTTGTAGAGTAATTTTACAGTTACGACGATCAAATCCCGTCAAAATCAATTGAGTAACACACTTCTAATAAGCCCACTAAAGTTACAGCAGAACTTTTGAATCTCTTTGTCACACAGAACTCTTCAATAAAAATGCATGCCACGTTGCTTAACTTAATTATAAATAATCAAACAACTTCGAAAACAGCAGGTCAAGGAGAAGGTTTCAATACGTTTACCACAGAATAAAATTTCAACCAACTTAAAATATTAATAAGAAAGGTATTTGGCAAACTGATTTTAAATTAATATTTATATTCACCATCAATGTAAAGAGCAGGCAAAAAGCCCAGGCATAAGAAAAAGGAGTCACAGGAGCCAAGGCACCAAGCAATCGAACACAATAGCACAATGGAAAAAACGAGCGACACCTAGACAGTAGCCACGAGCAAACGTCCTTCAGTTCCTTGTTAAGCGAATTTAGGGCCATCCTTCAATTGGTTAATTATGCAACTGATAGCCTTACTTCTCAATTTTTTAAAGTCTTGCAAATTACGCTTCCTTAAGCCAGGAAGGAATTTGCTTACTTTCTTTGCTGTCTTAGTTCTTTCGTTTTTTAATCAAACAATAAGACTGCCCTTTTAACCTTACCTAATCTCTACACTTTAGCCTCTATTCCCCCCCCCCCATCTTTATTCCTCACCTACGTAATTGCGATCACCAATTTCGCTGTGATGCGTACCCGATTTCACGTCAAGATCGAGGTTGATGTCATGACCACGCCCTCTCACTAGATTCTCTTCAGTCTCGACGGAATTTTCTTCACGAAGGCCTTCTCTTAAAAACAAAATTTATTTAAGACCCTTTCACAGTGTGCAAGGTCACTAGCATATGAGCTGTATGTTTATAGTTGGAATTTGTCTGAAAGTAGATTGCGATAACGTGCCTGTCTACCAAAGACAAGTTTGAAAGGCGTAAGACCTGTTGCTGAATAAACTGAATTGTTGTAGTTCTGCATTGCAAAGAGAACTTTTTTGTTCCAGTCTTCTTTCAATAGGACCAAGAATGTCAAAAGTTGAAAAAAAATATCTGGACAAAATATTGGCAATAGTTATTGCCTGCATATTAGGAACAGGAATTGTTATAAGAATCTTGTAAGTAAGAGTTGCATTGATAAAATGTGGTTATTTCCAGATAAACTTTGCGGAAATGGGCCTACTGTATTTATTGCAGCTTTTCAAAATATTTCTGATGGTGTACCTGTAATCACCATAGTTTCTCTGGTTTTGTGTGGACTTAATTTAGTTCCTGCCATGGCAATTTTGACATTTTTGTATGTATTTGGCAATGTTGTTTCACATTCCCTTCCAATAATATTTTTTTCTCATTCATCTGTCAGTTTTAACTTTTTCTTTTTTACTTCTGAATACGCTAGTATGACATTCAACTAATTTTTTCTTTCTATCTTCGTGGGTTGGATAAGAACGTGCGCCAAAATAAGTTTTTACTGTAAGGGGAAGGTGACATAATTGTTTGTAAAAAATTGATGGCATTTCTCCTCTAGGAAGATTATTGGTGAGTTCACCTTTTCTAGAAGTACGAGCAGTTTTAACTTCCTTTACTCACACTGCAAATGCAAGATTTTTAAAGCACGCCCGTAGATCACTAGGTTTGATTTCATTAGTAAAGATTTTGTTTACAGTTAGTGAAAATATGTAACAATTTTAGTTTTTCGCAGTGATAACGTCCCCTTATTTAGGTTAAACATCTGATTATGCTTCTTGTAATAAAGCTCCTATATCCGATAAGTGCTTAGTGCTTACTGATTTCAAATCTACAGTTTCATAAATAAAATAGACGGTATCATCCTTGTTGTAAGCTTAATATTCACGAGAACTGAAAGATGATATTTTATTTGTGTTATAGGTTATACTAGATTATTTTACTTAGAGACTTTTATTCCTTGTAACTGATTTGCTACGAGCCACCTTTCAATTTTGCTGTATGGGTTCTAACGCTGCTGTATGACTTGCTTGCAGTGAAATATGTTGATTAAAAGTTTTCTTAGTATTGTAATCAATTTTATTTTGTATGTTTTTCAATTAAGAAGGAGTGTCGTCTGTTTTTTCATTACTATTTTGTTCTATAGATAATAAACTTCTTCTGTGTAGTTTATCATTAGAGTCTTGTAATTTATTTTTAGTAGGATCATTTTTGTGTCATTTAATTGGAGATTTTGCTCTTATGGGACCATCGTTTGCAAAACATTGGTTATCGTTTAATCAATCCATTTATTTACTATAGAAGAAAAGATTAAATTTCGATCTGACGATGGAAGTTTATTTATTTGTTCCATATTTAGGTAACTACCGTCATGACGTTCGGTAGGGGATGTAGGTAAAGATTGTATTTCTCCAAGAACACTGATACTTTGTATTTTATTTTTCTTATCGTTACTGTCCTACCGTTATAAGTTAATGATCTCCATAAACCGTAAATTTTTTTTGTCATACAAGTAATGTCAAAAATTTTAAAGTGCGACAACTAATGCTAAAAACTCTTTTTCTGTTGTAGAATTATTTCTTTCAGCTTTATTTAGAGTTTTTGACCTACAAGCAATTGAGCGATCTTTTCGTGGTTTTTTATGGCTTAATACTGCCTCGATAGCTATATAACATGCTTATGTTGTTAATATAAATGGCTTCTTCACATCAACGCAAACTTATATAGGTGCTTTGCATAATATTTTTTGTAACCCTTCAAATTTTTTTCCTAAGTGTCCATCCACTCAAAAATATTTTCTTTTCTTAAAAAGGACGTTAGAGGCTCTGCAATTTCTACAAAATTTTTGACAAAACGACGGTAATAGTTTGCTGATCCTAAAAATTGTCTAACATTTGCTTAATTTTTGACGGCTTGTTGTAAATGTTTTAACAGCTTTTAATTTTTTGAAGTCTAGTTTAACTTCGTAGCTTTTTATTTTATGTTGTTAGTAAATAACGTTGGGCATTAACATCTTACATTGGTTAAGTTTTAATTGTAATTTCGATTTTAAAAGTTATTTAAATAGATGAATAGTTTTTGTCACATCATCTTTTAAGGTTTTTATACATACAATTATGTCTTTAAGAACCATAAACACTCTAATGCCTTGCAGTCCTGATATAATTTCGTCCGTTAATCGTTGAAATGTTGTAGGTGCATTGTATAGTCCTAATGACATTCCTACATACTCATAATGACCGTAAGGTGTGATAAAAGCAGTTTTATGTCTATGTGCAGGGTCAACTTCTATTTACTGGATCCCACTGGCTACATTAAAAACAGAGAGATAACTTGAGCCTCCAATTTGCTCTAATATTTCAATAATTTTCAGTAGTGGATAAGCATCAGGGATGGTTTTTTTGTTTGATTCAGGGTAATCTATTACTAATCTGTATCCTTGTGTTTCATTAGGTCCTTATTCCTTGGGTACTATCCAGAGAGAACTACTGTAAGGGCTGTTTGATTTAATGATTGTACCGTGTGCTAATAATTTTTCTCTTTGAGCTTTAATTTCTTTATGTAACGATTAGGGGTAGCGGTATTGCTTGACATACAGGACGGTCGTTTGTCGTAGGTATTTTATGTGTCATAATAAAAATACGATAAGCTGATTTGCCTGAAATGTACAGTGAGTAAGCGTAATTTCTTGCATTTTTTCTTATTTTTAATAGACTACTTTTGAGTAATAAGGATTTTTTAGCTTACCCATTTTTAATTCAATGCGATCTTTCTTTAAATTTCATGACAATAAATAGCTCAAGTTCTTGTGTGGGTGTTTTATTTTTTTTTGCTTATCTCTTGTATTAATAGATATTATATAACGGTGACCTCCTTTGCCATCTACTATTGTCTCGTCTATATACACTTCGGCTACGGTATTAATTCTACATGATGAGCATGGCCGGTGATTCTGTTTGTAGTCGATAATATAATAGCTCCTTTTGTTCTGGCAGGCTGATTATATTTTTTGTTTTTGCTCACTTTAAATTCTCGAGAAGAATAATAAATAGTATCGCGTAGGATTATGGGTATTCAATTTTATTCTTGAAATGGAAAAATGAAGTTTTCAAAAGTTGATGCAAAATTTTTTTTTTTTTTTTAATTCTTCCGGATTTGTCTTGTTTTTTTAAACCATTCTATAAAGTTGATTTAATTATCAAGGTGTTGAAAAGATATAGGTTCAGTTAGTCTGCCTCCAACCATCAATGCATTTAATCCATAATTGATTCTATTGTTTTCTTGTGTAAAGAACGGCTTTCCTAAAATTCATACATTATTTATCGGTGATTCTGGACTCATAAAGTGAAATTCGTAATCTCCATCGAATAAATTTACCGTCATAGTACCTAGAGTGTAATGCTATAGAGCTATAGAGCTAATCATTCTTATTTGATTGTATTATCAAAATCAATTTCTGTGCCGTTCTTTAATGCGTTAAAATAAATGACTTTTAATTCTGTGACTAAAACTAAGATAAGATTTTCCGAATCTTTCTGAAATGTTTCGCAAATTAACTTAACTGCTGGTAAATTTTCTACTGTTTTTGCTCGCAAGGCTCTGTAACTTTCATCGCCATTATTAATTTCGGACAAGTGACCAAATTTAAACTCGCAGTTACGTCCAACCAGCGAATCTCGTTCTCGTTTTTGAGAGAGTTAGGGCGAGAGTCTTAGTATTGTTCTTGATTATAATTCTGATACTGTTTTTGTTTGTAGTACAAAAACAAAGCTTGTTAGAGGTAAGTATGGCTTCAAGTATAAGGATAGAGATAATACATTTGTGGGTAGTAACAAATGTAAAAGGGAGGTAGTTAAAAGTATGGGGTGTCTTAGAAATTTTAAGCATAATAATAGTGATAAGGTTGATAATTCCAGGGTGGTGGAGGTGTATAGCTTGGTAGTAAAGTACTTAATCGACGTTGAGGTGTGAAGCTAGGTGTTGGATGTACAATTTTTCGAGCTTTCTCGTTGAATTGTGGTTAAGTCATGTTGACATCATTTTTATCGTAGGTATGGGAAAAAGAATTCGTATTGTAGGTTAATGGGTCACTAAAACAGACTTTTTTTTGTAGTCAAACTAAGTAGAAGCAGAAACAAGAATTTCAGAAACGTTCGGTCCCGAAGATTTAGGAGTCGTAAAAGTTAAGGTCGTGGGTATGGCTTTGTTAACGTACTTGGCCTGATAATATACTATAAGGCAGCTTCTAAGACTTCATGGATACCTTCAGGTTTCGAAAGTGTTACATCTAAATTTTCACAAGTTAGGTTATTTTTTAATAAACTTTTGTAGAGCTTATTTCTTAAGTTGTGGTTTTTGTGTTGTCTTGAGTTTGTCACCACTCAGTTCAGTCAAAAAGGCTGTTAAGGTAGAGTCTGTAAGAAAAATTATTCTATGAAAAAGAACGGTTTCGTTTCGTTTCATTGTAATTTTAAAAAGTCTGCAATGTATTTATAATACGATTTAGTTGGTTGAAATTTTTGTTTTAGATGTTTTCTAAGCTTATCAATTAATACAAAAGTAAAAATAAGGAATATTTTTTTTTTTTTTTTTTTCAAAACTAAAATTAAAAGAACACACAAGGGATGCTAATTTGTTATGATCAGACTTGCTTAAAGTATGTGCTCAACTGCTTTATTTTAATAATATTCGTGGGTCTCTTAGGATGCAGCTCATGAGCTATACCTGTTGTTTTTAGCCAAGTGAAAATAATAACTAAAGTAATATGAATAATTTTAATTGATGTTTCATTTTAAGTTCTTTAATTAAAACAATTTATAAAAAGTATTCTCTTAGATACAGTCCATTAAAATTACTAAAGAGATTTTGCTGTTAATTATATTACTGATGAGAAACTTTCATTTATCACTGACTGTTGTTACTGCTGCTTTGTAGTTCCCGCACGCTTTGTGCAGTAATTCCCCGTGACTAGTCGAACTGCACGAATATGTTTGTGCCCTGTATGGGTTTAAAATTTCTGCGTTCTCTGCTATTACTGAGAACACTTTTAGTGGGCCTCTATCTTTAGACCTTGCTCCTTAGCAAAGTCCGATATTATAAAAACTCTCGAACAGCACTCGAGTTACCTTACCTAACACACTACGCCTTACGTTTTTAAGGTACTTTTAAGTCGCGGGAGTCAAAAGTAGACTAAAACTTTAGAGGACAAGTGATAGTTATAGAAAGAGCGACTTCCACTTTTAAAAGTAAGTTTTTATAGCATCAGAACAAGTAAAAGAGGCTTTTGGTTTAATTAGGTCAAACAATGAGCAATTTTCTTGCAGATTGCAATGACAACAAAAGAGTAGGCCTCCACGATAATGTAACATGTTGTGATTTTATAAATTTTGAAAGATTAATGCAATCGTACCAATCGCATCTTTCTGACAAGTGCAATTGAGTTTTTCTAGGTCAGTGATAGTAAAAGCTCACATTAGCAATAAAAGAACGCCAAATGCAAGTTCAAGTGTGTCAGTAAAGTCAATTATTTCATAATCAATCCTATTGGAAAGCTTACAATCATATTTGACTGAATTAAAAATAGTGTGTTATTAACAAATTTCGAAATCAGTATACGTTATTTAAAGCGGGAAAGTAATAAGCAAGTAGATTATTTATTTCTACAAATCACATGACTTATGCACTCGTATATATAACGACCCATTCCGATACGTACGTGAATTCTTACAAAGAGGCTGGCTGTATTATATGTCAGAATATTATTGAACATTTACTTTGAAGCTATTACACATATGCATATAATAAGCTTCTCTTGTTATATAAGCTTGCTGTATATTCACAATACGTGTTGCCTTAATCCACGTCGTCATTATCACAATAATAGTCATCAGTATCATAGTAAAGATTATCTTTATCATAGTCAACATTATATTTCTTGACATCTTAATGGTTATCACCATTGTAAATGTTAACTTTGTCACTGTCGTAATTGTTGTTTCTATTTGTATGGTTATTATCGTCATCCTGATCAGCATTCATATTAACTTCACCACACGTATCATCGTTTTTCAAATAATTGTCATCGTTATTATTCTTATCATCGTCATTTTTATCATTATTACTATCTTTTTTATCATCACTATAATTACCGTTAGAATCATCAGCGTTATTATAATCATCAATATCCTTACTAATAATATTATCATTGTCATCATCAATATCATCAGTAACGTAGTCATTATCATCATCAAAATTATTATCATTATTATTATTACAATGATTATCATTATTGATGTTAGTTAAATGCTCATAAATCAAACTAATATTAGTATTGTCATGACTATCATTGTGATTATCATTATTATTTACATCATCATCAACATCATTATTATTATTACCGTTATCGTTACCATCAGCAAAGACATTAAAGTTATCATAATCATCGTGATCATCATTATTCTTTTTGTCATTATTATTATCATCGTCAACGATGTCGTTAGAAGTATCATCACTGATATCGTCTTAGTACTCGTAGTCCTCATTGTCATGATCGTGATTGCCACAATCATCTTCATCATTATCATCATCAGCACTTGCTTTGTTGGCGTCATGATCATTGTTATTATCAACATTATCATCATAAGCCTTATTGTGGTAATTAAGATCAACATAATTGTTATCGTTCTTATTATTGTTGACATTGTTATTATCGTCACCTTTATAACTATTGATATCATTGTCATCATTGTCATTATTGTAGTAATAATAGCTGTTACTAATTTTATCATTTTTCTTACAAGTGTCATTCTTATTACTCTCCTTTTATTATTACTAACGTCATTATCGTCATAAATATCATTATCATCATTATCATTATCTTCATCTTAATCCTTAACATTATCATCAGTATCATTATCTTAATCATTAACATTATCATCAGTATCGTTGGATCATTATTATCATTATCATCATTCTTTTTACTATCACTATCTCTATAATAATCATGATATTTATTCTTAGGACCCATCATTATCATTATTACTTTAATTATTATCATTACAATTTTGGTCATCGTTGGCCATTTTTAATATTGACGTCATCTTCGTTATCACAGTTATTCTCATCATCATCGTCATTGTCGTTGTTGTTGTTATAATAATTATTATAATTACCATTATCATGACTATAATTACCATCAAAACCATTATCATTATCGTTATTATTGTTATCAACGTCATCGTCATTACTAACATTATAATTATTATTAATATTCTCTTTATCATTATCATTATTATTATCTTCGTTATAATATTATTCCATTTATCATCACGAATGTTATTTTTATCATATTAATATTTGTGATCATCGTCATAACCGTCAGCATTGTCATTTGCTCTATTCGCGTCAACATAACTATCATTATTATTATTTTGATCATTATTATCATTATTACCATTATTATTATCATACACATAGTCTTCATCATTATTAACGTCATTATTACCATTAACATAAGTTACAAATTATTATTATAATTAGCCTTATCATTATTATTA
The DNA here is from genome assembly GCF_036245765.1 of Copidosoma floridanum. Classification (NCBI taxonomy): domain Eukaryota; kingdom Metazoa; phylum Arthropoda; class Insecta; order Hymenoptera; family Encyrtidae; genus Copidosoma; species Copidosoma floridanum. The sequence continues at coordinate 17,136,713 of NW_028321897.1, read as the reverse complement.
TAATAATCATTATCATCATTATTATACTCATAATTATTATAATTATTATTATCATTAGTATAAACATAATAATAACTTTCATTTACATCGCCATCTTCGTAATTATGGTCTAAATTATTATTATTGTAATTATTGTCATTATCGTTATCATTATTGTTATCACCACCATCATCGTTATTATCATTATCATTAGTTGTAACGTGAATGTCATGATTATGAGAACTGTAGTTATTATTAATATTATTATTATTCGCATTATGATTGTAATCGACAACAATGTTATTATAGATATTATATTTATCTTCATCATCTGCACCATTATCGTCATTATTATCATTATTATTGGCATTGTTATTACTTTTGTCATCGTTGTGATTATTATTTTTATGGAATACATTATTTATACTACAATTGCTTATTGTTATAATCAAAACTAATATTTTAAGATTATAACCATTATTAATATGATTTTTTATTATTTTGTTATTTGTGTTAATACTGTCATTATCTTCATTTTTGATATCGTTGTCATTGTTTTTAATATTGTTATTGTTATTTTATTTGACAGAACTATCATTATAATTGTTGTTTTTATTGTCATTATTAGTTATAGTTAAATTAACATTACCATCATCATCGCCATAACTGTTATGAATATTATTTTCATTATTTTAAATACTATCGTAACAACTGTTGGTATCGTTGTCAATATATTAATCATTATACTTATAACTATCGTTAATATCATCATTATTATTATTACCGCCATTATCGTCATTATTATTAATATCGTCATAATCAATATCATTCATATAATAAGCGTTATTGACATCATCATCGTTTCTGTTATCATCATTATCATTCTCATTATCGTTACTATCATCATTATTACATTGTCGCTTTTTATAATTATCATTTTCAATACTACAATTATCATTATAGTCGTTTGAATTATTACCATTATTATTATTATCATTATTGTTACCATCCTTATTACTATTTTTATAACCATTATCATTAACGTTATCCTTATCCTTACCTTTATTATCATTATAATTATGATTGTCATAAAGATTATTGTACTTTATATTATTATTATGATCGTTATTTTATTTTTTATAATTATCATCATTACTATTATTTTTACTGTTATTTTCATGATTCATACAATTTTTCTGTTGTCACTATTTTCATCACCTTCATCTTCATCATCATTATTATCATTAGCATTGTTAAGTTTTTTGTTATTTTTAATACTATTAGTTTTTTTGTCACTATTATTATTATCATTATAATTATTTTAGTCACCATCATGATTATCATAGTTATTATTAATGACATCCTTATTATTGTCGTCATGATTCTCATTTTGTCATTATTGTCAAGATAACTATCATTGTCATGTTAGCATCGTTGTTATTGTTATCATTATTATTTTTATTATTACTATTACTATTATTATTATTATTATTATTACTATTATTATTATCATCATTTTTATTGTTATTATTATTATGTGTATTATCATCGTTGTTATTATTATAAGCGTTATATATATTATCATTACCATTATCACTATTATCATCATTATTCATACATCTTTACTATAACTATTATTATTAGTTTCATTACTATTATTATCATCATCATACTAATTATCAATATCATCATCAACCTTACGATCGTTACCAGTATTATTATTATGATTTTTTCTGTTCTTATATCCATTACCACCATTATCATTATCATCATATTTCTCATTATTATTTTTCTTATCCTTAATGTTATCAGTTCTATTATTATGATCATCATTATTGTCTCCATTTTTGAATTGTTAAGTTATTATTATTTTTTCCTTGAAATAATTTTTTTTTGTTTCAGCATTTTATAAGTAAGAAGCTTACGTACTTATACTTATTTTATCTGTTGACTGGAGAAAAAGATATTTAAGAGAGGGATTTATTTTGTTTGGAACCAGTTTATAAATTGTAAATGGCCCTTTTGCAGCTTTCGTATTCAAATTTTTATCATTAAAGCAAAAGTCTTTTTTAATAGTTGACCTAAGTAGTCCTATTTAAAAACTCTTATTTACATCCCCACATTCATTTTTTTTTATTTTTTTTATGAATTAGAGCCCCTAGTCTACCTGCATTCTTGTTTTTGGAATTTACTCATGTCAGTAGCAATGGGTTTCTGAGTTTTATTTTGAAACCATTTACACAAATTTTTGTCGATAAAAAATCCATTATGACTAAGTTTTAAAGTTCTATGTATTTATAGTTACTGAATTTTTTTCACTTAGACAATTGCTACTGCTTTAACTGTAATATATCAATGTATCCTGCTGATTTAAAATTTATGATTCAAAATTATGAATTTTTGAAACTTTAAAAAAAAACCTTTTTTTGCAGAGCTTCGAATTTTTGTCTTATAAAATTTCTTGCTTTTTACAGAAATGACAGTTTATATACTTCTTAAACTTACTATTAAGTCTTTTCTAAATTACTGCAGCATAATCATCATAATTTAATGTAGTACTACGTCTATGCCTTAAAATCTTTAATTAAAAAAAGAAAAGTTCCTAAAAAACTTACTATAAGACACTTAGTATTAAAAAATTATTGCTCAATGTACAATGACTATTTCACAAACTGCTGATAGTTCGTTATGCTTTCAAGCTTTATCACACTATTATAAACTATATGTTACTATTTACTTGTTTAACTGGAATATCCCACATTTAAAAGAATCATTGATAATTTCTTACAGGAGAACCTTCATGACTATGTTTACTTTAACATTTTCAAAGGAAAATAGTCTGTAATGTTTTGACCTTAATAATGCATTGAATCTAGAATTATGAATTAAGTATTAATCACATAAATTGAGTATTAATCACAAATATGACTTCACATTTTTTTTTTTGAAGAAGGACGTTTGCTTTATTAAGGAAAATTTGAGCACCAAGGCTTCAAATGAGCCATTCTGTCAGCACTAAATCATGCGAGTAAAAATGCAAATTAGCTGATAAATTATAAAAAAAATAACAATAATAATAACTTAACTAAGAGAAAATACTGGGTCTTGCCTCATAAGGCACAAAAACAAGATCTAACAATTAAATATCGATTAACAAACTAAATAAAAGTAAAAAAATACTACTCTGAAGCCTATTTTTCTTAAATTTAAGGCTTAAGAAAGCATAATCATGTAAGCTTGTAACTTATAAAATTTTGTAACATAAAGAAAAAATTTTAAGAAAAAAAATTAACAACAAAAAACTTATACAACGTAAAGAATAATAATGATCGTAAAGAAAATACTAATGAAAATAAGTATGATAATGATATTGGAAATTGAAATAATTATAAAAATTTTAATGATCATAATAAAAATGGGGACTATTATTCTAATAATAATAATTATAATAACAATGTTAATAATGATAAAAATCCTGATAATGTTCATGGTAAGGATTATAATAATAAGAACAGTGATAATGCTTATGATAACTATAATGGTAAAGGTAAAAACAATAATAATAATAACAATATTTATAATAATAATAATGATAAAAGTAAAGATAATTATGATAATAATAGTAAAGATAATAATAAAAATAAGAATATAAATATCAATTATCATGACAATAATGACAAAAATGACTATAAAGGGAATAGTGATGATAATGACTATCATGACAATTATGACTTATAACGATGAAAACAACAATGATAATGATGATAATAACAGTAACCGCTAGAAACATAATAATAAGAAAAAAAAAGATTATTGCCATTATGACAAAAAAAAATGACAATAATAATGACAATAATGATAATGATCATGATAATCACTAAAATAATAATAATCATAATGATACCTCAGGACAAGGCAGTCAGCCTATGGGGCGCGTGCTCTCCAGATGGCAGATAAAGGCAAGCTTTCCGTGGGTGTATAGCTTGGAGGCACTGCAGTGTTTGGAGCTTGTACCCGCAGGTGGTTGAAACAAACTAAAATTGTTCTCGTGGATCAAAACGCCGAGGAGAAAACCTCATAAAAAAAATTTAGGGTTGGTTCCTAAATGAAACTAAACATGGGTGACGCTAACAAAAACAACGTACCCCAGGTGTTTACCTGTCGGAGGAAGTCCATAACCAGTTCTAACCTCGTGAAAGCTCGGAAGACTGGTGTTGGCCTCACGGATTCTGGGGAAGGCCACAAAGGCGTCAAGCACGAAAGTGCTATGCTTTCTAACATCCAAAAGCAAATGACAACTGGTAGTTGATTAAACGATTAGATTAGTGAACCACAGGATATGGACCAGAATAGCTAGAATGAACATCAGCTGACACTGGCTGAATCAACGGTAGTCGCTCTCCTACAGAAAACCTTGAACGATACAGAAAAGATGGAGGAAAGAGTACTAGGTAGGATGACAGACGTCCTACAAAGTATAAAAAAAAGCAATTGACAGGCAGCTAAACGTCAGCAGCACAGTAAAGATAGCCAGAGTTTACCTGAAAGAAATCTATGAGATCTTAAAGGACCTTAAAGACCGCTGCCAGAAGACTTTGGGGAAGATGACAGTGTTGAGGACATCTCTGCTGGCTCGCGTAATTAGACAGTCTCTGAAAAAAAGAGGTAAAAGCGATGGTGCTACCAAGAATCGATGCGTATAAAAAAAAGCAAGAACGACAACGACGAAGATGAACTGTGAAGAAAAGTCGTAAACGAAAGAAAGCAGGCACTTGCAAACCGCAAGGAGCAAGTGGCTGATAGAAAGAAGCTGGTAGGTAGTACACTGACTCCAAACAAAGGTTATCCAGGAAAGGAAATGAAGAAGCGGAGAGAGGCAATGGAAGGAAATGAGGCCTTCCTCGTAAAACCAGTAGAAGAAAAGTCATACGCGGAAGTGTTGGAAGCATTTAGTAACGCGGTCAACCAGGGAGACTACAGCGCGAAAGTTACTAGAATACGCAGCACAAAGGCTGGTTGCCGATAAAGAGGAAGTCTTAGCAGCCATCTGCTTAAACCAGAGGAGACCCAGGCAAAATTAAAGTGGCTATGCTACTGCCAAACCAATATCAGGAAAAAATGGCGCTGGCCAAAATGGACAAGGCTGGCGCTTTGCCCCTTTTCAGCAAAGCGACGATAGCAGTGGGTTGGATCCGATGCCGACTAAGGCGCAGGCTTATCGTCCAGCGAAGCTCCAGGTGCCTGGGATATGGGCACACAAAATACAACTGTAGAGGCCCAGACCAATCAGGCCTCTGCTGAAGATGTGGTTAAGACAATTACAGAGCTAAGGACTGCAAGGCCAAACCACGATGTGTCCTATGCAGTGAATTCGCGAATAGAAAAGAGAGCACTTGTCATATGCCTGGATCTGGAGCATGCAGGGCCATCAGACAGGTCCTGAACAGAAGAAAAAGAAACCTGACATAATGCCCAGAGTGTTCCAAATAAATATGAATGGGGCACTTGACGCAGATGCCGTTCTGCCACAAATATAATATGAAAAAAGTGTAGACGTAGTGCATATGAGGGAGCAGTACAGGAATTTTAAGCTGCCTGAGTGGCTTAGCAATGCAACAAATATGTCGGCCATTTCAGTTCCTAGACAAGTCAAAATCCAATAAGATGCAATTGAAAGCAAAACAGGATGGAATGTTAAGAAGCTGGACACAGAATGACTATCAAAAAAAGTTGAGAATGGCAACGCTGCTATTGAAAGTGATAAACAAAACCTGAACACAGTAGAATTAGTACAAAAGCTCACCGAGGCAACCATGCAACTTCTAAAAATCGCATGCGAGGCCTCCATGCCCAGAAAAAAAGATAGAACGGCAAACGCTTAACTTACTAGTAAAACAAGGAAATATCGGAATTGAGGCGCCAATGTCTTAAGCACAGACACCTCTATCTAAGGGCCAGAAACAGACCAGAGGCCGGACAAAGATACTTTGAGTACCAGCTTGCAAGAAAGACAATGCGAGCTGCTATTAAGAACAGCAAAAAGCAGTGCTGGCAGACTCTGTGCCGGGAAGTAAATAATAACTCCTGGGGCAGAGCATACCAAATAGTGATGGAAAAGCTGGGAAGACTTGCACCAACTACAAACAAAAACGCAGATACTATGAGACATATTGTGGATACGCTATTTCCGACGTATCCAGAACTTTAGGATCAAGCAGACTTGGATCTCATAGAAGAGATACCTTTATTTACCCAGAAGGAACTGAAGCTAGCCACCGAATTGCTTAAAAACGGACCAGACGGTATACTAGCAGAAGACAGTGGTAACTTAACACCTACAGCTGCCTTTAAACCTATACAATGCATGTTTCCGGAAAGGATTGATCCTAACCTCCTGAAAAAACGCACGGCTGGTACTGATCGATAAAGGCCAGGGGGAGCCTAACACTCCGTCATCTTTCAGGCCCTTATGCATGCTGTATCTGCCTGAAAAGTTATACGAAAAGCTGCTTAAGGCCTGTCTTCTACAGGCCATACAAAATGCGGGAGACTTCTCTGACAGGCAGCATTGATTCTTAAAAGGAAGGTATACTATGAGAGCAGTAGAAGGAGTAGTAAAAGCAGTTTAAAACATTCGAGACGTGTGCCATGGAGCTAGACCCCTCGTTCTTCTGGTGACCTTGGATGTGAAGAACGCTTTTAACTCAGCAAGATGGAAAGATATGCTTCAAGCTCTGAAATACACATTAAGAACACCAGACTATCTCTTGAGAGAATTGAGAGATCATCTCAAGGACCGCTTCTTGACCTATACGACAACAGCAGGCGAAACAAAGAAGAAAATAACTGCAGGGGCATTCCAGGGTTCCATACTTGGACTCTATCTCTGAAATGTGTCATACGATGGACTACTTCAACAGGAAATGCCAGTGGGATACGCAGACGATGCTGCTGTAGTGATCGTCAAGCGCACGATAGAACTTGTCTGTATGAGATTTAACCAGGTTATGCGGAGAGTGGCTCCATGGATGGAGAACCAGGAACTCGAAGTTGCAGCAGGGAAGATGGAGATGGTACTACTGAGGAGAATAGAGATAGATACTATCATTCCCCTCAAGGTACAAGAAGAAGAAGTAATGACGAAAAATGCCGTAAAATACCTAGGAGTCATGCAGGATAGAAAGCTCACGTGTTGGAGTCACCTCAGGCAAGCAGCAGACTAGGTGGCAGCAAGAGAAGCGGCATTAAGCCGAACCATGCCAAACGTTGGAGGTCTAAAGCCTGCAAAACGCAGGCTTCTTATGTCTATGGCCCATTTTACTACTCTGTACGGGGCTGAGATATGAGGATATGAGATGAATGTCGAAAAAAAAGTGAAAATCGGCCAAGTTCCAAAAATGGGAGCCTTAAGGATAGCGTGCGCCTATCGCACAGTCTTAGAGTCTGCGATAATGGTGATAGCGGGCGTAATCCCCATTGACCTCCGTGCAAGGAAAAGACGATTTAAGCACCTTACAGAGCAGGACCAAGGAAGGAAGAAGGCCAAAAAAAATGCCAGTAAAATTACATGGAAACGCTGGCAACATAGATGGCCAGAGAAATCTAGAGGTAGATGGACGGCACGCCTGATAAAAGATGTCAAGAAATGGACAGAGCAGAAACACAGGAAAGTAGATTACTATCTTACCCAATTCCTCTCAAATGACGGGTATTTTGACTCGTACCTCAAAAAGATGCGGAAGACACAGACGGCTGCTTGCAAGTACTGCAGCTACGACAAAGATGATGCAGAACATTCGTTCTTTAACTGCTTAAAGTGTCAAGCCAAAAAAACGTGCTGTAGAAAAAAATTAAAATCATTAATCCCAACAACCTTATGGATAAAATGCTACTAAACAAAGAAAGGTGGACTGCAGTAGCCCAATATGTACATACTGTTCTCCAAACCAAAAAAGAGGATAGGTTTCTGGACGACTAAGCGGAGGTGGTGCAAGAGTTGATCTGGTGCCATCGGGGGAAAGTAAGCTTGTGTTTTCTGCTGCGGTGCCAGGGAAGTTCAGGGGGGGTGATGGGGCCTTGGGGGTGGGGTCACGGGGGCGTGGCCATGGGGTGGTTAGTAGGCGGTATGGGGGCCTGCGTGGGTGCTTAAACGCTTGGAAACTCCCTTTAATCGCTTCGCTCTATCACTTTTTTACCGATAAGCGGCTGCGGCCTGGTGGCCTATGCTTTCTGGTGCTTCCCTTCCGCTTTTTTTTTTTTAAGCTGGGCTTCTTGAATGTGGTTGCAGGGCAGTCGGCATGCATTATGAGGCTTGCGTGGGTGCTTGAATGCGGGCAAGCTTCATAGAATCACTTTGATATATCGATATCCTACCGATGAGCGGCTGTACCTTGGTGGCCCCGGTCTATGACCTTTGGGCTCTGCGGTGATGGCGTTCCTTGCGCTTTTCTTGGGATTGGCAAGGATTGGGCTAGCGCTGGGGAGCAACTGCCTATCATATTGCCCCATCCCTCCAAGTAAACACAACAGAAGAGCTAGTATGCATGACAAAAACTAGAAAATATCCTAGAGGACGCAAAAAATACTAGAAAAGTTGGTAGCAAAACACCTAAAGAAGCCACAACCAGAGGCTAAGCCTCCATGGCCCCAGCTTCAAGTACAAAAAGCTCTTGTACCTATACAAATCATCGTATTCGTTAGGATGTTATGACTAGACTTATTTAAAACATAGTCCTAAACGTTTCATTTTAACGTTATTTGTGGGTCTAATAGGATTTAGCTCGTGAACTTTATTTGCTTCTTTTCAGTCAAGTATAAGAGATTTTTTTAATAATATAGATGATTTGATACATACTTTATTCTTAAATCTTTTATGTAAGCAGTTTACAACAGGTATTCTCTTAAATGTTATCCATTTAAAATCACCTCACAGATTTTGATATCAATAATATTACTGATAAAAAACTTACGTCTATCACTGACTGTTGTTTTTGATAATTCAGAGATTCCTCATGCTTCATGCAGTAATTCCCAGTGTTCACTTAAACAACACAAATAAGTTGGTGGATCATAAAGGGCTGCGGCTCCTGCCTTCTCTGCTATGGCCAAAATTACTTTCGGTGGGCCTCTGTCGTTGTACCTTGCTCCTTAGCGTAGACTAATGTTATTGATACTCTGGAACTGCACCCAAGTTACCTCAGCCAACACGTTATGCCTTACATTGATAAGGTACTAGTGAGTCGCAGGTGTCAAAAATAGACTAAATCTAAGCAGGACAGGAGACAGATGTCAAAAGAGCGATTTTTCCTCTTGATGGTGAGCTTTTAAAGCGTTGCAGCGACTAAAAGAAGCCTTTAGTTAGAATAAGTCAACCAATAAGCAATGTTCTTGCAGATTACAATGCCAGCAAAACAGTAGGCTTTCGCGATGATGTTACATGTTATGATTTTATATATTAAAATATAATAATACAACAGTACCAATCGCATTTTTACGACAAGTGCGATTGAATTTTTTTAGGTCAGTGATCAAAAAAGCTCGTATCAGCAATATGAGAATGCAAAATACTAATTCAATTGTGACAGTGTGCTTACAAATTTCGAAATTAATCCTTCTAAGAATTTGACAATCAATTTCGAATAAAATAAAATAGTGTGTTATTTACAAAATTTCAAAATGGATATTATAAGTAGAAGATAATCAATGGGCAAGTAAACTAATTATTCATACATACAATTCAAGTTATTGAATTATACGTATAATATGATTTAAATACAAACGAGCGTTTTTACAATAAGGCTGCATGTACCATAAGACAGCATATTATTTAACATTGACCTGAAAGCTGTTACACTTATGCATATGAATGGCGTATGAGCTCCTCTTGTCATATGAGCTTGCTTTATATTTACAATCTGTCTTAAAGTTTGTTAGTATATATCAGTGCCATCCGGTAAATTTGTAAATTCAAAGTAATTAGTGATCCGTTGGGGGCGAAATGTGAGAAAATAAATAAATACAAGTAAAGTGTATTTAAATTTTCTTGCGTTGATTTATTAATGCGCAACGTTTCGCTGACAATATTCGATAGCCTCATCAGGCTACAAAATTAAAATTAAAATTTAAAAAACACACAATGAGTGATCTGGAAGGCTCAAACACAAAAATACAACAAATTTTTTATTTAAATTGTTACCGAAGGTACGCGAGAATTCGTAAGTTTGGTTGACTTACTCGTCACCTGTCGTGCTATCGACTGACAATAAATTACAACAACAAGCCAGCGCTTATATAGGTGGAGCCACAAAGGTAGACGGTAAAGGGGGATGAACTTGATCGGGACATTTAAACTTTCGTAGTAAAGAAAGGTATGCTCTATTAAAGGAAAGCACATCCTCCTTTCTAATGATGTTGTGATTGTCGAGTTTTATATAAAGCATTTCGGAAATAATTCTTTTTTTGTAATTGGATTCTTTGTCAAGGATTTTAAAGTTATCCAAATCAAATTCATGGTCAAAATTGATTTGGTGTGCACAAACAACGTATTCAGAGTTTTTACTTTTCATATGTTCACTAATGTGGACCTCCGCTGCTCACTTTGTTTCACCCACATATGACGCAGGACAATTTTTAAAATAAACCTTATATACTACATTTATCTGTTTATGTTCATTCGTTGTATCTTTTACTAAGCAGACGATATGCTGCAGTTTATTGTTGATAAGAGGGTAAGTGTGAATATTGTAGGGTTTTAACATGGTTGAAATTTTTTCAAAATCATTGTCAATGTATGGTATGCCAATTTTGCAGAGAGGGTAGGTGTTTTTAGTGCTTCTGTTATGATTACTATATTTGTGTCTTTTTAATCTGACCTTTATGTTTTTATTAATAAAGTTAGAAGGGTAATTGTTTTTTATCAACAGGTTCTTCACCCTAGCAATATTCACATGGTGAAAACGTGCACTGGCAAGTAAGATCGCCCTTTCAACCAAATTAAAAACAATATTTTTCTTACAGCTAACTGGATGACCAGAAAAATAATTTAAGATTCGTCCGGAAGAAGTTGGTTTTTTAAACCAGTCAAAATTAAAATAATTAGAACTTCTTATTATAGTCAAGTCTAAAACGTTGAGTTTCTTGTCAATCTCCATTTCATATGTTAATTGTAGTTTGGGACAATATGAATTAAAAATGTTTAAAATTTGGTCAATATGATCAACATTAATAAAAAGTAATACATTATTCACGTAACGAAAATAAAAAGATGGAATAATATTATAGTTATTTCTTAAGATGGAGGGACAATCATTTTCCAGGTCGTCCATTACAAGGTTAGCAAACAAAGGTTAAATAGGAGAACCCATTGGCGTGCCGAAAATTTGTTGATAAAAAATGTAGTCAAAAGTAAAAAAAGTATTATTGAACAAAAATTCTGTACATTGTCGAATTTCATTAACCGGGATTCGACATTTATTCATTATGGTCACAATACGTCGATCAATGCTCCGTAGTACTGACTCTAGAGGAATATTTGTAAACAGGGAGCTGACATCTAAAGACATCAGTCTTAAGTTAGTAGTGGGTTTTATATTTTTTAGTTTGTTTTTCAATTTAAAGCTATTATTAATGTGTAATATTAAAACGTTGACTGACTTCTCGAGTTCATCGTAAATTACATGAAAAATTTCTGAAGTTTCTGACAGCAATGTAAGGTACTTTTGTTAAAATTGGAATGTATCGATTTGCAACGGAAGCTGACACATGTAAATTCTAACCGCAGGTACGCGAGAATTCGTAAATATGCATAATTTACTGTCTGATAAATCGACGTATAAATTTATTTCAAAAAAACCCATTAAACTCTCAACAAAAGAGAACCTCTAACATTTTAAAGAATCTCAACTCTAACGGCTTCCTTTCTAGAACATACCATTCTAACGCTTTGTCGCTCACAGATACAACTCTAGCTAAATATTATGGCTTGCCAAAATTTCACAAGGCTGATGCCCCTTTAAGTCCTATTGTCTCTCTTATCAATAGCCTTACATATTTTCTAGCAAAAGTAATTTACGATGAACTCAAGAAGTCAGTCAACGTTTCAATATCACACATTAATAATAGCTTTGAATTAAAAAAAAAACTAAAAATATAAATCATACTACTAATTATCGACTAATGTCTTTAGATGTCAGCTCTCTATTTACTTATATTCCTCTAGAGTTGGTACTACGGAGCATCGATTGACGTATTGTGACCATAATGAATAAATGTCGAATCCCGGTTGATGAAATTCGACAATGTACAGGATTTTCGTTTAATAATACTTTTTTTAATTTTGACAACATTTTTTATTAACAAATTTTCGGCACGCCAATGAGTTCTCCTATTTTACCTTTGTTTGCTGACCTTGTAATGGACGACCTGGAAAATGATTGTTCCTCCATCTTAAGAAATAACTATAATATTATTTCATCTTTTCATTTTCGTTACGTACAAAACGTATAACTTTTTATTAACGTTGATCATATTGACCAAATTTTAAACATTTTTAATTCATATTGTCCTTAACTACAATTTACATATGAAATGGAGATTGACAAGAAACTCAACTTTTTAGACTTGACGATAATAAGAAGTTCTAATTATTTTAATTTTGACTGGTTTAAAAAACCTACTTCTTCCGGACGAATCTTAAATTATTTTTCTGGTTATCCAGTTAGCTATAAAGAAAATGTTAATTTTAATTTGGTTAATAGGGCGATCTTACTTGCTAGTACACGTTTTCACCATGGGAATATTGCTAGGGTAAAGAACCTGTTGATAAAAAACAATTACCCTTTTAACTTTATTAATAAAAACATAAAGGTCAGATTAAACAGACACAAATATAGAAATCATAACAGAAGCACTACAAACACCTACCCTCTCTGCAAAATTGGCATACCATACATTGACAATGATCTTGAAAAAATTTCAACCATGTTAAAACCCTACAATATTCACACTTACCCTCTTATCAACAATAAACTGCAGCATATCGTCTGCTTAGGAAAAGATACAACGAATAAACATAAACAGATAAATGTAGTATATAAGTTTTATTTTAAAAATTGTCCTGCGTCATATGTGGGTGAAACAAAGCGAGCGGCGGAGGTCCGCATTAGTGAACATATGAAAAGTAAAAACTCTGATTCCGTTGTTGGTGCACACCAAATTAATTTTGACCATGAATTTGATTTGGATAACTTTAAAATCCTTGACAAAGAATCCAATTACAAAAAAAGAATTATTTCCGAAATGCTCTATATAAAACTCGACAAACACAACATCGATAGAAAGGAGGATGTGCTTTCCTTTAATAGAGCATACTTTTCTTTACTATGAAAGTTTAAATGTCCCGATCCAGTTCATCCCCCTTTACTGTCTACCTTTGCGGCTCCACCTATATAATTGCTGGCTTGTTGTTGTAATTTATTGTCAGTCAAAAGCACGACAGGTGACGAGTAAGTCAACCAAACTTACGAATTCTCGCGTACCTGTGGTAACAATATACATAAATAGTTTATTGTTTTTTTGTGTTTGTGCCTTCGAGATCACTCATTGTGTGTTTTTTAATTTTTAATTTTGATTTTGTAGCCTGATAAGGCTGATGAATATTGTCAGCGAAACGTTGCGCATTAATAAATCAACGCAAGAAAATTTAAATACACTTTACTTGTATTTATTTATTTTCTCACATGTCGCCCCCAACAGATCACTGATTACTTTAAATTTCCAAATATGTCTTATGTTAATTAGACGGACGGATAGTTTTCAGTTATAATATAATTCGTATCGACTCGGGCTGTTACACCCCCCTTCTTAGATTGTTGCCACCCCCAGCTACTGCAGATCGATTAATTATTCACGCAAGTTGATAAAACGAATTATAACAATAGTGTTGTCAATGTAAATTTCCTCTTTGCTTTTTTTTTTTTTTTTAAGATCGATCAATCATTCAACACTCTTGCATTTATCGTAAAGAAGTATGGTTATAAAGTAAGTTGTTTAATAAATACGCGTACGTTAGGTAGTAAACGTGCTGTGTTAAGATAACGTTTGCTAATACTGTAGGATTGTAATTCAGCACTACCGAAAAGGAGGTAGGGAAAGAATCGTTAAGCAGTGTGATTGAAGTTTCATTTGCTGGCTCTTTCTTGGCTTGAGATTAAAGCTCATATAAAGTTGTTTGAAAATTATTTATAATGATAATATCATACAATTGTTGTATGCATCAGTAAAATATTTTATTATATATATATATATATATATATATATATATGTAAACGGCAGAATTATGAAATTCAGGCATCCTATTAAATGCCAGGCTGTTTAAGGCAAAGTGTGAAGTACTAGATTCTTCTAACACTTTGCCTAGGCATTTTGTGAAATGCCTAGGCATTCTATGGAATGCCTAAGAGGTATCCAGCTAAGTAAAAATCAAGGATAATCTGTTAATAGTAAATTTATTTAAGGCTCGGAATTTGCATTTGCTTAAAAAAAATGCATTTATTTTAATTACAAAACTATTTACAGACGATCTATTTAAATTAATATGGTTAAGAAAAGCTTATTTGTTACAACACGATTCACTTTTATGACATCGCGAATTACACAGTCTGTTATTTTTTTAATATATACATTTTTATGTCGTACACCAAGATTTGCAAGAAAATTTTCTTGTTCCTTGCCCAGTTTCATTACTTCGTGCAGTTGCTGTAGCTCGCACCGAAGATTCAGTCTCGGGAACTTCGTCAATACGAATCAAATTTTCTTCACAAACACTAAATTGCGATCGTGCATACAGTTGTTTGATTTTACCATTACGCGTACCTAACTTGTAAAATCCGTCGTCAGTTTTTTCCAAAAGTACAGCTTATAAATTATAATAAATACAAAAATAATTAAATTTAATAACGCGTTATATTCTTATACTTTTCACTTATTTCATAGATTATTCGATCTCGTCCGCCGTGTCTAGTTGACGAATGACTATTATTCAGTACGTCAAATAAATCTTCCATGGCACGATAATACTTAGTATCAGCATTCGCTTTACTTATTGGCAAAATTAACTTTTCGGGTCCGCTAACGTTTAACACATCGTAGTTTTGCAGCAACCAATAATGTCGTGAAGATTTACCAGTCTCATTGCACTTTTCTTCTTTAACTTCTTTTATTAAATTTAAGATTTTCACATTACTTAGTATAACCGAATTTAATTTGCTGTCTACTGATTTCAGTTTATTCTCAAAACGCTGCCTCATAATTTCTTTCGCTTCTTGAGCCATTTTGAAGCCAGTTCTAAAACTACGACCGTGTACGTCAAATGTAAACAGCAAACTGAGAAGTCATTGGCTAATCAACGAGTATTTGTTGATAATTTCATACTTTGCCGGGTATCACTTAGGCATTCTACAGGATGCCTTGGCAAAGTGTGAAATATAGACTTATTTTATACTTACCTTACTCTGTTAGGCATTTTATAGAATGCCTGATTATACACTTTGTTGGTAACATACATATATTTTATGAGGTATTTTTATACCGTTTGATTGACCAGATCATTAATAAGTTAATTGTTACCTTGTATCGACATGTTATCATTTGTTGTTCTGTCGAAAATTGGTCATGCTGAATTTTTCACAATTTTTCTTACATATCATAGAGTATTATATTGCGTTATAAAAATTTGAGTCTCATTTGATATACTTAATTGAGCTCTAAATACAAATTGTGCTAAATTAATAAATATCTTTTTTAATTTTAAGGTGTATCGTATCAAAATTAAATCAACAGCTATTGTAGCAACTAAATTTGCTATTAGGCTACCAGGAATCATTGCTGTTTTTTGATAGTTTACTTGTTTATTTTTAATGCTATACCTTCTAACGTTTTTTCTACTCTAGTTAACGCTATAACGTCAATTGATTCTGCCCATTTATTAACTCTGATTTTTTTCTCCTCTTGTAGATTAAGAGTAAAGTTATTATTGCCAATAGATATTGGCTTAATATTAGGGAGTTTTAATTAATTTGCTAAACTGTAGGAAAACTCGGATCTATTGTCTAAGTCTCTGTCAATTTTAGTGTTGTGACTTCCTAGAGGGTGTAGCCGGGAGCATAAGCAATACAGCTACTGTTGATCGTTAGTATTTCCGTACTTTGTATTTGATTTTCAGTTAGATGGGTGATTAAAAGATTATTTTTACAAAAAACTTGTATTGTGTTTGTATTTTATGCGGAATATAACAATTGTTCAGTTGTTATTATTCTTATCCAAAAAATTCCAGTTGACTGATATAATGCTGATTAACAAGTTCTTAATGCTTCTGTTGATGGGTTTATAAATAAAAAGAATTAGCACGGATTATTTGTTTTATCCTAATAAATAGGCATATTTGGTCGGCAATATAAGATCTTCTTATTTTTAATGTAATTATTTAAAAATTTTTCGTCGGTAAAGAAATTATTATAAAGATTATTGCTTACGATCAGGTTACTAAATTGGGGCTCAATTCTGACGTATTCTTTTGAATCCGATTGTAAATTTCTCGTAACTAGATTTAAGTGCATAGCATAATTACTGAATTGTTCTTAACTTATTACTGAGTTAAACTGCTAATCTACCTTCTATAATTACTGCGTTTGTTGTGGACAGTGCATAGAGGCGTTTACGTGTTGCAGTTAAATCGTCCTAAGGTAGCGTATGCTCTTTTTTTTATGAATTAATTTTACTACAAAATTTGAAATTTGTTCGTTTTATATCATAAGCTGATGTATGTGTCCTTGTGACGAGCTTTCGACTGCACTAATAAACGTTTCGTGAGAATTCAGTATAAAGAATAGGGATTTTTTTTAAGAATTATTTTATTTTAATACTTCTATTTTATATTTTATTTTTCTGTTATTTCTATCTTATTGGCGTGCTTCTCCGGTTAAACTTTCTAAATTTTTTATAACTTTTTCATTATGTATTTAATTTTTTTCTGATCCTATATATATATATATATATATATATATATTTTCTCGAGATTTGAGCGTACAATAATAGTCTGTTTTGCTTGTAAATATAATATTGTTTGTGTAGAGTTGTAAAGATTATGTATATCCGTATTATTAATACCTCAATCTTCCGCATCCATGGATCTGAATAATTCTCACAAATTCTACTCCACAAATCATAGTAGTGCTTATCTCATTATCATGTGGCTAGGAATAACTTTTACTATATTGTTGGAGTTTGTTTCGTTACTATGTACTCGTATTTTAGGCTCACAAATAGTTTTTAGTCTTCGTATGTTGATTTTGTTTCACAAATTATACTATTTAACGTTTATCTAGGTGTTAAAATTTCACACTTTTGATTTTCAAGTATTCTAGTACACTGCTTAAATACAGTGGCAAGCTACTCATTGTATGGTTTAGTTTGGTCTTCGATGCTACAAAAATTAAAACTTATAGTAACGTGCTATTCGGTGCAAATTAGTCTGACTTCATTAGTGTATTCGTAACATATACCAGGATTGTATACTATTAGCATGTTATCGTAAGGTTTTACAGGTGTCTCTTCTTTGTTTTCTATTTTACCAGGCCTTAGTGTTAGCAGAAGTAAAAAGCCAATGTTTTTACTCAACATATTGATAGGATTAATCCGCAACAACAAAATAGTAAAAATTTATTTATTAGTTTTTTTTATTTCATTATTTTTCATTTCTATTGCTGGCTGCGTTTTATTATGTCGATAAGTTTGGAGATTCCATTGTAAAATCTATCTAATTTTCTTTTCCAGGGTTTTTTGAGCTCATAGACTGTCATTGCAACTTCCAAGTTTTGTGGCTTCGACTTCCATCACAAGCTATTTTTTGTATTGTACGTAAACAGCAGTCAAGATTACCAGCACATCAGCTGTATGTTTTTAGTTTTGATTCGTCTGGAATTGGATTAGAAAAACTGGCCTATCTATTAAAGATAAGTTTGAAAGGTGTAAAACCTGTTGCTGAATCAACAAAAGTGTTATACTTATGCATTGCAAAGGGAACCATTTTATTCCAGTCATTTTTGTTTTTAACGTTAGTTTTCAAAAATCGTTTAACATAGCGTGATTTTTGTCTGACGAACCATTTAATTGTAAATAATATGAACTAGTGAGAGCTAAATGAAATCAAAAAATTTTTGGTTCTTTTGTCAATACTTGATTGACAAAACTTTTTAAACTGTCACTGAGGAAATTGTAGGAATGGTGAAAGTTAAAATAAAATGTTTTGACAAAACATCGGCAATAATTATTGCCTATTTATAAGGAGTAGAAACTCCATTAAAAAATTATTTAAGTAAGCATTGCATTGTTCGAATGTGCTTATTTTCCGATGTTTCTTGGGGAAAAAGGCCTACTGTATCTATTGCGACTTTGAACAACACTTTTAATGGTGTGTCTGTAATTACCATAGGTTCTCTGGTTTTGTATGGACTTAATTTTGTTCTGGACAAATTTGACATTTTTGTATGTGTTTGGCAATGTTATTTCACATTTCATTTCAATAATATTTTTCTCTCATTTGTCCTTAAGATTTTACTATTCCTCTATCACCTTCAAATAAGATTGTATCATATTTAAATGATTTTTTATTTATTTCTTCTAGGGTTAGATAAGAACGTGTGCCAAAACAAGTTGTTACTGTGAGAGAAAGGTGACGTAATTTTTCGTATAAAATTAATGGCATTATTTCTCTAGAAAGATTATCAGTAAGTTTACCTTTCCTAGAAGTACGAGCAGTGTTAATTTCCTTTACTCACACTGCAAATGCAAGATTTTTAAAGCAGGTCCGTAAAGTGCTAGGTTTTATGTCATCAGTAAAGTTTTTGTTCACGACTAGTGAAAATGTGCAGCAATTTCGATTTTTTGAATTAATAACGTCACCCAATTTTGAGTTGCTCATCTAATAATTCTTCTTTTATTATGGCTGTTATATTAAATAGTAGCTTATTGTTTATTAATTTTAAATCTACAGTTTTGGAAATAAGATGGATGTAATTATTTTTGGTGTAAGTTAAATTCTCACGAGTATTTAAAAAAGTTAATTCATTTGTTTTATAAGTTATATTAGACGAATTTTTAACAGGACTTATATATATTTTTACTTTCTCGCTACAAGCAAAGTTCCAATTTTGCTGCATGGGTTTTAACGTTGCTTTATGCATTACTTGCAATAAAATTTTTCAATTAGGAGTTTTCTTGGTATCGTTATTGGTTTTATGCTGGATGTTTTCTGATTGAGAAGGGTTCTTTTTTTTCATTACTAATTTATTCTATAGGTAATAAACTTTTTTTTCGTAGTTTCTCATTAAAGTTTTGTAATTTATTTTCAGTACGATTATTTCTGTGGGATTAAATTGAAGATTTTTCTCTTATGGAATTTACGTTGGTAATAAATTCGCTCATTGTTTTATCGATCCATTTATTTACCATAGTAGGAGAGATTAAATTTTGAGGTGACGTCGGGAGAAGGTTTTAAATTTATTTGTTATTTGTTTAAGTAACTGCCATCATGACGTTTGGTAGGTATTGTAGGTGAAGCTTGTGTTTCTGCAAGAACGCTGTTACTTGAAATTTCATTTTTCTTAAAGTAAATATCTCACCATAATGAGATTTGATATCATTTTTTAGTAAATTTCTCTTTGTCAAAATCTTCATAACTGTAGGTATTATTTTTCAAATCCGATAACTGCTTTTTATTTTTATTCTTAAAGTTTACCTGATCTCGTACACATCATTAAAAGTAGATCGAAATTATGGTTTTATTGTAGATAAATTTGCAAATTATATCATTCAAAAAAGTAAAGTCTTTGTCTTGTGAATTTTTGTCACTTAATTTCTCTATTATATTCTGAGGGGTTTCTTCTCTTAGTAAATTCATCAAGCTTGGCATAAATGATCGCTCTTGTAATAGTATTGGTGCGTCGGATTGTGGGTCACTAAACTGTGAAGTAGACACGGAGTCAAATTCAGATGACGAGTCTTTTATTTGACCTCTTGGTATTTCTTTTCTTTGTCTCACTTCCAATCTTTTCGCTATTGTTAGTAAAACATGTTACGTACTATGATTTCACACATTAGGAAATAACAATACAACAGTACCAATAGTATTTTTCTGACAATCGCGTTTGAGTTTTTTTGGGTCAGTGATGATGAAAGCTTGCATCAGCAATAGAAGAAAGCTTAATACAAGTTTAATTGTGACAGTCAGCTTACAAATTTTGAAATCAATCTTTCTGGAGATTTTACAATTAATTTTGAATATAATGTAATAATGTGTTAATTACAAATTTCAGAATCGGTGTTATTATAAGTAAACAATTAATGCACAAGTAAATAATTTGATTATATATACAATACTATTAATTTATTTATACATTTAAAACGATTTTAATACGTACGTGCATTCCTACAAAGAGGCCAGCCACACACGCATATAAATGACGTATGAGCTCCTCTTCTCATATGAGCTTGCTTGGTGTTCACAGTACATCTTATCTGAATGTGGCGGACAAATAGCTTTTAGTTATAATATAATTTGACTCGGGATGTTATAAATGTGGGCCAAAAAATTGTACCACGCGAATTATCAGATGGTCGTTTATTTGCTACGCAATTAGCACGAGGCAACTTTTATGTGTTGCGTGGTATGAGTTTCATGTACATATTTTCGCACGCTTCTTTATAAAACCTGAACAATGATCAACTATTTGAAATTCGCACAGAATATCACAGTGGTCTCCTGGTTGTAACCGTATCAGGCGTTAGTTATCCTAGACTGTCGCAGTGATTTGAGACTGTCTAAGTCACAATTTAGGTTCTTGTTGCGTAAGTGTTAGTTTAATTGTATTGCTATACGAAAGAAAGTACAGAAGCATCTTATTTTAAGTAACAATAATTATTATGTCCTTATTATTTCGTTTAAGTTTAAGCACTCGTAATTTATCTGATTTGCATTATACAAAAGTTTGGTAGTCATTCGCAATAACATGCCGTCTTGTTAAGTCATGTATCATTATTATATAAAACCGAATAAATTTATCAATAGAAGTAGTATTATAACAACGTTTATCTTTTTGAAATCCTCACGTACTAGTTATATGTAAAGCCCTTATAATGCCTGTCGGACACTGCGTTTATCTAGCACTTTGACTGTGACCCAAACTTGACCCAAACAGTTTTACACTTTTTTATTTGCTTCACAAATAAAATGTTCTTCTATTTTTATACGCAGAAAATTTTACGAAACAAATAAACGAATATATTGTTAGTGCAATCTGTACTGTTAAGACTATTAAGCAAAATTTTATAGGTGCGTACGCCCACATATTACGTACATTTTCAACTTAAAAATCAAAAGAGAAAAAGTCCTACTCGAAAAAAAACTGTCTTGCTCTTAAGTTCGAAAAGGCTCTCACTTGTTTAGAAATCTAAAAAGGCTTAATCTTACCTTTGAGTCTAATGGGACTTTCGCCTACTTAGAATTACAAAAAAAAAAAAACTCTTTTTTCCCTTATATTCCAAAGTAGCTTACAGTTTCTCGAAACTTGAGAAAGTCTTTTTCTTGTTTCTAAATTTAAAAAGACTTTCTGTTGCCATTGTGTCTGAAAACATTTGTTGTTGCTCTAACCCGACAATACAGTTTACCACCAAATTTTTCGAGAAAATATGTAGATATTGGCCTTGAAATGGTATTTTACCCAAGAGCTTTTTGTATACATAATCTTTTTTATCGTCATGAAATCTGTACAGCGCATGGTCACTGAATGAATAATAACTGATTGACTTTAAGTTCTTTCATTTTTATTAAACCTTAACCAAATGCTCCGGTCCATTACAGCTTTTAATGTTTTAGCTAAAATTTTCATAAACAATTTTGGCTAACATCGAATATGCAGTGAATTGTACAATGTTCTGCAATTGAGTTCAAGAAAGCAACGGAAAAGCAATATAAGAAGGCCCCTGTAAATAGAAGAGATGTTGTCTTCATTGGAGAGAAACCACTTCAATCCTTTGCTCTTGAGGTGGTCTAAGTGATATCATCACCCTCACAGAGTACAGCATTGCTTTGGACTGCACGAGTCAAAAACTAGGGTTGCTACATACAAACAGAAGTACTGTAAGCTTCGCGTATGATAAGCCCTGTACTCTTACAATAGATCTTTTTTTCTGTGTATGGGAATCCTGAACTACGCACAACGATCCTAGTCTGACATTAAAAATAACGTCAAAAACCTTATTTTTATGTTGAATTTTATCACTCTATTAGAAGTATTTTTACATAAAGTACAGTAATACATGTATTTATAACATAAATAGTACATATTTTTAAACAAAAGTTATTAGATTTTTCATGTTTATTGCTCTTATTAAAATTTTTACTGTGGTTTCAACTTAAGAATTTGTTTTTTATCCAAGCATAGCATTGTATATCTTGCTAATCAACGTAAATTAATAATTCTTACATACATTAACAATACCAGAGAAAAACTATTATACTTAAACTTTGTCCTGTGCTACACTGTTTTCTGAACAGTTAGTTTTATGCATCTAAGAGCAACAGCCAAGGTACAGATGAGGCAAAAAAAAATTACCTGAAATTATTGCTAGAAGTATTAAAAAATCCTTGTATCGATAGAAATCCAAAGTGTTTTTGCAAAGTGATCTTGCTACAACGAGGAACATCACTACATGAATATAGACACACGCAAGAAATTTATACTATAAGGCATAATAAATAGAAAATGAAATGTTTAAAAAAAAAGTTACATTGGTAACAAAATTAAAAATTATTTTCCACTTAAAAGTCAACTTTCAAATAAGTAGACTTCCCATTAAATTTTGCTACTACTTTCACATATTTTGGCTTCAGAAATTCCTAAAAAAAATTTAGTAAAATCCATTAAACTCACCTAACCGTTGCGTTTTGTTAAAAAATAATTATCATGGGATGTATCAATAAACTACATACATAGCGTCAACCGACTTTTTTATGTAAAAACTTTTACCCATGAGTCCCAGTGGTAGATACACATTTTTTGTGGTTTGCAACTTTTATTCATTAAAGTAAATTATCGTGGCAAGACTGAGGTTATTAAGTGTTTTTTTATGTAAATACTCGTTTTCTAAATTTATTAATTTATGAGTGCTGAATTTTAAATAAGGAAGAGGCATATTATAAAAGAAAATACATAGGAAGTCTGTGTAAGGACCATGTCATGACCGATCAAATAAAGAGCTACATCCACACCAAACGGGTACAAAGTTTTATGCCTGTACACACTGTAGCTTTTCTTATTTCATTAGGTCTCTAAGTGGCTGGGAAAAGAAAAAGCACCTTCACCAACCATTATCTTATCAGTTATAATGTGGTCTGTACACAGGCTTTCTGAGTATCCCATGTGATGATACGCCTTTTAACATTATTAAATTAATAAATGCAGAAAACAAACGTTAACAATAACGAATACCATATAACTACATTATCCCGCTAAATATAAGTTAATTTTGTTTATTTGTAAATGTGATAAGTTTTCTTGATGGTTTAAGAAATTTTAAAGCATAGTCTTAACTTCTGCCATACGGACTCAATTATCAGAACCTGGAAAAACCCGAGTAATAAATTCCTTTCTCCGTTAATTACATTATTTTTTCTCTTTAATGAAGACAACATCTCTTCTTTTTACAGGGGCCTTTTTATATTGCTTTTCCGTTCCTTTCTTGAACTCAATTGCAGAACATTGTACAATTCACTGCATATTCGATGTTAGCCAAAATTGTTTATGAAAATTTTAGCTAAAACATTAAAAGCTGTAATAGACCACAGCATTTGGTTAAGGTTTAATAAGAATGAAAGAACTTAAGGTCAATCAGTTATTATTCGTTCAGTGACCATGCGCTGTACAGATTTCATGACGATAAAAAAGATTATGTATACAAAAAGCTCTTGGGTAAAATACCATTTCAAGGCAATATCTACATATTTTCTCGAAAAAGTTGGTGGTAAACTGTATTGTCGGGTTAGAGCAACAACAAATGTTTTCAGACACAATGGCAACAGAAAGTCTTTTTAAATTTAGAAACAAGAAAAAGACTTTCTTAAGTTTTGAGAAACTGTAAGCTACTTTGGAATACAAGGTAAAAAAGAGTTTTTTTTTTTTGTAATTCTGAGTAGGCGAAAGTCTCATTAGACTCAAAGGTAAGATTAAGCCTTTTTAGATTTCTAAACAAGTGAGAGCCTTTTCAAACTTAAGAGCAAGACAGTTGTTTTTCGAGTAGAACTTTTCCTCTTTTGATTTTTAAGTTGAAAATGTACGTAATATGCGGGCGTACGCACCTATATAATTTTGCTTAATAGTGTTAACAGTACAGATTGCACTAACAATATATTTGTTTATTTCTTTCATAAGATTTTCTGCTTATAAAAATAGAAGAACATTTTATTTGTGAAGCAAATAAAAAAGTGTAAGACTTTTTGGGTCAAGTTTGGGTCACAGTCAAAGTGCTAGATAAACACAGTGCCCGACAGGCATTATAAGGGCTTCACATATAACTAGTACATGACTGTAGATAATTAAAGATTATGCAAGAAAAAACGCACAAACACGTGCCAAAATTTTATAATAAATAATGAAGGTTAGCCTTAATATATATTGTCAAATGTCCTTAATAACAAAGCGTCTTCATGATGCTTATCATATTCGCAGTAAAAATATATTAAAGATATTGTGACTCTGTAAAAAATATATACAACGCAAATTTTATAATAAAATAAGAGTCACACACAACACATTTTGCTTTATCGCTTATGAAATACATACAGCAGTTCTAACAATAATGCATACACCACTGATGTTTAAAAAAAAAAATATTCACACATAAAGCATATTTTGCGTATATATTAGTAATTGACAACTTAAATTTTCTTAGTGTATCATCAATAAAACAAGTTATAAATCTAAGTAAACTAATAGATTCCCACCTGCAAGCATTTTTATGAAAATCACTGATTGCAAAATATAATAAAAGTCATAATGTATAAGAAGAACATGTTGCGTCGAATTCCAAATGTCCCACGTGACCAATATATCTAAAGTATTAAAATAAAAATTAATATGAGGTGGTAGGTGCGTTGTCTACTAACCTTATTTCTTTTTTAACTGCTTCAGCAGCCTTACAATCACTTACATAAAAGAGAACTAAAAAAAATGTAATATTTATATCAAAGTAAATTTATTAGAGCTTTGATGGCTTAGTAGTTAGCGTGCTGGCCTCCTGGGCAGAAATACTCAAAAAAACGTGGGTTTGAATCCCGTAAAAAATTGTTGTTTTGTTTCGTTTTTTTTCCGATTTAACTTGATAATAGCTCAGAAGGGCTTGAGACACTCACTGCACCTTGTGAATAGTACCCAGTAAGATGAATGACCGAGTTGTCTGAATGAAACTTTGCAAGGGGCTCCGTCGAAAGACTCGTATACTCAGAGAAATAGGATGGTAGTAATGACAGAAAATAAACAAGGAAGGTATTGGGGCGTAATATACGTTAAAAAAGGTAAACGTTGTTATAATACTACTTCTATTAATAAATTTATTCGGTTTTATATAATAATGATACATGACTTAACAAGACGGCATGTTATTGCGAATGACTACCAAACTTTTGTATAATGCAAATCAGATAAATTACGATTGCTTAAACTTAAACGAAATAATTAGGACATAATAATTAATGTAACTTAAAAAAAAAAGCTTCTGTACTCTCTTTCGTATAGCAATACAATTTAACTAACACTTACGCAACGAGAACTTAATTTGTGACTTAGACAGACTCAAATCACTGCGACAGTCTAGGATAACTTACGCCTCATACAGCTACAACCAGGAGACCACTGTGATATTCTGTGCGAATTTCAAATAGTTGATCATTGTTCAGGTTTTATAAAGAAGCGTACGAAAATATGTAGATAAAACTCATACCACGCAACACATAAAAGTTGCCTCGTTCTGATTGCGTGGCAAATAAACGACCATCTGATAATCCGCGTGGTACAATTATTTGGCCCACATTTATAACATCCCAAGTCAAATTATATTATAACTAAAAGCTATTTGTCCGCCACATTCAGATAAGATGTACTGTGAACACCAAGCAAGCTAATATGAGAAGAGGAGCTCATACGTCATTTAGATGCGTGTGTGGCTGGCCTCTTTGTAGGGATGCACGTACGTATTAAAATCGTTTTAAATGTATAAATAAATTAATAGTATTGTATATTTAATTAAATTATTTACTTGTGCATTAATTGTTTACTTATAATAACACCGATTCTGAAATTTGTAATTAACACATTATTACATTATATTCAAAATTAATTGTAAAATCTCCAGAAAGATTGATTTCAAAATTTGTAACCTGACTGTCACAATTAAACTTATATTTGGCTTTCTTCTATTGCTGATGCAAGCTTTCATCATCACTGACCCAAAAAAACTCAAACGCGCTTGTCAGAAAAATACTATTGGTACTGTTGTATTGTTATTTCCTAATGTGTGAAATCATAGTACATAAGATGTTTTACTAACAATAGCGAAAAGATTGGAAGTGAGACAAGGAAAAGAAATACCAAGAGGTCAAATAAAAGACTCGTCATCTGAATTTGACTCCGTGTCTACTTCACAGTTTAGTGACCCACAATCCGACGCACCAATACTATTACAAGAGCGATCATTTATGCCAAGCTTGATGAATTTACTTAAAGAAGAGACCCCTCAGAATATAATAGAGGAATTAAGTGAAAAAAATTCACAAGATAAAGACTTTACTTTTTTGAATGATATAATTTGCAAATTTAACTACAATAAAACCATAATTTCGATCTACTTTTAATGATGTGTACGAGATCAGGTAAACTTTAATAATAAAAATAAAAAGCAGTTATCGGATTTGAAAAATAAAACCTACAGTTATAAAGATTTTGACAAAGAAAAATTCACTAAAAAATGATATCAAATCTTATTATGGTGAGATATTTACTTAAAGAAAAATGAAATTCCAAGTAACGGCGTTCTTGCAGAAACACAAGCTTCACCTACAATACCTACCAAACGTCATGATGGCAGTTACTTAAACAAATAACAAATAAATTTAAAACCTTCTTCCGACGTCACCTCAAAATTTAATCTCCCCTACTATGGTAAATAAATGGATCGATAAAACAATGAGCGAATTTATTACCAACGTAAATTTTATAAGAGAAAAATCTTCAATTTAATCCCACAGAAATAATCGTACTGAAAATAAATTACAAAACTTTAATGAGAAACTACGAAAAAAAAGTTTATTACCTATAGAATAAATTAGTAATGAAAAAAAACTACCCTTCTTAATCAGAAAACATCCAGCATAAAACCAATAACGATACCAAGAAAACTCCTAATTGAAAAACTTTATTGCAAGTAATGCATAAAGCAACGTTAAAACCCATGCAGCAATATTGGAACTTTGCTCGTAGCGAGAAAGTAAAAATATATATAAGTCCTGTTAAAAATTTGTCTAATATAACTTATAAAACAAATGAATTAACATTTTTAAATACTCGTGAGAATTTAAGTTACACCAAAAATAATTACATCCATCTTATTTCCAAAACTGAAGATTTAAAATAAATAAACACTAAGCTACTATTTAATATAACAGCCATAATAAAAGAAGAATTATTAAATGTGCAACTTAAAATTGGGTGACGTTATTAATTCAAAAAATCGATATTGCTGCACATTTTAACTAGTCGTGAACAAAAACTTTACTGATGAATAAAACCTAGCACTTTACGGACCTGCTTTAAAAATCTTGCATTTGCAGAATGAGTAAAGGAAATTAACACTGCTCGTACTTCTAGGAAAGGTGAACTTACTGATAATCTTTCTAGAGAAATAATGCCATTAATTTTATACGAAAAATAACGTCACCTTTCTCTCACAGTAACAACTTGTTTTGGCACACGTTCTTATCTAACCCTAGAAGAAATAAATAAAAAATCATTTGAATGTGATACAATCTTATTTGAAGGTGATAGAGGAATAGTAAAATCTTATGGACAAATAAGAGAAAAATATTATTGAAATAAAATGTGAAATAACATTGCCAAACACATACAAAAATGTCAAATTTGTTCAGAACAAAATTAAGTCCATACAAAACCAGAGAACCTATGGTAATTACAGACACACCATTAAAAGTGTTGTTCAAAGTCGCAATAGATACAGTAGGCCTTTTTCCCCAAGAAACATCGAAAAATAAGCACATTCGAACAATGCAATGCTTACTTAAATAATTTTTTAATGAAGTTCCTACTCCTTATAAATAGGCAATAATTATTGCCGATGTTTTGTCAAAACATTTTATTTTAACTTTCACCATTCCTACAATTTCCTCAGTGACAGTTTAAAAATTTTTGTCAATCAAGTATTGACAAAAGAACCAGAAATTTTTTGATTTCATTCAGCTCTCACTAGTTTATATTATTTACAATTAAATGGTTCGTCAGACAAAAATCACGCTATGTTAAACAATTTTTTTTAAACTAACGTTAAAAACAAAAATGACTGGAATAAAATGGTTCCCTTTGCAATGCATAAGTATAACACTTTTGTTGATTAAGCAACAGGTTTGACACCTTTCAAACTTATCTTTGGTAGATAGGCCAGTTTTTCGAATCCAATTCCAGACGAATTAAAACTAGAAACATACAGCTGATTTGCTAGTAATCTTGACTGCTGTTTACGTACAATACAAAAAATAGCTTGTGATGGAAGTCAAAGCCACAAAACTTGGAAGTTGCAATGACAGTCTATGAGCTCAAAAAACCCTGGAAAAGAAAATTAGATAGATTTTACAATGGAATCTCCAAACTTATTAACATAATAAAACGCAGCAAGCAATAGAAATAAAAAATAATAAAATAAGAAAAACTAATAAATAAATTTTTACTATTTTGTTGTTGCGGATTAATCCTATCAATATGTTGAGTAAAAACATTGGCTTTTTACTTCTGCTAACACTAAGGCCTGGTAAAATAGAAAACAAAGAAAAGACACCTGTAAAACCTTACGATAACATGCTAATAGTATACAATCCTGGTATATGTTACGAATACACTAATGAAGTCAGACTAATTTGCACCGAATAGCACGTTACTATAAGTTTTAATTTTTGTAGCATCGAAGACCAAACTAAACCATACAATGAGTAGCTTGACACTGTATTTAAACAGTGACCTAGAGTACTTGAAAATCGAAAGTGTGAAATTTTAACACCTAGATAAACGTTAAATAGTATAATTTGTGAAACAAAATCAACATACGAAGACTAAAAACTATTTGTGAGCCTAAAATACGAGTACATAGTAACAAAACAAACTCCAACAATATAGTAAAAGTTATTCCTAGCCACATGATAATGAGATAAGCACTACTATGATTTGTGGGGTAGCTTTTGTGAGAATTATTCAGATCCATGGATGCGAAAGATTGAGGTATTAATAGTACGGATATACATAATCTTTACAACTCTACACAAACAATATTATTTTTACAAGCAAAACAGACTATTATTGTACGCTCAAATCTCGAGAAAATATATATATATATATATATATATATATATATAGGATCAGAAAAAAATTAAAGACATAATGAAGAAGTTATAAAAAATTTAGAAAGTTTAACCGAAGAAGCACGCCAATTAGATAGAAATAACAGAAAAATAAAATATGAAATAGAAGTATTAAAATAAAATAATTCTTAAAAATAATCCCTATTCTTTATACTAAATTCTCACGAAACGTTTATCAGTGCAGTGAAAAGCTCGTCACAAGGACACATACATCAGCTTATGATATAAAACTAACAAATTTCAAATTTTGTAGTAAAATTAATTCATAAAAAAAAGAGCATACGCTACCTTAGGACGATTAAACTGCAACACGTAAACGCCTCTATGCACTGTCCACAACAAACGCAGTAATTATAGAAGGTAGATTAGCAGTTTAACTCAGTAATAAGTTAAGAACAATTCAGTAATCATGCTATGTACTTAATTTCAGTTACGAGAAATTTACAATCAGATTTAAAAGAATACGTCAGAATTGAGCCCGAATTTAGTAACCTGATCGTAAGCAATAATCTTTATAATAATTTTTTTACCGATGAAAAATTTTTAAATAATTACATTAAAAATAAGAAGATCTTATATTGCCAACCAAATATGCCTATTTATTAGAATAAAACAAATAATCCTTGCTAATTCTTTTTATTTATAAATCCATTAACAGAAGCATTAAGAACTTGTTAATCAGCATTATATCAGTCAACTGGAATTTTTTGGATAAGAATAATAACAACTGAACAATTGTTATATTCCGCAGAAAATACATACACAATACAAGTTTTCTGTAAAAATAATTTTTTAATCATTAATCTAACTGAAAATCAAATACAAATTACGGAAATACTAACGATCAACAGTAGCTGTATTGCTTATGCTCTTGGCTACACCCTGTAGGAAGTCACAACACTAAAATTGACAGAGACTTAGACAATAGATCCGAGTTTTCCTACAGTTTAGCAAATTAATTAAATTTATCTTATATTAAACCAATAATTATTGGCAATGATAACTCTACTTTTAATCTACAAGAGGAGAAAAAAATCAGAGTTAATAAATGGGCAGAATCAAATGACGTTATAGCGTTAACTAGAGTAGAAGAAACGTTAGAAGGTATAGCATTAAAAAAAAACAAGTAAACTATCAAAAAACAGCAATGATTTCTGGAAGCCTAATAGCAAATTTAGTTGTTACAATAGCTGTTGATTTAATTTTGATACGATACACCTTAAAATTAAAAAAGATATCTATTAATTTAGCACGATTTGTATTTAGAGCTAAATTAAGTATATCAAATGAGACTCAAATTTTTATAACGCAATATAATACTCTATGATAAGTACGAAAAATTGTGAAAAATCCAGCATGACCAATTTTCGACAGAACAACAAATGATAACATGTCGATACAAGGTCACAATTAACTTATTAATAATCTGGTCAATAAAACGGTATAAAAATACCTTATAAAATATATGTATGTTACCAACAAAGTGTATAATCAGGCATTCTATAAAATGCCTAACAGAGTAAGGTAAGTATAGAATAAGTCTATATTTCACACTTTGCCAAGGCATCCTGTAGAATGCCTAAGAGATACCCGGCAAAGTATGAAATTATCAACAAATACTCGTTGATTAGCCAATTACTTCTCAGTTTTCTGTTTACTTTTGACGTACACGGTCGTAGTTTTAGGACTGGCTTAAAAATGGCTCAGGAAGCGAAAGAAATTATGACGCAGCGTTTTGAGAATAAACTGAAATCAGTAGACAGCAAATCAAATTCGGTTATACTAAGTAATGTGAAAATCTTAAATCTAATGAAAGAGGTTAAAGAAGAAAAGTACAATGAGACTGATAAATCTTCACGACATTATTGGTTGCTTCAACACTACGATGTGCTAAACGTTAGCGGACGCGAAAAGTTGATTTTGCCAATTAGTGAAGCAAATGCTGATACTAAGTATTATCGTGCCATGGAAGATTTATTTGACGTACTGAATAATAGTCATTCGTCAACTAGACACGGCGGATGAGATCGAATAATCTATGAAATAAGTAAAAAGTATAAGAATATAACACGTAATTAAATTTAATTATTTTTGTATTTATTATAATTTATTAGCTGTACTTTTGGAAAAAACTGACGGCGGATTTGACAAGTTAGGTACACGTAATGGTAAAATCAATCAATTGTATGCACGATCGCAATTTAGTGTTTGTGAAGAAAATTTGATTCGTATTGACGAAGTTCCCGATACTGAATCTTCGGTGCGAGCTACAGCAACTGCACGAAGTAATGGAACTGGGCAAGGAACAAGAAAATTTTCTTGCAAATCTTGGTGTACGACAAAAAAATGTATATATTTAAAAAATAACAGACTGTGTAATTCGCGATGTCATAAAAGTGAATCGTGTTGTAACAAATAAGCTTTTTTTAACCATATTAATTTAAATAGAATGTCTGTAAATAGTTTTGTAATTAAAATAAATGCATTTTTTTAAAGCAAATGCAAATTTCGAGCCTTAAATAAATTTACTATTAACAGGTTATCCTTAATTTTTACTTTGCCGGATACCTCTAAGGCATTTTATAGAATGCCTAGGCGTTTTACAAAATGCCTAGGCAAAGTGTTGGAAGAATCTAGTATTTCACACTTTGCTTAAAACATCCTGGCATTCAATAGAATGCCTGAATCTTATATTCTGCCGTTTACATATATATATATGTATATATATATATATATATATATAGTAAAATATTTTACTTATGCATACAACAATTGTATGATATTATCATTATATTCAATTTTCAAACAACTTTAGAGGAGCTTTAATCTCAAGCTAAGAAAGAGCCAGCAAATGAAACTTCAATCACACTGCTTTACTTTTCTTTCTCTACCTCCTTTTCGGTAGTGCTGAATCACAATCCCACAGTATTAGCAAACGTTATCTTTACTATATTAACTGCATGTCACTGGAAAATATTTTACCTTCACCATAAATATATTTCTCTAATCATTTAGCTCATAAAATATAAGTATTTATAAACACAGCACATTTACTACCTAACGCACGCATATTTATTTAACAACTTACTTTATACCCATACTGCTTTGCGATAAATGCAAGAGTGTTGAATGATTGATCGATCTTAAAAAAAAAAAAAAAAGCAAAGAGGAAATTTACATTGACAACACTATTGTAATAATTCGTTTCATCAACTTGCGTGAATTATTAATCGATCTGTAGTAGCTAGGGGTTACAACAATCTAAGAAGGGGGGCGTAATAGCCTGAGTCGATATGAATTACAATATAACTGAAAACTATCCGTCCATTTAATTTACATAAGACATTTTGTGAATATGAAGCAAGCTCATATGACAAGAGGAGCTCATACGTCATTCATATACGTGAGTGTAACAGCTTTTAGGTAAATGTTCAATAATATGTTGACATATGGTACATACAGCCTGATTGTAAAAACGCTCGTATGTATTTAAATCGTATTGTATGTATAATTAATGTATGTACGAATAAATAATTTACTTACCCATTGATTATCCACTTCTTATAATATCGATTTCAAAATTTTGTACATAACACACTAGTTTATTCTACGCTGTCACTATTCGCACCTTATATCTACGTACACACATGCGCCTTGCTCACTTCTCTCGTTCGGAAAAAAAAAAAAAACTTTAATGCTATAAGTACCGGACAGTAGAGTTGCCCACTGCGCATGCGTATCCACTATATCCACGTAATTACATGGATATACGGTGCGTATTGGAGCGAGTAGACACTACATTTATTTTATCCGAAATTAATTGTAAAATTCTCAGAAGGATTAATTTTGATATTTGTAAACACACTGTTACAATTGAATTTGTATTTGGTGTTTTAATATTGCTGATGCGAGCTTTTTTGATGACTGACCCAAAAAAATTCAATCGCATTTGTCGTAAAAATGCGATTGGTACTGTTGTATTATTATATTTAAATTAAATCATAACATGTAACATCAGCCTACTATTTTGGTGTCACCGTAATCTGCAAGAACATCGCTCATTGGTTGACCTATTTCAACTAAAGGCCTCTTTTACTCACTGCACCACTATAAAAGCTCACCATCAAGAGGAAAAATTGCTCTTTTTACATCTGTCTCTTGTCCTGCTTGGATTTAGTCTATTTTTGACACCTGCGACTCACTAGTACCTTATAAATGTAAGGCATAACGTGTTGGCTGAGGTAACTTGGGTGCAGTTCAAGAGTATCAATAATATTAGTCTACGCTAAGGAGCAAGGTACAATGACAGAGGCCCACCGAAAGTAATTTTGGCCATAGGAGAGAAGGCAGGAGCCACAGCCCTTATTAGGCCACCAACTTATTCGTGTTGTATAAGTGAACACTGGGAATTACTGCATGAAGCATGAGGAAACTTTGAATTATCAGTAACAGCTGTCGATGATAGATGTAAGTTTTTTATCAGTTATATAATTAATATCAAAATCTGTGAAGTGATCTTAATGGACTATATCAAAGAAAATACCTGTTTTGATCTGTTTCAATAAAAGAATTAGGAATGAAGTATTTACTAAATCATCCATATTATTTAAATAATGTTTTCTACTTGACTGAAAAAAACAAATAAAGGTCACGAGCTTAATCCTAAGAGACCTACAAATTACATTAAAATAAAACGGTTAAGACCATGTGTCAAATAAGTCTGGACATAACATATTAACAAATCCGATGATTCGTATAGGTACAAGAGCTATTAGTATTTTCATATCTTTTTGTTCGGGATCAAAGATTTTGGTGTTGGATTATTTCATTAACTTAATTCAGCCACAACTATACTATCACACTTCAACGACTCGTCACATGCAACCTAGTTACAGTGAGAGAACAATACTTGCAATCTACCTATTAACACCTACCTTTTCTTTCAACATGCCTTTAAACCTTAAAGAATTGCGTAATGAACTCCTACAATTAGACACACTCTAGAATGATGGATCCTTGGACACTCGAGACGAAGCTTATGCGTTATTTTGTTATTGTCGAGAGAATCCAGGTTGAGTTACTTCATACGCGCTGCTTCAGTGGCCGTTCAAATTCAGTTAAGCTTAACCGTGTGGTGCTAGCAGGCCGTATCACACACTCTTTCTGTATGCCACTCATTTAAAAATATTCCAAAAGATAATCCAGAATTCGGATGAGAAAACTAACTGTTTTTTAGTGTTATTCATTAACAAAATGTGCCCTGGGGCAAACAAGCAGTGGCGATTGGAAACCCATCTAATTTTTTGTATTATAAGTAAAACAAATATGTCCTCAGGTTAAGAAGCATTAGCGATTAAAAATCCAACTATTTTTTATTATTATTATTAATAAATTAAACAATCAGTGTCAATAAAGAACCCAACTGTATTCAAAATGTAAAATAGTAAAATGTACCGTATGGCAAACAAGTATTTAAATGTAAAATGAAAATGTCTTCGAGTATCATGCTTAAATAAAATGTGCTGTCAGGCAAACAAGCATCAGTGATAAGAAACATAATTATGTTTTGTATTGTTAATTAATATAAAATGCTTTAAGGTAAGAACACATTAGCAGTTGGAAACCAAACCAATTTTCAAAATTGGTTGTTAATTTCACCCTCAGGCAGACACGCATTCAAAACTTACAGCTTCACCTTTTTTTGGTATTTAAAATAAATAAAATAGCCTTTCTGGCAACAATTAGTATTGCTTATAAGCTTCGCAGTTTCGATGAATTGTTATTAAATAAAATGTACACTTGGACAAACAAATATTAACGACAAGAGACCCAACGGTTTTTGCAATTATAAATTAATAAAATACGCCCTAAGCAAGGTGATACTTTTAATTATTTATTGTAATGCTACCATTCTACTGCTCAATACCATGCACTTCCAGCGTCTTATGATTTTTATGTAATTTCACATTGTGCGATAACTCATTTATAAGCGGACGGTGGCTTGATCATTCAATACCTAAAAATAGTTCCTTGTAATGATACCACTGCAACTTCTTTTAGAACGTAATTTCCACCTGTACCGCAAAAACCTTAAATACCTACGATAAATTCTGTAATGTTGAAACAACTACACCTTTTTATAGCTTTTATTAAAAAAAAACAACTTTCATTCCATGAGTATCCATCGGTTGTGATTTTTTTTTTAAAAATGAAAACAATGATTTGTTTTCTTCTCCTTGTCTTCACTGTTGATAAGGAACTTCTTCTCCTCTTTTCTGTGGCTTACCACTTTTCCACATTATAAAGAACTAATAAAAATATGTTGAGCAACCACTATTTATAACTGGTCTTTATTAGAGCTTGTGACATCTTCACTTTCCATTTGAAAATGCAATTTTCTCCTTCTGTTACAGTCGCTGACTGCAGGAATGTCTTGAACACTAGCCTCTTGGCTTATTAGTTAGGAACTGAAACACACAGTCGAGTAGAAATTGTCAATTCTTTGGTTTTTTTCCCCTCGAAAAATATTTAATGCAATCGTACGCACCGAGAACGTTGAGCGTACAAGACGAGAAACTTTCGCCCGCGTCATTGAGCGCCTCGCACGTGTGGGTGCCGCAATCCTTGGGAAAGTTCTTAGTGATGATGAGCTTGTGGATGTTGGCTTTAATTTGTAAATTCTCTCATCACGGTAAACTATACACATGGATTTATACAAACCATTAGAATATGATCATGGACTTGCCAAAGCTCGTTGCTCAAATGGTAGATAGTCCGACATATCAGTAACCTGGAAGTTAAATTGCTCGAACCTTTTCTTGTCTTTCTCTTACCAACCTTTAAAATATTTGGAACACCTTTAAAATTGCCTCAAAGTTTGTTACCAACTTTAGTGTAGCGTATATTACCTGATTACAAATCTAGTTCATGATAGTTAAATTTAAGCCATAAACTCAATCCTTTGTATGTATCACTTAACTGACGCCAAAAAAATGGTGGTTAAAAAAGAAAAATACAAGGCTTAATATCTTTATTGAGCGAAAGAATTGCCAACTCTTTGAACACCTAACCTTTACTGAAATTCTTGAAGTCTTGGGTGTCTACTACGTACTTCTTCATAGTAGAGACTAACTTGAATGACTGATGCTAAAGTGTCTTAATCCCCAGAAAAACTTAGAAAAGTTTATTTATGTATTAACTAACAGGATTATATTTAACTATGCAATCGTGTAAGAATTAGACAATAGGCAGTGTTTTCTGGCAGGAAAGTATCTTTTGACTTAATTTTCAAATGCACATCTACTGGCACGCTTTTCAAAGCTTCATTTTGTTTTCAAAAATCAACAACAATTGGGGGCACGTAGTTAGCAAAATCATATTCATCAAGCATGGGCTCTATCTCCTTGCCATAGTATGAACTTTGAAAATTTGTGTTCATACTGTAGAGTAATACAAACTGATTGCTGTCAATATAGAGATTCAGTATTGAGATTACAGCAATGATGAAAGTGGCTAGGATTTATTGCTATTTGACTTTTAATATTTATTCAAAACCTCTAAATAACGAAGATCGATTTTTCAAGCTGATTAAACGTTTTAATAGTCCAAACGTGTTTTAAAGTTCATGGGAGGAGTGGGTACTCATACAGCTGCTACCTATGGATACTCATAGAAATATGTTGATCTTTTACAATAATATCAAACAGGGGAGTTTTTCGCATACCTGAAACATTGACACTAGCCATGTTCCATCCTTTACAAATAAATTGAATTATGAAATCCTCGTATGCATCCTTAGCAGATATTTGTATGACTGCATTAAAGTCATTTCTTGTGAGAATCAATCCAAGCTTTGCACTTACAACAACTTTACGATAACCTTCAGCAAAGCCCAGTATCGTACCCAAAGGTACGGAAACTTTAAAATAGCTTTATTGCACTCACCGATTTTAATACTGTTAAGTTCGTAGCGTATTTTCTCAAACAAATGACAAATAGCATTATTAACTAATACATTTCGTGTAATTACAGCATTATTGGTCAATATGAGCCTCCCACAAATATGTTGAAAGCTCTGTGGAGCACTGTGCAAAAGTAACAGACATGGATCCTAATATTGAATCGAATTCTAAATTGTATTACTATTATTAAATGCTAATAAAATTTACGGTTAATGAGCATGGATTTTATAGTATGCAATTGACTCATTAAATGTGACACTTGCCTGTATGTTTAGAAATTCTTCTGTCTTTTAAGTAGCAAGAAAATATAAAGATAAATTTTAGGCACATTACTCAAATTAATGATACGGAAAAAATTATGCTTTTTTAAATTGCTAGTGCCTGCTCATCTAAAAACCCATTTGATGGATACATAACTTTTGACAATCGTGAAATTTATCACTGCCAGTGTTTACATGCCTCTCTGTACTTGTTAAAAATAATTGACTTTTATCCGTATTTACATTTATCCATGTATGGAAAACGCTGACAGTTGCAAGACAAGAAGAACGCTAAGATTGTTACAACATTTTATTGCTGACGTACAAACAAAGCTTGATGTATGCATGTCAATGACGTAAACACATAATCCACATAATATGTGATTATTTTTTAAAGCTCAGCGGGTTATGCATCATAAATAGAGCTGCACTATGTATTGTATTAGCGTTTAAGAAATGTAAGTGGTCGGTAAGCTTGTTATTCCATTTAAAAATTGGTGTACGACCTGTTGCTTACGGAGTCACAATGTCTTTGGTATATTTTTATTGCGTATTTGATACGTATGACAGAAATATGTTGTTGTTGCAGTCATTCAACAACATATATTATGCCTTACCTTTGCGTATCATTAAGAAATTTTAGCGATTGTGCGTTTATTTTCCTCTTTTCTGCGTAATTCTAAATTATCTGCTGTTACGTACTAGTTTTATGTGAATCCTATATAATGCCTTTTTGGGACAGCACACAGTAGGCAAACATGCATTTTTTTTTGTCAAATAGAATAGCGGCTACTGTAATAGGCCTATTAAAATGATTATTTTGGACCTGGAAGCTTAAACACCCCAGAATATAGGAAAAGTGGTCCGAAGTAAAAAAAGAATTTAGAGGTTACAAACTACCCCTAAATGCACCACTCATTAGTACAATATATCTTTATGATATTAGTATCATTAAATCAGACAAATACACATTTTTTAGAAAAATTTAGGAACCCACAGATATTTTGGGTCACTTATAACAAATATGACGTCAGAAATTCAAAACGGTGTATCCAATATGGCAGCCAAAAACGTCAAAACGCTTTCAAAATTCGAGAAAGTGTGGTCATAAGGGTTTTTGAGGTTGCTTAACACGGACCTGGAATCAAATTGACGGAATTAAAAATGGAGAATCCAATACGGTGGCTGAAAAAGTTAAAATGCTTTAAAAATTTAAGAAAATTTTGCTAAAGAGGTTTTTTAGGTCGCTTAACAGGAATCTGGTATCAAAATTATGTAATTGAAAATGGCGGATCTAATACGGTGGACAGCAAACTGATACATGCTAAAAACTAACGAGTTCTCGGCTATAGGAGTTATTTAGGTCTCCGAACACGCATCTGGCATTAGAGTTGTATTATAATTATGAAATTTAAAATGTTTGATTTAATATGGTGTCCAAAAAAGTTGACACCTGTTTAAAACCAACGAAATATAATCCGTGGGGTTTTCTAGGTTGCTGAACACGAATGTGGCATCAGAACTGCGTCATAATTACAAAATTTAAAATGGTGGATCTAATATGGCAGCCAAAACAGTTAACACTTGTCAAAAAGTAAGAAAAATCAAGCCTTACAGATTTTTGTAAATTTTGCAACCCAAATTTAGCATTAGAATTACTAAATTATAATTAGCCGAGTGAACATAGCGGTGAAAAACGTTAAGACAAAGGTGTCTTCTGTCACTGACTAAAAATTTAATGTAAGGAAATCTGTCATTAAGAGTCTATGTGATTGCCAAACACGCATCTAGGATATCAGTCATGAATTTGGAAATAAAGTACTGGCTATAAGATTAATGCACTTATAAAAGCTTATTTCACGTTTATTGCACTCCATGAGTATTATTCGGATCTTCTCTATATCATGTATAAAGCTCTTTTCACACCAAAAACAAAAGGATTCAGGCAAATTTACACTTTTTTCTCTGGTGACCCTACGTAGTATTATCAGGTAAGATCTCAGATGATTTGTCGTGTTTAAATCTCTCCTGACATATTCTTCTGAGCTTTGTGTTTTTTCGGAATTTTTCAGATTTTTAAAACATGATAAATAAATTTCAGACTAAAAAAATTTTCCAAATTTTTTGACTTCATAAATTTTCTAACAATTAGACAAAAAATTTTCTAAGTCCAAAATTTGACACTTTTGCTAAAACGTATTAAAAAACGCAGGAAGATTAAATATTCGAAAAAAATTTCTCGGGTAAGATTTTGAAATGAGAAATCACCTGAAATCTCCCCTGAGATGACTAGGTCGGGGGAAATATAAGGCACTTACGTGGAACAGTTTCTTGTGAACATGAGTCTCAAGTTATAGTACAAACACTCAACTGTTTGAGGTAACTAGATGTTGACAATAGCAGAAAAATTCTTAGTGGGAACTTTAGGTTCTTAATAATGTATAGTATATGTATATGTAGTTTAAAATATCTGAGTCCAACCATTTGTAAAATTTCAAAAATAAGAAGGAATTGTTAAATTCAAATTAGATACATAGCTACTATTATGGAATCAAAGTTAAACATATGCATATCTAAAAGTAATCAAAATCCAATAAAACTGTTTCTATGAGAGAAATAAACTCTGCTTTATCGTAAGTTTGCAAAATCCTTTTAAAAATATGACTCCAAAACTACTGAAAGTCATTTATCACAAATTTAAGATGTACATGTACCTACTTGCTGTCACGTTTGTTTTATTTCAACGCCAATACTAACTTATAGTCTTGTTTTTGGAATCCATGAAAAAATTCACTCTATTTATTTAAGTGAAAAATTTAAGAATCGCAAAGAAAATATCTGAAATAAAACGTTCTAAGCTAATAAGTTATTTATTTTACTCTATCACATCTATCACTTAATATGGCAATATTATTTGGCTATTGAGAGAATTCCAACTACAATAAAATAGAAGACGAGTTAGTATAAGCTGCGAATGGACTACGAGGAAATTGAATGAACGAAAATCAATCTTTTAACATTGATCTAAACATGTGACTGCTCAGTTATTGACACAAGTCTACTACATATCGATGCTTTTACATTTTAAGCTTGAAGAGTTTCTTAGCTAATCTGTAATCCAGTTTTAACAAGCAGTATTTATTAGAATACAGACATATAGGTACGCAAGTGATTGTTTTTATTTAATAGTAGCAAAAGTTTTCCTGCTAGACAATTTCATTTTTTATTAATGTAAAAATCTAGTCTTAGGCTAACACGCATCAAGCAACAATAATTGCTATTATTTTTTCCGGAATAAATGTATATTGTTTTATCATCTTATGGACTCTATGTTAATTTGAATTAATATATTGGTAATCATATGAAATGCTGTATTCTTTCGTTAAACATTAAAGTATAAGTTCCAGATTCGTGTTCAGCAACCTCAAAAATTTTTATCGATAGATTTTTAACATTTTAACTTTTTTTTTTTTTCTTACCCAGATATAGTATCCGCCATTTTTAATGTTAATATTTTTCCAAATTCGTGTTCAGCAACCTAACAAACCACAAGGGCTAATATTCTGTTGGTTTTTAGCAGATGTCAATAGTTTTGGACACCATAATGAACCCACCATTTTTAATTTTATAAGTATAATACAATTTTAATGCCAGATACGTGTTCAGACGTGTTTTGACGTTTTTGCCTGCCACATTGGATCCTCCATTTTGAATTTCTGACGTCATATTCAGCCATCCAAAAACTCTATGGGTTCCTAAATTTTTGTGAAAAATGTGTATTTGTCTGATTTAATGATACTGATATTATAAAGATATACTGATAAGGGGTGCGTTTAGGGGTCGTTTTTAACCTCAAAATTTGTTTCTTACTTTGGATCACGTTTCCTATATTCTTGGGTGTTTTAGCTTTAAGTTAAAAAAAAATCATCTTGATTAGCCCATAGCCCATCACAGCGGCCGCTATGTTATTTCGACACAGGAACCGGCATTTTTGCCTACTGTGTGGCGTTCATCGGGCATTTTGACTAAGAGCTGAACTTGGAATATCATGTTGATTATTTAAACAATAAAAAGTTTAAGAAACTTTTGATTGCTTACAAACTAAGATATTTGTTAATTTTTATAAGTAAGAAATACAATGTAACGAATAAAAAGATGTATTGTTACTGCAATTTTTACTGTTTATACTACTCAGTAAAACAACATAAGTACATGCATACATATTATGTATATAAACAACATGAAATTTAAAAAAAAATGATCTTATTTCAGAAGAATTCATCTTGACCCAGAGTTTAAAGAGGCTTATACTTGATCAGGAGCCTAAAAAGGCTCTTTTATACCTTTGAGTCTGAAAAGACCACCACCTGCTTGGAGTCATAAAAAGACTCTTCTTTGCCTTTGTTTTAGAGTACCTCTCAGTTGCTTGTTACTTTAGAAAGTCTCTTTTCTGTTCTGCAATTGAAAAAGACTTAGTTCTACCATTGTATCTGGAAAGATTTGGTATATTAGTTACTTGACGATGTATCGTACCATCAAGTCTTTTAAGAAAGAATTTGGATATTGGCCTTTTAATGGTTTTTTACATAACAGCTTTTTGTACACACGATCTTCTTTATCGCCATTAAATCTGTATAACGCAAGGTCACTAAAAGTATGACAAATAATGGACTTTCAATGATTCTATTTTTATCAAGCCACAACCTAAAGCTGCGGTTTGATACCGTTTTTGCCGTCTTCTCTGTTGACGGATTGACTATTCGGATGCTCGTTGGTCTCTTAACACTAAAGATCACATTAAGCTGTATTCATGCCTTGTATTATTATAAACAATGATAATAATTGTGAGGATTTTATGTAAAAACTCATCGTTATAATTTATTCACAAAAATTGACAAGCTTTTCATCCTGGACACTTATACATAATTATATGTATACAATTATGTGCCAAACAAATAGTTAATAAATAACCAGTTAAGAAACTTAATTTATCTTGTATACTGATGAACCTGCTAAAAAAAATGTATACATATATTTTATAAGCCTTTTTTTATTTATAGACTTCAGTAGTAATGTAACACTTAACTTATAATGCATCAACTTTGATAACAGCCACAAGTAAGCCTGACTTATAGCTAACGTTATCTTCTAAGACTTGTTAAGTGAGACTTAAGAGCCTCCGTATAAAATTTTTGCCTTAGATTAGTAGTATAATTACACGTCATGACACTCCGCAGTGTATTATTGTTGGATTTTATTTGACGTGTCAACCCACTATTAGTGCTACCCTAGTGGCTAGAAGGAGAGCCCTACTGGGTGGCACATTCCTAATTTGAACTGCCAAACAAATATATTTGTTTTAAAATAAATAATTGTCATACGAGAGTTTATGTAAGCACTTGCAGCATTTCAAGATGTGGTTAACAATCTTTGGAGAATGGTGTGATGTTACAAAAGTTACCTTTACTTCTTCAAAGCTGCCAGCACTGATTACAGAAGTGCTATT
The DNA here is from genome assembly GCF_036245765.1 of Copidosoma floridanum. Taxonomy (NCBI): domain Eukaryota; kingdom Metazoa; phylum Arthropoda; class Insecta; order Hymenoptera; family Encyrtidae; genus Copidosoma; species Copidosoma floridanum. Next base: position 17,093,261 of record NW_028321897.1, on the reverse strand, counting down.
TAACTTCCGTAAAAAAGAAATTTTTATTGCCATTATTATTTTAAGTCATAAGATCATTTGTTATGTCAACAAAATTTATTATTTTTATCAACGATTTAAGTAACTATTTAATAAATAATTTTTCGTGATTTCCGTCTATACTAAACAAAAATTGCTGAAAAAAAGTCGTCCCATCCGTAAATGTTAAGAAGACAGTTAAAAAGAAAAACAAGTTAAGGAAATTTTATTAAGACTGTTGATAATTATTATTATGTTGATACGTATAGTTTAAAACATTAAAACTGCAGCACTACAATCACACTTGCTCTTTCGTCTACCTTTATAACTTTATATACGATTTGACCTTTTTTCTATTTTTTTTAAATATTTAAATTAATGATAATGTTATAAGAAGCTCTAAGCCAGTTACTGTATCTTAAAACAAGCGATATTATTTGGTTCCTGTTTATAGTCTCAGATGTAATACCAGAAACTAATACATAAGCACTTTTAACTTTTTCTCCTTCAACAAAATTATATTCCATTATTTACGTTATTAATCCTATCACAGATTAAAATTTAGTACGAAATATTTTCAAGTTGACCGCTCTAAAATTATAAGAAGACGTCTGGTAGCCAAGTAGGATTCTCTTTTCAGACACTAGCGAGGCGCTAGAAGTGGGTTAACACGTTAAATATCAATAACTTTATCGTTTGGCGGTAATAAGTCCACTAAAAATTCCTCAATGTCTTTAATTTTGTAGCTCTCTGCTGGAAAAACGACTATTTTATGAACAACATAAGATTTATTATTACTTCTGTTACTATTTAAAACTAAATTAAATATAAGGAGTTCTATTAAAACAAAGTTATTTTTTGGAATGATTCGATGAGTGGAAAATCTTGCACTTCGCATACAGAAAAAGTACTAGACAGACTAAGTGATAATGCTTCTTCCATGACATGTGAGTAGCGAGCGAGTAGTTTCTAATCATGACACTACCTTTTATACTTTTTGACAATCTTCTGGTTTGAAACTGTGAGTTCAGATGACCACAATTAAAAAAATTAGGAAAGAGAACTCCACATTTTTCTTACTAACCAACTTCCTAATTGTACCATATGCCCCATTTAATGCTGAAATAATAACCTTGTTTGCATTTTTCATTTAGTATTTATTTTCCATGATGCCAGACTTACGACCTGCACACATGGCAGTGCACGGTCTCTTTTTACTTTTCACCCCCATACCCATTTTTTTTTAAGCCTCATAGAACTTGCAATAGCTAGATCGGTTTTTTTCCCCTATACTTAAATCTACGGCTTTGACTCTTGGGGAGCTTCTTTGATTAGGACTGTGTCTGCTGAGCTTTTAGTTTCAATGCTCTCTCAATTTAAAAAATGAGCTATATTGTGCTCATTGTATGCTTCGTCTAATAGATTGATACCTGGATCACCTCTAGCAAGACGTTTCACAAGTTTTGTACCTGTACAGCAGTAATGATCGCCTAGTTTGTGGAGTTCAACGGGTCAAATGCTTATAATCTCATTCAAGAGTTTACGTCCACTCTTATGTATGATTATTTTTCTTTGGAATTGTAACTATTATTCAGCGCTCAAGAAGAAAGTCATCGTATTTATAGTCTACGAGTCTAAGAATGTACTACTATAAAAATATACAAGCGTATTTTCGTAGACTAGTTATTAGCCGTAGTCCAACCATTCTACAGTACAAACATACAATTTTATAATCTTTTCAGGTAACATTGCAGGTTACTTACTTTAATACCGTTGTAAAACAATAAAAGCGGTCCAATCAACACGGTGACATACTACCTGACAGTATTCGAGTTGTTTTCTGTAGTCCATCTATTTGTGGTAAGACGTACAGCTGATAAGCACTAAGTATATGTCTTAATGGACTAAGGTTCAAAAATATTTTTGTATCTTCAAAGTCACTCAACCATTCGAAATATAGATTTTAAAAAGAGCTTTTTGAGCCTATCGATGGTGAGCAATACTTTTATTAGTGAACATGAAGCAGTTGTGTCTGTAAACGATGCTCTACAAAAATCTGTTATAATTATTAATGATATCGCATGCAAAAAACAGAGTTATTTAAGCACTTTCTACTGCACAGGAAGACGTCAGAATCTTGATTGCTTTTATCTTAGTCATTCCTATATATAAGTACCGAAGCACCTTGTGATAGATAACGATGATTTTCTAGCTTTATTCTGTTGATGTATACTCTATTTAAAATATAATTGTTAAACATACTACAGTCAGCCTTAAAATTTACGCTCGAGCTATTAAAATGGTCATTAGAATGGGTATATTATTATCAACAAACATAGGCAGAAGACCGGCTGATACCATAAAGTTTTGTTAGTTTTGCTATGAATATAGAATGTGAACAGCGTAAACTAATCAATTCACTCCGAGACGTCACAGTGATAAAAGTTATAGGTAAGAAAAAGTCATTTTATATTAGCTGATAAGAACACTGGAGAAGCAATTAAAAAAAAAAAATTTTTTAAATTATAGAATGATAAAGTGGAAAGATTATTTAGTGATACGTGTAAACTAACTAATGATTTTTTTCACTAAATCATGAAGTAAACAAAGAAAAGGAAGAAAAAAGGCATTCCATAGTTAACATTTATTTCAAAAGTACCTTTACACCAACGCTGTTTATCACACGAAAAAAAAAAATAAAAAAAGAACTATGATGATGGAAATACAATGCTAGATTCTACTGTCAGTTAAAGTGACTTTGATAATCATTACAATAATAATTATGTTCATGTCACCACTAAAAATCAGACAAATAATAACTAAAAGTCCTTAAATAACTTGAACTTATAAATAGTTGATATGTATCAGAAAAATTTTTTTTAATTGAAGTATGGGCTTCGAAAAAAATTGGCAAGTACGAGCTTCGAAGTTCATAATTAAATCAAGATAACAAGATAATAAAAAAAAATGATAAGTTCTCTATAACTGTCAAAATAATAGAGCTCCTTGTAAAAAAAAAGATTTAATGCAACTCGCATCACTCGAAATGATTTGCGTAACTGTTATGTAGTTTTTAGAACTTTGAGTGCATATCGGAGGACTTAGTAAGAGTTAACCTACTTGATTGCATTATAGTCATTAGTTTAATAAAACTTTGGCATTTATATTCATTTTATCAGCAATGAAAAGGTATAATTATTGTGACGTTACTATAAAACTTTTTAATTAATGCATAAGTAACAATTAAATAATGTACACTAAAACGTACAAGTTAATAATGTTCATTTGAATGAGCTGGGTGATTGATCTCGCTTTTCCATAGTTAAAAGATCAGCGGGAAACATAAACCGTGATATTTAGTTAACTGTGATAATTCATTAGTTATAAAAAAGAGAAGTTACTGCTGATGGTCAGTATAATTTAGAAAGTGTAAGATTGTACAATATTGCAGCAGTAAAATACCTAAATAATGCTAGAAATCTTAGTAATTTGAAAAAGAAGAAAATAGTTCTTCGTAATGGATAGAAAATAAATACTTTTAAAATGGCTTTATCTCAAATCCTAACATTAGATGACAGATAATATAATTACAGCAAATAAGTACACTGGTCGTTTTTGTGATCTTTCTTTGCATTTCCTCGTAAGACGTCAACAAAAAAAGATCGTTAGAAGAAAATTGTAATAGAGGAGCCCCACAAACCAATTTGCCGTTACTTATCGTATAAAGAATTTAATATACAAGGTTTGGACATGGAATATCAGAATGATCTCATTGAATTGGTACCTTATGTCTCACAAAACTAAGGTTATTAATAAATAGTAACTACAATAGTTACATTTTTATGTGCAAGAAAGCTTTACCTGTGAAACTGAATACAGGAAATTATGTGACAGCATTAATAAAATAAGTATTCAATTAATAAACATAAACATACTACTACAATTTGCAAAGAGCTGTTTTTTAATTGATGTGGTCTTAAAATAGTGGGGCATAAGTTTATTGGCGTGAAAAATTAAAACGCGTTATAGGTAAACAAAAGACTTGATCTTAAATATGTCCCAATCTTTATTATCAACATAAACTTATGGGTGTACTAATAACAAAACAAAATTAAATCGGAGAAGTGCACTCCAATAGTTTGTGAGCCTAATAAGTAACATTAAAGTTTACGTGTTAATTTTTTCGATCATAATAGTTCTACACTTAATTTTTAAATATTTGAGAATCCCTCCTATATGTATAATCTGAGTTATAACTAAGCAAGCAATACGCTACGATCGAGATTAATAATCTCTAAATAATAATACTATCTAACTTCTCTGAACCATCTTGATCACATCAATCGTCGTTGTTTTGGAGATTAAAACGCTTATGTGTTCATTTCTTGGATGACGGATTAAGAAAAAATTAGCTTTTTTTTGGGTAGGCAGACTGATACAATGAAAAAATTAGTAATAAGTTAAAAATTATAAGAACACAAATAAAAATCCGGTTTTGCAATCTTATTACCGATAGCAAAGTTCTCACTCTGACTACTGGTCTTCGAAATGAATGCCATAAGCCATGTGCGACACATGACAACGCCAAAATTACTGCAAGATTTCTGAATCGTTGGGAAACTTTTAACTCCATACAGAAAAACTAAATTTAAGACGTATAATCTAATAACATCTTAGAAAGCAGTAGACCAAGAAAAAAATCTTAACATAATTTTTAAAAGTGAAAGTTATTGTACTTATTAGGAAATTCCGCAAATGAACACACTCAAAAATAAAATAACTTATCACCACTGCTGGAGAGGAAAGGACCAGAACTATAAAAATTAACTTGCTGAGTGATTTAATTAATTAATAGAAGCACCATAAAAATATGGACAAACTTTGAGATCTGGTTGGTGTATTAGTCAATCGATGGCTTTATGATCTAACTTCTAAAAGTCTTGCAAATTACGCTCCTGTAAGCCAAAACGGAATTAGTTCACTTAAATTTTTTTTAAGTTCTTTCTTTTATCACTTAAAAATAAAATCTGCCTGCCTTCCTTTTTTCTTTCTTGCAGCACACAACAGCTTTTTCTCCTGATCCTTACCCCTTACCCACACAACCATAACATCTACAGAGAAGTCACCGATATAAGTAAGTCTCCTTCTTATATACCAAGAAATTTCTATGAAATTTTCTATGCAACTGCATGATTTAAAATGGACTTATTTAGAGATCCTTCGATGGCCCTTTAAAAATATTAAATAAACGCAAATTCGCTGAATATAAAGTATTTTTATGGTGCTAGGTAAGTAATTTTCCAATTCATTCAGATACGTTTCGTGAATCTTCAACTTCCAGGTTAATTGATTGAACGTTCTAGATCGACTGTATGTAGTCACCAGAAGTAGTAGATGAATTTAATAATTTCGTCAGCGAGCTAACCGTATACTGTGGGAATCTATCTTGGTCGTCTGGATTTGTTTTGAAAGTTTGGACTGCGACGGCTTTAGCGTTGTGTAGAGGAGTTTAGCGCATTCTGCAATGCAACTTTCCTAATCGCTAAACAATGTTGACCCTGCCTTTCCTGTGGGTGCATTGTAAGGCCCATTTGCTTAAACTGATGTGTGATTGGAAACTGGTCCTGGCATGCTATACAGAAATGAGCCTGACGTCTCCTCTAGCTAAGGAATTTCTGCCTTTAACACTGGATAATGAGATGTATGTCCCCCTCAATTTTATAAAGTGCTTTGAGGTTGTTTTCTTAGTGGTAATCCCATGCGTGACTTACTTTAATAAAGCAAAGAACATTTCTTGTAAATGAGGTATTTGGAAAAGGCAATCTGTTAATCATGAGGTTTTTGAGCATTTCACAGTCAGCAATCGTGGCATGCAAGCCCTTGAGTCTGATGCTGATGCTAAAAACAATACTCAAGACTTGCAGCTTCCATCTTTTGTGTGGTAGCATCTAAGTTCACCGGATTCGTTTCCAAAACACGCTACGACCATGGTATAAATCATATGGGCATTGCTCAGCACGTGCCACTCAGAATGTTCACCTGCAAATCTTCCTAGCTCGTTGCCTCAATGCCTTTCTTTATATTTTATCCACCTGGATTGACATACACTTAATCTGACGAAGAACTTTGTTAAGCTGAATTTTGATCTTAAAAAAAAACAAACATCCCATAAAATTATCGATAGTAACACTAATAGAATCTTACCACAGGGATTTCAGTTCATGATAATAAGGCAAGTTATACTCATGGATGGCAGCATGACACCAAACATAGAGAACTGTTATCACAAGCGTTCTCAGTCATCACCTCATAATGTTACTTTATTGCTGGCTGCATGATGCTTTGATAAGTTACCAACTTGGTTAGCGCCACCCACAGGCTATCCGTAATCAGTCTTATTCGCAACGGTAGGCCTTTTATCTTTTTGACCCAATGCTGCAAGTGTCTGTGGTCACGTTTCTGTCTTTTATGGTAAGAGTGAGTGATGAACCGTGAAGAACTTCCATCAACTTATTGCCTCTCTATCTGAAATTTCGTAGGTGACCTGCTTAATGAGCCACCTGATTATATACGGACCCTTGTACAAGTGTAGACACTTTGTTGTAATCCTGACATTGGCTATGAAATAATTGCACACCTTTACTAAAATTGTATTACGTATCTTATACTGTTACAAACTATACTTTAAGTTATATCGATTCGCTCTAGCGGTCCTTACTGCTTTAAAAAATCTAGCTAAGTCTATAATGACTCATTCTGCGTTATTGCTTCGTTAGTGTCGTATTGATAAAACAACGGGTTGATTTTTTTTCTGTCATAATCTTCTTATCCAACTTTTATACGTAAATTGTGTTTCGTTATCATTTTAAATTCACGTAAGTTTTCCGTAAATTAGAATGTAATGGTCAAAATGTTTGCATGTGGTAATGGGAGTACTTGCTTTGTAAGCCAGTTACAACATAAGAAGTTTGTTGAATTTGTTAATTGAAGCAGTACATAACAGGCACTAGCCTTGGAACGTGGCATAGGCCCATAGTAACCAACGGATAACAAATTACATAGCCCACTGGAGATAACTGGATGAGTTTTGAAATAATTGGGGCTCGTATAAGCCTCTCATTACTTTTAATAACCAGTCATAATGGTCTTATAAATGGACTATATGAGCGTTTGATTACACTCAGCAAATGCATACGCTTTACTTAATTATTAACTGGATGCCTAAATTGCATTTGAATTAGCTAAACTTTTTTTTTTTAATGTACCGTCATTCACGATAAGATGACGATTGTGTGACAGAAACATTTTTGGATTCTCACTAAAATAAGGCTATATTTGGTAGGTAAAATTTAAAAGGAGTTTTTATTTCTACTTGATAGTCCTGTAGTAGTACTTAATTTTTCGTCAATGTAATTATCAGATAATTGAAATTCCTTGAACTTCATAATATGAATATTTCTTACGCTCATCAGACAACAACTTGAAAATTGACGCCTATAAAATTGCACTACCTAGAAATAATGTTTTTTTTTTAAATCTTCAGAATGCTGTTACACATTTTAATATAAGTTTTATGATCTTTCGACTATTAAGACCTTTGATGCGGTCACGTAATAATTGTGAGATACTAAGAAAATCCAACGTAAACTTATAATTTCTGACTGAAAATGTGCTGCAAAACTGTAGTTTAATTCGTGCTCATTTTTTCCTAACCAAACCAACCACTTGAATGCCAACTGCGGACAAAAATAACCAACTTTTAGATACCTTCTCATATCTTTCAAAAAATCGTGCGGATATAAACATGACCTCACTACCTGAGTCGATCGGAGCTCTAACTAGTACGTTTAAAATTTTTACTTTAATTTCCAGGCATTTTGATAAAATTTTACGTTTATTTAAGTCGTGTAAAATTGGTGCATACTGACTTTTATCTAGAATTTCATCTCATATTGACAATAATAAGGGTTGATAACAACATTGTCAAATGGTGTTGTTACTTCTCTATCACTATTCAAAGGATGAGCGAAAAAGTCAATTATGTAATTGATAACGTCTTTACAACTTTCCGTTGAAAGGTAGAGACACATATTCTCTGCATCACCGTTTGGTTTTCTGAAGAAAAAATATCAATTTCCAGTACTTAAGGTTGTTGTTTCTCTAATTTACGCATTCTAAATAACCATTACTATTTTCAGATAAACTATCATGATTTGACGCATTTCAAGCCGTTATGTTAGAAATGTTATTGTTTGCACGATAATTATCTGATCGTTGTACAGTGCATTTGCAGTTTATTACCTGTTGGTTAATTATGTTAAAGTATAAGTGTAATTTATAAATAAATTGGCACTTGTAACGTGAAATTCGTTATCTGTGCAAACAAGATAAACGTAAAGGTACCAATAATATATTTCTTCTGTAAAGCTGAAACTTGGAATTCAATTGTTACATTTAAACTTATTTTTTTAACTTTTTTTTAAATGTGTGACAATTTATAACATTAATTAGTGTGCCAAAGAATTGCAACAAAATTTTTAAATTCTTCTAAAATATTTTGCAACGTAATATAACTGCTGACAAGTTTCATTTCGTTCGTGCTCGAAAGATTTTCTTAATAACTTTGTCATGATTCATTTTAGAAAAAAAGTTGGCTTAAAACTTGCAGTCAAGTTTCAATGGCAAGTCTTGTTTTAGTTTTTTTCAGAATTAGCGTGACAGTCACAGTATCGTTCTTAATTATAATTTTGATATAGCTTTTGGTTGTAGTACTAAAAAAGCATTTGTCAATAGTAAAGATAGTCTTGGGTTGACTAGAGTGGAAAAAATAAATGCCTTTGCTGGAAATAACGTGCATAAAAAGATGGTAGTTAAAAATATAATAATTCTTAAACATTTGGAGGGAAGTTATAGTGACTAGGTTTATGATTCCTGGCTGGTAATAGTGGAATGTGGTAAAGGAGTACTTGATTGACGTTAAAGTGCAAAGATTATAATATAAGCTTCACTATCACGAAATGTGCAATTGTTTGACCTTACTTATCAAAGATTTTTTTAATTATCTTGACTTAATATTTTTATTTTAAACATGGAGGAAATTCTTTATGTTGTGAGACAGTGGGTTCTTAAACCTGACGTTTGTTTTTCATGGGCATGCTAAGAATATGTGAAAATGAAGATTCCGATTAAATTTAGTACTAAAGTTTCAGAAGTTGTAGGAATAGAGGTCGTACGTATGGCCTTGCCATCGTACCTGGCTTGATTGTACCCTGGTGAGCCAGTGCGGTTAGTATATTAAGCAGCTTTTTAAGGATCCTGAATATATTAAACTTTTAAAAGTAAAATACTTAATATTTATGTAGTAGGTGAGTAGTCAACAATTCTTGAGTGTTAATTTTTTTTAAGTTGTCGTATTTGTATCATTTTAAGCTTATCATCCATCATTTAAGTCAATAAAATCGTTAAACTTTTTTCTGTAACCAAAACTATTCAATAAATAAAATTTTAAACTATTTGATTTTATTTTATTGTAAAACTTTGAAGTTCTACTATGTGTTTCCAATGCAATTGCATTAAGAAAAATTCTTCTTTTGAATATTTTTGAACAGATAAAGTTAAGAAAAAAAACAATATTTTACACTTTTTTGAACTAATTTTTAAGTCTTAAAAAAACTGTAAGAATGGACGTAAATTCTTAAACTTAGCAACTAAAAATAATATTACCAGCTACATTTCTATTCAAAGAATTTCTAGTGGACTGAAAATGTACATGGACAAAGAAATAGTAGATTACAAAAAAGGTCACAGCTATGTGATTGCTATGAGTACACAAAAGTCAGTCGACAATAGAAAAACCTCCACAAGAACTTGAATCTTTCATTGCGATAAATTGAAAAATTTTTGTCAAGCAAAACTGCTAGCTTTTATCGTAACAGCCAAGAATGAAAACGAAAATGATAATATTATAAGCAGACAACAAAATCTTTCAATCAAACAGCCTCTACAGCAAATCCTTTATAAATAGAACCTCTGTTAAGCAGAGTATAGCCCTCTGCCGCCCTATCGGCTGCGTCTATGCGACGTCGCCGACTGATTCCTTAATTTTAATAAATAGCAAAACCGCGGTATAAATATAGGTAAAATAAGAAGTACGTTAGAAGATTAAATTCACTTTAACTAGAACTGATACACGAATTTACAAACAACTATCAGAACACTAAAAAATATGCTAATTTTCGCGTGGACTTCAAAACAAAATGATTAAATTCACTCGACCTTTAACACTAATTTGAACAACTCACTGATTTTAAACTATAACGGAGAAAGGGATGGCGTTGGGTTAAAATAAAAAGAGACGCTATGTATGAGCCACAACAAAGATATATTTGTGACTCAAAGGAGGAAACTCCGAAGAAAGAACCCCCTGGAAGAACGACCAACTGATACAAGAGTAAAAAATATGAATAGAGGTATAAACAACTTCCTGGTGGAAACAAAAATGTGTGGATGTGCGTATGTGTGAAGTATGTGTGAAGTATGTGTGAAGTATGTGTGAAGTGCGCGTCCGCACTGTTCTTGCTCTCGATCACCGTTACATGGTTCCGCTGACGCGGATTTTCTCCGTGTTTGCTCGCAGCACATTGATATAAGAAAACAAACACTACTAGTAAAGGAGAAAAAAAGGATATAACGCGTGATGTTAAACACGTGTACCCCGTATGCAAACGATGAAGGAAACTCGCTCCGCACGATGAGGCAAGGAAATCCGATAAAACCAGCTAGTATTCGAGATCGCAGTGAAAACTGTGGACCGCTCAGTACAAACTGTAACTTCGGAATGACCGCGCCCCCACCGCATCTTCTTAATTTTCACGTCTCGGCCGTCGGCGGCTCCACCCCTCTCCCTTCGATTTACCTTAAGTCTCTCGGATGACGTCCACCAATTAGCGCGGTAGAATAAGACAACTACATTAGACAATGCCGACTAAACACGAACAAAAAGGATCATGAAAACGAATCCTTTGCCGGGTGCTCGACGTGTTGCAATACGCATCCATGCTGCGAGGCTTGCTTCTCCGCCACTCACGTGATGGCCCGTACGTTTTTAGTTGTTTATGACTAAACAACCTCAGAAACAAGGACTTATAGATAACAACAGATATTATATTTATAGTGCCTTATATACAAATATGAGTTATATTTATAGTGCCTTGTCAAATAAACAAATGGAATTTGTTGATGATGAAATAACAAGCTTTGAAATTATTCAAAAATTAGATCAAATTTATTTACGTGGGTCAACCGCTTTCCAGATTTGTGTGAGAAATAAGTTTGAAAGATTGAAACTGAAAGATTTTACTGAAACTGGTGAATTTTATGGTGAATTTAAAAAATTAGTGATTGAGTTGACAAATGCTCGTGCTACAATTAGTGAGACCGAAAAATTGAACTGGTTGTGAAGAACTTTGCCAAGTTCATTAAGTAACATTGGAGATTTAGTTGACTAATTGTCAGAAGCACAAAGGACTGTAAATTTTGTTATAAATAAAATAAAATCTATGAAGATAGAGAAAAGGATGAAAATGTAGAGAAAAATAAATACGTAAATTCAAACGTATTTAAAACTGAAATAAAGTGCTCAAGGACATATTATAAATGTGGAAAATATGGACTTATTCAAGCTGAGTGTACGAGTCAGCAAAGCAATGTAAGGAATTTTGGCAGAGGCTCGATAGGTCCATAACAACAAGCGTGAGGAGGCGTAAGATATCAACAAAGAGACAATACTTATTTATATAGAGGCAATGGCCAGAGGTCAAGGCACATCGAGAGGATGAGGAAGAGGTGATGGAGGACAACATCAAGATCTTTAGAACACCGCTTCAAACTCGATCACTTTTATGACTAAAATTGAGAACAGCGTAAGCAACAATATAGAGGTAAATAATTGCAAGAATACTTTAGAGTGGGTTCTAGGTAGTGGATGCTCTGATCATATAATAAATAGCGATAAATATTTTGTGAGATTAAATTAATTAGAGAAACGGATAAATGTAAAAGTAGGAGATGGTCGAATTTTAAAAGCGACAAAAATATAAGATATCAAAACAAAATTTGTAACGTATTATAATGGAACAGATATTGAATTAAAAGATGTATATTTTGTAAAAGAGATGTATAGAAATTTAATGAGTTTTGGAAAAATAGAAAGTAAAGCAAAAATTATTTCTATCGGAAATGTGTCAAAAATTTACTCTTGAGAAAATAATTTAATAGCTCTAGCATTTAAAAAAAATAATTTGTACAAAATTAATACAGTTTTTGAAAGTTAACATAACTATGTAATCGAAAATGTAAGCGATAGTATAACGTTGAAAGGAAAATTTTATAGAATATTAGGACATGTGAATTTTGGATATTTGAAGTTCCTTAGCGAAAATAATTTAGTCGAAGGTTTACCAAATAATCTTGGAAGTGAGTATATGAAATGCGAAACTTGTGTCCAAAATCAAATGACAAATACGAGTTTGGAAAATAATAGATATAGAGCAAAAGATATCAGAGAAATTATTCATGCTGATGTAAATGGCCCGCATAGTACTGTAGGAAATAAAGGTGAGAAATATTTTCTTGTGTTAATCGATGACTATAGTAAAGCCGAAAAAGTTTATCCTATTAAAGAGGAGAGTGAAGTATTTGATTGTATTGTAACTTACGTAAACCAAATAGAAAATTTTATGGGCAAGAAAATTAAAAGATTGAGATGCAATGACGGCAGAGAATTTTTAAATAGAAATATTTATAATTTTGCTAGAGAAAAAGGAATCTATATTGAACCATGCCCTCCTCATGTTTACAAATTACACGGAACTGCAGAACGTTATAATAGGTCAGTAATGGAAACTGCTAGATGCTTATTAGCTAATGCAAAAATGAATAAGAGTTTTTGGCCAGAGGTCATTAAAACGGCTGTTTACTTAAAAAATAGGACTTTAGCTAACATATGAAAAAAAGACACCATATGAAATTATGATGGGAAGAAAACCAGATATTAGAAGTTTAAAACTATATGGCAGTAGAGTATTTGTTCGAGTTGCAGAAGTTCAAAGAAGAGGTCAATAGGATAAAAAAGCTGATTTAGGCGTGTTAGTAGGATATGAAGATGTGAGATACAGGTGTCTCGTAAATAATAAGATTATCGTAGCTAAGCATGTCGATATAATTGAAGAAAATATAAAATTAGTAGGATTTAATGATATAGAAAATGATGAAGATGAATTATTAAACTATGAAAGCAATCTAGAAATAGAGGTAGAGAGTAAGAAAGACGATGGTTTTAAAATAAACAAAAAAAAAACCTGAGGAATGTAAACAAAATAAAGTAAATAAAAATAAAAATAATAGTAATATAAACGTATTGAGAAGGTCAGAGAGAAAAAAAAGTCTAGTAAATAGATACAGAAATTCAATAACGAATTGTATTCATGTTAATTTTTTCAGCGTTGATAATCCTGCAAATTATAATGAAGCGATAAACGATGGTTATTGTGATAAATGGATAAAAGCGATGAATAGAAAGATGAATTGTTTCATGAAAAATAATACGTGGAAATTAGTTGAAAAACCTTAAAATAAGAAATTAATAGATTTAAAATGGATGTAACCGAGAAAAGCTGATGGTGAATTTAAAGCTAGAATTGTTGTGCGAGGTTTTCAACAAGAAAAAGTTATTGATGATATTTTTTCACCTGTGGCGAGAACACAAACACTAAAAATTTTGTTAGATTATTGTGTTCAAAATGAATTGAAGATTGACCAAACGGATGTAGAGTAAGCATTCTTAAATGGAAATGTTGAAACTGAGTGTATGTTTTCCAACCACAAGGGTATGATGATAAATCCGGACGCGTGTGTAAACTTGAAAAGGCTCTGTATGGACTGCGCAAAAGTCCGAGAGCGTGGAACGAATGTTTAGATGAGTATCTGATAAAACTAGGATTTACAAAAAGTAAAATTAAATATTGCTTATTATTTTTTAAAGATAATGATAAGGAAATATATTAGATCATTTTTGTAGATGATTTATTAGTATGTGGAAAAAGTAGAAAATTGATTAACATAATTAAAAATAAATTATCTGAACAATTGAGAATGACAGATATGGGACAAGTAAAAACTTATCTAGGAATAAACATCATATTTGATTATAAAAATTATAGTATGACTTTAGATCAAGAAAATTATATTGAGTCGGTGACGAGAAAATTTGAGATTGAAAAAGCGAAATTACATGCGACTCCAATGGAACAAAATTTAAATTGTGAACCTGCTTTATCTGCATCAAATCATATTTAATATAAAAACCTGATTGTAGCACTATTATACAAAGATATATTGGATTGTTGTGCTGATGCAGATTGGGCAGGAGATATAAATTGCAGAAAATCAACGACAGGTTATATTATAAGAATGTATGAAAATTGTATATATTGGAAATCAAAAAAATAAGATATTGTAACTAAATTTTCTACAGAGGCAGAATATGTGGCTCTATTTGTATGCGTAAGCGAAATTTAATTAAAGAATTGTTGAAAGATTTTAATATGAATATTAAAGAACCTATACAAATATATGAAGATAATGCAGGTGCAATCAGTATAAGTAAATTTAGAAATTTAACTAGAAAATCCAAATAAATAGAGACACATTATCATTTTATTAATGAAAACTATTTAAGTGATGAAATAAATGTAATAAAAATCAATTCAGAAGAAAATTCTGCTGATATGTTAACAAAGTCATTAAGGAAAGTCAAGCTCGAAAAATTCAGAGAAATGTTAAAGATTTGTTAATTTAAAAAAAAAGGGGTTAAATTTAAGGAAGCATGTTAAAATATATGTATAAATAAAACTGCATATAAGAGCCTCTGCTCAGATTCAGGACCACTATACCGAGGTGATGTGTACACCGTGTCTACATCGCTTAGTTAGACGATTTTCGGCTCTCGCTCTAGCGGTGTCTTGCACTGTGGTGCTTCTTGTAATGAACGTATACCTAAATAAAGTTTCATATAATTTTATGTATAAGAGTCATACATTTCTTTTTCCTAACCTCTAAATTAAACAATCTCATATTTTAATGTCAAAACTTTTCAAGGTTACAGATTCACTTAAAAAATACTATTAATTGCAAGTGAAATGTAGGAAAGATATTAGCAACGAGGTGCGTCGCGAGGATGATTAGTATATATATTTTCTTAAACACTTTTATTCAAAATACCTATCTATAAGGCAAAGTCACGCGGGAGTTACCGTTCTAGGCTCGTTGTATCCTCCTATAGTTATTGCTCGTCATCTTGATTCGGTAACGCTCGAGTCCCTTGGTAATACCCAGCCCTCTTAACAGCTATCAACTGCCGTAGGGCCAAGAGTGCGAATCCATTCCCAAATGTGCTGCAGAACTAGACGAAACATTGAGAAATAAGCAAGTTTTAGAGGGTGTAATACACTATTAGCACAAAAAAAACTTAAGTTGATTAATAAACAAGGGCACTCCAGGACCAACCCTCTAGCCGATAAGACACACTTAGGGAAGGTCATTGAAGAAGCCCGTGGGCTCACAAAAATTAAACAATCACAAAAAAAAGTTACAAATTTTAAATGGCTCGTTAACCTAATGGCAGAACTGATAATTGTGGAAATGGGATTTCTTTTTCTCAAGGTCATTTTATAGTACATAACATTCAAAGAAAATTCTCGATACCTTGGCTCTAGCTAATGTAGTCTCAAATAATCTCTAGTTAACGCCAGCAATACCAGCACCACCTAGGGCAGTGCTTTTATATAGCATCTTCCAGCGTAAGCCAGAAACTAATGACTTCTGACATGCCTTAGACTAATTTATCTAGCAAAATGACAACAAATTTGATATAGACAGTAGCAGCAATTGAAAAGTTCACCAGCACAGACCTTTTTTTCACTCTTATACGCTGCTGGCGTGAGTACTCTTGGCAAATGTAGTGTATACATGCTCACTGGGTATAACGGTTTAAATCTCGTTGAATCTCATGTATACCGACTACTGGCTTCATGACAATGTGAACGTCAAACATACAACATTAAAAATGTGAAATACGACGCCTATGTCTCCAAAAATTCGCATAGTGCTGGATGTGCCACCTTACATGCGGGAGTTTGTTCTCGTTTCTTATTATATTTCTGACTGACGAGGCTTTCTCTTACAACTCGTGTTCTCTGGTAACAGTGTCTTACCAGCTTTTACCCACGTTTACCCACGTTATCCCGCTTTCACCAGCGTTCCCCCGCATTTACCCGCATTACCCCTCCTGATGGCACGTTAACACGCGTAAAGCTGTGTGCTGCCGTACGTTACCGCTGTATACCGTGCCTCTCCTTACGCTCCCACTTCTTACCACTTCTTCTTGCCTCTCTGTGTAACCTACAGCAGCTACAAGGCCGTGTAGATCAAGGTGAAAAGAAAAACGAGTCATGGCCCTGTTCATCGGCATACGTGCTTTGTGCTATAAGCTTTTTCGTGCCAGGATCTTTTTTTTTAACACCAAACTTATCGTTAACACATGATCTGGTAAGTTATGAGTTATTATTAAACACAAGTCTAGGTCTATTTACGCGGAAACCCGAGTACTTAACGTTTGTATATGCGTAGTTGCTAATTTTTAATTAAACACAAACAGAACAGAAAAATACTTTAAAGCTCGAGGCTCTTCGATGAGTACATGGACAGTATTTATGGTATACGATGCAGGCAGGTTTATACAAATTTCCATACGAATAGATGCTTTCAACATATGAATGTGAATGTGATAAAATTTTTTTTGTAAACTTAATGTTATGGTTTCAAAATTAGTGTGAATGTGCGTTTTTCAGTGATGTAACCGTATTTCCTTCCTGTCCTCTCTGATCATTACACCATATATTAAAGTATATGGGGTTAATCTAATAGATCAATTGACAGAGGAGCAGCTTATTCAAGACGTAGAAGCAAGACTGATTCTGTGAGACAAGTCTCATCCCCAATATTTAAATTCAGGGCTGAATGCGAAGCAGTGGGACGTTGTTGTAGGTGAGCTGAAAAAAGAAAATAAGCACGTTTTTTCACTACACGCAAGTTTTTTTTTTTAAGTATATTAATTGAAAAGTGAGAATAAAGCTTTTGTCAAGTATTATGTATCGGTGTACACAAAAATAATCGATAGCTTCCAAAACTGTAGTTACGATTAGTGTGAAGTAGACAAAATTTAATCATAATACTTTTGTTAATTATTTATCCAAATGTATAGCATTAACTGTTACAGGTATATTTTTTTTCTTCAAAGTATAAAAGGCCAATCAATGAACATACATTTTTTGACAAGAAGTTTATGTTCATAAATCAGCCCTTTAAATTAAAACATTGAATATTCTATTGCTTTTTTTCTTTTTGTTGCTCATAAAGTAATACGAATAAGACCGTGTTGGCTGTTTTCTTACTCTCTCACAGGAAAATTAATAATTTTATCTTGTAGGGCTTTTGGATAAACATAAAATTACTGTCTCACGTTTTTATGGGAATCTTAGTAACATGTCTTGTAGTGAAATAATAGTTGAAACAAATTCTTTCTCTGATACTTTGAGTTTAAGTTGCTTGAAAAATAGTTATGGAAATTCTTTTGTCAACACTGTTGATAGTTTCAAGCAGCCTAACGTATTTAAACTAAAATGTGCCATAACTACTGTTATACTATATAGAATTTCGAAAATACAGTTTAAATTTAGTCTTTATATTACTGGTCAGTTAGTTAGTCATTAAAATATGAATCTTGAGTTTTGAAAATCCATATCTTATTTTCATTTTACAATTATTGGTTTTAATATTTAACAATTTCTATATACCACACCTTTACAAGATCCACTTCAAAGTTCCATTTTGCATACTCATGATTATCAACATATTTAAGAGGAATACATAACTCAATTCTGTTTTTTCAAAAAAAACTGTTGTCTACAATAAATGAAAAAGTTTTGTGGCCAAGTACAGACAAGAATACAATTTGGAAATTGCAACAAAGTCTGTAGATAGACTGGATAGCTCTTATTCTTCTACGTGAAGTTACTGTAAATTATTTTATTTTTTGGGCGATAAAGTTACAGCTAAAAAGTCAACTGGGAACCTTGACAAATTGTTTCAAGAAGCAAGCACAACTAAGTAACCAAAAGTTAGCTTGGTTGAAAATCTTTGTTCCAACTCAGCCTCAACTCCATCAGCATCCAACTCAATCAAAATCAAGACTGTACCACACATACCATCTAGTTTATGTCACTCTTCCTTCACGATGCCTGAAAACAAGTTGCAGCAAGCAATCATTTCTCTGCCAAACGTTTACGCAGCTCACATGACGTTTTTCTCAACACTCTTACATTACTTGAACAAAATACTGCAAGATAAGCTTTTTATCTTTAGAAATCAGGTGACTGATCTCGTCGTGCACTATGCTCTTCCTGACAGGATTAAAGAAAACGTTCCATCGCTACATGCACCAGAAAATCGTGCTCCTCCCAGACAAAAAAACGAAGTTGACGATGATAGTAGGCTTCTCTTATGATGCATTTTGTTCCTACACATTTGTAGTGCCATTCATTTCATTTATTTTAGACTGTTTTGTTGTTGACGTCAAACTTATACGCTCACAAGCTAATGAAACGACAGTTAAGACCGAATCTAACTGAAACATCGGAAATTCATCAAATCCTATTTACAATCAAAGCTACATCAATGGTCAATTTTTTTTTTTTTTGTCTTAATGTTTGCATAATTCTTCTGCATTGGGTAAAGTAATACGATATTTAGTTGTTCAGTAACATTTTACTATGGCTTTCATTTATGTTTTTTTTTCAGTAAAACCTCAACTACCGATTCAGCCTAGGGCCGTGTCAAAACTGTTCCACACCACTCCACCGGGTCCCTTGTGGTACACAAATAGGATTGCCAAGCAGCCAGTTTATCTTTCAACGTATTAGGTAAAATGAGATTTTACAATACAATCCACAGCTGTACCAACAAACTCAAAACATGCCGGTGTACTCTGCTCAAACTGCTCAAACTCACACGTGGCCATCTGGTCAATATTCGGATCAGATAGTACCTATTTATCAAACAGGTAATATAAGAGTGTTGTCCGACTCACATACAGAAAGCATGAGTCATCATCCCAACCAAAATATTATTTAACAAGATGTAAATGGTGCGGCTCCACCAAGTTCTGAATCTTCCGTTAGAGTTGAACCACCTTTGTGACTGTTAAACAATTCTGCTACAGTTAATATCTCCACAACTGCTTGTGAAAACAATTCTATGGATACGATTCTGCTTGAACAGTTGAGATCTCAAGATTAATCCTTCATTCCGATACAAAGTTTATCTACAAGAAACGAGTCCCTTAAAGACACAAATAAAAGCATACTAAAAGATTCTTTTTCATCCATCGAAAACTTTCGGAGCAAAAGGCAGCTTTTAAAGATTTTCATAAAAAATACCTTATTTCTCACTATTTTTACGTATTTATAATTATTCATAACTTAAAACTTTGATGTGCAATTTGGATCAAGATTATAAGAAAAATTGTTAAACATATTAACAACGTCGAATGACTCAAGTCATTTCTTACGATCGTAAGTTTTGTTTTTTTTACATTTCTTGACATTTTCTTGAGCGTTTCGTTTTTTGAGAGAATCTTGAAAAACTTTACTCGTCTTACCTTTTTTTTTTTTTTATAACTTTGCATAAGATCTTAATTTTGTAGAAGGGCAACTACAAATAGGTTTTTTTAGTTATGAAAACTACTTTAAAAGTATTATTTTTTTGTATTAACTAATATCTCATTTAATTTTCAACGTGAAATATGTGAAACTCCTAATAACAATTTGAGTAAAACTACTTCTTTGTGAAATTTTACTTTTATTTTTATTATCTTACGTATAGAGGTCTCATGAAACAATTAAAGTTTCATTATTAATACAGTCTATACTTGTAACTGTTAATTTTCTTCTACAGCAGGATTTTCTTAATGAAAAAGTAAAGTTCAATGAAAATGATAAAAATATTTATTTATATTAGCATATCTAGTCAAATGTTAAATATTTTGTTAATTTGTACATTTATTCTAAAAATATTAGCTACGTTAATTAAAGTAGAAATTAAGCCCTGCATTACTATTAGGAACTTGTACTTGACATTTATAAAAAATTTTGTATTAATAAGAAGAATCATGGTAAAGTATCGCTGCTATTTGCTATCAAACTTTTTTTAGTGATTTAATAAAATCCAATTTGGATAAGTATACTTTTATGTATGAGTACAATGATTGTAAGCCTCTTAATATTCATCAATTCCTTAATGTATAATAGCTTCGATTAATAATAACATTCTTCAATCAAAACTGCAAACGTTTTTGAAAAATGTTTTTGAACGCTGCCCCATTATCCAAAACTCTAAGAAATAAAAGCGTCTATAATATTACTAGCGGCCCCCCGTCTCAGCTTCACCCAAGACTGACCGTATACAGTACCGCAGTGTGTTGACACGTAATATAAAATGTTTTCAGTTAATAGTCTTACATACAGGGATATTCTTAAGTACTTGAGGAGCGGGGACCAGCGTGTGGATCAGCTTCCCCTGAGTCAAAATCCGTTTACAGAATAATTTTTTAACAATTATTCCTTAAGTAAATGGATTTACAAAAGTGCTCAATTTCAGCGTGTTTAGAACGCAAATTTCAATGGCGCGGGCTGCCATGAAGTGCAGTGTCATGGATCGCAACAACATAGCAACAAACCTCTAGGTCGGTAAACAAAGTCTGAATAGATCCCCTAGCGGGCAGGAGATGGCGCTCAAATGTGATTAAAACAGTAAAAACGTGCAGCTATAAAATTATTAGAAAGAGATGAAGGACTGAGTATCAGAAACGTCAAAACAAATAAATAAGCGTACGAAAAGGTTATTTAGTTAACCAGAGATATCATTATAA
This sequence comes from Copidosoma floridanum, assembly GCF_036245765.1. Lineage (NCBI taxonomy): Eukaryota > Metazoa > Arthropoda > Insecta > Hymenoptera > Encyrtidae > Copidosoma > Copidosoma floridanum. The sequence goes on along the minus strand of NW_028321897.1, from coordinate 17,072,221 downwards.
GATCATTGCCGGCAAGTGCCACCCAAGTACCGCCAAAGTGCCGCTTTTACATTCTGCCCTAGTACCGCCAAAGTACGGCCCAAGTGCCGCCCAAGTACCACACAAGTGCCGCTCTTATTCTGCCCAAGTACCGCCAAAGTACGGCCCAAGTGACGCCCAAGTACCACCCAAGTACGGCCCAAGTGCCGCCCAAGTGCCGCTTTTACATTCTGCTCAAGTACCGCCAAAGTACGGCCCAAGTGCCGCTTTTCACATTGTGCCCAAGTACCGCCAAAGTACGGCCCAAGTACCGCCCAAGTACCGCCAAAGTGCCGCTGCTTAAATTCTGCCCAAGTACTGCCCAAGTGCCGCTTTTACACACTGCCCAAGTACCGCCCAAGTGCCACTTTTCACATTCTGCCCAAGTGCCGCCAAAGTACGGCCAAAGTGCTGCCCAAGTACCGCCTAAGTGCCGCTGCTCAAATTCTGCCCAAGTACCGCCTAAGTGCCGCTTTTCACATTCTGCCAAAGTACGGCCCAAGTACCGCTAAAGTACGGCCCAAGTGCCGCTCAAGTACCGTCAAAGTACGGCCCAAGTGCTGCCAAAGTACCGCCCAAGTGCCGCTTTTCACATTCTGCTCAAGTGCCGCCAAAGTGCCGTCCAAGTGCCGCCCAAGCGCCACTGCTCAAGTACTACCCAAGTGCGGCCCAAGTCTTACCTGATAACCGCTCAAGCTAAACATTTTCTTTATTATTATTATTAATGTTGTTTACAATTGTATCTTCTTTTTTTTATTACATTAATTATCATGTTTATTATCTTCATCATTATCATCATCATCTTCATCGTCACTGTCAATTTCATCGTATGTAGAATGATCTCATAATAATATCTCTGGTTAACTGAATAACCTTTTTTTACGCTTATTTATTTGTTTTTACGTTTCTGATACTCAGCCCTTCATCTCTTTCTAATAATTTTATAGCTACACGTTTTTACTATTTTAATCACATTTGAGCGCCATCTCATGCCCGCTAGGGGATCTATTCAGACTTTGTTTACCGACCTAGAGGTTTGCTGCTATGTTGTTGCGATCCATGACACTGCACTTCATGGCAGCCCGCGCCATTAAAATTTGCGTTCTAAACACGCTGAAATTGAGCACTTTTGTAAATCCATTTACTTAATGAATAATTGTTAAAAAATTATTCTGTAAACGGATTTTGACTCAGGGGAAGCTGATCCACACGCTGGTCCCCGCTCCTCAAGTACTTAAGGACGTTCGGTAGTGATAGAATTTTCCAACGAATTTTTCTGAAATTTCGACCAGACGTTTTTATTGTTGTTACAATAAACCAGTCAAAATTTAAAGAGGTTCCTCTGTTTCGTTTTCGAGATATTGAATTTCAAAGTTAAGTCATTTTAACACTGTCGCTTATGGGAGAACTGACTAAATCACAGTTTTAAGCAAATTGGGCCAGTGAATTTGGCCAATTTTTTTATATGTTACAGATAATGTTATTAATTTGATGTATACCAAGTTTTGCGACGATCGTCTGATTCGTTTATAAATAAAAAATTAAATAAAAGCTCGACCGAAACGCAACGGCAACGTCGCAAGTGGCGGGAAATTCAAAATGTTCCAGGATGTTGATCAGTAAATATCTCAATATTATTGTAGATATTTATGCATTCACGCGTAAAATACAAGCTTACGTGTGTGCGTGAGTGTATGTACAGAACGCCCACCCCTTCCCATAAAAAACAATAAATGTTAATAACACTCTATTTATTTTTTTTTTTTAATTTCGAATTTATTATTTCTTCTTAAGATACAATTTTTTTGCACATTACAAAATCGCATGCTCATAGTTTGAATCACTCATCTTAGAAATCATCCTACTTATCTGACATCCCATGCTGTATGAGACTTGTCAAGTCATTTAAAAATTCAAGTATTTTATTTACACTGGTAGCTCTTTTGATTAAAGGGCTTTGCCCATTTATTAGAAACGATCTTAAACCATCATTACCTTCCATAAATTTATCAACAATAATATTAAAATCTACTTTATTTTGACTTAGATTTTTAATCACTGTTTTGGGAATGATAGACGACATGGGGGAAAAAGTTGGCGAATACATTTTTTCATCAGAAATTCTTTGAATTTTCGCAAGAACATCTTTTACGGAAAACACGTTCGTTGAAATATCATCCCATGAAAGATATGTAGTGGTTAATTACTTACAGCTTTATCACAAAAACATTGATACACGAACGCTGTCGTAACCTCGGTCGTAACCGACGCAGCACGCAGCAGACGAGCAGACAGTGTAGAGTGTGCAGAGACACCTGATGCGTGTACATGAACACTCACACATTTAAGACCCGTACGACGTTGCCAAATCTTCATTCATCGCTGGTTTCCCCTCACCGCGCAAATGTTTTCCCCCGCTAACACTACCGAACGTCCTTAAGAATATCCCTGTATACTCTGACACTTATCAGAACAAAGATCTTCTTATTAAAAACATATTTGCTTGGAATCCATACCGTTTATTTGGACAAATGATAAACTGTAAAAATTAAAAAAAATGTAATTATGCTGAAAAGTACAGTGCATTCCTTATGCCATAAAATAATCTTTGGCCATAAAGAGCCGTTGATTTGCAGTTTCTTTAGTATAATTTACGAAAAGAGCTTTTTTTTTAAGCTGTTAAGATTTTAAGCTCCCAAAAAATATATATTAAAAAAAACTCTTTTTTCTCTTATCTCGCAACTTTATTACAAAAGCAACAAAGTCCTGGAGCTTCATGTTTCCTTTTTTATGCCTCAAAAACACAAGTATAATTTCTACTTATTCAAAAATCTGAATTTTGAAATCTGTAAAGTATGCCAAAAGTCACAAGAAGGTGAATTGCTAAAAAAACTTCAAATGTATCTAATAAGTACTATTTTAGGCGTCAAGAAACTGACGCAGAAAATATACCAAAATTGGAACAGCAGTATCAAAATCGAAAAATAAAGAATTTATTACGTGGGAGATCAGCTTTTTATCGTCCCTTGATCGTAATCTCTCAAATCTTCAAAGATCTAGTGACTTTTGGCATACTTAAGACTTTTGTGACCCCTAGAGGCTGTTTTCTGTCATTTTTTTAAAGTTCTAATATATTTGTTAGCAAGGTAGTTCAACGTCCGATGGCCCTAAAAAAGGCCAGTAAGCTTCTTAAGTAAACTCTTTTTTGACTGAAGTTAACAGTAATCATGACCGTCTGCATACCTCAGGGTGATCTTCTCTGGCCTAATGCTAAAGCTTTAGACTGATCAGGAGAAAAATCACAAAGTCCGAAGCTTTGGAGCTAGTTAAAGAGATCTTTTCCAACGTCTCCCGGTATAACGTCGAAGACGTTGGTGCCTGAAGCACCTTTTTTGCAGACTCAGTTGTTTTAGATGATCTTAGATTGGGATATCGGTTCGTGATGCTTGCCCGTTGGAGACTGTCCCATTGACGCAAGTTTTTTATTCCCTTCATAGCTGTTAGGTTTGCCCAGTGCGGACCTTGGAGAGGATCGGTGATTCCTGGTTGAATACTGAGAGTCAAGAGGCTTATATAGGGTCCATAGTACTATAATAGAGGATAAATAGTTGTAAAAATGTATTTGTTCGCAACGTAATTTAAACAGAGATGGTCCCTAAAAAGAACCGATGAGATTGATGGCTAAGTAGGAAACGTTAATATTTATAATGGCCCTAAAAAGGTCCAGTAGTGAGACTTCCAGCTGTTTCTTATTATTATTCTTGATGAGGAAGAGCTGGCTGTGAGTAGCATGACTCTTACTTTCGAAGTCTATGTGTAGGGAGACCGTGATGGAGAGAGGTACGCCGTTGATCGAAGAATATGTCATTTTCAGGGTGTTTGCCGGATAACCAACCACTCATGTTAGTCGGGAAAGTGGGCCTGGAGAATACCTTCTCCGTAGAAATGCCATTCAAACGACCACTAAGAAATTGGCAGTTGTGGCTGCCCGTACTTTTTAGAGATATCTTCCCTGGCTTACATTTGTAGTGAAAAAATTCTGTGACGGCATCAGGCCAGATTGTTGTACGGCTTTGTAACTCTGAAGTAACGGAGCAGAATGTGCTCTGGCTAGATACGTCTCCTGGTATTTCTTCGGAAACTTTATCGGGTAGAATAAATTTTTGTTCGTCACACTCATCAATCCTGGAGATTTAAGGTGGAAGTAGACCTGGGTCACTTGCCCTTCAGAGAAAAGTGTCGTCGGTAACCGGGTTACCCAGCTGCACGACTATCATCTATATTCTCGATGTAGCTTAATGAACTGCCGGTAGACGACTGCAAAAGTTTTGAAGACTCCCTGGCGTATTATTACCTTACTTATTTAATTCTGTTGCAGGTAGCCTCGATTTTATATCGACGCCACCTGGCGGATCCCACTGAACTGAAGGGAAAAGCTGGCGTATTTTTGCAAAACTTTAAGCTTAGTAATTGCTATTGTTATTATATTTTTCAAGATAAAAGCTCTACTAAAACCATCTAAGAGGTGTCACGAATCGGTGTGCAAAAGTTTTAGCAAAATTGGTTCAGTAGTTTTCGTGGTTAGCGATTACAACGGTTTTAACGACTGTGCTTTTTATATTAGTAGGATTCACGAGTATTGTAATTTTGCAAGGCCTTTTGGACAAGGTTAAACAGTTAAATTTAATTGACTTTATGGTATCTTTTTTTTATGGACCATACTTAACTTAAACTCTGTTTGGAGTTTGTAGCTAGTAGTTGCCACACGACAAATGGTAGTGTTCATGCCTGGTGGTGCATGTCACCAGCAAAAGTACCAGGCCCTAGGGACTCCTAGTACTTGCCCTAGTTCAATGCGCACCACGTGTAAGCACTATTTTTCCTACCAACAATATATATCCAACCCTCTAAAATTCCCGAGGTAGGAAAATTACATTTTCTGTATTTTTTATCTTAAGAATATAAAGATTCTTGCTTTCTTAATTTTAGCATTTTTCAGTCAAGTACCGTGCTTACTGAAGCTTACTGTTACATATTTGTTACATCTTCATGATACGTTTGCTTATCATTGCACATTTTTAATGCCCAGAATGTTTAGCAACAGTAGAAACGTCTTTAACTAAATTTTAAAAACTACTGTAAAACTTTATTACATGATTTTTTAAGCTACAATTCAATAATGTAAGTTCTATCTGATTTTTAATTGACTGGTTGTATTAAACAAAGAAGAACCTCAGTAGTTATAAGTCAGCGATGCATTTTTCTTATAATTTACTCTGTACATTCACGATAAATATATATTTCTATGGGTCATTCCACCGAAAATGGTCTATTTCACGTTCCTGCTAATGACAACATCGTGAAAGAAGATATTGATCTGATAATATACTATATATAATTGAAGTCCTTTTTTGCTTAAGGTATAATAAAATTGAGATCATCAAAAAGTATTCCTAAATTTTTAAATACCAATAAAGAATCTTTTTCCGATTTTTCTGACTGAAAAAAACCAATTTTTTAGCTTTAAACCGATAATCTTGCCAATGAAAAGAAAATAACAAAAAAATTTTTTTTTTCAAGTGTTGGTACACTCCAGCTTTTACAAAACGCCATATTTTTTGGAATGATGCATACACGTACAAGAGTGATGTATAAGTATATAATATATTTACATGACTGTGTTTCGTGAAAAACAACTTTCAGGGCACGCTGCGCTCCCACGTGAGTGCATACCTACATATAATACGTTTTGTGGCTCAGTGTGAAGTAAACATACATAGGTATGCACTCATATAGGAGCGTACGCTGTAATGCCTTGAGAGTTAACTGCAAAAAAAATCTTTCCACTAAACTTTTCAACATTTTCTTTTTTAGGGATTGTAGACCATATCTCATAGTTACTGTTCGTGTGTTCTAACATATAAAAATATGTTCACTAAAAATTCTCGTGTAGCCCTGAAAATTGAAAAAAACGCATTTTTCGAAACTTTGCAAGCTTTTTACTTGAAAACTGTGGATGCAGCTATATATATACATATCCCAATCAATTATTTGTTCAGAATAGGCTAAAGAATATGAGGCAATTTTTTTTCTTGAAAAAATTAACTTTTATGATTTGTTAAAAAAAATTGCTTAAACACTTTCTAAGCACAGTTTTACCAGATAAACAACTTCCCCATACAGTTTTCAAATTACGTTTCAAACAGCACGTCAGCACGTTTCAAACAAGATCGTGAAAAAAAATTACTGGAGAATTAATTTTTCCGGTTGATTTCCAGATTTTGCCCAATTTAATAGGTAGTAATGATGTTTAAAACTAGCAATGACTTTTTTACATTATTTATCCCCTGCACGCTGCACGTGATAACCACCAAACTTTTTTGATTAAACATATTTCTAATAATTATTCAATTTAAATCAAATGTTTAAATTTTCAAAATTCATCTAAGCTCATGCGAATAAAACGACCTCGATTAGCCAGCACTTGTCTACTTATTCTCATGTGTAAATTTAAATGTACCGCTTTTTGTCCCTCATGAATAATCAGATCACGGCGTATTCTGTCGACAGTCACGTGACACTCATTCTTTTATGAGAGACCGTAAGATACGTCACCATGATGCCAGCTTCCGTAACATGTAGCCAAATAATTTCTTAAATTTTTGCGCACTTTTGCTGCAGATCCTAGAACAGATTTATTTTATATAGTACTAGAATGAACAAACTTATTATTGCCTGATGATAATTAATTCAAACAATTTTTTTTCTACGTCGATAAAAATGTTGTGTAGTTAGCAAGTGTACTTGATGATCAGAGATGCAACATCTGGTGATTGCTGAATAGTAGTATAAAATGTTCGACACTTTTAGCACGTATGTCCAAAAGCATTTCCTACAACTACTCGAGCTCGTGACAGTCTTTTGTTAAACAAAATTTGTTCTCTAGACAAGTTTTGACTAGGATATGGCTTCATCACGTTTGGCATTAAAGCGTAAGCACCATCACTAACAAAAAAAAAAGGTGACATTATATTTGAACCCGGAAGAGGATTTTCAGGGGGTATTTCTGATTTCCATTGAATAAGAGCTCTGTACAAATTCGATGCTCTAGAAGTCCAGGGTCACTTTGATGGCCGTAATTGCCAACATCAATGAAAACGTATTCGTAATTAGCATCTATAACGGCCTGCAAAGCAATTGAAAAAAATTTCTTATAATTATAGCATAATGACGCTTCGTGAGCAGGTTTTTTTATTCTCACGTGTCAACCATCAAAAGCTTCCAAGCAATGAGGAAATTGCCACTTCTCAAAAAATTGCAGGGAAATTTGCAAAAACTTATGCACATCGGGTATAGACATGTGCACATGTTCAAAAACAATCCAGATAACGTTCATGCATTCGTTGACAATTTGGCTGATGGTTGCCACTCCCATCCAAAATGAGAAGGCTAAATTACTGTACGATGAGCCAGGTGCGAGAAACCAAAAACACATTTTATTAAAAGTATAAATTAAAAACACTATATATGTGCATGTGTTACTTCTTATGATAGATACATAGGATTCTTTGCAATGTTGGATGGATGGATACTCTATAGACTTCATTATTGCTTCCAGGTATGTGTCAGTAATGTGATACATGCATTGTACATGCATATAAGTTACCAGAAATTATATCATAGATTATTAAAAATATGAAGAAAAAACATTTCCTTATATTGCATAAAAATCTTTCGTACATAATTGCACATACATTTCGTACACAAAAATGCATTGTACAAAAGAAGTTTTCCAGCCTTAATTATGTGACTACAAAAATTATTTAAATCTAGAAGATTCTCATCAATTCAGTATTTCAATGCTAAAAAAAAATTTTTTTTACGACACACGTGATTCTTTACAAAGGTACTTTTCAATTTTTTTAGTTTTGTAAAAGTTTATTCGTTTTTTTACTGATCATATTAGGAACTATCAAACTTTTTTATTTTATTTATAAATTAGTAAAAAATCTGTCTGTTAGTAAACATAAATGATGTTGTATTATTTTTTAGTTTCGATACCTATCTTAGCGATAAAACTAGTTTTTTTTCTAGAAAAATTGATTGAGAGATTAAATTGCACCAATTTTTAGTCAATCAACTTTCCGTATATGATAGTATGTATTGAAAAGTATTTACTCTCATCCTTAAATATTGCTTAAATTTATCTTGGTTATGTTTAAGTAGAGGAAATAAGTGTGCATATATGGTATTTTTTCTATCCTTGTTGAATTCGTTAGCTTGACAACTTCGTATTTTACGCAATACGGACTCGAAATTTTTGTTAACATTCTGAACCAATCGCGAAACTTCAAATTCGACGACAACACCCTTGTCATCAGTCTCTAAAATAATGACGTCATCCTCAAGTTTAGAGATGAAGTCCTTCCGTTAATATTTGGAATGCAAGTCTTTATAATCTACAATACAAAATATGTACATTTGAAAAGACAAAATTTCTAAGGAAGTTGGGACTTGCCTGACATCACTAATCTATAGGGTCAGTGTGAAGATGCCTTTTGTATTACATTTTATTCACTGTCATTTATCTCATTCTTCAACAATAATTGACACTGTTTACACCTCCTCCCATAAATTCTCCTCACCACGTATACTAGCATTTATAACAATTATTATGAATAAATTCTAATGTACTGTAAAGGTTCCACTGGAACTGATACACTTATTTTATTATTATAAAAGCAATGTGTTAAAATAAAAATGACCAAGAATGAACGAAGAAGTGAATAATTTTTCAGCAAATTTTCATCCTTCTAAAAAGAACCAGTAGTTAGTGCACAAAAAATCATGAATAACAAAATTTCTGCCATCTGAACTGAAATTATTTCAATTGCTTTAAAATACACTCTAATTATTAGGAAAAACAGTTTGGTCTAATTAAGGCATCAGCATCAATTGTTGTTTAAGAGGTTTGGGAGGATCAGTTAGAGAGATGAGAAACGGGGAGTCCTCCCGTTTCACAAAATTTAAGTATTACAATATTTACACATAATTATTCATAAAAAATCTAAACCAGCAGCAAAAAAACTAAACACCAAACTAAACAATAAAAAATGTAAACCAGCAGCAAAAAACTAAGCAATTACAGATTTATCAGCAAAGTATTTATCTTTTACACCTTTCAATGTTCTCCGTTACTTTTATCAAAAGTGTGTAGAGGACTCTGGGAGTACTGAGAGGACTGTTGAAAGAACCAATGAGAGTCTTGAGTTGCGAAAATCTCAACAGATATGTGATAACCAAGAGAACTAAGAGTACTAGTATGAGGACTCTAGAGGACTGAGAGTGCTAGTGTGAGAACTAATAATCTCTTAGATGAGTGAGCAAGAGCGATAGAAAACCCAATATTATTAGTGGATACATTAATAATATTTTGTTTTAGCCGAGTAAGCATCGACCATTTATAACCTTACAGTTTTCAATGAATTTATTAAAAAAATAATCTTTTAGGCCAGTGAAAATTGACGATTAGAAACCCAATAACATTTCGCGAAACTTATAAATAAATTAATCTATTTAGTAAGCGAGCATGGGTAATAGGAAAACAAACAATCTTTTATTATATGTAAGGAATAATTTCATTTATAATTACCCTAAAAATCTGTTAGGCTTCTAATCACTAATGCTTACTTGCCAAAAAATTTTTTTTTTTTTAAATAAATTTAATAAAAATTTGTTGGGTTTCTAATCGCCAAAGCTTACTCACCAAGGAGATTATTTGAAATATAAGTCCACTAAAAATCTGTTGATCTTCTAATCACGAAAGCTTACTCGCCAAAAAGTTATTTTTAATTTAAAATTTACAACAAATTTTTTAGGTTTCTATTAATTATGTTTGCTTACCCAAAAGATTATTTTACCAATTAATCCACTGAAAAATTATTAAGTAACTAATCTACTTTGTGACTTTACTTTAACGATTTATATCATTGTCGTAGTTTTCTCCAATTTACTTTGCTCCTCTTAAATTCTCACTGTGGAACTCTTGGTTCTCTTTAAGTCCTTTTGGTACTTTTTTTAATTCTTTGGCAATCTATATATATTCTGTATAGTGACGACAACTTTAATGCAAAGATAAGAACTCAAGAGGAGAGAGAGGACTTAAAAAGTACCGAGGAAACTGTAGAAGACTTTTTGAGAGAACCTTAAGAAGACTGGAAGTGATTAGCCCCTCAGATTTGGCCATGTGTAAGCCCTAGAATATAACTGGTTTAGGTGAACAATTAAATAATAATTTAAATAATAATGTGTTCTGCAGCAAGACAGAAAATAAGGATCCATCCGCTATGTTCGAATTAACCTCAGCCCCGCAGGTGGCCAAGAGACAAAACGCTATAGGTAGAGTTGGTAAGCCATGGCGGTTCTGGCACCCCCCAGCTCCTCCCCTGAGGAAGTGTTAGGGGAAAAGGCTCAAGCTATAGCTGTGGGTGGAGAAGAGGCGGTGGAGGAGAGGCGGTGGTGGGGGAAGAGGCTGATCGGGCAGTATAGGAGAGGCGGTGGTAGGGAAGAGGCTGATCAGGCGGTGGGAAGAGGGGCACGGGCGGTATAGGTAGTAGAGGCGGTGGGTGGTGGGGACTACTCGCACGGTAACGTCAGGGGAAGGGAGCCTCTTCCGGATGCTGTGACGTCAAATGGTACTGACGGCTTCCTTCCTTTCCGACCGCGAATCGAGCTCCGACGTCATCAGGATGGGTCCGAAAGGTGTAGGTGACAAGCCCAACGTACAGCGCGAGAGAAAGATGATCAAGCATGAACGTGTATTTCGTATCAGTCGATATAGTGGATTTCGTATCCCGTTTAACTGTGACCAACTTTGGCTTACACGATGCAGTACCTTGCCAAGGGATTCAGCCCGCTTATAAATTTAAGTTTGAGATTTTTAGGATAGTATGTACATGGGTTTCAAATATAACAAAACTTTAAATTTAATACACATATATTTTTGGTAGCTTGTAAAAAAATACACAAGGATTTCATGGTTATTAATTTTTTTTTTTAAATATATCATATTCATCTTTATTTGGATAAAAGCGAATATTTTCGGAATAATAATTTACCTTCACTTTTAGTTGAGATGCCTCAACGTACTTTTCTAAAAGAGGTTTTCGGCTAATTTGATCTTCCTCCTCCTCCTCCTTTCTACTGAGGCTCTCATATTTTGGTTTGCTAAAGATCGGACTCATGTTGTTGATGTTGCCTGATCAATTGTCACAGGATAACTGAAGCAATATGCAAATTCTCATCAGCTTATAAAACGGCGCTCATTTCTTTGTACTACCACAAGGCAAGATGTACTTTAATTTTTTGATCTCTAATTTTATGCTTACTTTACTCTTTTTTTTTTTTGCCTACACACAGTCATTGTTTTTGACACCAACATTAATATCAGTGTCAGAGTCACTATCAGTATCAGTATCATTAGCATTAATTCCATCAACAGTATCCCAACTGGGAAGCGTCTTAGAAAATTTCTTTTTATAACTAGTAAGCGCGTCTAAAAAACATTCTGAGTCTGGTTCAATGCTACTTTCCACCAAAGAGCAAAGCCACAATTTTATTTGATGAGCTTTACTAAGTGCGCAATATTGCCTTCTACGTAGACTTTTTTGTACATCATAAGTACCACACATTAACGCCTTTGTTGAAAATCCCATATTTAGAATGTCACACAATGGCACCATATACTGCTGAATGTTAATCACAGTACACCCCATGGTCGATTCCAAATAAGTGGCTTCAATATATCTTTTAAAATGTAAATTCAATGTGCATTTTATGCTACAGTGTACAAATGTTGCTGTAACTTTCTAATGTAATAATCACCCTCAAACGAGCAAAGTCCATGCACTCGCTTCGACTGAAAGTCGTTGTTTTGGCGCACATCCATAGGTAAGGTGGAAGATTTGCACAGGGGCCACACAATCCGAATACTGATTGCTAGTCTCATAAGCGACACCACAGCCACTTCTTCTGGTAAAAACTGTCGATAAGTGTCCAGAAAACCTCTAATCTCAATAACATAATCCTCGTAAAACTCCATTTTTATTTTGCAGCTCAAAAGCGTCGTACTAACTGCGATATGAACGTGTATCCGTCGCGTTTCATGCTGCGTGATTAACTGAGCAGCACTCTGCACCGAAATTAGTTTATATAGTTTATATACACGCTAGTGTAGGCACTGCGCAAGTGTGTGATTTATAAGAATGAATCAACGGTTCTTAACATTTTAATCTTAAACTAGTTTTGAGGAAAAGGCTCCATAAATAAGAACAACAATATAATTTAATACATTTATTTATGACATAATTTAAAAAAAATACAGTTTCATTGAGTTTTTTTATCATACATCTTCTTTAGAATCAGTAACATCTTCCCATTCCATATAAAAGTAGAATTTTTTTATTCGTTTGACATTGTGAGTGGCACACATAGATCTATACGCACCATTATGATGAAGACATACAGTAGCCAATGTTGGGAGTTTAAACTCTAGATAATTAACCATATTATTAACTTAAAAATTTAACCTTTCGAGCCATCTTTTCTTCACTTCTCCAATCATAAAAATCTTCTTAGCATCTTTGAGATTCTCCTGAAGAACATTACCAATTTCTGTGTAGTCGATAACACCTGATTGCCAATCTAATCCATGATAGGATAGCTCAAGCCAAAAATTTTCACGTTTGTATTGATCATTAAGTTTGCGCCAAAAAAAGGAAAGCTTGAAGAGAAATACTTGAGGCTCATCATCTCCATGGAGTGAAGGAATCGCCAACTCTTTAAGCACATAATCGTTGCCAGGCTTCTTAAAGCCTTGCATGTCCACCATGTACTCCATCATGATAAAGACTGACTTCACTGCTAGTATTTTTTTTTAATTTTATATACGTGCTTGAACAATTTTCCTCACGTCACCACTAATGGGATTGTACTCTACGATGCAATCGTGTAGAATGAGACAGTAAGCAGATACATTTTCCGGAAAATTTTCTCGTGCTTCAAACTCCAAGTGCACGTCCACTAGCGTGCTTTTTACAGCTTTATTTTGCTTAGAGCAGTCAATTACAATAAGAAGTATCTGTGATAAGATATTTTTTATTCAGCACAGGTTCTGGTTCTTTCCCGTAATAGGCGGCTTGAAAATTCTTATACATATCATATAATGTTAAAAACTGATTTTTATTAATATCAAGATTAAGATTTTTATAAGGATAGTACTGTGAGTTTAAGAAAAGCTTTACATTGCTGATATTGCAGTAATCAAAGAGACTGGCATTAAAAGCAGAATCATTTTTTCACTTATTCTAAAAGCCTAAAATAACAAAACGAGGCTTTTTCAACTGATTGGAAGTTTTGACAGTCCACTTATGCCTAGAAATTTTTGGCAAAAGTTCCTGATAAAGTTAATGTCAATGATTCTTTCATGACGGTTTGTCAATGACTAATGTTACTTTAGTATTGGGACACATTTATAATGGCTGATAATGGAGTTTCTTGCAAAGAAAGCTTAAGCAAAGATGGCTGCAGTTGTATGTACCAAAATCTTAAAACCTTTTATAATTATATTTGACACATCTATCACCAAGCTATAGCAGTAGATCAATCGGTGGCTGTAGGTCATCAAAACTGTTAAAACACGTCACGTTATCGCCTTGCTTTCTATAGGCAACCTAGTGAGTACCAGGACCATCCTTATCATCGAGAATGACTATTGCTGATTCGGAAAAACGTGGGCCATCGACTGGCAAAGCATTTTTTATGAAAACTCTATGGGAATGCGGTATTTTTTTTAAATTTTTGCATACTTGATGAGGTCATAGTCTGTCAGAGCTCGGTAAGACAGTTTTACGTAGAAATTTTTTTTTTTCTCTCTTTTAAGCTATTTCTAAGCTTTATATGTAGACCTAAGCCGTTCTTATATGGTTTTGAAAACAGCCCCTTTCCAAGTAAGACTGCTTACATTTCTTTAATTTGCTTCTCACTCTCCTCTAGCTGTTTTCGAGCATTTTTAGCATTATTAATAGCCTCAACAACTCCAGTTACACCAATATCTTTCATGCGGGATAGGCAATACTCGAGGTATTATAATATTTTTCCTACTACCAGCTTTTTTTACAGCATCCTGAGCTACCTTTCATGCCAAACTTATATTGTGAAATAGAACTTATAGATCCTGAGAATAGGCTATATCGTGTTGCTTGCACGCCTGATCCAATGGATTAATACCCTTATTTCTGTGAGCTAATCTCTTGGCTAGTTTAGTGCCCGATCCACAATATTGATATTCTGGTACGTGCAGCTCTATAGGTAGTTTATTGATAAGTCTGTTTATAATTCCACATCCTTTGCGATGATAAATGATTGTTACTTTTCAAGTGCTTCACGATGAATGTGCTTGAAAATATATGTAGAGCACTAGTTCTAGTTCTATATTTCAGCATGCAGTCACCACGAGCTCCAAGAAACAGAATATTTAACTTCCTGTCATAAATTTCAACAAACTGATAAGAAAGATAAGAAACTTCAACGCCATGGTGATTTGCTACCCAATACGATAAGAGCTGTTTTTTGTGGTCTGTCAAACTGTGAAAAAACAAACACCTTGCTGGCACCCCAACGAATTGAGATTTAGGAATTCTTATCTATACTCGAAGGTGCTGAATGAGCCAAAGTATAAGTTTCTAGAACAACTGTTGAAGCCCATAGATGGTGTTAAGTATTTTTCATACAGCGATAATATATTAGTCATATCTCCAGATGAGGCACTACTCAACTCCATCATGATATTTGACAACATTGCTTGTAAAAAACAAGATAATATAAAAGCCTTTTTCTGCATTGGACGTCACAAAAGCGTCGACTGCTTCTATCAATGCCCATCCTATGCTTAATTTTCAAAGCACTTAGTCAGAGATAATTCGAAACGTCTAGTGATATTTCGAAGAAATAAAATAAATTTAAAGCAGATCTATAATGATCATGTTAATACTGATATCACGTACAACGATTTCAAAAAATTATGTGTAAGCTGTTAGAGAGTTGGAAAACATGTATTTGTCGTCATCGACAAGAAAAAAAATGTTGATAATTGTAGATACAGAAAAGGATTTGATTATCTTGCTATAAATATTACTCATGCTTATCAAATGCATTTTAGTCTCTTGTTAACCATCAAGCGATCAACATGGACACTTTTCGTGAGGAAAAAGACGTTCTACGGCAAGTTGAAAAAGATAGAGCAGGTGTTCGACGTAAGCATCGATTGTTAAGTATTCTCATAAACAATACTAAATTTGCAGGGTGAAATAAGTACACTTAAGAAAATTGTAGCACATATATTTAGTATAACTCCAGAAGACAGTTAAGAGAGATGGAAGCAGAAGTGGAAGAGCTTCATAAACCTGCGAGACGAAGCTACCTTCGACGAAAGTTTGATATTGGAGGCTTGGATGAAACATGGTAAGCTGATCTTGTAGAGATGATACCTTATGCTCATGAAAATAAAGGTTATAGGTATTTGCTTACAGTTATAGACGCATTCTCCAAGTATGCATGGCCTGTGCCCGTAAAGAATGAAACCAGTAAAGATGTGACTGCAGCTATGAAGTCGATATTAACAGAGGGAAGAGTTCCAACTAATTTGCAAACAGATCATGGCAAAGATTTTTACAATGTGAATTTTTAAAGTCTCATGCAAAACAACAAAACTAACTTGTACTCGACTTATAGTAACCTTAAAGCATTTATATGTAAGCGATTTAATCGTACACTAAAGCATGATATGTGGAAAAATTTTAGCTTGCGTGGCAGATATAAGTAGATTGACATCTTCCCTAAGTTACTGACGGCTTATAATAATCGGAAACATCGGACAATTGCTATGATACCAAAGAATGTGTCAGCTGCTACTAAAAATAAAATTTTGAAAAAAATTTTATCAAGAATATTGGGAATAAGAAAACACCCAAAATTTAAAGTGGTAAATAAAGTGCGAATAAGTAATGCTAAGCAAGTATTTGAAAAAGTTTACACACCTAACTGGTCGACTGAGGTATTCACTTTAACACGAGTAGCTCTAACCAATCCACCAACTTACCATTTGAAAGATTACCAAAATCAGCCAATTTCTTGAGGCTTCTACGAGCAGGAACTGCATAAAACTAAGTATTCTGATACTTATCTTGTTGAAAAAATTTTTCGTCGACGAGAAAATCAAATATTTGTCAAACGGTTGGGTTTGACAAACACATAACGGTTCGATTGATAATACCAAAGAATAAAAGTGATTTGTACTTTAAAAGATTATCAAAGTTCAGAAGTTGAAAAAAAGGTTGTATAAAACTTGTTGTAATCTTTTAATGTTATCAATTATGTGTGCAAATAAAATTTTTTTTACCATACATGGTAATGATATATTTTACACAAGATTCGTTGAGATAAATAAAAACTCTAAACATGTAATAGATTGTATTATTTATTTTCTCTCACGTTAAACTAGTTTCACAAAAAATAACTTTTTTTTCTTGTATTTGTATAATTAAACATTTATAAGTTGAAAATTCAACACTATCACCATTATAGCAAACTGACAGCTTCTTTCTATCAATAGATTCAAACAAACTATAAAATAATAGTTCGTAACTCACAAGATACTCAGATACTTAATTAGGTAAAAATATTTAAAAGTGATCGTCCAGTTCAGCCATAGCTTTCGTGCCGAATTTAGTGTTAGCTTTTCTCAGCTTCGACACTACATAACTTTGCCCCTTGACCATTTCGTCAATCTTCTTTGTTGCAAGGAATCTTTCACAGGCTAGCTAATTAAGTGCTGCAAAATCAGCCATCAAAAATATAAGAAAATTATATGAGTTTTATAAATAGTAAAAAAAAATGTATGAATAAGAAAACACGTTACAAACCTTTATTTCTGAGCTTTGCTGTTTCAAACAGATCTGCTTATCTTTGTAGAAATTTTTCAACTCCAAACCTATTCTTTTGAGAGCTTGTTGTTGACCTGAGCTGCTTGCGTTGAATAATGAAGCAGTCGATACTTTTAGCTTCTCACTACACCTCCGACTGAGCTCTGCTGATTGATACTGCCGATGATATAGAGACTCTTCCACTACTGGAAAAATCTCCCCCTCTACATTGGCTGCTGGTCTGCTATGATTTCCTTCACACTCTCCAGCTCTTTGTTCTTCTATTATTTTAATCCTATAATGGCCCCAAGACAGCATATCTGTAGTGTTTAATAAAATATATCGTTTATCATCTCGGAAACTAAGAGCAATTTTATCTTGCCTCTCAGTGAAGAGCTTATGATGACGTGATCTTAAATTTAACTTTCTCTATATTAACGCTTATAATTTGGTCACGTAGGCACTCAGTATAGTCATTGAAATCAAGAGTTGCTTTAACGACGTTACTCTTAACACCTTTTGCTTTTTTAATCACATTTTTATTTTTAAGAAGAATACTATACTTCTTACTTCCGAGCCCAACAAATTTTGATACAATATTTCCATTGCACTCATCTTTCATGAGCTCAACAATTTTTTTATTTTTCAACGGTATCGTAAAATAATTATTTTCTGAATAATCTGATGTGTTAAATTCATTAATATCCAATTTTATCATTTTATATATATCATGGTTTGTTACCTCATATATCAGACTTTCTGTATCCGTGTATAAGAGTTTACAATCATTTTTGATTTTGAAGAGCATATAATCGTAGTGAAAACGATACACAAGTATCCTTAATAAATCTACTACACTAAGCCCAATGTATATTGGCTTTTTCATCATCACTTCTGCACGTTGTAGCTGGATGGCTACATAATTCGCATCAAAAATATCACAGCTGTAAAAATTTGGCTTTGCAATGTACGATGCCGCACCATAGCGTCCATCCCAATGGTTGATAGGTTTGACATCGATACGCTTTCTCTTATTTTCCATCGTTTCTCTAAGAATAGCATTATCGGATACTTCGAAAAGCATTTTTGTAAACTTATTCTTAGTCTTTTTTCTCTCAATTCTATTAAGATCAATATTCTCTTTAAGCCATGCACTTTGCCAGAATTTTGAGGCTCGATATATTTTTGTCAGTCGTAATTCATGATTTGTCGCTTGCTTGAGGGCTTCATAATGGAGTACATATTCATGCTTGTTACTTAATATTGTCATTAATTTAGGCTGCTTCAAATCTAGCGCTGAAATGTGTTCGGAACAAAATGGCAAATCTTTATGAGAATCGTAGAGCTCCTCTGGATACTCCAAATCCACTTCTAAAATATATCCGTAAGCACTTTCATTTTTAATATTATAAAAATCATGAGTTGTTGCTCAACATTTTTGACCCACTGAAATCCACCATAAGAAAGTTTTTTAGTTATTGCCCAACCATACAAATTATTAACGTTAAAATATGCTATTTATCTTTTAGTTTTTTTTTATTTTTATAATTTTCCAAATAGTAATTATTAGCTTCTGCATATCTGTTACAGCACTAGCTTATTCCACCTCGTATGCCTTTTTCAATGAACATAAACATATCCATATCAGTAATGAGTTCCAGTGAAATCTGAAAAAAATTCGCCATTCATAACTAAAGAACAATTGACATTATATAATTATACATAATACTTACTTTCGTTCTCTTCATCATAGCATCTCAAGTAAAGCCTGGAGTAGTAATATAGTAAACAGGATCTTATTAATAAACCTTGAGGCAATTATTTTTAAAGTTTTCAAATACTTCTGTTAACAGAAGTACATCAGCTTTAAGATAAATATCTGAATACTGTCCAAGAGTTATGATATCAAAAGTTTTCCATACTGTTTAAGCGTGTATATAATCTTTACTACTTATATGTGCATTATATAATTTACTATAAAAATCGTCTTTAGATGGGAGCCCGATTTCTTCAAGTTTTTCTAATGATTCTACATAATCGTATGGAAATACACCCTTTCTCTTCAGCATGTTAATCTGATTAAAAGAGTATTTATCATCTTGACTAAAAACTTTTTCTAGAGTATCATACTGCTCTAAGTAAGATCCCAACTTATCAAGCGACGACGGCAAAAATCTATACGAGTCAATGAAGCGTGAGCTTATGCGTGTCCCTTTAACGTACTTCGTAAAAGAAATGTTTTCTTCTTTAGTTTGAGGGATAACTTGTACTCTTCCGGAAAAGCAAATTTAACTTTCACAAACCAGGTAGCTAGATTTTCACTACTTTCAGTTTTTTTCTGTAGAAAATGTATCGCGATTTCGCGTTATCAAAACTGCACTTTACATAATATCCAACACTTAATGCTTCATGGTGTTGTATTGCTCGCTCATTATTATGCACTGGTTTTAATAAACACTTAAAGTCTGCGTATACTATAAATGGTACACGAAATTTGTTTATGTAATTTTAAAATTTTAAAATTTTATTATCATACCTCGGCAAGCTTATTTTACACTTATTCACTTTAACGCATTTCACCGTATGTGTTTTTAACATTTCATTAGTTTTAAAGTAATAAAGACAGTGGTTGCAAATATGTATTTTATGTTAATGATTTGTTAAAGAACTTCTAACCAACCTAGATAAGTCTTTAATATATACGTAGTGGTATTTTATATCATTATCACTACTATTATCACCATCTTAGATTTCTTCTAAATATTCTTCTTTATATTCTTCTACCTTATCTTCGTCCATTGCCTCAGCATTAACGAAATCATCACGTTCTCTGTCAATATTTTTTTGTTTCTTTGATTTTCCCTGACTATACGTATTATTATAATAATTTTGTATAAGCAGCAAATAAATATGTTTATCCTTTTTTTTTGCTGTCAAGTGAAGGAGTAAAGTTTTATAACTATTTTTACTTTTCTCCAAAAAATACACGTTAATAGACACATTATTCTGTTTTTCAAATTTTGTAACTTGTTTAGGCTGCCCTGGAAAAATGATCCCCTCGAAACTATAACTGTTTTTGTATTGAGTATAATTTGACACTCGTTGTGCATTTTTATTTACTGGATGTAGAGCTGACAAAATGGCCCATTTAAAGCCATGCTGATCTGCGTTCTGTACATTCACGCAAGCTTTTTTTTTCTCGATAGTAGTAGGGAGTTCTATGTTAGAACTACCACTTATTGCATAGTACTTATTTACATTCACTACTACATTTAAAATTGAGTGTAAGGTCCATCCAGAATCGTGCTACTGGAAGTCTGCTATATCTGTAGAAATAGGCTTCTAGACATTCGGTTTAAACCATTTATGTAGGTCTGTCGTATCAAAAATGGAATCAGATTTAGTATTGAAATATTTAACTTTAACAATCTCTGTATCATTTTTTACTGTTCAAACCTCTGCTGCTAATACTGTATTAATTTTTAAAGCATTTTGCTTGTTGAGAATTTCTTGCACTTTTAAAATCAATATTTTTTCCGCAGACTTAAGAAATTTTATTATATTTAAATGCCTACTATTTTGTTATAACAGCCATTTTTATGCGATTTTTTAAAGCACTGTTAAGATCTTTTAATGTCCTAAAATTATAATCATCTTAAATGTCTAATTTTTCATCGAGCCCTGACCCTAGCACTTCTAGAATTTTATAAAATGCTTCTAAAAACGTTGATAAAAGACACTTAACATTTAACAACTTATTTTTCACTGGCAATGACAATTTTACGGACAGCTTATAGTCGGAAATACTTTCAAGCACTATTTTACTATCATTAATAAACTCTTGTATCTTGGTCATTTCATTACTATGCAGGAAGCATTGATATTCTATTCGCTTTAATTTACAGAAAATCACGTAACGCTCCACGGCGTTGGCGTTAGCAAAATTCTCGCGGAGTAGCACTATTATACTTACAGCTCGCGTTGACGTACTCAAATAAATGACAAGCTGCTTGAAATTTTCTTTTATACTGATTTGCCTCTGTAAAAGCGATACGAGTGATAACTAGCGGTGACTAGCAGTTGTATATAAAGAGATGACACATCGATAGAAGGGTAAGTTAACTTGTAATTGTCACAACGTTAAGATGACGAAGTACGTGGTTGATGTTCAAGGCTTTAAAACCACTCACAACGAACTTATTTTTGAAGAGGTTGCTAGTATACCTCTACAAGAAAATGCTACACCGTCAGTTTTTGTCTTTAAGCCCCCATATTCTTGGGCACAGCTCTTACCTAAGAACAAGTGTGAAAATCGATGTTTGGAGTTTAATCACTATGGTATTCGTTGGAGCTTAGGAGAAGATCCCTACGAGGATCTAGCTACAACCTTTCGAGCCATCAAAAAAAAAAATAATGTTATTTACGTAAAAGGTCTTGAAAAAATCGAATGGTTGCACCGTGTGCTGTTTAATAGGTACATTACTCATCGTATGATTATACGCTTTACTAAATATTTGCATAATATAATTATTTTTGTAGGTACTTTTATGATATTAAGCAATTTGCAGCTTTAAAAAAAATTAGTATGGATGATATCGAATGCATGAATCACTAATTTTATTTAGCTCGTTGTGCTGTGAAGAATGCTACAGCTTAAAAAAAAGGGATTTTAAAAGAGCATCAACGATAAAATGATATTTTTTAATCAATGTACTCCTGATACACAATACTTATGCAATAAATTAGTTCTTCATGAATCTATGTCAATTCTTTTCATTCACGCCTCCTTATTACTGCGCTGATTAAAATTACTTAATCGTATTAACTGACTCTATTCGTTAGCGGGGTACTGCGGTGAAGAGGAGTAAGCCAAGCACTGTTGGGATACGCTTTCGGTTATAAAATGGTATACATGTTCTCTGGCAACACGCATCACTCGATACGCCCACTCTTGAGAAAAAAATATGATGCTGGTACATTATACGCCTAAATAAGAAGCGGACAGTTATTGGCCAAGGCTAACACATCCGTATAGATAAGAAATAATAGCTCTATTACTTGGCAAGGTACTGCGTTGAGTAAGCCAACGTTGGTCTCAGCTAAACGGAATACGTGATCTACTATATCCACTGATAAGAAATACACGTTCATGCTTGATCATATTCCTCTCGCGCTGAACGTTGGGCTTGTCACCTACACCTTTCGGACCCATCCTGATGACGTCAGAGCTCGATTCGCGGTCAGAAAGGAAGGGAGCCGTCAGTACCATCCGACATCACAGCATCCAGAAGAGGCCCCCTTCCCCTGACGTTACCATCCAAGTAGTCCGCACCATCCACCACCCCTACTACCTATACTACCCGTGCCCCTTTCCCACTACCCGATCAGCCTCTCCCTCACCACCACCTCTCCTCTGCCGCCCGATCAGCATCTCCCCCCACCACCACCTCTCCTCCACCACCTCTTCTCCACCCACAGCAATTGCTAGAACCTCTTCCCCCACCACTTCCTCAGGAAGGGAGCTGGGGGGGTGCCAAAACTGCCATGGTTTACCTACTAGGTAGGATAAACATGTAGCTAATCACTGTGTAGAATGCATTGTAATAGTAGTATTTTTATTATTTGTATTAAAAGTAACTACCATTGCACAATAATACATCCGGATAATTGTTATGTAGGACTTGATAAAATAGTTAAATATATTGGCGATGTTGTTAGGCCATGTAAAGAAGGTCAGCAAGTGTATAAAACAGGGAATATTATTTACTGTGTAGCCAGTTAAAAAGTTCTTGAAACTACACTCAAGGCACAGCTTTGTACATTCGTTTTGTGATGTTTCTGAGCTGTCCTCACTGTTGCTTGGTGTCAGTACACGATAATACTTCAAACATATTCAATAGAGCACTAGGTACAAGAAAAAAATTCATTATTCTAATGGTATTTTGAAATGTCATAGAATTAAATATATTTATTAACATTTACTTATCAAGATGAATCAACACAGACATACAGTATTTGCATTTCCCTAAAGTGCATGAGCTCTTACGCAAGATGACCTCGCGTATCTTTAATTTGTTATTCGTGTGGAGTGAGTATCGTAAAGTGCAAATGTTTGTAAGCATAACACAAAAAATTTAATGAAACCATCAGGGGCTTCTGATACCGTAGTAAATTATATGCCCTGCTTTATAAACTTGCTGACCTTTTTAAAATAGCCTAACACCACTGCCCGTATATTTTACTATTTTGTCGAATCCTACATAATAATTTTCTTGATCCAGTAGTGTGCAATGTTAGTCACTTGTAATACAAACAATAAAAATACTACAATCATAATGAATTCTACACAGCGATTATATGTAGTTATCCTGCCTATAGCGTCTCGTCTCTTGTCCACCTGCGGCGCTGAGGTTAGTGCAACCATAGCGGATAACAACAACAAAAGAACTGTAAGACTTTAGTTAGTTAGTTTTAATTACTTTTTTTACATCTTATTTGTGTTATAAGCAGTTATAAATACTATCTTTAGGTATTCTTTGGCATACTAAGATACTCTTAAAGTAGTCGTACCAATTTTCAAATTTTGTTCTCGGGACATTCTCTGAACTCCAGCGTTATTTCTTCGAGATAGTCATAAACACGTTCAACTATATCAAAACAAATATAAATTCTTAACATCAATCTGAAGTAAACGGGATTTCATTATAACGCATAACTTACAACATCGTGTGTTAACAATAGGTTTGTTGTTAAATAAAGAATTCACGTGCAACAATCAAGAAGTGACAAGTGCAACAAATTCCTGGTATCAGAAAGCTTGTAGCACGAAGCACGTGTGACGATCAACAGGGCCATGACTCGCTTTACTTTTTGTCTGTCTCTAAGCGACTTTGCAGTTGCTGTATCCACTGAAGGTTACACAAAGGAGCAGCGCAGGTAGAGGAGTGGTAAGAAATGGGAGCGTGGAGAGAGGCATGGTGTACAGTGGTAATGTATGGCAGCACACGGATTTACGCGTGTTAACGTGCCATCGAGAGCGGTAACGCGTGTGAGTGCGAGGAAACGCTGGTGAACGTGGAATAATGTGGGTAAACGTGGGTAAAAAATGCAGGTAAGACACTGTTACCCGAGACAACGAGTTGTGAGAGCAAGATTCGTCAGTCAAAAATATGATAAGAAACGGGGAAGAACTCTTGCATGCAAGATGGCGCGCCTAGCACTACGCGAGTTTTCAAAGACATGGGCGTTGTATTTCAGGGCAAACTCATCATGCATGGAGCTGAATCGGGCAATTAAGGCGTTACTGCAGCTATTTAAGAATTGATACTAGATTACGTGGTGGCATACTTGTTTTTAATGGTGAATGTTTGACATACACGTTGTAACGCAGCCACTAGTTGGTATACTTGAGATTCAACGAGTTTCAAAGCGTCATACCCAGCGAGCATGTATACACTACATTTGCCAACAGTACTCATGCCAACAGCGTATAAAAGTAAGAAAAAGGTCTGTCCTTAGTTGCTGGCTTACGCTGGCAGATGATACATGGAAGCACTGCCCAATGTAGCGCTAGTAATGCTGGCGCTTACTGGAGATTGTTTAAGATTACATCAGCTAGAGCCGAAGTATCACGCATTTTTTTAAATGTTATCCACTATAAAACCACCTCGAGAAAAAGAAATCCCGTTTTCATGATTATCAGTCCTGCTATTAGGTTAACGAGCCATTTGAAATTCGTAACTTCTTTTTGGGTTTGTTGAATTTCCGTGAGCCCACGGGCTTTTTTAATGATCTCTTTTAAGGGTGTCCCATCGGCTAGAGGGTTGGTCCTGGAGTGCTCTTGTTTATTAATTAACTTAAGATTTCCTTGTGCTAATAGTGTGTTAACACCATCTAAAACCCCCTTATTTCTTAATGTTTCATATAGTTCTACTAATATTCTATTAATGTTAATGTTTGCCATCCTAAAGTAGGTGATATTTAGCATTATCTTTATATTTGATAGAGCTACTTCGCGCAAATTTGTGGTGTGAACAGCCCAGCCCTTAGTAAGTCGTAGAATGCCTGTGCCTTTAAATGGAATTGTCCTATGATTTGAGCCATTGCACTTTATCAAGAGTGGCTTCTTTTGTAAAGCCCAAAGGTATGGTGCATGGCATCGGGCCCAGTATGTATCTTGTAGTCTGATAATTTTAACTGAACTTTTTTTCCAATTGCGTTTGCTGTACTGTACAATAAGCCTTGCTTCACTCAAATGATGTTGCCTTATCTCTCTTATTTGTTTCATATGGTCGCAGATAAATAACTTGCGCAATTTCTTACAGCTAAATAGTTTGAGAGCCGTTATCGCCATGTATTTGCTTACTTTCTTATTTATGGCCATGTTTTCATGCTTCAGCCGTTTACAGGCATAAGTATTTGAACTGACTTTGACTTCCTGCTTTATCTGTAGGGGCAAAATTCTGTATAAATCAGCGTAGTCTTTATCTAACAGTGGAATGCTTAAATGGTATATTAACTGATTTTTTTTAATCAAAGTTGTTAACCTAGATATGTCTATTATCTTAAGTAAACTTATCTGAGATCTCGCTTCCAGAAAAATTAGCTCGGGTTTGGATAGTTTTTCCTGCACTCTGGAGTTATTAAAAATCCCAGGTGATATGAGCCTCGGACGTACGAGTCTTTTTGCCGTAAAGAGGACTGTATTTATTATGGAGTCACGGTCTGCCCTGTACTGCTTAACACTTCCATCTTGTGTATTTATACCTGCTATTGTTAAACTATTTTTTTTTGTAAGTCATTTATGTTTTCCATTTTCTTTATATCTGCTGCTATTTTTTGCATCCTGTCGTCTTCATCGCTTACTCTGTTAGACATTAATTCTGTCTGTGTGGTAGAGCAACTGTCTTGTAAGCAGGAGGTTATGCATTGGATCCACACTCAAGAAGTAAATTTTTCTCGTATTTACTTAATATCAAGTGATAGAGGTTTTTATTTCACTCTTTAAGATCATCAAAGTCTTATGAACTTATCTGTTAATGACTCCTGCATGATGATTAACCACCAAAATCACTGAGTTACATGAGGCTTAGGTTTACAGATTTTTATTTATAGTTCAC
The DNA here is from genome assembly GCF_036245765.1 of Copidosoma floridanum. Classification (NCBI taxonomy): domain Eukaryota; kingdom Metazoa; phylum Arthropoda; class Insecta; order Hymenoptera; family Encyrtidae; genus Copidosoma; species Copidosoma floridanum. The sequence continues at coordinate 17,046,105 of NW_028321897.1, read as the reverse complement.
TTTAAAAAATAACTAGAGTCTCCCATCTTATTGATCATATTATATGTACACAAGTTAAGGTTTATAACACGATTTATTGTGAGTAGCTGTTTATTTTAACAATACGTATATCAGTAAGCTTCTTGATTGCGTCTTTGGCGCATGGCACGCACTTGAAAAGAATGAGGAATAAGGTTATGTTTTATTTGTCTGTCATCTTATTCTTCTCTTTAAGCTCAAAGTTGTTTTGCTAAATGTGGGTTTGATCCAACATAACAGACAGTAAAGTCAAGTAGCAATACTTTTTTTTGCGACTTAAATAGTTATTTTTAAAATAAATTTAGTTAATGAACTAGATACTCAAAGACACTTTATTGTTAACGTTAAAAAAATTTTTTTTTTTTAAGATTACTAGTTTATTATAAGAATTACACTTTTATTACGTTTAATGAGTGTTTACTAAGTATGCAGACTGTTAGGACGGTACTAGTAATAACTTAACACAGTTACGAAGAAATAATTTAATTTGTGGCTGACAGCTCATTTAATAATGACAGATTTAGGTTGAAACATGGTTAGTTATAAATATATTCTACAAATTTTTCTGATTAAATACATTTTTTGGCTATCATATTATTTATGTATGGCCATTCATTTTACTACTAAGAGGGGTGGACCCTGACACCATCTTCCTTATGGGTACAATACTAACGTTAAAAGTAAAAACAAATTTTCTGTGAATCAAAATATTAAAGCAACATACAAGAGTGCTTCACTATGTTCTGGGCTATTAAAAAATACTGACCCTTCTAGTAAAATCAACCGTTCACCCTACGAATTAAAGATAAAGGTTTTAGAAGGCTGCGAACAGCTGAGAAGACTCAAATCAAGTTAAAGGGATGGTCTATAATACACTAGAAATATAACTCCATCATTAGGCAGCGCCCAAGTCAAAAAAACCAATTTGCTGACTTCCTCTCATGTGATTCAGTACAAGAAGCCCTCAGAAATCTGAACAATGTAGAATGATTACTACCTCTTCTAAACTCTTGTGAAGCTTCAGCTGCACCAATGTGTTGTGTTACCTATATGCCATCTCTACTAGATGAGATTTGCCATGATCAGATCCAAGAATAAAATTGTCTTGAGCTTGGTCAAAGAAAACTTCAGGTGTCCAAATTTACGAACCTTGTGTTGCTAGAGACAGAGTTTTTGGCCTGTCACGGTTTTGTCAACAACTTGATCAGGCAGTGTCAAACGGGTGACCCCCCAAAAGGTCTATGTACCACAGGCTATGTGGTACCGTGTGTCCTGAAACAGAAGAAATATCACGTAGCATGAAGGACCATAATTACTGTAACTATTGTCATGAGATAAACTCTGAGAAGAAAGTACACCAAAGACTGTAGACTATATGTGTATGATAAGTTGGCACTTACCCCTCTCAATACCATGAAGCTACACCAGCCTCGTCGTCTATCGAAGATCATGTCCATCGATCTTATGGTTCCGTACCCCAGAAGCTCGAGGGTAAGGTACTTTATACTTATCGTCACAAATCTTCTTATCTAGCGAATTAAGTTATAAAGAAGGGTCTCCATTTACACTTGCACGATCTATGAGAACTACGCTTACCAAAAGTGGTGGATCAACTACGTAACTGGCATAATGCTGCAACGGGATTATCTCTGACTCAACTGTTTCTGGGATACGCTGCCTTTCACCTAAGGAGATAGAGAAACCGATGGCTGGCAGATAAACTTTCATCGAAGGAGCATATTGTGGCTGTGAATCATTAGGTTCTGTATCAATTACAACACTATCTGGCTGCTCAGTTAAGTCACACCTACTCTGTTGGCACTTGATAAACATACGTTATCATCCTCTCGAAGGCTTCAGAAAAATTTTGTGTTGGCTTTGCGCAAAAGTAGAATGGTCTCTATCACTTGGTGGCTCATGTATCCGGAGATATTAACCCGATATCTACTAACTGAATTACCACAAAACTGCAAGTTTCTCTTTTTTAACTGGCTCACATAGAGTACATTGATCACGCTTCGACACATAAGCATCAGAAACTCTGCACCACACCAATGTTCTTTTTTGAGATTCATGGTCTCACTCCACGTCAGGTGGTCAGACTAACCCAGACCAACCTATAAGACTCAATAAGAGAATAAATTTAATCGTTATACAAGCAGTAAATAAAGTCTATAAGTCAATCAAACTATTTAAAGCCATCTTGGATAAGTTTCCTAAGGTACTGGTATGGCCACTAGGGTTCATATAAGAGCTTGATCAACGCTACAACTTACGGCCATGTAAAATGAGGTTAAGTAAAGTTACATAAAATTAGAAGAAAGACACTGGATGTGCTTAAATAAGTGTCAGTGTGCATAAGGCCATGGACCTTCATCAATTACAAATGAATAAATAAATGATTGTGTGCATTTATATTGCGATTGATACCTATTTCGTATCTTGTAGCTCTATCACTGCTTTAACAAATTTATCACACAGTCTTCATAACAGAAGGAGTTTTTACTATCTGGGATATTTTTTTATAAATAAGTTCTTGTTTAAATAAGCTCTTATGACTTATTTTATCGTTTGTCAAGAATTTGTTATTCAAACATCGTGATATATAGTTTTTAACTCTGTGCCTCATAGTACTTTCTACCACTCACAAGGTGGCATTAATGAGCTAAAAAATATTACAAGTAACGAAGTAGTTTCTAGTGAATAAAACGGACTGCATGACAACTTAAAATAATACACCTGGACTACCTGATTCCTATCAATTGTTAGGTCTTTGTGCACTAAATAAAACCTACCCAACAGTAGTGGCAAGAGCAGTGATTGTATAATAAATTTCACTTGTTATTAACGTACTATGTAATCTTTTTCTTACCTCCTCTTGACTACCTTTATCTACACTCTTTGCACAATTATTTGACGAACGAAAATATCAAACGTTTATCACACTAATGGCTGGCTCAAATCACTTGCTATTTTCCACTAGTCAGTCGTACACCAGTTCAAGCAACGACTAAAATCTCAGTAAAACTAGTGGTCTCAACCTACCTGGAACCTTCAGTACACCGCTGTTATAATTGATGGATCTTGGCAGTCAATTTAACACCCCCAAAGGTGACTCACGCCACCCCAAATGCCCCTTCGCTACTCAAAGCCACACAGTCAAAGAGGCTGGCTTGTACGTACTTCTATTTGCTCATTTATGTACCTATCAGATTCATTCGCTCCTGTTTTTTTTTCTTGCACTACTGGGACAAAGTCTTGACATTAGATGCATTATTAGAAAAATATGATAAGTTTTACAAGTTTCTTAGCATTAACGTGTTTGAAAATTTGCTTAAAGTTAAGGTAGATGCTCTTCAGAATATGAAGAAGAACTTTGTGGGAAGACTATGTTTTACTTAACTTACATACTGATGACAAGTTTTCAAGTAATCAATAAGATATCACATGTTTTAAATGCTGAGATTAAGCTTGAGTTAATTTAAAAAATACCTTTTTAGGAATTTAAAATACAACTTTTTGCCTCGTTTATAATCGCAAAAAATATCCAAGAAAATAAAAATTTAAAGATCATTTTATATCATTTTATTAATTATATAATTTTTCAAGAAGTAGGTCTTAAAGGTCCTTTTTACTTTATCTTAACATTTTGATATAAGAGTCTAATAAAGCCTCATTTTAAGTTAAAAAAAAATATGTTAGGAGAAAAAATAAGAATTAAAACAAAAAAAGGTGGTTATTGTCACTGACCATTATATATCTCTCCGATAGTAAATCACGATTTTCAAAATTATATGCAAACAGATAACATTTTACTGTTAGTTTTCAACATAACACCCCTTTCAACCCCCTCTGTCCCTTTTCGGCCCCCCTCAACCCCCCTTTAAATGGGGTAAGGTTCTAATAGGTTTTACGTTATTTTTATTATGTTAAATAAAATGTGATTGTGTTGAATTAGATTACAATTTTAAATAGCTCTTCCTTTCAACTTTCCTCAACTACTACTAAGTCCCCCAATCAATTTTAACAGACCTCCTCAAAACCCCTTTAAGTAAGGTAAGATTTTATCAGTTTTAACTATATTTTTATTAGTTGGAGTTTTTGTTGTGCTCCACCCCCCCCCACTCAACCCTTTTCCATAGTTTTATAAGCCAATAACTGGATAACCAAATAAGCATCCCTTAAAATTTAACGGAACTCCCTTTAGCCTGTCATCAGCAGCATAACGTCCAACACAACGTCCAGGAGGTTCACAGAAAACATTTGTGATAAAATGGTCACTAGTTATTTTATTTCTCGTGGAAAAAAAATTTCATATATAGTATGGACTGGTAGACCATCAATATAACTTTGAAAAGAAATGACAATTTATGAAAAATTTTATTTACCATAAGACTTAAGCAATGCAGAAAGTTCGTTCTTGGAATTTTAATCCAAAAAAAAAAAACTTAAAAGAAGTAGATTTAATTATGTAGGACAAGATTTTTAAGTTTTAAAAAAAATCCTCAGACACAGTTAAAAAAACACTTTGTAATTTATGTGATACAAATGTTCATTTTGGTAATAAATGAATCGTTTTAAGAGGCAATTTTAGACAGATTCTTGCAGTTTTAAAAAATAGTAATAGAAGCATAGTTTAAAAAAAAAGTATTAAATCATCATATTTTATGTTATTGCTTCATATTCTAAAACTTCTTTTCAATGATTTTTCTATTAAGTATGATTCTAAATCATGTTAAAGGAGAAATTAAAACATATTATAGCATTGATCATGCTAGTAATAAGAGTGTCAAAAAATCTAATAATAAAAATATAAAATATAAATAAATTCTTATAACTATTCCAATTGCATTTCTAAACAATATTTGTGAAGGTTTACCACCAGATAAGCTTCATTTAGAAATTAGAGCAATTGTTATATTAATACAAAATTAAAGTTGTTGATGGGTGGACCCTGCCCTAGTAGTGCCCCTTGTCGTCTCCTGGTATTATGCTAGGTTCGCTGCCTCTCCAACTGCTGCTTTTCCGTAGTAACTTCACGGTGGACGTGGCATTAAGCTCTCTGAAGGCCTTCTCCAGTGTGCTGGAGTAGAGTAACCTTAAAAGGGTTCCGGCGTTGAGGTCCTGAGTATCTGCCAGGGACTTCAAAAGGGTCTCGGTATCGAGATCCAGAGTAGCTGCTGATTCCGCCAGCGTGATGCGCAAGGTTCCCCCAGAAAGAATGGAGAGGCTAAAGTGAATGAGAAGAAGTCATGTTTGTAAATGACCGTGCTCGTTTATTTCTTAAAGTCCCTAGTCGGATTGCTCCCAAGTATCGCTGGTTGTGGAGTAAGGGTCCGATCTTTAGCCGGTAGGTCCAGCTGGCCGATGGTCACCGTGCGCCACAGTGGTTACAAACCGACTGATGCAGTGCGCAGAAGCGCCCCCTTATATAGACTTGGCTCCAACTTTGGCGGAGAAAGTGCATCCGCACGATGGAAGGGGTAACTAAGCGCAAGTGCATTGGTCCCTTTTAGGGCTTCTCAAGTTCCCCGAATTTAAAGGTGCTTGCGTGTGGTTTAAGTGTAATGTAAACTAATGAGAGCAATCTATTTTTGCATTTAAATCCTAAGTGATTTAAATAAGTGATAATTTATATAAGTAAATTAGTGCTTATTTCTAGGTCTTAAATTATATTTGAAAGATGAGCTTTCGGATCTACTGCTTCTTGAGGGACTGCAACTTTCTCTGGCTCAGGGTTCCCCTGGCATGTGCATAGGCCTGGAGACTACTGCGAATCTTGTTGGCCCTCTTTAGCTCAGTTGGCTTCCTTTGTGACATGAGAATCGCTGTCATCGTTGTGAATCAGTGGGTATTTCCCAACCTCAGATAAACGCCTGGTGTGCGGAGTTTCGGTGGCGTCAATTGCAGGGGCCAGGGTATCTTGATCATAGGCAGATTTTATCTGACTGATGTTGACCTTTACAAGGTCCTTTGCCTTCTTCACAAAGCACGTCACGTTGTTTACTACTTCTTGAACCTTGTAAAAGCCCTTCCATTTAGGTGTGAATTCAGCGTGGAAGTGCTCAGGGGCCTTTGACAAGTAGTGGGTCCGGAGGTATACCAGATCGCCAGGCCCATACGTTCTGCCTGATGCCTGAACATTGGCGTATTTCTTCTGGTACCCCTTTTGATTTTTTTGGGCTTCCTGGATTCTTGTTTCCCCTGCCGGTTCAGGTGTTATCAGCGGCTCCAACTTCCATTATCCTGGACGTTTTATGTCTTGGCCGGTTAACAGTCTACCTGGAGTGAGGCCGGTAGCTGCCTTCCTCCAACGTCTTAGTTGAATGAGAATCTTCGGCAGCTTCAGGTCCCAGTCTGTATGGCTTTTTCCTTGAAGATGGAAGCGAAGTCCCTTTTTTATCTCTTGATTTTAACGTTCTGTAGGGTTGGCTCGGGCGTGATATATAGCAGTCATCCAAGGTATGACCTGCCATCGTTCGCAAGCTTGCTGCCATTTTCTGCCAACAAATTGAGGTCCGTTATCTGACAGCAGGTGCTTTGGATACCCCCATCGTGAGAATACCTCGTTTTCTAAGGCCTTGATTATGTGGTGGGTCTCCGATGAGCTTAAGGCAAATGCTTTCACCCATCTGGAGAAGAGATCCGTAGCGACGAGAATGAACCGCTTCCTCCTTCCGCTGGTAGGGTATGATCCCGTAAGATCGATGGCGATAGTCTCCCATGATTCTCTCAGCTGATGTGGCCGAAGTCCTCCTTGCAGTTGATTCGTCCCTTTTGCGCAAGCGCAAAGGTGACAGGCGCACGTGGCTTACCGTATATTTTCGTAACCCTGTCCAATGATAGTATTTTTGAATACCACGAGCTGTCTCCTCTGCCCCTGGGTAACTAGCTACTTCGGAGTCATGAAATTCGTACAAGAATCGGGCCTGAGCCACTGCTGGTACTAGGATTTTCTATGTGTCTATGGTAAGATGACGGTACTGCAGTGTGCTGTCAATTATTCAAAGTTTGGTCAGGAACTCCTGATCTTCTTAGAAAGGTGCGACCTCTTCTGGTAATGTTAGATAACGCTGGGCGATTCTTTGACAGATGGCATCGGCTTGCTGGCCAATTTTTATGTCAGGGTCAAGGTCTTGACTGCCAATGAAGTACACGGCAGGACCTTCGGTTGACGTGTCTTCCGTCTGGAAGGGCGGTAGTAGGACTCGATCCTCGTTGACGAGTTCAGCTGGGTGCTCGTCCGTTGGTTGGCGTGACAGGATGTCAGGTAACTCGTTATTTCGACCAGAAACATTCTCTATTTCAAAAGAGAATTCTTGTAGTAACAAAGCCCATCTTGCCAGTTTATCCCGTGTGTCCTTAAACTTTGCCAGCGAGGTCAAGACCTTGCTGCCCATCCGCAGGATGAATGGTTGTTCTCCTAGATAGTGACAAAAGCGTTTTATTGCCCAGATAATGGCCAGGCACTCTTGTTCGTTACAGTGGTATCTTCGTTCTGTTGGACTGAATTTGGCACTCGCGTAGCTGATTATGTCCTTTCCGCCATCTAATCAGTCGTGATACAATGCTGCACCCATGCCTAGTGCACTGGCGTTCGTTTGCAGAACCAGCCTTTTATTAGGGTTCAGCCTTAACAGTACAAGGGGCCGAAGAAGGGCCGATTTTATCTCATCGAAGGACTTTTGTGCTGCTGCCGTATATTTCAAGCCTCATTTGGCTTGTAGGAGGTTGGTCAACGGTGCAAGTATGATGGCCAGGTTGGGGATGTACTCCCGTAGCCAGTTGCATGAGCCAATGAATGATTGGAGCTGTTTTTCGGTGCCAGAAATGGTGGCGTTACACAGAGCACGTAGGTACTCTGGTTTGGTACCGTTACCTTCTGCCGAGACCATGGCTCCCAAGAATTCTATTTCTGGTTTTGCGAATGAGCATTTAGAATCTTTGACTGTTAGGTTGTGAATGTCCAAACTTTCTAAGATTTTAGTTGTGTAAGCTAGGTGGGTTGCGTAGTCCTTTGAATACCAAAAGATGTTACCCACGTAGGTCTTGCAGAAGATATCGATGTATCCTGTTAGGACTTCTTGGGTGATGAATTGGACGAATGCTGCTGGTGCCCCCTTTAGTCCGAAAGGTATGACCCGGAACTGATAACATCCTATTGATGGGGTACTGAAGGCTGTGTAGATCTTGGACTCAGATTCAATGGGTATTTGCCAATACCCAGAATCAAGGTCTATTTTTCAATAGATAGTTGCGTCTCCAAGGTCTTTTAAGGAGTTTTGCATTCTCGGGATGGACTGAGCTATATTCTCTGTGATTAAGTTTAGTCTCCGGTAATCGACGAAAAAGCGGAATCTGCCATCTTCCTTCTTGGCCATTACGATTGGTGAGCTATATGGAGATGTGCTCGGCTCAATGATTCAAGCGGCTAGCATCTCTTGGATCTGTCCGTCGATTAGCCTTTTTTTTTCTCCTGAGTAGTGATAGTCGGGGAGTCAGAAAGATTGTTGGGTCATCACTTTTATCCCGTGAGTCACATTTTTTGTTTTTGGTAATGTCCCTCTAATAGGAGCCAAAACCTTGGCGTGTTCTTTTATGATATCGTGGTACGCTTCAGAGTATGGTTCGGGGTAGCCATGATCGAGATGTAGGTCTGAAAATCTGAGGATGACATGTTGTAGTAGTTGGCCGGTAAATGGCACTGTTAGCCTGACGTTGCAACCAAAATAGAGTATTTCTTGTGTGAGATCAATGATGGCGTCTTCGCGTTTGAGCCAAGTTAGACCAAGGATGAGGGAGTTTCGGAGCTGAGGAGTGACCAGAAATTTCACCTCGAACCTCTTCCCCAGGATAAAGCAATTGATCTTAGCCTTGCCCACGATGGTTATTTCGGAACCATATGCTGCTAGTTGTGCCATATGTTCGTGGGACTGGATGGTAGTTGCGGGTGGCAAGTATTTTTGGCAGATATAGTTATTAGATATGGGTAGCAGCCGTATTCAATATCGCCTGGACTTTCCCTCCTTCTATACTGACCCTTATACGTGGGAGCAGAGGCAGGCTACCATCTATCTGATTTATTGCCGGCCGTTGACCTGTTGGGTGGGGATGGCTGGTGTTTCCCTCGCGTCTCACCAGTTTTCCTGAGGATTGCGTCGATCTTTCAGCACTGAGAAATCTTGGTAAAAATGATACTCGGGGCAGTACCAACATTTGGGAGGCTTTATTTAAAAGCTCTGCAAAATCGGCAAAGGTGTAGGCTCTGAGGGCTCTTCTGATAGTTGGGGAAATCAAGTTTAGGAGTATCCCCACGTGCGTTGGCTCGGGTTCATCTGGCCTTATGCGTTGATGAAAAATGTATTTATGTTACGAGAATGGCCCAACCGTTTCCTTTTCTTCTTGTTTCTTCCCGTACAGTTCGGCTACCAATGCCCTTTTCATCGATGGGTTGTCAAATCGATTCATCAAGAGTTCTTGGAAACGCGTCTTATCCACCCCCATATTTTGATAGCACTGCCACCATTCCTCAGCGTCTCCCTTCAGTCCCTTTTTGACAACACTGACGCGCTGTCCCTTGGGTATGTTATAGGCAGCGATGTATTCGTTGCAGCAAGTGACGTATGCTGCTGGATCCTCATGATTGTAGCCCCAAAACTCTGGAAGTGGCTGTTGGTGAGCAAACAAAGCTTGTGAAAAAGCTTTCTAATTCTAGAGTGTGTCAAGTATCTGCTGGTTAGCAGCCATTTCAGGGATTTTAGGATCTTCGAGCTGGTGTCGTTGTTCGGCTACTTGACTGCCTTGCGGTTCGATCGCAACTGCCTGTGGTAGAGCCAAGTTCTCCCTTATATTCAGTTCGGGTGATGATGGTGGGAGTAATGAGTTCCCCTGATTAATGCTTGATGATTTAAGCGCCACTGGGTGTTTATCCGCTCCCAGAAGTAGGTCTTCTTGGGTGTTGCTATTAGAGTGGGAACGCGTTCTCACGGTTCTAGCGGCATTGTCTTAGCTAGCTCTGTCGTGAGGTTTGGCCGGCTTCTGCCTGATATGTCTCCACGTTGTGCGCCACTTGTTGAGCGGATCCTGCCCTAGCGGTGCCCCCTGTCGTCTCTTGGTATTACGATATGTTACGTTATCAAGATGCATAAACAGAAATAAGATTTATATTTGATAAAACGCGGTAATAGTCAAGAAACTGAACATATTGCTTAGAACAAATTATTTGACGTTAACTAATCTAAAGTAGATTAAAAAAAAGCTAATCATTTGATATGAGCAAAAGTATGAAATTGTACAAAATATTCTTGCTCAGTTTATTGAAATTATAAATAAATGTACTAAATCAATAAAATTATTATTAATGATGTTTTATGACGATGCGCATTATTCGACACGGTTTAATGAATATGATTTCTATATTTTTGTTGTAAACGGGTCTGCAAGCAAAGCCCATGGCTTAAACATTCCATAAGCTTTATCGTTGTTATTATTTAAGTATAAAAATATAATGTCATGCTCTTATACATATTTAAAAATGCAATTAATAAGTTTTTAGAAAATTTCGGAAAAAAAAATCAGTGTGCCATAGCACTACCTTAATGGTAGTGTTAAAAAGTGCTTATGTGCTAGAAACTAGGGGCTTTCTTACAAATTTGAGAAGAGCTAAGAAAGAAATAGTAATTAAACTTGAAATGAGATGGAAACTAATAATATCTTACCTCATTTCAAGATGCAGCTAAAGGGTAACTGAAAGGAGTCCTTAATAGTTGTGTTGGATTATCCAGTTATTTGGTTATAAAGTTATGATGGAAGGGTGAAAAGGGACAAAACAAAGATAAGGTGGAAACTAACACTGTTTGGATTCGTGTTTGCCTTTTTAAAATTTAAATTGCGTGACATCCGGGCTGCTATTGTACGATTGAGGGAATAAGTAAGTATAGTTTTGTTGTTAGTATTGTCATTGGAACGAAATTCTCCCCCCTTAGCGGCGGCTAGATCGCGGCTTCGACGGCACTTACGAGGCGTTGCTGGCTCTCTCGCCTTTGAGACTTCGACCTGTTAACACCGCTTGAGTAAATTGAGATCGTTGTATAAGTCAACTAATTGCTCGTTTTTTCGATGTCGTTTTTCTAAATTCTAATCGTTTTGGTTGGCTTCTATATTGTCACAGGTATTTTGTATCAACTCTTATTTTTGTTCGTTCTCGCTTGCTTTACATAAGACAGAACTTATTCGTTTTTACTTTTCACGTTTATCTATTGTTCATTAAGTCTAAATTATATTCAAATTGCTCTGTAAATATTGTAAATATCCGTTGATTCAATAAATATTATTAACACCAAAACAATTCGCTTCCACTGCTGATTTCATTTGGTTAGTCAATTTTTTAGTTTAGTGCTACGTCTCAATGACCTTTTTTTGTCAATAAAAAATTGGTCGAGATGCCACTAACATTTTGGTAGCAGAGCGTGGTTGATTGCACACATTGCATATTATGAATTTTTGTTACATGTTATTTCTCTTAAATTCACGTTTCTGACTTGTTTTCGTACGATTTGCTTTTAGTATCAAGTGTTGCTCGAGGAAGGGAGAGGTAGCTGAAACCATGGAGAAGTTGGTGTTTACATCGAGAGCCACTGTCGCGGAGCCTTGACAGAGCGGCTCCCACTCTCGACGCTCGGAAGACGGTTTCGGGCTTTTCTTCTGCTGCTTTCCTGCCGGGCGGAGAGGGGTGTGGGGTCATGTGTTGATAGCCTTTTTTTCGTTTTCTCACTGTAACGCACAGCTTGCGTTCATCAAAAGCTAAAAGGCTGAGCGGGAGGTGAGAGGGGGGCTTAAGACGGCGACTACAAACCAGGTATACACAGTCTAGAGGTATCAGCTTATCTTTCTCGTTGAATCGTCGAACTTTGCAAGGTGATATTGGTATTTGTCTGGTTTGTTTTGATTTTTCTGTGACTGTTGAAATAATTTTGAAGAGAATGTCCGAAAAGTGGTACACTGATCAGGTCACGCTTGGAAAAAAGATAAAAAATGCCTTCGCGAATTTCAAAAAGAAAGGAAGAGCCAATATGACGTTGGGGCAAACTCGTGCACGCGTCACACAGTTAGATATGGATCTTGCCGATTTCAAAAAGAAACACGCAATTATACAAGCAGATGAGAAAATCTTGCTTTCTCATGAGTATTATGAAAAGCAAATAGCTGAACAAGTGTTTGAAGCATATACTGACGCGTTGGGTGAGTTCAATGATCACATAATTGATTTAGAAAGTTCACCTCGTGTTGATCATAGACCAAGTAATACCGAAAAAGTAAATTTTCCTCCTCTGTCGCTACCAACGTTTTCTGGTAAACACGAGGAGTGGGAATCGTTTAAGCAGCTGTTTACATCGCTCGTAATAAAACGCGAAATGCCCAAGGCTGTCAAATTGCAACACTTGTTATCGGTAGTACAGGGCTCAGCGCAGCAAAGATTAAAAGGCATTGATATAACGGATTTAAATTTTGACATTGCATGGAAAAAATTAGTACGTAGATTCGACAATACTCAAATACGTTTATTTAATCATCTTGAAAATTTAATAAATTTACCTGTTGTTAAACCCGGAAATTTGCCTGATTTGATTCAAATTTTGGATAAAACTGAAGAATCAGTTCGTGCATTAAAAGATCTCGAATGTCCAGTTAATCATTACGATAATTGGATTATACATTGCGTGATTCGGAAGTTGGATCCATTGAGTCGAGAAGGTTGGGAGATATCGCGTGAGAGCAGGGCTGTGAGCCCTACCTACACGGAGCTCGTTGCCTTTATCGAGAGGCGCACTCAGTCTTTAGAACAGGCTCACGTATCGATTGATTGTGCTCCGGCTCGCAGGGGCGAAAAAAGTATACAACCTTCAGAAGGACAAAATAAACAAATATCGGCGAATGTATCTACTGAAAAGGTCGGGAAGTCTCAAAGCGAATCGAAAACAAAAAAACGATCGGTAGTATCGTGTGTTCTTTGTAAAGAGAGTCATTTGTTGCATAAGTGTCCTCAATTTGAGAGACTGTCTCAGCCGGAAAGATTTAACGTATGCAAAAGGTCAAGATTATGTTTGAACTGTCTTTATGACTCACATTTTTTAAAAAACTGCCCTTCTGAGAAAAGATGCTTGTCTTGTGGAGCGAAGCATAATACACTGCTACATTCAGAGCCTACAAAATCAGATGATATCGGGTCTTTTGGTGCACATAAGCCGGGTGGTGGTGGTCGTGATTTCGGATCAAGCGGGATGTCGAACTTGATTTCGGTTAACGTCGCTCCTGTAAGTGCTTCTATATTGTTGGCAACGGCTCGAGTCGTTCTTGTCGCGGAGCACGGAAGCACAATTGAAGTTCGAGCTCTAATCGATCCCGGGGCTCAGAGAAGCTTTGTTATCGAGTCGGTTATCGCGGATCTTGGTATTAGAGGACTGCCGTCGTCGTGCTCAGTCGTTGGTTTTGGGGAAAGCGAAACGAAACCAATAGGTGAATCGACGGTAGCGATTCGTCCAGTCACAAGTAGAGCCTCTTTCGATGTTCGCATGCTAGTTATGAGGTCGCTTACTCGATACAGTCCTGGTAGATGTACTGTGCGAGCTGAGTGGCCGCATATAAAAGGGCTCGTGTTGGCGGATCCGTATTTTTATAAACAACAAAGGATAGATTGTATAATTGGGGCAGACATATATGCGTCAATAATGTTGAATGGATTGATAAAGGGACCTCGAGGTACACCACTAGCACAAAACACTATATTCGGTTGGATTTTGACCGGTGAATCATCGGGGCCGCTCTCTGTTAGCAAAGAAACTGTGCGCGTGCTAAACGTTTCGGTAGAGCACAGCCTGTCGAGTTTGTTATCCAAGTTTTGGGAGATCGAAGAGATTGACGCGCCTAAGCCGTTGTCTCCTGAAAATCTTCACTGTGAGGAATTGTTTGTGTCTACTCACACTCGAAACATAGAGGGTCGATATATTGTTCGATTGCCTTTTTCGAAAAAACCAATTTCGTTGAACTTTCACGATATTGAAATTGCGTGCTTGGCGCGATCCGAGGTCAGACGTGACAAAAATGCTTGTCTCGCGAAAGCATATCGCGAATTCATTGGCGAATACATTAGTTTAGGGCATATGGAGCCAGTTCCAAAGCATGATAGTAATAAATCGTCGTACTACATGCCACACCATGCCGTTTTTCGCCAAGGGAACCCGGATAAAATTCGTGTAGTTTTTAACGCCTCACAGCGGGCATCGTCGGGTCAGTCTTTAAATGACCTTCTCTTGCCAGGGCCGAAGCTCCAATTGGATATAACAGTCGTCATTAGTAACTGGAGATTTTTTAAATGTGTTTTTGTGACTGATATAACAAAAATGTATCGTCAAATTTTAGTGCATCACGATGATATCGATTGGCAGCGAATAGTTTGGAGGCCGGATCGCTCTCAACCTATTCAAGACTACAGGGCAACAACCGTGACGTATGGCACCGCTTCGGCGCCGTATTTGGCTCTCAGAGTTCTCCAGCAGCTGGCTCATGACGAGGGTGGTGTATATCCGGAAGCGGCAATGATCCTGCGTCATCAGATGTATGTCGACGATGCATTCGGCAGAGCTGATGACATGGGGTCTGCTCTACGCTGCAGGGATCAGCTCATCACGGTTTTGAAATCGGCTGGCATGTTGTTGAGTAAGTGGGTGGCCAACGATGCTGCGCTGTTGGGAGGCTTGGACTCGCTGGCTGACTCTAAAATTGCGTTCAAAGTCGAGGAGAGTGTATCTGCGCTGGGACTTTTGTGGCAGCCAAGGGACGACGTCTTTGGTTTTAGAATTGAATGGGCATCAGCTAGATCGGAGCTGACCAAAAGAGGAATTCTTTCAGATATTTCACGATTATTTGATCCTATGGGTTGGCTGGCCCCTGTATTGATTTTAGCGAAAATTGTGTTACAGGATGTTTGGCTTTCAGGGGTCGATTGGGACGATCGCGTGCCTGGAGAGCTGTGTAAGAAATGGTCTGGTTTTCGATCGTTGCTCGGAGATCTTACTAAGATCAAAATACAGAGGTGGATTGGAGGGGCCGAAACAGATGGATGGACTTTGCATGGCTTTGCAGACGCTTCCAAGCGCGCATATGCGGCAGCAATCTATGCTGTACTACCCGGATGCTCGTCGACTTTATTAATAGCAAAGACAAAGATTGCAGCAGTCAAGGTGCAATCACTTCCTAGGCTTGAACTATGTGGTGCTCATCTGCTGGCTCGCTTAATTGGAGGTACCCTGGCCCGGTTGAGAAGACCGCCGGACGAAATTCACTTATGGACAGATTCAAAGGTGGTTTTGGATTGGCTGGCCTCGCACCCGTCTCGCTGGCAGACATTTGTTGCCAACCGTGTTAGTGAGATAGTATCATCGCTTCCCCAGGCACAATGGCATCACGTCCGTTCTGCTCAGAATCCTGCAGACTGCGCTACTCGAGGAGTCACGCCGGCTCAGCTCTCAACGCATGATCTCTGGTGGAGGGGACCTGCTTGGTTGGTTCTATCAAGTTCAGAATGGCCAATGCTCGACGTCGGTGATCGTGCGGAATCGTTATTGGTGGAGCAGAGAGAGGCTGAAGTTGCTGTATGTGTGGCGCACTCCGACGAGGGGTTGAATGTGGTAACCAAGCTTGAGAAACATTCAAGTTTCTCACGAATACTTAGAATTTTGGGGTATTGTGGACGTTGGTTACATGCCGGGGGGAAAAGAGGCCTTGGTAAGCTGACAGCTGGAGAGTATACTTGGGCTCGTCTTGCTTGTTATCGCGCAATTCAATCGTACTGGTTTGCTAATGAGAAAAAAATTTTGTTGCGGAATCAGGTGCTTCCGAGATCGTCACCCTTGGCACGTCTGACACCCTTCGTATGTCATCAGGGCCTTATTAGAGTCGGGGGCAGGCTCCAGGAATCGTCACTATCATTTCAAGAGAAGCATCTAGTGATCTTGCCAGGTAGAAGTTTGTTAGTGAGACGACTCATCGAAGAGGTCCACGCTCTTACACTTCATGGAGGCTCTTAACTGATGTTGTCTCATATTGGCCGTTCGCTGTGGATAATTCAGGGTCGACGGGTGGTGTCCGGCGTTTTTTATCGCTGTGTGAGGTGTCTGCGGTTTTCTCAGCAACGCACTCAGCAGCAGATGGCCCCTTTGCCAGCAATACGACTGGAGCCGCAGCGTCCTTTTGCATCTGCAGGCGTAGATTACGCAGGCCCAGTACCGGTGTTATTTTCGAGAGGTCGAGGAGCAAAAGCTACAAAGGGCTATATCGCAATTTTTGTTTGTCTTGTGACTAGAGCGGTCCACATCGAGATTGTGTCGGATCTATCAACGGGGGCATTTTTGGCAGCCTATTCAAGGTTCGTGGCTCGTAGAGGATGCTGTTCTGTGATCTTCTCCGACAACGCAACGAATTTCCGAGGGGCGGCGGTGGAGCTCAATAGAATGTTTTCAGTTTCTTCAAAGTTTATCGGAGAAGTCGCAAGTCATCTGGCACTGAAAGGCACGTCATGGAAATTCATCCCTCCCCGCGCCCCGCATTTCGGGGGCTTGTGGGAAGCAGCAGTGTGCAGCTTCAAATTTTATCTTCGACGTGCAATGGGAAGCGCCACTTTGATCTTCGAGGATCTATCAACGCTTGCAGCTCGTATAGAGGCGTGTTTAAATTCACGTCCTCTCTATACTCTTAGTGGAGACGCTTTGGATCATCTGGCGTTGACTCCTGGACATTTTTTGGTCGGATCTGCCTTGTTGTCGTATCCTGAGCCGTACGATGAGTCACATTGTTCCACTAGTTTGAATCATCGCTGGAAGCAGATTGTTAATATCCGAAACTCATTTTGGTCTCGTTGGCGAAAAGAGGTGTTGAATCAGCTTCAACAGCGCAATAAGTGGCTTAAGCAGGCTCCAAACATCGAACAGGGGGACGTCGTATTGGTTAAGGACGAGCTTGCTCCACCAGCTCAGTGGCCATTGGCACGAGTACTGCAGGTTCATCCAGGAAAAGATGGTTTGGTACGAGTGGTTACCTTAAAGACATCAAAATCGGTTTTCGTACGCCCCGTGGTCAAGCTTATTCGATTACCTACCGAGTCGCAGGCTGAAGAATATTTAAGTAAAATTAAATCAGGACAAGAAAAGTGATGGTGAAGTGAATTGATGGAATAGGCATTATGGACTGTAAAATCAAAAATTGTAGTGATTCATGGACTGTGAGTGTTGGATTTATTGTTATGTTTTATATGGACCTATTGAGCATAGAATTATATGATTAGATTTTGATTTAAAATTTTAGTTAAGTCAAAAATGAAAATGCATTGTTTTTATATTGTTCGTTTCGATTGTAATTGCAGCTCAGAGCTACTACCTGTTTACTTTTTGTTGTTTGATAAATTTTCCTTTTTTTTTAAACACTCCAAATTAATGAAATTTGTAAGCAAAATTTATAAAAAAAAAAAAAAAAAACAAGCAAAGGGGGATTTCAATCTAATTCAATGTGAATTTTAATAAAAATTCTAATGTTAAGGCTCTTAATGTGAAGCGAGTTTGAGTTTAAATTTTTGTTATAAAGCATTGTAATTTGCTGACTGAGAGACAGCAAGGCGGGCAGTATGTTTAGATTCGTGTTTGCCTTTTTGAAATTTAAATTGCGCGACATCCGGGCTGCTATTGTACGATTGAGGGAATAAGTAAATATAGTTTTGTTGTTAGTATTGTCATTGGAACGAAATTCTCCCCCCTTAGCGGCGGCTAGATCGCGGCTTCGACGGCACTTACGAGGCGTTGCTGGCTCTCTCGCCTTTGAGACTTCGACCTGTTAACATCGCTTGAGTAAATTGAGATCGTTGTATAAGTCAACTTATTGCTCGTTTTTTCGATGTCGTTTTTCTAAATTCTAATCGTCTTGGTTGGCTTCTATATTGTCACAGGTATTTTGTATTAACTCTTATTTTTGTTCGTTCTCGCTCGCTTTACATAAGACAGAACTTATTCGTTTTTACTTTTCACGTTTATCTATTGTTCATTAAATCTAAATTATATTCAAATTGCTCTGTAAATATTGTAAATATCCGTTGATTCAATAAATATTATTAACACCAAAACAATTCGCTTCCACTGCTGATTTCATTTGGTTAGTCAATTTTTTAGTTTAGTGCTACGTCTCAATGACCTTTTTTTGTCAATAAAAAATTGGTCGAGATGCTGCTAACAAACACTATAAAACTGTGCAAACAAATTATACAGCTAAAATAATTATTATATTTGAATAAGAAATAATAACGTGGAGCTAAAAAGTCGTGGAAAAAGGCTGTTTAGAGACTGTGAGCAGGCTAAAAGGTTTAAAAAAAAAGTTAGTTAAGCTGAGATTGGAGGTGTGAGAATAAATAAAACTAAAAATCGCATAATGACTTATATAATTTAAATAAATTTATAGATGCTGCTGATGACAGGCTAAAGAGAATTCCGTTAAATTTTGAGGAATGATTATTTGGTTATCCAGTCATTGGCTTATAAAACTATGAGGAAGGGTTGAGTGGAGGAGGGGAGCACAACAAGAACTCCAATTAATATGAATGTAGTTAAAACTGATAAAATCTTACCGTCTTTAAAGGGGGTCTGAGGGGTCTAATAAAAATTCAGTGGGGGACTTAGTGGTAGTTGACGAAAGTTGGAGAAAAAGTGCTATTTAACATTCTATTCTAATCTAACACAATCACATCTAATTTAACACAACAAAAATTACGTAAAACCTATTAGAACCTTACCTCATTTAGAGAGGAGGTTAAGGGGAGTCGAGGAGGGGTAGAGGGAGTTGAAAGGGGTGTTATGTAAAATGACCCTTTAAAATAACTTTATAATATAGGAAATATACTGATGAATACATTGTTGCGGATTGACTTGTGTGTCAATTAAGTGGACTGTATAATTTAAATTGTAGCCGAACTTGTAGCGAAAGGAGAGAGGAAGATGGAAGTTGCAGGTGCGCAGCACATGGAAGGAACTTCTCGTAATAACAAAACACTACACTTTTAACTATTAAAGAACCATATTATAATAAAGAAAAGAGGAAAACATTAATAATGAATTTAACAAAGAAATGAAAAGTTAATGCGGAGTCCCATCGCACGGGTACTGTACAAAATCAAATTAACTTTAAGCGTTTTAACTATAAGCGGTTTAACTATTAGCGTTTCAACTATAAGCGGTTCAACTATAAGCGGTGTAACTATTAGCGTTTTAACTATAAGCGGTTTAACTATAAGTGGTGTAACTATTAGCGTTTTAATTATAAGCGGTTTAACTATAAGCGGTGTAACTATTAGCGTTTTAACTATAAGCGGCTTAACTATAAGCGGTTGAACTATAAGCGTTGCGACTACTTGAGCGGACAGACGTGGACTAGTGGCTCGGCGCTACACAAAGGGCCGGAATAGTCGCACGCACACACGCATACATACTCTCTCTCACTCGTACAGTAGTCAGCAGACAACTGTACAACGCCGGGTTGGCAAGAGCCTTCGAGAATTTTCTCAAATCCTTAACAACATACATATCGCATTCAGGAAATACTACAGCAGTGTAACTACTACCAGCCGTAATCACTGCTTTATAATGCAAATAAATATTGAATCTGTATGTAAATAAATGTTTTCGTGTGTATTTTTAATTCATAGACTATCAAGCATAAAATAAAGTGTGGACCTCTTACATGGGCCTTTGCTGTTTATAATTAATTAACCGTAAGTAGTATTTTATTAAAAATTAAGTTATTGCACGTACAAAATATTACAATAAGTATCTTTAAGATGTTAAAAAGTTCTACTAGAAAACTTACTGATTACGACTATAAAAAAAACTTTGTATTGTAGAAAGTGCAGAAAATTAGCTAGTATAACAAGTTTTAAAAGTTTTTTTAAGGTTTAGAAAAATATTTAGATTCACTTTCGAATAGGTATTGCTCAATATTACAGTACTCTTCAACATTTTTTTAAAGCTATCTTTAAATTCTTGGATAAATCTGGTGAAAAAAATTTATTATTTTCGTGTAATGAGCAGTAAGAAAATAGATTAGTAAATGTGCAAGCACAACTTGAAAATTCGACTATTGTTTGGCTTGTTTTTTTGATAAAAAAAGATAAAAATTGTAACACGAAAAGAATATTTATATACATGTTTAAAATAACGTTTTATAATAATTTTATGACAACATGTTTCAAACTTTATCACAGCTGAAGTGAGCTTGAGGCAATTGCTGCGTCCCGTGAATTTTACCTAGTAGGATGGATAGCCGAGTTGTCTAAGGGGAGCTTCTCAAGAGGGCTGTGCAAAAGACTCACACATCGTGGGGTGAAGGCAAAAAAATTCAAACGCTTCATTGTTTTTTAAAATAAAAAAAGCCAGAAAAATTTTTAGAAATCGAAATACAAATACTATAACCAATATCATTCAAGGTGTTAAAGTGAGTACTTATAAACACAAATATGATAATAGGTTTCTTGGGTTGTGCACTACGGGTTATATTTATGATCACGGACTGAGTTCCGTCATATCTGAGATTGTTGGTGAACTGTAAAGTATTTTCACATGTTCCGTAGATACCGAGACCCCATCACTTAATTTTATGTTATAGTAATACAACTTAATATGTTAATCTAAATCTAACGAGTACTAACAATGATACTTAATGTGACTTTACTAGATACAAAGACAATTGTGAAAATCTGAATATAACGTCAAAATGCACACATATATGAAGGTCACATCAAATATTTATGTTATCCACAATTATTAGGACTAATGTTCATTATAAAGTATAATAATGACAGTTATTATGTAGTTTATCTAAATATCTAATCAAGTAACTGTTTCACGCTTGTAGTTTGGAGAATCCTTTGCAATGAAACTAACATTTAATGCAATTCTCAAAAGTCGTAGCGTTGGAATACTTTAAAGTATAGTTCTTGTATTACTTTTATCTATAAAATGTATGTTAGGCTAATGCATAACGAAAAAAGAAAAATAAAAATAAACAAATGTTACAAAAAAACAAAACGAATAAACAGTTATTTTCAGACACCGATGAGTTCATAAATTAAATAATAGGCTGGTTAATGTAGAATACAGTTGAAGGATATCCCAATTTATCAAGAAAATTGTAATAGTTTTGTATGATAGTGGTGTAGTCGGCCTTTGTAGAATTACTAATGAAGACCAAGTACAATTAGCACTCCAGGAGTGCAGGCAGAAATAAAAACTTGAAGTTATGGCGCGTTGGGCACTTTTTTGTGTGAGTATTTTTAGGTGCGCTCGTGACATGAGAAATTGTACATAAAAGAATAAAGATAAAAAACTCTCAATCTTGTCTGTCGCGAGGGCACAAACGAATGCCCATGCAAAGACTGCGTATCAACGTTGGTCTGAGCATTATCCCACACTCACAGTTCATGCTTGATCGCACATGGCGCCGCTGACTGGATCCCACCGAGAACTACTTCGCGTGAGAATTTGAATTCAAAATCGTATGATTTTTTCAACAGACAGTAGGTGCGGAAATTTAAATTCGGAAGAATTCTTGGTATACTATTTATGTATGTAATCATGTGGCGTCTCACATCTCTTGCGCTTCAGGCTCTACTCGGCAGGTGGCCAAGCCCCTGATATTCGCTCCCGCCAAGCGGCGAAATTCTCACTTTAAGCCCACACCTCTTTTGTGTCTAAGGCAGGGAGCACGTCATCAGCCTTACCGATAAGTCCTGGCGTGCTCTCGGGACGAAACACCTTTTGTCTCTCTTATAGACGACCTCTTGACCTCTATAATCATATAACATTATTCAATATTTTTAGGCATTTATTAGCCAATACATACAAAGATTTCTTTCGAATTTGAATTTCTGCGCCTACTGTTTGCTAAAAAAATCATACTATTTTGGATTTGAATTCTCGTGCCAAGTAGTTCGCGGTGAGATCCAGGCAGCGGTGCTATGTGCGATCAAGTATGAACTGTGAGCGTGGAATAATGCTCAGACCAAGAGACCAACGCTGCTGCGTATAGCATGCAGCGCTCTTGCATACCTATACACTCTGAGTATACAAATAGGTATGTAATCTCGTCTGTCGCGAGAGCACGAACGAATGCCCATGCAAAGACCGCGTATAGTATACACATATATTATAAGAATACACGCGGAGTATATCTGTGTAAAATCTCGTCTGTCGTGAGAACGGCTGAAAATGCTCACCCACAAAAGTGCCCAACGCGCCATAAGAAGTTTTTACTTTAATAAGCTGCGCCCAAAAAAGCACATTCTTTTACGGATTTTCATATTACATAGCTAAATATTATAAGTATGGAGTACAGCTAATATAAAATAATTCATGATATTTTCAAGTATGTGATAAAAAATTATTTATTATTAACTTACAATAAACTAGTTAGATTTTCTTATATGTAGAGTAACAAGAATTTATAGAACATATTTACATAATTGTGTAATAGTCTGCAGAGGGGTAACAAGAGGTTTGGAGAAGATGGCTAAGACCAGTCAGTCAGTTCTGTATGTGTAAAGGGGGAAATAAAATATTACTTTTTAGCACAAAAAAGTATGTTATATAAGAAGATATGTATTTTTGAAACTTTGCCTGATTTCTTAGAGCACGATTATGTAGTGAAAGAGATAAGAGAAATGAAATTGATTTTTTTTATCCAGTCACAAAGTACTAATAAATTTAACCTTTGATGTATGCAAATACACACGAATATATACATGTATATATATATATATATATATATATATATATATATATATATATATATATATATATATATATACACACACAAAATTAACGCCAGGAAAACTTTAAGTGTCACAGAAGTTTTCAGTGAAAATTGTATTTATAACGTTAAAACATTATTTTTAATACGTTGGTTACGATTTCAATTATAAAAACAAATTCAGTTTACAGTCTTATTTATCTTAACTCTTATTAGTTTATTTATTATCTGAAATCCACGAAACTTCATTTTGCTATAAGAAAAAAAATTTTAAATAAGAATGACTTGTATTTAAAGTAGTTTCTTTTGAACTCATTTATTAATGATCTCTAAAAATAGGATGACAGGCTGTAAAGAATTTAAGAAGTGTGCTGGCTTTACACAGACTTATATGAGTTAAACAAGTTAAAAGTTAATCAGACTTTCTTTTATTTGTAGGCTGCGCATGTAAATATATGGAGTTATAAAAACTTGTGAGAGTGGGATTATTGTCAGATCTTATCATTTTTACAATGGTAACTGTGTGAGAAAAATTAAAAACAAAAATTATGATAACTTTAATGCGTACACTGCATGGAATAAAAAAAAAGTAATTAAACATAACCCTTTTTTTTGTGTGTAGGCTGATGACTTTTCCAAAAATTGACATGTTGGTTCTTCTTATGATGGTATTTATATTATTAATCGGGTCAGAGTAATTAATACGATCCTAATGACTATTATAGTTAATCTCCTTATTTGCACGTTACAATAATAAATACAGACATTAATTTAAGTTCGTAACAGTAACTATGGTCACTCTTACCAGTGAGAATATAGCACCTTCTAAACCAGAAAATTAGTAGGTAAACCATGGCGGTTCTGGCATCCCCCTGCTCCCTTCCTGAGGTGGTGGTGGGGAGAGAGGCTCCAGCTATAGTTGGGCTGTAGGTGAAGGAGAGGTGGTGGTGGGGGGAGAGGCTGATCGGGTGGTGAAAGGAGAGGCTTGAGCACGGGTGGTATAGGGGAGGTAGTGGGGGAGCTTGGGCGGTGGGTAGTGAGGACTACTCGGGCGCTAACGTCAGGGAAAGAGGGGCTTCAGGATGCTAGTACCTGTGACGTTGGATGTTACTGACGGGTCCCTTTCTTTCTGACCGTGAATCGAGCTCCGACGTCATCAGGATGGGTCCGAAAGGTGTAAGTGACAATCCCAACGTACAGCACGAGAGGAAGATGATTAAGCGTAAACATGTTTTTCTTATTAGCGGATTTTTTTTTCTTCCACTCATTGTTTTGGAAGTCTCAGAGTAATTGTTGTTTTTTTTTGTTTTTTTAAAGAGCGGGTGTATCGAGTTGTTGGAGAGAAAATTTGATTGGGAATAGCGGATCGAGTATCCCGTTTAACTGCGACAAACGTTGGCTTACTCGACGCAGTACCTTGCCAAGTACTGGAGCTATTATTTCTTATCCACAGATTTTGCAGAGGCAAATCAGTATAAAAGCAAAGTTCAAGCAGCGTGTCATTTATTTGAGTTCGTTAATGCGAGCTCTAAGTATAATGGAGCAACTCCGCGAGAATTTTTCTAACGCCAACGTCGTGGAGCGTTACGTAATTTTCTATTAATTAGCGCAAATAGAGTAGTAACCCTTGCTGCATAGTGATAATATGACCGAGATACAAGATTTTATTAATAACAGTGAAATAGTTCTTCAAAGTATTTCTGACTATAAGCTGTCTGTAAAATTGTCATTACCAGTGAAAATAAGTTGTTAAATATTGAGTATCTTTTATCAACGTTTTAAGCAGCGTATTCTAAAATTCTAGAAGTGCAAGGGTCAGGGCTCAATGAAAAATTAGACAATCAAGATAATTTTAATTTTGTGACATGGAAAGATCTTAATAGTGCTTTTAAAAATCGCATGAGAATCGCTGTTATAGCAAAAAGTAGGCATTTAAATATAAAAAAAATTGTTAAGTCTGCGGAAAAAATATTCATTTTCAAAGTGCAAGAAATTTTCGACAAGCAAAATGCTTTAAAAATTAATACAATATTAGCAGCAGAGTTTTTGACAGTAAAAAATGATACAGAGACAGTTGAAGTTTAATATTCTAATACTTAATCTGATTCTATTTTTAATACGACAGACCTACATGAATGGTTAAAAACAAATATCTAGAAGCCTTTTTTTACAGATATAGAAAAGTTTCAGGAGCACAACTCTGGATTGACTTTACGCTCAGTTTTGAATTTTGTAGTGAATGTAAGTCAGTACAATGCCATAAGTAGTAGTTCTAACATAGAAATCCCTACTTCTATCGAGAAAAAAAAAGCTTGCGTGAATGTACAGAACACAGATCAGCAATGCTCCAAATGAGACATTCTCTCAGCCTCACATCCAGTAAATAAAAATGCACAACGAGTGTCAAATTATACTCAACACGAAAACAGTTATAGTTTTGAGGGGATCACCTTTCCAGTGCAGCCTAAGCAAGTTACAAAATTTTTAAAAAAAAATAATGTGTCTATTACCGTGTATTTTTTGGAGGAAAGTAAAAATAGTTATAAAACTTTACTTTTTCACTTGACAGCAAAAAAAAAGGATAAACATATTCATTTGCTGTTTATACGAAGCTATTATATTGATACGTATTGTTACGTACGATAACATATAGCTATGCGCGCGTGGGCCTCTGCTGGCTTGGGCCTGAAAGGTTGGGGAATAGAGAAGAGAGGTAATCGTAAGGGGAGAGAGAAGGGACAGAGAGATTAGCTAGAGACGCAAGAGCGTAAGGACAAAGTCCACGAGACGAGAATACACGCACAATTTCCTTCAAATACAAGAAATTCTAATATAGCATAAGTTAACAACAAGTCACGCTTCTATTTATTCCCGCACTTAGAATCCCACTTAACAGCTAGTGTCAAAAGGAGGATACAGATAAAATTTCTTTATAGTCTGTCGCATGTGCAGAAATCACTTAGTCTCGCGGAAAACAAAAATTTTTTTTTTTTTTTTTTTCTCGACTTAATTGACGTAATAAGATAAAGAAATAAAAAGAATATACTGCTTGTCACAAAGAAGAAAAGTGTCGAAAGTGCCAGACGCCATATTCAGCGTGTCAAGTGCCACAATATAAGGAAAATTAAAAAAGTGGCCCTAGAGGCAGCTACCGTTTACTAAACTCAGAAAAAAAGAGACAAAGAAAAGAAAGCATAGTACGCAAAGTCCGGACTACAGCCATAGAGAGAACACGGGATACACGGCACAGGAGAAGCAAATAACGAGTAAAAGCAGAAGCAGAGCAACTCCCGGAAGGATCAAAGAAGGGACTCATAAGTATGCACGGGATTATCGTTATGCTGACCACTGTTACGGCAATCTGGTAAGTGAATTTTCATTACTCGTTCATACCATACTCAGAACCCCCGAGGAAAATTTGCACCTAAAAGAAAAAAACTAATATATCGATATCATTTCTAAATCGCAATATCCGAAGACCTAAGTGGCAACCCATAATTGCATGCACAAGCATAAAACTGATGCGCCATCCCACACAGAAACACATAGACCCCCCTTATTTAAAAAATTAACTCCTGTCACCGTACCTGAAAATGCGACATCTATTATGATTTGACAAGTCACTAATCCACCGAGCGATAAAACACAAGCCAAACATGACACAAATCTACACGATATAACAAGAGAAGCAGTGGCACAAGTGGTGCAACAATATACAAATCGAATACCTACACTTACACAACCAAAACATCTATTATTACAACAGACGTACGGAGAAGTTACATGGCGTCAAACACAAATGCGAACCCCAGTAGCTCAAGGCAAGCAAGAAATCGGAAACGATGGCGTCACTCACAATACAAACCACGACAATAATTATTATAGACAAAACACAGCGGCACTTCTTCATTCTGCAGGAGAAAACGAGTCAGGTTGAGGAAATAGAAGTTACTTCAACGCCTAAGACCTATTTATAGTACCCCCACACTACACAGGAAATCCTTGTTACGAACGCCCAATTCAGAACACGCTGTCGTCACTAAGTCACCGAGCAGCAAACATACCGATATTTGACGGCGATTCCGTTAAACTACCCCTTTTTGAACAAATAGTAAGAGTGGTATCGTGGACAGTAAGCCCCGTATATGAAAAATTTTTTATAGGCTCACTAGCAAATAAGCTGGAAGAAACCGCAGCCGAATCTATACCACGCCTGGCACAATTTTCATCTGTAGATGAGTTCTTGGTAGAATCAAATAATAGATATAGCAGCATCGGAAGCGTTGACACGTTATTGGCAAAATTGAAAGTAGTGAAACAATACAGAGGGGAGTTAGTAGAGGAATACAGCAGGCGTGTTCAAAAATTATACGATAGAAGAATAAGCCCATACGATTAAGACACGACACTATTGCCCGGGCAACGACACGCATCAAGGAGAGTGCTGAAAAAAAAGCCATAAAGCAATATACGTACAGGATACAATCGCCTTACAACTACAGGGGAACATGCCTTAACCCGAAAACGTTAGGCGAAGCAATAGTAGCTGCGCTGAAAATGGAGAGCGACTTAAGCCTACGAGAAATGATGCCACCACGAATCGAGGCCCAAGAATACCGAGCAAGAACAGAAACAAGAGATACGGACGATCGTACGAGCAGCCATGAGCAAGCAGAAGTACGTGACATAACAGATAAAAATAATTAATCAGTGTAGGTATCATAAGATAAAAAAAAGGAAAGGGATAAAAATTGCGCTTACTGCAAACGCAGGGTGCACTATACAAGCAAATGCCACACACTAGTAAGAGACGCAGAGAATGGGAGAATAAATTGGAGCGACGAACGTGAACAATTCAACAATGATAACAGGGAAAATAAGCAAGGAAATTTTAACTACCGGAATGATTATAATCACCCCCCTAATACGTATAACTTAAACAATAACGATTATAGAAAAAACCCTTATGAGAATACAGGCTTTAATAGATGTAATAACTACAACAAAAACGCTGATTACTCAAGAAATAATAATAACAATGACAACAACCAGTACGGTAACTACAATCATTATAGAGAAAATAATAATTATAACAGAAATTATAATAGAAATACGAATCAAAACGACAGAGGATCTCCAAATACAACAAATGATGCACCTAACGGAAAAATATACACGCGTAGCATGGAACATTTAAACTCACAGGACGCTCGTCATGCTCCCCAAACGCTAAGTGGGCCCCAGGAATAGAGAATAAGATAGAGCATAAAAACGAAACGGAGACAGCTGAAGGAGAGGAGCAAGTGGAGTCAAATAAAATACGCATCAGAGGTAAATCTAGTGATACATCACGCAAAGAGAAATATACGATAATTAAAACAATTAAAGTATCGCTAGGAACAGACTCCGAACAGTCTCCTCAATTGGCTGAAAATGCTCACAAAGAAAAAAGAATTGAAACGGAATTTATAACTTGTAGCCCTTTGGCTAACGGGAAAAAAATTTATGAAAGCATGAACCTACCTCTCCGCAAGGTAAATATATCGATTACTGGAAGCACACCGCCATTAGTAATATAAAACAGCAATCAGCTGCAATCTTATAGCGCAAAATTTTAAGCGGATACTGTTGCCAAAGTATCAATTATAAAAGAATGCTGTCTCAATACAGACACGCATATAGAAAGCAGAGAAAAAGCCCTAATAAATGGCGTGACACACGGAGCACGCTCCACGTTAGGAACGACTAAAATACCTTATAATGGTATAATAATGAATCTGCAGGTAGTCCCCAATACCTTTCCAATAGAAATGGGAGGCATTATTGCTTGGGACGCTTTTAAGTTTGATAATGGTGGCATAAGCGCCAAAGAAAATTATTTAGATTTGAAAGGTATACATGGAAAAAACTTTTGAAGGTACAGAGTCCAGTTACGCAGGCTAGAGAAGTTCAAATCGCTTTGAACTCCTACTGCACAAGTGTACAGGCTGCCTTGACTCGAAGATCGAGTCATACGAGTTCAAAACAGCGTTTAACTAAGACTGCACAACCATGCACCCCGCGTAGCCTGTAGTTTGGGCTTGTACAGTACGGCATAGCATTGAACTGCAGAAGCTTGAGGAGGGGGGCTACGTGAGCCCGACGGTTGTGCTTTCACAGCACAATTTCCAGGCTCAGCTAGTTCAGTGCTTCTCCGAGCTCTCTCTCACCGAAATTTGAGCTATCAGCAGACAACTTTTGGGCTTCAATGAATACAGCCGTTCATTATACAGAATGCGTACAGGTTTATGAGTTTAAATTAATATTTTATATACATACATGCCTGTAAGCAATTTTATCAAATTTATTTAACCTTTATGCAACTCATTAATATAGTATAATATTTTTAGGGTTAATTATAACATATTAACATACAAACGAAGAATGGTCATTTTAAAAATGAGTGAACTGGAAGAAATTGTGTTACTAATTTTTAAAATGAGTATACTGGATAAAATTGTGTTACTAATTTTTAAAATGAGCATTCTTAGTTTGTACGGTCAAAATGTTATAATTAACCCTAAAAATTTTATTCTATATTAATGAGTTACATAAGGGTTAAATAAATTTTATGAAATTATTCACAGGCATGTATGTATATAAAATATTAATTTTAACTCATTAACTTGTACGCGTTCTGTATAATGAACAGCTGTATTCATTGAAGCTCAAAAGTTGTCTGCTGATAGCTCCAATTTTGGTGAGAGAGAGCTCGGAGAAGCACTGAACTAGCTGAGCCTGGACATTGTGCTGTTAAAGCACAACCGTCGGGCTCACGTAGCCCCCCCCCCCTCGAGCTTCTGCAGTTCAATGCTATGCCGTACTGTACAAGCCTAAACTACAGGCTACGCGGGGTGCATGGTTGTGCAGTCTCAGTTAAACGCTGTTTTGAACTCGTGTGACTCGATCTTTGAGTCAAGGCAGCCTGTACACTTGTGCAGTACGAGTTCAAAGCGATTTGAACTTGTCTAGCCTGCGTAACTGGGCTCTGTACCTTCAAAAGTTTTTTCCGTGTATAAAGCCAGAGTATTTTGAAATCTCTGCAAAATCAAGGAAAATAATGTTTCCGCGTTTAAAAGATGATAGCAGCCACGTACAAGTTGGCTGGGTCCCTCTACAAAACACAAAGAAGGGAATCTTGTTTGAAAATTTTATAGGAGAAAATAAGAACTCAATAATATATGCAGAAATTATATTTATAACACACAAACAAATTGACGTGCCAGTACCAGAAGTAAATGTTTTTGAATGTTAAACCCATACAAGGGGTGGAACCATTCAGCATCGCTGAGGACGACGCTAAAGGGTTGAACGAAGCCATGATTCGGCTTTTTAACACTGAAAATGGAGACGGAAAAGTGAAAAATAATAAAATTATAAAAGAAAAAAATGCCGTTAACGGTTAAAATAATGATGACATAAAGAGCAACATTAAAAATTTAAAAGACATTAAGAAATCAGACAAAGCAGCTCGAGTGAGCCAAATAATAGAAATCGTCAATACATCTGGCTGCAACATGGAGAAATTTATCTACATCTGGGATCTCATAAAGTACAATCTGTTTGTATTTGGCCTCAATGGCAAGCCACTAAAGGCTACAAACTTACTTGAGCATTCAATAACGGAAACAGAGAAGCCAATAGTTGCCAAAAGGGTACACTATCCAATTAAACCAAAGAAACAGATGCAAGTAAGCATAGATAAACTACTGCAGTAACAAATAATCGAGCCATCAACATCTCCATATGACTCAAATATGTGGACTGTCCCGAAAAACATGGGACCAAACAAAGAAAAACGCTGGAGGGTCGTAACAGATGTTCGGCTATTGAACGAAATAACAGTTGGTACGTGCTCTCCACTGCCATTCCAGAATAAAATTTTGGAAAATTCAGCAGCTGCAAATTATATAACCGTGGTAGATCTAAAGAGCAGGTTCTTCCAAGTAGAGATTAACAAGGAGGATGCTCATAAAACTGCGTTCTCAGGACCAAACGGACATTACCAATATAAATGAATGCCGATGGGATGCATACACTTGCCAAGTTCATTCATGCGAGTGACAACACTGGCACTAGCAGGCTGACAAGGACCAGAGATAGAGGTATATATGTATGACATCATGGTATTCGCAGAAAACTTGGGACAACATGAGATAAGACTTAAAAGGCTCTTTAAGTGGCTAGCCGATGCAAACCTGCCAATAGAACTAAGAAAATCCCAATTTCTTAGAAAGGAAGCGAAAGTGCTCGGTCATATTGTAGGCAACAACCATATCAAAATAAATCTGGAAAAATTTGAAGCAGTAAAAAGTTTTCCTTAACCAACAAATGCGAGAAAAATGAAACAATTTCTCGGGTTGGCGGGATACTATCAACGCTTCATCAAGGACTATGCAAAAAAAGCCCAACCTCTCTCAAAGCTTACAAGAAAAACAGCCAAATTTAAATGGGAAGAAAAACAAGAACATGCATTTATAAAACTCAAAAACGCTCTGTGCAGTGACGCAGTGCTGAGGGCTCCAGGTATAAACGAACCCTTTATCGTAACAACCGACGCATCCGACTACACCATCGGAGCAATTTTAAGCCAGGGAGAGATAGACAAAGATCACTCTTGCGAATATGCATCGAGATGCTTTAAGGGCAGTGAATAACGATACCCGACATACGACAAGGAGTTACTGGCGATAGTGTACGCCAAGGAGCAGTTCAGGCCATATTTGTTTGGTCGTAAATTTACATTCATATCTGACCATAAACCACTCAAACATTTCCCCACGTTGGAGAAACTGGAATTAAGATTCACAAGATTGAAAGCAGAACTCTGTGGATATGAGTTTAACGTTGTCTATAGACCTTGGCAGAAAAATGAAGCACCGAAGGCTCTTTCTTGCAATCCAATACTTAAAGAAGGGGAAAAAAACCCAGAACTACTACGTTAGGAGCCGTATAAGCTTGCGGAAAAACAGAAAAGGGACAATTACGAAGACATCAATGCACTACCAGCACGAATATATAAAATGTATACAAGGAGACGGAGAAATCTAATACGAAAGAACAGGAAAGTCAAAATAGAAGTTCTGACTCAGACGAGCCAGATGAGAAAGCAATTAAAAAGAAGCCCAGAAAACTTAGAGGAAGCGAACAAGTATCAAGTACCCGCAGCTGCAGTAGTAGAGACACACGATTAAAACGGGAAATGACGGAAAAACTAAAAGATATGACAGATAAAAACACCCTCACAGTGGTAAACGTAAAAAAAAAAATTTTGTCACAAGGACCAGTGGATGATAAACTGACATACATGCGCAATGAGAAAAACATGAAAAAAGAAGTAAAAACGACGTGCACACCATTTATTAACAAGGGTGTAATAGAGAAAACACAACACAGAACCCGTAAACGGCAGTTAGATACTCTACATAGGAAAATCGCAGATTTTTGTAATACTGCTGAGCAACCACACAACTCAAAGGAAATTGTTATCGCGCATTGTAATACACTGGCAGCAACGCAGAGGAAAACTGAGCAAGAAAAACATTGGGGTTACCAACTAGCATGGAATAGCGAGGCAGCAGGAAGAGCGGAGAAAGTCAGAGAGCAGAAAGCTAGAAAGGCAATAGGGGAAACGGCAGCAGCAAAAACACCTGACAGAGACAAAGTAAGTGAAGAGAAATTGGATAATAAAGGAGAGATACATGACCAGAGAGAGAGTCAAAGGTAGACAGCAAGTAAGTGAGTAGGGGATAGAAATGATCGAACAAAGCCGAATGGCACCAAACGAACATGAGAGCCAACAACCGCCAGATACACAAGAAACCAACGGCGGAAGCAATAAGTATAATAGTAAGTATTAATAACAAAGGCCAAATTTCCAATTAAAGATCAATACTTAATGAATCGATTAATCGATTTCGAGCAAAGGTCTCAATCGACGTTGAGAAGAAAGAGATTAAAAGAAGAGAAGGCATAACAATCGTTGTATGGGAAAGCGATAACACACCAATCGCAATGAACGAAAAAGAGAATGCAAAGATTTGAGTATCAGGGACCCAATGCGCAGAACCTCACAAACAGAAAATAATGATCGTTGTCCCTATAGACGGAAGTTGTATGTTCCATTGCCTTAAACTTTTGTACACATTGACAGAATCAACGGACGAGCTCAAAGAAAAATTCTACGTGGGTCAGAATGGATAAATAAATGGAAGGACCCAAAAGGAGCCAAACAAATATGAAATAACAGCCATGAATTCGGTGACGGAAAACATGCTTTTATATTTTCACAAGAATGTGAAGCAAACGTACATCTACAAGTATATAATCCAATAAAATAGTATACCAACAATTCATGGGGGGGAAAGAAACAGAATTTAAATACATGCATCTCGAAAATCAACACTATTAAGCCCTCGTAGCAGAAACAAGCGGCGATTACTCACCCAAATATAATAATAAGAATTAAAACACTAAACAAGACCTTCTCTCACTAGATAGCGATCAGGTCCTAAACGAATCGCTGATAGAGGAAAGCGATGAGAGCTGGAGCGAGGAAAAAAAAATTGTTAATGAGACGGGCTTAATGGAAAAATATAGAGTATGTAGAACACGATTACCACGCAACATACCTCCATGGATCCCGCAGAATGGCTCAGAATCTACCTCGTTTCAAAAAATGAAAAAGGTCGAAGATTACCCATTCAGGTATATTGACAACCTTGCATTCGTTACAATAACGGAGGATATTCCGAGCAAAGAGACCATTAACGCACTGTACGAATGGGGCTATATAAGCCCAGCAGTTATAAATAACGAAACAAAAGCAGTAAATGACGTCGTGCTATTTAAAATAAGAAGAGAACGTGTTATTCGGATGCACGCAAGAACCCACTTGGAAGAAACAGCACTGAAATTTTATATAAAGAAATTCGTACTAGCCCTTAGATCACTAGTAATGGTAAACAAATTAAAAACAATTGGACTGGTAAGACATCTAGTAATACTGAATCTCAACCAATGGACATACATTGTTGAACAATTTGAGCAAATTCTAAAAGGCATACAAATGAGCGCTACGTTATATACAAGTACATTAGTGGTATTGCCAGTAGATCAAAGGTATAACCTAATAAAAGAATATCATGAATTGGCCATAGGTGGGCATCGTGGGATTAATTAATCATATAGCAAAATAGCAAAGAATTTCTATTGGTTAAATATGAGATCAGACGTACGACAGTACATACTCGGCTGCCCGTCGTGCCAAACAAAACAGTTAGTGCGAATAAAATCAAAACATGCCATAAAAATTATCGACAATCCGAGTAGACTATTCGAAAAGATATTAATACGGATAAAAAACAATCGGCACACAACAATACACACATTTTATCAATACAGGATTAGCTAACCAAATACGTAGTGTTAGCCCCCGTCCAGAAAGTAACAGCAGAAGAAACAGTAAGAGCCCTAATGGACAAATTCATAGCATATTTCGGAGACCCAGAAAAATTATTATCGAATAGGGGGACACACTTCATGAACAGAACCGTAAAGGAATTTGCGAAACTATTTAAAGTCAACAAAATTGGGTGCACAGCTTACCACTCCCAAAGAAACGATGCAATCCAGCGTATGCATTACGTCTTTACAAAATACTTGAAAGCATACGTCAGCCAGACTGAAAAATAAGACAAAGTATTACCACTGCGCGCACTGGCATACAACACATCAGAGCAAAAAAGCACAGGGTACTCCCCATACGAACTCGTATTTGGCAAAACGTGAAAAACTTTCCTCAAGCTTTAAACAGCCAGAAAAAGGACATACGTATACGGGACTGCTAGAACAAATAACAGAGAACCTCACAGAACTACAAATGCTAGCAGCAATGACACAGACACAAAATAAGTACAGATCAAAATAATATTACGACAAGAAACTAAATACAAAGTTCTTCATGAAAGGGGAAATAGTATATGTATTAAAAGAACCGTCAAAAGGGAAGTACGACAATCATTTGGATGGGCCATATGAGATAACAGGTATAGATTACAAAAACAACCATGTGAAATTGCAAAGAAACAACGGAATACGCGTTGCACACGTAGACAAAATTAAAAAAGCATGCATATTAAAATCCCAGCACACACCACAAAACGAGAAGGAAAAAGCAAGATAATATAGAACAACCACGCGCTTTTTTGTTCACGACCCTTGGACAGACAAAAGAAAAAAAAAAACAACAACAGAGAGAATAAATAAACAGAGATATAAACAAACGTAAAAAAAAACAACAACAGAGAGAATAAATAAAAAGGGATGTAAACAAATGCAAAAAAAAATATACACAGAGAAATAACACAATTACATACAACAAATCGAGCACCCCCCCCCCCTACGAAATCAAAAATGACAGGCATAGACAGCAGTTACTAAAAATAAACCCTTTTCCCTTTTTTCTTTTTCGCAGCCCTCGGACGCGCCACGTGAGAAAGCGTACCAAAAGCCGGCACATACACGTATACACTTACACGAAAAAAAATGAGAATCTAAAATTAATGAAAATAAAGCAAATGGAAAGCATGCAAGGTGCTACCTAGATCGAAATGGTAGAATGAAAATGAGGAGTAAGTATACCAAGGGTAAACAAAAAAAAGTGGCTGAGAAGGCTATAGGAATAGAATTATACTTACAACAGTAGAAATAGGCGTGAATAGTTACAACAATAACGATAATATAGTAATAAAAATAACAATAATAATATCATAGTAATAATAATAGTAATAAGAATAGTAATAATAATAAAACAATAGTAATGTGAAATTTAATAACGATGAATCAAGTATATACGTATAGTACAGTACAAGAAAAAAAGATACGCAAAAACAAACGAGTAAAAGTTATACAAAAAAATATTATTTTTCTTCCATTTGCGGTCTTTGGACGAGCTAAGAGAGAAAGCAACAAACTGTATGGAAAAAAAATATAAAATAGGTAATTACTACGTAACCAACAGAAATTCAGACACTGAACACCCCCCTTTTCTAAAGAAGCAATATTAATAAAATACAAAAAAAAAAAAAAAACTTTTCCTCATTGTGACCTTCGGACGCACGCACAAAATAAAGGTAAAGAAAAAGAACAAAAAAAAAAGGGTATACTTATGTAAAATTTTTTTTGGCTGCACAATATTTTACGCACGGGAAAATGAGTAATAGGATAAGAGAGAGAGTTATTATATTTTGCGACCCGTGACGAAAGGTATTATCAAAAAAAAAAAACAATAAGAAATGTTGTTCGTAATAAAAATATTACATGTTTATACTTGAAACCATAGAAAAAATATAGTAAGAATTATAATAAATAAGGCAATAATGAGGATAATTATTGTTTTCCATAAGAAAAAAACAGTCAAAAGAAAAACATTATTAAAAATACAAAAAGAAAAAAAGGAATTCAATAACAAAAAATTGACAAGTACAATCACGATTTAATGTGACGCACTTTAAAACAGTGTTATTAAAGGATTTTAAAGGACGTGAGACATGCAAAGTTTTAACACAAAATAAAAAAAAAAAAAAAGAAATTTGATTTTCAAATTATTTTGATTGTAATTATCAAGAAATACAGCTGCAATTAAAAATTTTTTACCAATTACGCACTAAGCTATAATCCGTCAAGTACTCTATTCATGGTCAATCCTAATATTTCTTACCTACTATCAAAATTGACTGTTATCAGAGGATGACAACAACTACTGGAAATGCTGGAAATTCGTTAACATAACGAGACTAAAATAAAACTGAACAAGGGAAATACTCACACATAGTTAATTTAGAAGCCATATAAGATAAGGCTTTTTTCACGGGGTAAGGGATTAAAATAACAATTAAATCTGAGACAGCATTTCACGATGACAATGACAATATCATCTACATGCATAGTAATATAACATAGCAGAGCTTATAGGGGATAGTTCTCAACAAAACAAAAAAATAAAAATAAAACATATACATACATTGCGTATGGACATACATACGTATTTATGTAAGAAAAACCCTATAATACAAGTCATCAGTCTCATAAACGAAGCCAGAACATCCTAAGCAGACACCTGTGATGAAATTCCTCAAAATCTACAGTGGACATAATACATGAATTGCCAGAACCATAGAGCAACCCTGCTACTGAAACACTACACAATATTATTAGTGAACGCTAGCACTACCATGGCAGAAGAGATACACACCAGTAAAAAAAAAAAAAAAAAAAAAACAGCTTGATTATGACAACGTAAAGAGAAGTCGAAATTCATTGTATTGTCTGACAAGAGTATGTATTCAGTAAAAAAAAAAAAAAGAAACATTTGCAAATCATACAGAAATAAAAAACAAAAATTCCAACAAATTTCTGCCAAAATACAAACGAATTTCCTATTAATTTTTCTTCCAACAACGTACACGGTCACCAATCAGAGAAAGAAACAAATATGTATTACAGATGAGAAATATTTTCAATTGACATCATACGAAAATGAAAAAAAAACTAATTTTGTATATGATTAAATTGCGTGTGCAATTAACACATCCTTCAGAGTCCACTAATTTGAGCAATGGGAAAAAAAAAAGTTTTATTCAATAAGAAAATTAGTATAAGCATTTTGTACACAAAAAAAAGAGTTGTTACAGAAAAATAAGAACTTAACATGAGGCCAGATAAATATACGTGTAAAAGGGATGCAAAAAAATAAGTACCTAATGGCAAAATCTATAAGCATAATAATAAATATTAAACAAATCATTTTTACCCTGTTACATTGAGTGCAAAGATTCAGCATATTTACTCAACTTGCATTTTCTTTTTTATCACAATGGTCGAATTTAAGTGCCGTTTTCACGGGGGGCTCTGCTTTTGACTTGTTATAGAATGATTTCAGATAACAAGCACAAGAACACCAGTCAGAGAGCCTACGAGACGTCACTAGACAATAGTTTGGCATTGAAACAAGCAATAATTTTACAGGAAGGTATCAAGACAAATCTAAGTAGCGTACTGATACCACCAAAACGCCACCAAAACGAAGAAGAAATTTATTAATAATAGCAGTACAACCCAAGTAAGTAGTTAGTAATAAACGCAGTAAGACCCTCGACATCCTTGACTTTAAAAAAAAAAAAAAAAAAATATGAAACTGATAATTATACTCTTTTAATCCAATTCAAGAAGAAATTGTTATCATAACCCTGTAAAGTGCATATGTACATAAATAAAAAGCAAGAAAAATGTGGTTGAGCAATTATACAATAGAAGGAACTAAGCAAGTTCTAAAATAAAGTTTTTGTAAAAGGAAAACGTGCAAACAAAAAAAAAACATTTATACACATAAAATACAGTGAATGAAGCCAGTAGAAAAAAAGAGCTAGAGCGCTCCAAACCATCCTCTTTCCTCTAACCAGAAAATACTATACAACACAAACAACATAAGACAGACAAACACATCAAAAAGAAAATCGCCACCGAGGACGTCGGCATCCTGGCCTTGGACGTGTAACGTACGATAGTATATAGCTATGCGTGCATGTGCCTCTGCTGATTTGGGCCTGAAAGGTAGGGAAATACAGAAAAAGGGTGATAGGAAAGGGAGAGAGAAGGGACAGAGAGATCAGCTAGAGACGCAAGAGCGTAAGGACCAAGTCCGTGAGACGAGAATACACGCACAACTCCCCTCAAATGTAAGTAATTCTACTAAAGCATAAGTTATCAAGTCACGTTTCTATTAACTTCCGCACCAAGAATCTCACATAACAGTATAGTGAGGGAAAATCAAAAAAAGAAAAAAGTATTGACGGAAAACGTGATGATCTCTTTAATGCTAAGGCAATGGATGATGATAAAGTAGAAGAAGATAGAGAAAAATACTGAGAAGATGTCTACGATGGTGATAATAGTTATAATAATGATATAAAATACCACTGCGTATATATTTAACACTTGTATAGGTTAGTAAGAAGTTTTTTAACAAAACATCAACATAAAATTTACATTTGCGACCACTGTCTTGATTACTTTACAACTGATAAAATGTTAAAAATGCATGCGGTGGAGTGCGTTAAAATAAATAAGTGAAAAATAAACCTGCCGAGGTATGATGATAAAATTTTAAAGTTTGAAAATCACATAAATAAAAATCGTGTACCATTTATAGTATACGCAGACTTTGAGTGTTTATCAA
This sequence comes from Copidosoma floridanum, assembly GCF_036245765.1. Lineage (NCBI taxonomy): Eukaryota > Metazoa > Arthropoda > Insecta > Hymenoptera > Encyrtidae > Copidosoma > Copidosoma floridanum. Next base: position 17,006,975 of record NW_028321897.1, on the reverse strand, counting down.
AGCCTGTGCATAATAGTGAGCGAGCAATACAACACCATGGAGCATTAAGTGTTGGATATTCTGTAAAGTGCAGTTTTAATAACGCGAAATCACAATATATTTTCTACAGAAAAAAAACGGATACCAGTGAGAATCCAGCTACCTGGTTTGTGAAAGGAATGCAAGATCTCGCCTAAGATTGACATATAATGTACAGAAATCCAGTGCTAATAAGATCATTAACTGAAGAAGAGGACACCGACTTTTTTGATGCTGATACATGTCACATATGCAAAATGTCTATTGAAAAAGATGAAAAAGTTTACGATCATTGGCATTTTACTAGAAAGGAAGTATTATATTAATAAGTTTTTATTTGAGGAAATTTTTTCCTTTAAACAAGAATTGCCTTTTTTTTACTCAGATATCGAGGCCAAGCTCAATATGTATGTAACCTCGAGTATCAGGACTCGCAAGCAGTACCAATAGTTGTTCATGATCTGAGCAATTATTGTACCCGCTTAATTATACAAAAACTTGAAACTTGCTTTCCTGGAAGAGTACAAGTTATCCCTTAAACAAAAGAATAATACATTTCTTTTACAAAGTACGTTAAAGGGACTCGCATAAACTCACGCTTCATTGACTCGTGTAGATTTTGGCCGTTGTTGCTTGATACGTTGGGATCTTACTTAGAGCAGTATAATACTTTTGAAAAGGTTTTCAGTAAAGGTTATAAATACTCTTTCGAGCAAATCAATATTCTGAAGAGGAAGGGTGTATTTCCATATGATTATGTAGCATCCTTCGAAAAACTTGAAGTAATCGCGCTCCCATCTAAAGATGATTTTTATAATAAATTATATAATTCACATATAAGTAGTAAAGATTGTACATATGCTGAAACAGTATGGAAAACTTTTGATATAACTCTTGGACAGTATTCAGATCTTTACCTCAAAAATAATGTACTTCTGTTAACAGAAGTAATTAAAAACTTTTCAAATAATTGCCTCAAGGTTTATAAATTAGATCCTGCTCACTATTTCACTACTCCAGGCTTCACTTGGGATGCCATGTTAAAAAAAAAGAAAGTTAGTATTATGTATAATGATAAAATGTCAATTGTGCTTTAGTTATTAATTGAGAATTTTTTTCAAATTTCACTAGAACTCATTACTGATATAGATATGTTTATGTTCATTATAAAAGGCATACGAGGTAAAATAAGCTAGTGCTGTAACAGATATGCAGGAGCTAATAATCACTACATGGAAAATTATAAAAAAAAAGAAACTGAAAGATATGTAGCATATTTTGAAGTAAATAATTCGTATAGTTAGGCAATAATTAAAAAACTACCATATGGTGGATTTCAGTGGGTCGAAAATGTTGAGCAACAGCCTCATGATATTTTTACAATATTGGAAATGAAAAAGCTTACCAATATATTTTAGCGGTGGATTTAGAGTATCCAGAGGAGCAATACAATTTTCATAAAGATTCTCCATTTTGTTCTGAACACATTTTAGAACAAGGTTCAAAGCAGCCTAAATTAATGGCAACATTGAATAACAAGCATAAATATGTATCAATGAAATATACTTTATTATGAAGCCCTCAAGTAAGCCTCAAATTATGGATTACGACTGACAAAAATATATCAAGCTTCAAAATTCTGGCAAAGTGCATGGCTTGAAGAATTTGTTAATCTTAATAGCATTGAGAAGAAAAGGCTGAGAATAAGTTTGAAAGAATGCTTTTCAAACTATTCAGTAATGCTATTTTTAGAAAAACGATAAAAAATCAGAGAAGCCGTATCGATGTCAAACTTCTCAACCATAGAAATGGATGCTATAGTGCGGCATCGTACATTGCAAAGCCGAATTTTTCCAGTCACAATATTTTTGATGAGAATTTTGTAGCCATACAGCTACAACGTGCAGAAATGATGATGAAAAAGCCAATATACATTGGGCTTAGTGTCATAGATATATCTAAGATACTTGTGTATCACATTGAATTTGACACATCAAATTACCCAGAAAATAATAAATTTCTGATACCTTCAAAAAGAAAGAAATCGTTGGGATCTTGAAAGATGAGTGAAATGGAAATATTATATTGTAATTTGTGGGGCTTAGAAGTAAGATGTATAGTATTCTTCTTGAAAATGAAAATGTAATTTAAAAAGCAAAGGGTGTTAAAAGTAACGTCGTTAAAGCAACTATAGATTTCAATAAATATACTGAGTGCCTACGTGACTTAATTATAAACGTTAATGAAGAGAAAATTAATATAAAGTCACGTCATCATGAGCTAAACACTAAGAGGCAAAATAAAATTTCTGTTAGCTTCCAAGATGATAAACGATATATTTTATCAAATACTACACATACACTGCCTTGGGGCAATCATAGGAATTACATAATAAAAAAATAAAGAGTGGGAGAGTGTGGAGAAAATCATAGCAGACCAGCAGTCAAAGTAGAGAGGAGATTTCTCCAGAAGTGGGAAAGTCTCTACATCATCGGCAGTATCAACCAGCAAAGCTCAGTCAGAGCTGTAGTAAGGAGCTAAAAGTATCAACTGCTTCATCATTCAACGCAAGCAGCTCAGGTCAACAACAAGCTCTCAAAAGAATAGGTTTGGAGTTGAAAAATTTCTTTACAGATAAGCAGATCTGTTTGGAACAGCAACGCTTAGAAATAAAGGTTTGTAACGTGTTTCCTTATTCATATATATATTTTTTTATTTTTTCTTCCCATAGGCCCAAATTGCAACTGCCGCTTCACGCCCTCGGATCACACTTTGCACCCTTGTAATCACTTTGGACTTACAGGCGAAAATATTTTTGCGCTCTCTGGGCCCAAAGTTATTCACAAGGCGCGAAGTGTGCCCATGGAGGCAAAATTGTACTTTGCGCCCTCGGTAAGAAAAACATTATACGTGACTCGGGCACCAACCTACAACAAGCACACCTTTCGGGTGCTCATGTTTGTACTTTGTGCCCTAGTGACGTGATGTACCATTTAATATTTATAAAACTCATATAATTTTCTAATGTTTTAGGTGGCTGATTGATTAGCACTCAATTGGTTGGCCTGTGAAAGATTCCTTCCAATAAAGAAGATCAACGAAATGGTTAAGGGGCAAAGTCATGTAGTGTCGAATCTAAGAAAAGCTAAGGCTAAATTTAGCACGAAAGCCATTGCTGAACTACACGACCCCTTTTGGATATTTTTACCTCATCAAGAATCTGAGTATTTTGTAAGTAATGAACTATCATCTAATATTTTGTTGGAATCTATTAATAAAAATAAGCTGTCAGCTCACTGTAATGGTGATAAAGATAAATTTCTTAACTAATGAATGTTTGACTATGCACAAAAAAAAAAAAAAAGTTGTTTTTGTGAAACTACTTTACCACGGGAGAAATAAATAATACAATCTATTATATGATTAGAGCTTTTATTAATCTCACTGAATCTTATGTAAGATATAACATTTGCATGTATAGTAAGAAATTTCATTTGCACACATAAATTATAACATCTAAGGATGACAGCAAATTTTGTACAAATTTTCTTACAACTTCTAAATTTTAATAATTTTTGAGTACACATTATTTTCATTCTTTGTTATTATCAATCCAACAATTATGGGTATTGTCAAAGCCCAACCACTTGAAGAATATTTGTGTTCCTTGTAGACGAAAAATTTTTTCAACAAGAAAAATATCAGGAGACTTGGTTTTCTGCTGTTCCTGCTTGTAGAAGCCTTTAGAAATTGTTTTTGATGAAATTTTTTTCAAAATTTCATTTTCAGTAGCAGCTGACACATCCTTCGGTTTCATAGCTATTGTCTAATAATTCCAATTATTATAGGCCATCAGTTACATAGGTAAGATGTCAATCCGCTTATATCTGCCACGCAAGCTAAAATTTGTTCACATATCATGCCTTAGTGTACGATTGAATCACTCACATACGTACGCTTTAAGGTTACTATAAGTCGAGTACAAGTTAATTTTATTCATTCGCATGAGACTTTGAAAATTTACATTGTAAAACTCTTTGCCATGATCTGTTTGCAAATTAGTTAGAACTCTTCCCTCTGTTAATATCGACTTTATAGCTGCAGTGACATCTTTACTGGTTTTATTTTTTATAGGCACAGCCCATGCATACTTAGAGAATATATCTATAACTGTAAGCAAACACCTATAACCTTTATTTTCATGAGCATAAGGTATCATCTCCACAAGATCAGCTTGCCATGTTTCATCCAAGACTCGAATATCAAACTTTCGGCGAAGATAGTTGCGTCTTGCAGGTTTATAAAGCTCTTCCACTACTGCTTCTATCTCTCTTAACTGTCTTCTGGAGTTATACTAAATATATGTGCTACAATCTCCTTAAGTGAACTTATTTCACGCTGCAAATTTAGTATTGTTTCTGATAATTTATCACTTAAATTGTTCAATAGTAAATTCATATTTACTTATTTATCCAAAATGAAACTTCTTTTTTTTCTGTAAAGTAGTGAGATTGACAGCATCCTAAGGTTGAAAAGCTGATGCAACATTGCACAATCTTTTATTTTCCAAGTCAAATTGACCATCGGTGGTAAGATTAAATATAATTTCTCGAGGAACTTGACTATCACCTTCCAACTTAGCTGATCCACGGTCGAATACGTGGATGCTCATTTTGACACTGAAGTAGAACTGATGACCATCCTCAATATATGATATTAGCTTATCGAAGCTCCTTAACAATGGAATATATTTCATTAGTGTCACAAGGATTACCTGCTTATTTTCCTGCCACTGCTAATCTTAGCCGATTGACCAGCTCGATAGGGTCGTCCCAGTAAACGTTGTCAGCCTAGCAAATTTTAAATAGAGGTATATACCCACCTTTCTTCCTCATTTAAGTGAGATTCAATAATGGGGCAATAACATTATTAAATTTATCACTATTGTATGGACGAATCGTCTCATTTTGGTCAAATTTTCTTTTATGCGCACTTGACGTTTCCAAGATTTGTTTGTATTTAACTAAATTATCTGGTGTCATGTACTTTTTATCAGGATGCTTTTTTATGAGTTACTCGATTAATCCATCAGTCATTGAATATCTTAAATTCTTTATTTGAATTTGATTATTTTTTAAATTATAGGTGAATCACTAAGTATATGTTGCCTGTTTTTTTCTTTTCTTATCCCATAAATTCGATACAGTTCTGACTCCTTTCTATCAAGTATTTGTAATTATAAATTCATAGGTTTATTTTCATCGATTTCATGTGCTGAATCATTATCGTCACTTTTTTCAACAACGGTATTATAGTTTTTGATAGTATCGTTCGATAAAAAAGTATCTTCTTCATCATCACTGTTACTATTAACTGATTGCAACATTAATGCGTCGATATTATTAATTTTTGACTTCAAAGGCTTGAAGCGTTTTTTAAGTAAAGATTCAGAGCTAAGTGGCACGTTTTTTACTTTCTTTGTGTTGTCAAAAATTTTAAGAAGTGGACCAGTAATAGGCTTAAAAGTCTCTTCAATCCGCTATTCGAAATTTTTCCTTCCTGACTTAAACAATTAATGCTTACGTCTAACAAAATCTTGTCGAAGAACGTCTTTTTCTCCACGAAAAGCGACCATGTTAATCGCTTGATGATTAACAAGAGACTAAAACGCATTTGATAAGCATGAGTAATATTCATAGCAAGAGAATCAAATCCATTCCTGTATCTACTATTTTTAACATTTTTTTTTCTTGTCTATTACGACAAATACATGTTTTTCAACTCTCCAACAGCTTACACATAATTTTTTGAATGCATTGTACATGATATCTGTATTAAAATGATTATATAATGATCTGCTTCAAACTCATTTCATTTTGTTGAAATATCACTAGACGTTTTAAATTATCTCTGACTAAGTGCTTTGGAAATTGAGCATAGGATTGGCATAGATAGAAGTAGTTAACGCTTTTGTGACGTCCAATGCAGGAAAAGGCTTTCATATTATCTTGTTTTTTACAAGCAATGTCGTCAAATATCATGATGGAGTTGAGTAGTGCCTTATTCGGAAATATGACTAATGTATGATTGCTGTGTGAAAAATACTTAACACCATCTATGGGCTTTAACAGTTGTTCAAGAAACTCATACTTTGGCTTATTCAGCGACTTTGAGTATAGATAAATATTTTCAAATCTCAATTCTTTGGGGTGAGTAATAAGAGCCAGCAAGGTGTTTGTTTCTCCACAGTTTGACAGACCACAAAGAACAGCTCTCTCTTATCGTATCGGGTAGCAAATTACCATGGCGTTTGATTTTCTTTTTCTTGCTGAACGATTTCGTCGAAATTCACGAGAAAAAGTTTCATATTATGATTTACGACGCTTATCTTTACTGTATGCTGACTCAACTGAGACTGAAACATGTTACTGTAAATGGTTTGCCTTTATATTTTTAAACTTATCTGTTATCGTATTTCCTAATCTTACTTATCAGTTTGTTGAAATTTATGAAAGGAAGCTAGATATTCTGTTCCCTGGAGCTCGTGATGACTGCATGCTAAAATATAAAACTATAAATAGTGCTCTACATGTATTTTTTGACTTATTTATCGTTGAGCACTTAAAAAGTAATCATCATTCAACATCACAAAGGCTGTGCAATTATAAACAGACTTATCAATAAACTACCTATAGAGCTGCAAGTACCAGGATATCAACATTGTAAACCAGGCACTAAACTAGCCAAGAGATTAGCTGGTGAAGATCCGGGTATCAATCCACTGGATCAAGCGTGCAATCAACACGATATAGCCTATTTTTACGATCGAAAAAATATCACAGAAAGAAACACCGCTGCAAAGTTTTCGATGAAAAGGCGTGGCAAAGATTCAAAGCCACAGACGCTAGTTTAGGGAAAAAAGCTGCTGCTTTTACTATTACCAGTGTCATAAAATTAAAATCGAAACTCAGCATGGGAGCATTCCCTAATAATGTAAGTAAGACCGTAATGAAGCCGAAGAAAACCACTTTAAAGAGCTTGATTCAAAGTGCTTCCATGATTTCCAACCGTAGTGCTCAGAAACTATAATTTCTGCGTTAAAGGAAGCGCAGGTTGCTGTGAAAAAAGCTGGTGGTAGAAAAAATATTGTAATGTCTCGTGATTTGCCTATCCCGCAGAAAACTGAAGGATTATTACCATACCTTATTCCTGCATTTGCTGGCCTAAGTGCTAAAGGCAATGTTACTAATGGTGTAACTGGAACTATCAAGGCTATTTATGATGCTAAAGTTGCTCGAAAGTAGCTAGAGGAGAGTAGAAGGCATTATCAAGAAATGGAAGCACTCTTACTTGGAAAGGGGCTATTTTTAAAACCATATAAGAACGGCTTAGGTTTATATACAAAGCTTTGAAATAGCTTAAAAGAGAGAAAAAAAAGATTTCTACGTAAAACTGCCTTACCGAGCTCTGAAAGACTATGACCTCGACAAGTATGCAAAAATTTAAAAAAAATACCGCATTCCCATTGAGTTTTCATAAAAAATGCTTTGCCAGCCAATGGCTTACATTTTTCCGAATCAGCAATAGTCAATCTCGATAATAAGGATGGTCCTGTTACTCACTGGATTGCCTATAGAAAGCGAGGCAATAACGTAACGTGTTTTGTCAGTTTTGGTGATCTACAGCCATCGATTGATCTACTGCTATATCTTGGTATTAGATGTGTCAAATATAATCATAAAAGGTTCCAAGATTTTGGTACATACAACTGCGGCCATCTTTGCTTAAGCTTTCTTCGTAAAAAACTTTATTATCAGCCAATATAATTGCGTCTTATTACTCAAGTAACATTAGTTATTAATAAATCGTCATGGAAGAATCATTGACATTAGGTTTATCAGAAAAATCATCTATTCTTTAAGCACAATTATTTTCACCTATCGAGCTGTCACCAGCACTTAACTACGTTATGGGTCTAGTAGAACTTCTAACATTCAATTCAATTCCAAACATCAACGAAGATAATAATTAATTTTACGTAGGCGATAAGGCGGTTGTTTTCCTAACCAGCAGCTGTGAAATTCAAGGTATTGTGTCATTTTTAATCAACGTATTACAACCCGACGATATAGATATTAGCATAAAACCAATTATTAATACTCTTTGCAGTGTGATAACGTGTAGTCATACTATTGACTTTAGACCCAAAGATTCTATAGTCCGTCTTTTAGGCTTTACTGAACGAATTCTGAAAGATACTAGTACTCACTACTCAGATTGATCTGTTGCTATTCTGAAGGTTAACACATCGAGAGTTAAGTGTAATATCACTAGTGGAGCCTATGTAAACAAAAAAAAGTTCATACACAAGTTTTTCCCTGTGTTAACACCGAGATACAAGATTGTCGGAGTTCTCTCGCAAATCATTTATTTACCTGTTGCTGTTAAAATTATAAATCATCTTCAAGTATGCATTGTTGATCAGGAAGGTAACTTCATTAATTTTCGTGGCAAAGTTGTAAATAAAAGACTACACTTAAAACAACTCAACTGAAATAGGCATAGTGTAATTTAGTGGTAAAGTTGAACGTGGCTATGAAAACAAATTAACGAGGGTGAGAACAAATAGTCTTCCACGAGACAACAAATTATACGAAGCTATAAAAATAAACCAAAATAGATGAGACGGATCAGTCGTCGACGAACGCTCAAAGCGTTAACACGACACAACGTGCAGTTGTTAAAAAACTTAGGCCTTAAAGTAAGAGCTCTTGGTGGCAAATAATTTGTGCTTTTTTTTGCTGCGTGCAATTGAGAAAAAAAAAGTTGTGACGGAAAAGATTCTTGGGATTCAGTCAGGTGTCTTGTTTGATGAGTTGGTTGCGCACGACGAAATTCATGCACATCAACCCTACATTGTACCAGCATTTAATAGCAGTGATGAAATTCGCATCTTAAATTAACATTAAGATTTATGTCTCTTACCCTCTTAAAGTTCCCTAGGAATTTCTAGACACATATTAAATGGAGGTGATGAATCTCTTGAAAAAACAAAACAAGTTAATAACGCCATCTGCCATATGTTTGAAGACATAGGATATGAACTAAATGATATGGAAATTGATGGATGAAAGAGTGTTGGATTGACAACTTTAATAGAAGGATGGATATCATTCTCTCTCAGTCAGAATTTAATGCTTAAAAAGGCTGGTTGAATAGTAATTAAAAAAAAAAAATCCATTATTTATGATTAGTTTTATTTTGAAGTGTCAATACCTTCAAGTATGATCGAGTTAAGTGGTCAACACCATAAAATATTTACGATATTTGATTTTACTGAGGACTATCGCAATTTTGTGGTTAGTACGAAACATAAATTGATTCTCACAAGATTAAGAGATAATAATTGCGCCGGTATACAAGTACCTGAAAATCGAGTTTTCAAAAAGTATAAGCTCACATTGACTTGGATTAGGTGGCTTGTACCTTACATAACTGCATGAGACAGACGAAAAACTCGTTTGCTTAATGTTATTGCAAAAGACAAGCCTATTTCTATGAGTTTCCGCACTTTGGAGTGGTATGAGTATCCTCTTTTGCCAAAAACTTCTAGGCATGTACGGACTGTCAAAACTTCCAATCAGTTTGAAAAGCCTCGTTTTGTCATTTTGGGCTTTCAGAATAAGCGAAAAAATGATCCTTTTCCTAATGCCAGCTTCTTTTATCACTGTAATATCAGCAATGTAAAGCTTTGTTTAAACTCACACCACTATCCTTATGTAAATCTTAATCTTGATATTAATAAAAATCAGTTTTCAACATTATATGATATGTATAAAAATTTTCAAGCCACCTATAACAGAAAAGAACCAAAACCTATGCTGAATAAAGAAGATCTTATCACACACATTCCTCTGATTGTAATTGACTGCTCTTAGCAGAATAAAGCTTTGAAAAGGGCGCCAGTGGACGTGCGCTTGGAGTTTGAAGCACGAAAGAATTTCCCGGAAAATGTATCTGCTTACTGTCTTGTTCTTAACGATCGCATCGCAGAGTACAATCACATGAATGGTGAAGTAAGAAAACTTGTTTAAGCACGTATATAACGTTAAGAAGAAAAAAATACTAGCAGTGAAATCACTCTTTATCATGATGGAGTACATGGTGGACATGAGGGCTTTAAGAAGCCTGGCAACGATTATCTGCTTAAAGAGTTGGCAATTCTTCCACTCCATAGAGATGATGAGCCTTACGTATATTTCTTCAAGACACCATTTCCTTGGTGCAAAATTAAATAATAAAAACAAACGTAAAAATTTATGGCTTGAGCTATTCTATCATGAATAAGATTGGCAATCAAGTGTTATAGACTACCCAGAAATGGGTAATGTTCTTCGAGAGAATCTCAAAGATGCTAAGAAGATTTTTGTTATCGGACAAGTAAAGAAAAAGTGGCTTGAAAGGTTTAATTTTTAGGTTAATAGTACGGTTAAATATCCAGAGTTTGAACTTCCTACATAAGCTACTGCATGTCTTCACTATATTGGTGCGTATAGATCTATGTGTGTCACTCACAATGTCAAACGAATAAAAAAATCCTATATTCATTTGGAATGGGAAGATATCACTGATTCTGAAAAAAATGTATAATAAAAAACTTAATGAAACTGTCTTATTTTGAAATTATGTCATACATAGATGTATTAAATTATATTATTGTTATTATTTATGTAGCCCTTCCCTCAAAAAATATTTAGAACCGATGACTTATTCTGATGTAACACACAGACACTTGCGCAGTGCCTACACTTATGTGTATATAAAATAATTTCAGTGCAGAGTGCTGCTTAGTTTATTACACAGCATTAAACGTGATGGATACACGTTTATATCGTAGTTAGTACGACGCTTTTAAGCTGCAACAGAAAAATATATTTTTACGAGGATTATGTTATCAAGATTGAAAGCTTTCTCGACGCTTCTCGACAATTTTTACCAAAAGAAGTGGCTCTGGTGTCGCTTATAAGACTAGCGATCAGTCATTGGATTGTGCGGATCCCGGGCCCCCGTGCAACCTTTCTACGTTACCAATGGATGTGCACCAAAACAACGACTTTCAGTTAAAGCAAGTGCATGGACTTCGCTGGTTTGAGGGTGATTGCTCCATTAGAAAGTTACAGCGACATTTGTACACTGTAGCATAAAATGCACATTGAATTTACATTTCAAAAGATATATTGAAGCCACTTATTTGGAATCGACCATAGAGTGTACTGTGATTAAGATTTAGCAGTATATGGTGCCATCGCATCACTTTCTTGACACGGGATATTTAACAAAGGCCCTAATTTTTGGAACTCATGATGTTCAAAAAAGTCTACGTAGAAAGCAATATTGCGCACTTAGTAAAGCTCATCAAATCAAATTTTGGCTTTGCTCCTTAGTAAAAAGTAGCATTAAACCCGACTTAGAATCTTTTTCTAATGCGCTTAATAGTCATGAGAAGAAAATTTTTAAAACGCTTTTTAGTTGGGATACTGTTGATAGAATAAATACTAAAGATACTGATGATACTAATAGTTACTCTGAAGTTAATTTGAATGTTGGTGTCAAAAACGATGACCGTGTGTAGGGAAAAAAAAAGAATAAAGTAAGCATAAAATTTAAGATAAAAAATTAAAGTACATTTTGCCGAGTGGTAGTACAAAGAAATAAGTGCCATCTTATAAGCTAATAAAAATTTGCGTATAGTTTCAGTTATCCTGTGATGATTAAGCAGTTAACATCAACAACATGAGTCCGATCTTCACCACACCAGAATATGAGAGCCTTAGTAAGGAGAAGGACGAAGATAAAAATAGCTAAAAACTTCTTATAGGAAAGGTCATTGAGGCATCTCAACCAAAAGTGAAGGGAAATTATTATTATAAAAATATTCCCTCTAATAAAAATAAAAATGGATATAGTTTATTGAAAAAAAAAAAAAAATCAACAACCATGAAATTTTTAAAGACTTTTTTTTAACAACCATAAATTTATGTTTATTAAATTTAAAGTTTTGTTATTATCAAAACTCATTTATATACTATCCTAACAATCTCAAACTTAGATTTATAAGCTGGCTGAATTCCTGGGCAAGGTACTGCATCGAGTAAGCCAAGGTTGGTCGCAATTTAACGGGATTCGCGATCTACTTTATCCAATGAAATTTTCTCTCCAACAACTTAATATACCCGCTCTTGAGAAGAACAAAAAACCAACGATAATGCTGAGACTCCTAAGACAATGAGCGGAAGAAGAAAGAAAAAAACATCCTTTGATAAGAAGTACAAGTGTATGCTTGATCATTTTCCTCTCACGCTTTACGTTGGACTTGTCACCTACACCTTTCGGACCCTTCCTGATGACATCGGAGCTTGATTCGCGGTCAGAACAGAAAAGAGCCGTCAGTACCATCCAACGTCACAGCTACCAGCATCTGGAAGCCCTCCTTCCCCTTACGTTAGTGCCCGAGTAGTCCTGACCACCTGCCGCCCAAGCTCCCCCACTACCTCTTCTATACCGCCTGTGCTCAAGCCTCTCCTCCCACCACCCGATCAGCCTCTTCCCTCACTACCCTCTCTCCACCACCCACAGCCCAACTATAGCTTGAGCCTTTTTTCCCACCACCATCTCAGGGGGAGCTGGGGGAATGCCAGAACCACCATGGTTTACCTACTACAATCAACATAAGTTTTTGCGTATCAATGAACAAACTACGTAAGTGTTTAGATGGCAGGCAAATGTTAAATATTTTGCTTATTTTTTATCACAATATTTAGCGTGTCAAGTGAGCAAAAAACTAATTCAAGTAATAATGTTTCAATCTATAACATTTGCATAAGAATGTAATTCCATATCACTAAAAAAATATCGTGATAGCACAAATATATCTATAGTGACAACATGCAAGCCTTGAATTAGCGGCAGCAGCAATCACAAGTTTCACACTCACGTTGCGCCCAATTAATAAACAGCCGTAATCCCCACCTTTGTATGTAGCTGATATACCTTATAAGAAAGTGATCAAGTACATCATATAGTGTGAGCAGTGCTACTACTACGTATACTAAATTGATAAGGGAAAAGGGAAATTAATGCAGCATCCCAAGTAATTGTGAAAAATTTAATTACGTATTAAAAATGGTTGCAAATAGAATTTGTTAGTATTGGAGAATAAAAATAGCATGTTTTATATTAATTCACAAAAGAAGAAAACAGTATTTCTAATAGTATACAAAATTAAATGTGTGAGTGTGCATACTGTTGTACGTACATAACTATTATTACAATCTGGACGTTAGAAAAATGTAATAAAGTCTTTTTTCATCTGACAAAAAAAAGGCATACTGGCAAATCATTGACCCTTAAGCGTATTTGCTGCTTCATATTCTTAACAGCATAAGCGTGGACATAATAATCGAAATTTCATTCTTCGAAAACTTGTAAACAGATAAAAATATTTATTTTCCAATTTGAATTACAAACAACGTTTTGCAAAACTAAGCTTCAATGTGCTCTTAAATGCCGGAAAGTAAGATATTTCTGTATAATAGCGGATTTGAATAATAGTTACGTATTTATATAATGTGGATAAATCATGTCTTTTGGAAAGTGGTTAATTTATCTTGACCTCAGAATACTCTGCACCCAAAATAAAGTTAGACGTAAAAAATAAAAGCAAAGTTATGAAATACAGGAATCTTAATACAATTTCTTACAATTGTTTTATTTACTTGAAAATTTTATTAAAAAAAAAAATTTAACCTAATACATATTGTTAAGGAATGAGTAATACTTTATATTGCACCAGCATAGCTTAAGCCCCCCCCATACTGTCATTTACTTCCCCATAATACACATATACACGCATACACATTCACACATATGGGGAGAATTTACTCAACTGCCCTAGCGCCACCGCAGAAATGCCAGGTAAGCGCAAAAGACGACTTTGTCATCTCGTCGTTTGCGCTTGAAAAAAATATTTTAAAAATCACAAAAACATTAATTCCTATACACTTTTTTCTCAGCTTTCTAATAGTGCTATCAGTTTTAACAAATTGTCACTTCATAACCTATAAAAATGCAAATGTTGGTAAAAATGCGTTAAATCTCATGATGTAAGTTTCAAAAATTTTTTTTGACCATCTAGATCGTAAGATGAGACAATTTTACTAAAGGACAAACAATAAAAAAGATGGGTTTTTTGATATTTTTATGTATCAGACTGATAAATGTGTAGCTGTGAGTCACCGCGCGGCACAGGCAGCTGCTATGCATCTGTCACCGCTCCTCATGCTGCCACACACCACAAGACACTTTTATTTACTTATTTTTTGAAGATACAACTAACAATTAATAAATGTAGATGAAAATTTATAATTCAAGGGACATGCAAGTAACAACATAATATTTTATTATTAACAACCAAGGAGGGATGACAGACTTAAAATACAGGTCCATTATGATTTGTTTACATGAATAAAAATAAGATTTAACTTTTTTTTTTGTACTCTTCAGAATATTTACATTGTTTTTTTTTTTTTTGCGAAAATTTCACTAAACTTTTGTTAACATAATGATTCTTTTTATTTAAGAGATCAGACCTATGTATTTATTGGTCTAATACATAAAAATATAAAAAAAGCCCTTCTTCTTTTATTGACTATACGATATTAAAATTGTCTTATCTTTCGATCTAAATGGTCGAAAAAATTCTAAAAGACTGACATTATAAGACTCAACGCATTTTTACCAAGATTTGTATTCTTATCGGTTATACGAAATGAAAATTTATGAAAACTGATAGCACCATTAGAAAGCTGAGAGAAAATTGCATGACGATTAATTCTTTTGTGGTTTTCAAAACATTTTTCTCAAGCCCAAACGATGAGATGAAAAAGTCGTCTTTAGCACACATGTGCCCTGTCTGTGCTGGCGCTGGAATAGTTGAGAAAATTCTCACCATATATACTAGTGATGCCAGATGCAACGGCGTGGCAATTTCTACAAACCAGAGTTCTGTACTCTAGAATCTCGCAGGCTATAGGCTGGCACTACTAGAGTACAGCTCGAAAGAGTCTCTACCCAGTTCTCCTGCTTCTGTACTTCCCCTCTCCATGTGATGTGCATGGTTACCCCAAGCCCACTCAAACAGCTTACATAGTACGTCTGTACCCCCTCATATATAACACACCATAACCGAGTGGATAGAATCAATTTCGTTTTTGCTGGTCATACCTTAGAATCTCATCTGCCTACTTTTTTTTCGTTTCGTTTTTTTTACAGCTACTGTTTGAGTAGATTTGATAATAATAATTTATGATTTGAAAAACTGCATTTACAACTAATTTCTATTTGACTTTATACATTGATAGCTCTAAAAAGAAGATCGTAGTTAATTAACAATAGCTTATAATATAAATAATCCAGTAGGATCTTGTCTTTTTATATTTGTAACAAATGAAAACATCAATTAATACGCAAGCACCTTCAACAGAAATATCTAGTACGCTTGAGTCTTTCTCATTCAAATTTATTGTGATGTTAGTTAATTAACAAGCCCTGGTATTGTAGACTTCTTATTTGTCATAAATTAAATTTTAATTAACAATCAAGCCCATTAAAAAAGCGATCATGTGCACGAAAGTCTTTTTTTGTTAATTGGTAATGATGATTGATTTAACTTGGTATTGCTGTTATGTTCATTTATTTATGTATGATATTTTTATACTGTACGGATGAATTTTCATGTAAATACCGTCATTTAATAATGACGTTTTATTCTGAGAAGTTTTAGTAAAGCTTATCAATAACCAAATCCCTATTATTAAAAAAAAGCTGAACACATAATTATTTTTATTAGAAATAACTTTAATGAATTATTATTAAGGAAATTGTACAATTATTAGAGAATAAAAATAAAGATTTCTCGTTCTAATAACCAAATGTGCTATTTTTTTTTGGTCAAAATTAGGTAATTTTACACAACAATATAGAGAAACCTTTACTAATTGATGATTCACAACTAATATTTAGTAACAAACAAACAAAATTAATCGTATAATGCTGTTTATTTACCTTTATTAACGTTACGAACTTAAAAACTTATTATTTTTTATAAATAAAATCGTTAACAAGTCTTTAAATCTGTTTATTAACCTTCCCCTAAGTTCTCAATGTTTGTTAATAAGAACTGTTCTTAGAAAGTGAGAAACTTAATTAGAATGGTAGTAGTATTGTTACTTTTTCACAGACACAATAACTAAAACATGCTATTTTTCTTCAGAGGCGTCAACTCATAACACTCAAAGAAAAACTAATTGTCAGTGCAGTTTTGCAAATCATAAATAAATATTATTAAATCTTCTTAAACAGCAACTGTAAAAAAAAAGAAACAAAAAAAAGTACGCAGATGCGATTTGAAATGATGACCTGCAAAAACAAAATTGATTCTATCCATTCGGCTACGGCGTGTTGTATATGAGGGGGTACAGATGTGATATATAGGCTATTTGAGTGTATTTGGGATAACCATGCACATCACATGGAGAGGTAAAGTATAGAAGAAGTATAGAAGTAGAGTACTGAACTCTGGTTTGAGAGGAATGATATCTCATCTGGCATCACTGATACACACAAACACACACACACACACAAAAGTTCATGAGCTAACTATGCAATGTCATAATTTTTTGAGACGTTAGTCAACTTACTTAAAACTTTTTGGATTTAAGTTATAGTAAACAACAGTGACTCCTAAGACCATGGGGTTGAAAAATTTATTCCATAAATATCTTTAAACGATGCATCTACCTGTTAAAGTGCAGAAAAACAGATAAAAGAAGTCGTCAATGGCATACTTTTGAAAAAAAATGAGTTTTGGAATTTGAACAGCTTACAATTTACATAAGAGTTTGTAAAAAGAGTATGTAAGAAACCTGTTTTTCAAAACTTTCCAACACTTATTTTACTCTGTCTAAGGTTATAACTTGTTAGAAAATTTAAGTTACTCATATTGTTATCAATATTCGAACTAGTCGTTGTTTAGTTTCTATTATTATACGTATTTATCTTTGTTACTGTCATTCTAAGAGTATAATTTATAGGCATCCTCAATAAAAGCTCGATAATGACATAAGAAATAGTGAGGAACGAAAACAATATTATTACCTGTAAGTTCATACTAAAAATCAAACCTATGTTAGAAATAATTATAACCCAATGGTCACGATCTTGTTTTTTACGTACTTGATATTAAAGAATTAAAAAAATGTGGGAAATAATTTGCCACAGGATTTTTTATTTACCTTACTTACTTTATCCTTTGTTGAACAAGAACAGCATACGTATTCGGCTCTTTTCTTGTTAACACTACTAGAAATTTTTGTCTGATAGTATGCAATTAAAGTTATATATATATATATATATATATATATATATATATATATATGTGTGTGTGTGTGTTAACGAGCTCATAAATATTATATTTACTTATTTTTTCACATCACAATAAACATGTATGCACTCTGCAACAACGTATACGATTTTAAGCATTTTTATGCACAATCGCCTTTGTAATGTATACCGTAAACACATACGTGTAAGGACCAAGTGCAGAAGTCTTGCGTGGTAACTACTGTGCACTCTACGCATGCGAAGCGTGTGTAGGTCACGTGATCGAAATTCGCAGTAGCTGCTACCACTAGGCACCTGGCTAGTGTCGTCGCTACATTGTGTATATAATAGATCCATATAGGAATAACAGATGTTGCGACCTTCTTGTAATGTAGGTCAATCAAATAACATCATGTATTACATTGTTTGTCTGAGATTCACCTACGAAATTACATACTTATTATCATGTTAGGCGTGCATACATTATGACTTAAATTTTTTTTTTGCTTACTCAATATGCTTACTCTTATAATAAAAAAAATAAAAATTATAACGTTTGTCTGTCTTCTGGTATGCTATGTCATTTATTTGTTTTTTTTTTTTTTGATTGATACTCATAGAAACTTTTGTCAACATCTGCTTTGGAAAGCCCTACATCTGTACTGGCTTGTTTTAAATAGCAATTTTATGTCTTAAAATTACGATAGGTAGGAACAATATTTTTATGAAAATAATAAGTGTTGAATTTAATGCTGTATTGGCTGAAAATTATAAATATAAAAGTCAGAACGAAACAGAAGTTAAGAAATATTTTGATTTTTTTATAAAAAATGTTGTGATACAGTTCGATTTGAATAGTAGCAAAATTAATACTTGTTCGCTCCGTGCATCAGGTTGGAGGGGATAAGAAAACGACTGCAGCGCTGTAGGTGAGCAAAGTTGGCGAACCCGTACACCCATGAATCGTACAGTAAGCGTTGTCTTAGGTGAAAAGATATTATTTCATTTAAAGTAATTAGTTGAGAAATCGAAGGCGGAAAAAAATGTTATTTAGCCAAACCGGGTCTATTATACGGATAAATAATTTTGCTAGGCACTTCAAATCGCACGAAATTTTAAATAATGGATTATTAAATATCATCTGTCATATAGTACACAACACACATACTTATCTGTAATGTTGTATACGTGAGAGCAAGAACTCCAAGCAGTCGACATAGGCTGCCACTAGCTGTATAATCTGAATCAGTGTTTACGCTTACAAAGTAACGAAATGCGTATGAGACAGTGCTGCGATGTTAATTGCAACAAGAAAGAAAAGCAGGGGGTGGTGCTGCATAGATTCCCAAGTAGACCCCATGAAACAAAACAGAAGGAGCTGTGGATTAGGGCAGTTAGGAGACAAAAGTTTGTACCTAACCTACGGATTTAAGCTGACAGATGTTTGTCTCACAACATAGCGATGGATCAGATGACCGACTCCTTTATTTACATATTTCTGTACGTAGGCAACGTGCCCACTCCCTACTAATTTTTTAGCTTTTTTCAGCGTTTCATTATTAAAAACTATGTTGCAACTTATACTTCTAACTGTTTGTTAAGAGTCTATGGATTGCAAGAAACAAAGTACTAATATTTAACTGTACAGCTATGTTAGTAAAGGTCATTAAACATTTTATAAGAAGCAATGTTTGTATTAACTGGTACAACTATTACAATAAGTATTCTTTTACTTATGAAAACTATTAATAATTAATTTATTAATGTTTTACTTTCATTTGAACTTACTTTATTTAATATTTTGTTCCAATACTCATTTTTTATCAATTTGTAGGTGAATTTCATAATGATATAACACCTACTGCGACAGAAAAAGTTTTGCCATGGAAAAGAGAGGAGGATAATGATTTCGGGCAACCTGTTAAACAAAAGGAATTTCCAGCCTGGTGTTCAAATAAAGATTATCTTACCTACAGTTCACCTAGCACAACTGTTTTAGGTATATTCTAGTCTATAATGTAAATAGCTTAAAAAATAATATTAACTTTAACTAAGGAAATTGATGTACAGTAACAGTGGTAATATATTCAATTGTCCATTGGCTTTTCATAACTAAATTATAAAATACTGATTTTGATATATTGCAATGAAACTTTGTTTAATATCTAGTGCTTGAAAGATCACTTGAATAAGGAAATAGATATCATTGTTATACAATTATATTTTACTTGCTGTGATTCGTCAGTTTTTAGCAGTAGAATGAAAACTAAATTTTTCTTTAATTTTATAGTACAGTTTATCCATTTTTTGTTCATCTTTGGATGCCTTCTATTTTAATGAAATCCTATAATGGCACGGAATACATTATCCTCGCGAATGTCTAGCAACAGACAACTTAGTGGAGTGAGACTAATGTACTTCTTTATTCGTATCATTAGTGTCCTGTAAAAAAAAGAGTAGCTTTTTCAAGATCAACTTCACTGAAATTTTCTACAAACAAAAACATTATAATATATGTGTGTGTGTGTGCACTGTTTGTGAGTGTGTATACTTTAAAGAAATGTAAAGTAAAAAATTGACATTCCTAACCTAATGACTTTTGAATTAAACATTCATAGTGTTACAAAAAGTTGACCCATAAAAAAAGTAAGCCATTGTAGGTATACATGTATTAAATAATTATAAAAGGAACAATCAATAACAGATATAGATATTCAGTAATGCCTAATTTTTTTTTTTATTTCTAATTGTTTAAATCTGCGTATAAGTTGCAGTTCAATTCTCCAAACTTTGTCAACTCTGTCAGTCAACGCAGTCAGTCTTTTAAATGTATACTTGGTAAAGTATACGAAGTGACAAACCTTACCCCTTGTATGCTCTTCGTACCAACACCCAATTATTTATTGTTATACAATGATACTATGTATGACTATTAAATAAAACCAAAGAGAGGAAAAGAAATTTACCTATTAAGCTCTGCAGGTAGAAACGTATAATAATTTTTACCATACACTATTTACTGCACACAGCACCTCTCTTGGTGGAATTTCTATTTACTTCAGTACATAATGCAAAATAAAATGTCTGATAATGTAAATTTTTTAATTTTGTAGGCTTAGTACATTCCATTATAGATCTTTTTTGAATGTTCGTACAACTATCATAAATAAATAGATAAATTGTTGAGACATTGTTGGTCTTACAGGGTGAAATTAAACTTCGATCACTTGATGTTATTGATAATGCTTATATTTTTGACAACATTTCGCCAACATCCATTGGCCTCATCAGTTACAGCTACAATGTTTAAGTATACTAACTGTACAGGCGTGTTTCCAACTCTAAATTTGATATTAACTTATGAACATGTACTATGGCTAAGCAGTACGGTTACGTAGTAGACTTAATACATTCATCACAAAATACATATAAATGAAAGATCGTATGTAAATATACATTAATACAGAGAACTTTGGACAACAATTGACAATGTCAATACAGTCAATAATCACAATAAATTCGTATGTCACTATGAATGTAATAAAACTGTAAAAATTATTCAAAGCGGCAGTGGAGCTCTTCGGTCAAGTATGGGTATACATTTGATTATAGTACACATTCACCAAAACAACGTCAGATCATACACACAATAATAACTAGGTAATACGTGATATTTAAAGTGAGATTTTTATTGGAAATTGGTACAATTCAAAGTCATGTATGGTTGTAAGACTATTTATCACTTTGAGATAGAATATTTTTTTGTGTATTACTGAGTTTATTTGAATCTTGTTTGCTGATACTGTTGCTGTTAAAATTAATAGAAACTGTTGTAGAAGTAAGTCTTTTTGTCAATTACTTTTTATATCTAAAGTTTTTATGCTGTCTTTAAAAAACGAATGTTTTGATTTCCGTATGTGTGCAGACATCACCAAGTTGCCCTTTGAGCAAATATGTAAACATGTTTCTTAAATCTTATTTTTAGTTGACGTACGGTTTGACCTACGTATTCAGCGCTGCTGTTATTGTATTTTAAGCAGTATGTAGTATTTATTATTTCTAACATATTAGTCTTGTGCCTACCCAAACTGAGAGGCTAAACGTACTGTTAGTTTTGGGTATGACCAAAAAATTTTTTTGGCCAAGATTTCTTTGGATTCATTAAACAAGTTGTAATAAAAAAGGGGAATGTAAGAGAGCGAAAAGAGTTGAAAGTATTATTATTCAATGAACCATCACTATTCTGACTGTCATGAATATTTGTTGTATTTTTGTGTGAACGTTGTTTAATTATAGAATCATAGAGTTCTCTCAAACAATTATTCTGGCTTAGTAGGGATTCGACTTTTATTTTACTGTTTTTGTGAAATTTTTGATGTGAAAGTAAAAGTCCTCTATCAAGTCAATGGACACATTATTTTAAATTTCATGGGTAAATTAAGATTGTACATGAAAGCTATTGATAACATCTAGGATTGTATGGATGGAATCGGATGGTACACATAAGATTGTATCATTAATTTATGTATAACATAAATAGGGTGCAATTAAAATTATTTTTCAGAATATTAAATATGATGTCCCAGCATCGTATCATTGTTGGCCTTACATATCTCGATAAATAAGCAGACCACTCCGTGTAAAATTTATAGGTAGAAAAATAGCGTTTGCCACACAAACGCCATTCAACTAGGACTATCTTGTCCTTCATTTGGCTGAAAAATCGCCTTGATGACGATAGCACTTTTATGGCAAAAAGTACTACTAAAGATTTTTTCCATCAAATCATTGAATACTACACTTTAAAAAAAATTGATTCTTTTACAATTTTTTATAATATTTTGTTAACAGTTTTTTCTGATGATTAAAAACAGCTATAATTACTATTTGTTAAACCAACAAAAATATCGTTACCTTTTTTTTATTTAAAAAATTTTTAAGTCTATACTTTATGGATCCATAAAAAATGTAGGGCATATTTCTTTCAGTTGAAATAAATCGGTTTTGCACACAAATGCATTTCATGAATTTTGTGAATTAAACATGCACTATAAATATCGTGTAAATGAACGCTGATATTCTGTCAGTTTTTGCGTCCTCATAGAAAAAGCTTCTTCATAAGCGAAAAATAGCATATCGAGTTAACATGTTATGAAAATGTTTTCTAAAGTCTAGAATCAAAGTAAAGTTCTCTGACTAGAATGTCCGTCTGTGTTCGTCTCTCTCTCTCTCTTTTTCTCACTCTCTCTCTTGTGATTATGCATGTCTTAGGAATCTCATGACCTATTTAAATTGAAATAGGTTTTTTTTTGTATTTAGACAGTGATAAGTGCTTAAGAAATTTTTAGTTTAATCGTTTTATTGTTTTATTTTAATTTTGTCGACTTTAAAAAACCAGTGTTACGTGGGTAAACCGAAAGGTAAGGAGGTGCTTCGCGAGAACGATCAAAACCTTGGAACCTTAAAGACCTTTATTCAAGATACTTAATTATAAGGCAAAGACGCGTGTGTGTGTTCCCGATTAATTGCCCGATCTTCGCTCTCCCTGTCTGTGCGAGTCTTCCCTTCGTTCTGCCGGTCTGTCCGAGTATTCCCTTCGTTTTCCCGGTCTCTGCGAGTCTTCCCTTCGTTCTCCCGATTTTGAAGCTTGCTGGGCCTTATATAACCTGGTTCCCCTCCCGTCAGTACCCTCTTGATAGGGTAGCTTCGTGGTCACCAGGGGGAGTTAGTATGATATGCCTAGCATATCGTACGTAACACGTCCGAGGCCGCGACGTCGTCGCCCTCGACGACGCTGGCTTTCTGATGTTGGCGGTACTGAGCCTGTGGATTTGTTGCGAGTGTGCGTGTGTGTGCTGTATTGTATTCTGTTGTTTGTGTTGTTAATGTAGTTTAGTATCCTACACTCATTCTTCGATTTTTTTAGAGAACCACTGTTCCCTTAACATTTATATTTTTTCTCTCACAATCATTCAGTCTCCTCTCATCGTGTGCTAAGTGTATAACAATATTGTTTTTGTATGCGCTTTGCCTTACATTACAATTATATATGAAATTGCCGCGAAGCGGGCTTCTGTTTACGACTACTTTACATTGAGTGTGGTTTTACAATGTGGTTTTTTTTTTTTTTTTTTTTTTTTATACTTTTACTTGCGCTTATTTATCAAAAAAAGAGAAAAAAAATAAATTTCGTACAACCTTATCATCAAAAGAAAAAAAAAATTTTATTGTCCTACGGACTGCGCCCCTCGGTATAGCCGAGCGACTCCCGGCGCTCATTCTCATTTTTTCATTGTTAAAATGGTATTTGTTGTTATTATACTTATAACATTACTATTATTATTATTATTATTATTATTATTGTTATTATTATTATCGCTACAACTACCAGTTTTTTTTTGACTTACAGTGGCTTTTTCGATACTACATACTTAAAAAAAAATTCTTTCCTAGTTTAATAGTTTCATCCTTCGGACTGCGCCCTCCGATATAGTCGAGTGACTCCTGGTGCTCATTCTTATTTTTTATCATTGTTAAAATGGTATTTGTTGTTGTTTTTTTTTTTTATTTTTTTTTTATTACTGTCACCTTAGTGTCTATATAACTATACTGTATCACTATTACATAATTTTAATTATTATTGTTATCATTATTATTACAATGCTTTTTCCCTATATTTAACTTGTTATTTCGTGTCCCTTAATTTTGTTATTTTCTCTTTTTTTTTGGTAGTAGGGATCACTTGTTACGTCGTATGTTTTATGTGGGCCCAAAACCCGTGGAGGATGCTCTCGTGATGGTTACCGGGATGTTGGCTAGGTGTCTCGGTGTCCTCTTCTGCATTTCGAAGGATGTCGGCTGAGGCGCTGAGGGACTCGTCGCTGCAGTCCCTTCCCTTTCTGCGTTGTCTCTGCGTTGTCTACCTGCGAACATTCTAGCCAGATTTAATATCAAGGGGCCCCCTCATTTTAGGAATCCGAATGATCCTGCTGCTAAGCCTAAAGTTATTTCTGCTGCCGCCCACGCGTACTCCTTCCATTTGGATAATTCGCTTTGTGTTTGCAAGAGTTCGCGCACGCGTTGGACTATGTCCATTAATTTTGTGCCAGTTTTTAAGTTTTCCTCAGCCCCGTGCTCTTGATTGCCGAGGTCCTGTAACCCATCCCTTTTTATTATTATACTCATTAGCTCTCGTAACTTGCCACCTTTTATCCCTTTTATGCCCTGTATTATTTTCCCTATATTCAGGTTCGAGTCATTAAACTTCATTATTTGGCTCTTGCCCTTTTCTGATCCCGGACTCAGTCTTGTTTCTGATGCTTGAGCCGTGCAATCTTCTGATAAATTTATCACTCCTGCGTCTGTAACTTTTAACGTTTTGTGCTCCGTATGCTTGCATTGCACATGTATTTTCTCCTCTCCCGTAGTGCTGAAAGCATGCTGGTTCTTCGAATGTAGGCGTGTTTAATAAGTACCTCTTAATTTGGCCAATAATATCGGGCATTCCTCTGGATATTTTATTGGATAATCCAGGATTAATTTTATTTCGCACGGGTGGTCTTCTTCTATCTCATGTGCCGGTTCCAACAGTGTGCAAATGCGTTTTCGTCCTATTTTTTTGCATTTTTGGACAGTTTCTGGCGACACTGGTGCGAAACTCTTTGCGCTTGCGCTGATTGCTACATATTCGTATGTTGGCTGTAAGTATGCCACGATGTCTGTTGCATTAAACCACTCCTGTTTCACCGGTAACGGGGATATTCTGAGGAGATCAAAATCCTCTTTTGTCACCAGGGGTATCTCTATATAATATATAATTTTTCCGTTAAATGCTATGGTTGCTGCCTCCACAGTTTCCCCGATTTCTTCCTCTGTTGTAGCGCTTTCCTCCCCCGGAAACTTGAGGTCCGATCTTAACTGTCCTGCCAAAATCTTGGCCTCCGATATGGCTATTAATGTTTCCTCTGGTAGGTGTATTACGCCACGGCTCGCTAAATATACTATATCAGCTGCCTTTCTAAATTTTGTTGCGAGTTCTTTGGCTTTTTTTTAAAATTCTTTTACCATGTTTGATACTTTGTCCGTTCCTGTTTTCCAGTCTGCGGCTATTGTTAGTCCTTCTTCCTTTATTTTCCCTGCTTCTTCTTCGAATTTTCTCATTTTCTGTATTTCTTCTTCGTGATCCCCAAACGTTGAGATCGTTATATGTTCTGTTAAATATTTGTTTGTGTCTATTGTAGTAAGAGGTTTTGAAATTATTAATTCTTGTATTTTCTCCTTTTCCGCACCTGTTAATTGACCTTGAATTATTAGCACATTTGTGGTGTGACTATATATTCCTTGACCCACCACTGCTCTGTAGGCTTCTTGCACTTTTTTCCTTGTTTGCAGAACTTCCTCAGTGGCCCGATTTATTCGCTCTGTACATTCGTCCTTCTTTCTTAATGTTACTGTGCATTTCCAGCTGGCCTGCCTCTGCGCTCGTAAAAATTGTCCCGCCTCCTCGATCAGCTGGCTCCAATCCACGTACCATATAACTTGCCACGTTGCTGTGGCCGACTGGACTGGAACCAGGTTTTCCACTATTATTCTTGGATTTTTTTTTATTAATTCTACTTCTCCTATTTGTTTTTTTCCTTGTGCGGCTTTTGCCCTAAGACAAAAAAAAAGGGTGGGTACTTCTCTTTTTTTGGTTCTTGTGCTTCCCCCTTTTTTTGGATTACTAAAAAGAGTTTAGTTATGAGTGGCGCCCGTATGCGGTTCCTAATTTCCCTTGTGAAGCCTAACGTTTTTGTACAGGCAATGACAAAAGCTTAAGCTATAATCTTATTACGTGAACGAGTTGTATACTGCGGGTCAAGTTGGGAGTATAGCTCTACGTTTACATATCGTGGTTTGTTGCGCAGCTTAAAAAATTAAGAAAAAAATACATACATAGCGAAGTAATTATTAACATTGTTATACGGTTGGGAACGGTAAACAAGTGTTCGTTAATTCGAGTTATATGAGGCTGTTTGTGCCAACATTCTTTTTTACAGTACTTTTGCTAAAAAAAAGGGGAGAAAAAAAGGTTGTTTTTTTTTTGGTTCATTGAAGTGTTTTGAACACTTCTTTCTTAGTAATAAATAGTTGCGATTCTTAGTAAACTCATAAAATACAAGCCTAGACGTCCTTTCCTAAAGAAAGTGAACTGTGCAACATTGCTGCACACGTGTTCGGAGCGAGAGAAAGCATGTATTGGCATTTATAGTTGACGCGAGCCGATTATTGTGCCCTGTTTGCTCTTTCGTATTATATGACTCTGTGCGTTGTGTATAGCAGAAAGACGCCCTTATTGCATTGAGTCCTCCGGACTTTTCCTCAGTGCTCTCTGGATCTTTCTCCCGAAAAGTCCTCGTCGTCCGCCGGTTTCAATTTTTGCTTGTATCATTTGATGCATTCTTTCTTATCTATAATGTCGTCTTTTAACTGTGATTTAACTGGTTTTATGAGCCGGCTTAGAGATTTCGCGAGTTCGACTCGCGACGGCCTGCGTCAGCCCGGGTTCAAGGCCACAGATGGGAGCATGTGTGCCCTCCTGGATGGGGCGACACTGAAGGAGGCATTGTTGTGCCTCCAGTGCAATCATGTAAGTGTCTTTTTTTTTTTCTTCTGGTCCAATTATCTTGTGCGTGACCGTATGTAACTTCCTTGTTTTAATCCTTTAGTTCGTAGTGTTGTATATTAGCCGACGGGTGCAGTCCGTCGGGCGCGTCCGCGGGGCCCAGCTTGTGGTGGTGGAGGGGAAAACTGCATTTGCCCCCATTAACTGCCCAACCCACGGGGCGGTAAGTATCCTGTTTGATATAACTCATTGTTTATTTTCTCTCTCTTCTTTTTTTTTTTTTTTTTTTTTTTTTTTTTTTTTTTTTTTTTTTTTTATATAGGTCCAGCCTGCTGACGGTGGGCTCTTTGTTTTCAGTAGGGAGGCTGTGGCACCCCCTTCTTGCGCGAGCTGCCCGAGCTGCCACGGCATTCTCGGTGCAGTGCCGACGCCGGGACCCGCAAATCCAATAGATCTACCGCGTCGGTCCCGTGGGCGGGGACGAAAGCGGGAAGATGCTTAAATGGTTCCGTAAAAAAAAAAAAAAATAAAATAAAACGCTGAAAAAAAAAAAATTTATTGAAACCAACGGCCTCAGAGTTTTATTGTATTGCCAATCCGTTGTTTTTTTTTTGACGTCGTTCTGTTATACAACATATCTTCTAGTTTTGAAAAAAAATTCAGTTTTGTTTTTATTTTTGGTTCGTAATGATTCATACCTTAATTTTAACGAAACACGCACATTAGCTTATTAGCATGCTTCATCATTCATGATGTACAATTTTTTATATTCACACATCTATATGTGTCTTCTGCATTTGACTTGCAGTAGCGTGCATAATTGGTAAAAATAAAAAATTCAATTCCTTACTTTATTGAAATACTTGCTTTAGTTTAATACAATTTGTTTTCTGTTTTTTTTCTTTTTTTTTGTATTTATGACATTAGTCATCGATTTTTATGAGGTAGCGCCATACGCCCTACTTTGGTTCAGCTTGCGTAATTAGGCATACTGATGCCCTACACTATCTGTTTATTGATTCCTCAATGGATGCTTGTATCATTGCCTGTATATTTGTTGATCTCACCCCTACCTTTCCTATTTCCCACTTAAATTTCCGCGTGCGTTTAAAGGCCGCTAAAACTTTATCGTAAGCCTACTTGATCCCTTATTTCCTGAAATATTTTCGCGCCGCGTCCGGGGGCCGCGAAAATTTAAGTGAAGTCAAATATTTAATTCCGAACTACCGTGTTCTTCACCCTGTTCGCATTTTCTGGCGGTGCCTTTACCATGCATGCTTTTTTGATCTTATCTACATGCGATACTCTTATTTCGTCACCTCTCTGTTATTTTACGTTTTTGTTAATATAATTGATACCTGTAATTTCATACGGGCCCTCGTATAGCGAATCATATTTGCCTTTCGATGGCTCTTTTAATATGTACACCATTTCTCCTTCCATAAAAAATTTAGTGTTAAGTTTCCTGTCGTAGTAATATTTGGATCCATACTTGCTTTGTACCTGTTTCAGCGCTGCTATTGTTCGCATTTGTGTGAGGGTATCCGTGATTTGCTCAAAGTATTTGCTTTACGTTTGGTCTGCTTCTACCCGTTTAAAGCTCGAGGGGATACGTGCTCTCTGTCCAAAGAGTAACTCGTACGGAGTGTACCCTGTGCTTTCATGCTCGGATGTATTATATGCGAGCATGCATAAAGGTATTAATTCATCCCATTTTTCGTTTTTGTCGACGTACGCCTTGAGATACTCGCATAGCACATGGTGCATCCTTTCTATTGCTCCATTACTCTGTGGGTGGAATGCTGTGCTGCCGATTTTATTGATTTTGAACAATCTTGCGAACTCTTCCATTGTTCTGTTCATAAAATGTGTCCCCGTGTCTGATAATAATTTTTCTGGGGCTCCAAAATATGGCATAAAGTAGTTTAAGAGAGCTTTTACCGTCTCTTGCGTCGTTGCTCGCTGTACCGGCGCTAATACTATGTATTTTGTCAGCCAGTCCTGGATTGACAATATATGCGTGTTACCATGGTCTGAAGGCTTATTTATTGGTCTATAGAAATCTATTGAAATTTTCTCAAATGGTCTGCTCAGTGTGTCAGTAATAAGCATCGCCTGATTGGCTTTTACTCTTACCAGTTTTTTCGTTTGGCACGATTCGCATCCCGCCACAAATTGCCTAACTCCGGGTCTCATGTTTCTCCAGTAAAAATCCTTTGCTATCCTATTATAAGTTTTGTTGATCCCCCTATGTCCTCCCACCGTTGACTCATGGTACTCTTTAATAACTTTGAATCGTTGATCTACTGGTGGCACAACAAGCGTGTTTGTGTACAAAGTAATTATAATATTGATTTCCTTGAAAATTTCCTCTAGCTGCTCGATCAAATACATCCATTGGTTTATGTCTAGAATCGCGAGGTCCCTTATTATTCCAATGTTTTTTAGACTATTGCTTTTCACTAATCCCTGTAGTGATTTTAAGCATATCTTGATGTCTGTCCGTAACGCCCTGTCATCAAAGTGTTTTCTCACGTACATGCGTATGACCAATACTTTCCTGTTTCTAGAAAGCATGGTGTTTCCGACCGCCCTCACTTCGTGATTCATCACTATTGGATCAATGTATCCTTGCTCGTAGAGCGCGTCAATTGTCTCTGTATCCGGGACGTTTTCCACTACTGTCCAGAAGGCTAGGTTGTCTAGGTATCTGAAGGGGTGATCTTTTACTTTCTTTACTTTTTGAAACAGAGGGGGGTTTGATCCATCGCCTGGGACCCATGGTGGCCTATCACACGGTAGTCGGGTTCTGCATACCCTATATTTATCTAGCGCGCTGACGTTCTTGAGATCATTCCCCTCCTTTTGATCGCTTTAGCTTTCTTCGACTAGAGCTTGGTTTAGTCCCCTGCTCTCTTCTTCGCTTCCTGAGGCTATTGTCGATGTGCTATCGGAATCAGGTGGTGGTGGAGGGTCAGGTGGTGGTGTCTCCCTGTCCTCGTGCACCTTCTCTGTTGCGCTCTCTCCCTCTTTTTGTGCGAAATTTTCACTGCTCGTCTGTCTCTCTCCTTTTCCTGACTCATCATTGGAGCTCTCCCCGTTGCTCATGTGTCTTACATCACTATCTCCTGTTTCGTGTCCTTCTTCGCGATTGCCCTGCTTACTGGTGCTGACTCTAGTATCGTTCAAACCTTTCCCGCCGGCTGAGCACTTTTCACTTTTTTCTTCGTGGTCTGTTGTCAGATGGCTGCCTTCATCGTATTCTATTAAAGCCTGATAATGATCATTCTTGAGGCGTATGTGTTTAAATGTTTCCCCTTTTTTCCCTATAAAGTGTTGAAAGATTGTTCTTTCTCTTGATAATTGAAAGTGTATGCATATGTTTACTTTATGTATTTGAGAAAATACAAAGGCGCATTCTCCGTCCCCAAACGCGTGGCTCTCCTTTAAGATGTTTTTTGTGCCCTCTGGGTCTTTACATTTATTTATCCATTCCGAGCTAAGGAGCGTTTTTCTCAGTCTGTCCTGTGACATTTCCAATCCATATAAAAGTATGAGGCAATGAAAGAGACAGCTTTCGTCCCGGGGTACATCGACTAACGTGAGCCTCTTATTTGGCTCTGCGCGAGAATCTCCACATTCACGAGTCTCCCTATCTTCTCCTTCGCTCATTTCGACCGACGTTGCATAGTTTTGCCTTAACTCATTTGTTGGTGGCGAATCGTTCCTAATTATTGTGTTCTCATTCCCTTTTTGGTTTTTACTGTCCATTGAACTTTCTAATTTTTCTACTCGGTCATCTTCATCTTTCCATAGGTCTATTCTTAATCCTTGTTTACCTTCAACCGCTCGTTTTTTAACGTCAATTAGGACTTTTGCCCGAAATCCGCCACCAAGGCCGTCTATTAGGTCGTAAAGGTGTGCGTCGTGTCGGATTGCGCCGTTTATACGTTCAGTCTTATTATATATGTTGGTGCCGTTGGTGAGCGGGCTATTCATCGTATGCTCGTCCCGTGCTAGCTCCTCTTCGCTCTCTTTTTCCTTTGGTTCGCTTCGTGCTTGGTCGGCTCTCTGCATCACTTCGACCTCCTTGCTTTTGAAAACGCCTTTCTCCGTGATCTCGGTCTTTTCTGCTGTTTCGTCTATTTCCGTCAGCTTTCGGATATCGCTTGTTTCTTCTTTGTCTCTCTTTTTCTTTGCCGCTTCGGCTGCTAGGCTTGCTTGTATCAGCTGCCGACCCCAATCATCAAGTTTTGGACTATGGTTTTCTGAATCATCATTTGTTATTATTGGTGTCCCACAGTTTGCAATTATAATATCTCTTGACGGACTTTCGTTGTGTTCTGTGATAGAGAATGGTGCTTGCTTCCTCGTAAGTGTGTCTAATTGACGCTTGCGAGTTTTCCGTTCTTTTGGTCCCATTTCGTTTTTCTCGATTGCTGGTGTGCTTGTAGCAGTTATCCCTTTTCGAAAGCCCGGTTCTTTCTTAATGTAGCCCAATTTTCCGTCTGCTGGCCCTTGTGAAATAAATTCCCCTTTTTCTGTAACAACGCGTATTTTCAACTCGTTTTGATTTCGTAGTGCTTGCAGCAGCGGCGAAAACCTTTTGCTAGGCTCCTCTGATTCAGAGTCCGCATCGCCGTTTTCTTGACCTTCTGTTCCCATATCTGAATTTTTTCCAATATTTTCACCCTGATATCGTTTCTTTTTCTGTATTACGACGTTCGAGTTTTCTGAGTCGGTGCATCGGATCTTTATTTTCTTCGGATTACCTTGAATTCTTTCCTTAAGAGTTGCCCGTACTTTAAATATGCGCGCCGGTGGTCCGCTGCTATCAGCCAGTTCTTTATTCTCTTGTTCGTTCGCTAGCTGATATAGCTCTTGGCGTGGCCGTTCAGGATTCACTTCCCCTTCTTGTAATATTGGGTTTCGTGATAATGCGTCGGGTGGTCTGTTGTTTATACCTGGGCGGTACATGACTTCGAACTCATACCCTCTTAATTCCGCTTTGAGCCTGTTGAAACGAATGTCTGGTTTTTTAGATGAATGAAAGTGTTTAAGCGGCTCGTGGTCTGTAACTACCGTAAATTTCCGTCCGTATAGGTATGGCCTAAATTGCTCTTTTGCGAATACAATTGCCAAAAGTTCTTTGTCGTACGTTGGGTAGCGGAGTTCGCTCCCTTTGAGACAGCGAGACGCGTACTCACACGGTCTATCTTTTCCAATCTCTCCTTGACTCAAAATTGCTCCAATCGCGTAATCTGATGCATCCGTCGTAACGATAAAAGGTTTTTCTGAATCCGGGGCGATGAGTACAGGTCCGCTGCACAATGTATTCACAAGAGTTTTAAGTGCCTGCTCTTGCTGATCGCCCCATTCGAATTTCGTGCCCGTTCTTAGGAGATTTGATAGGGGTTGGGCAATTCGTGCATAATTCTTGATGAATCGTCTGTAATAGCCTACGAATCCTAGAAATTGTTTTATCTTTTTTGCATTTGTTGGTTGAGGGTAATTTCTAGCTGCCTCAAGTTTCTTTGGGTCAGTCATTATCTGTCCATTGCCTACAATATGACCGAGCACTTTTGCCTCTCTTTTTAAGAATTGACATTTCTTAGGCTCTATCGTGAGGTTGGCGGCTGCGAGCCGTTTAAGCAATTTCGTAAATCGTTTTCCGTGTTCCTCAAGGTCAGGGGCAAATACCATTATGTCGTCGAGATAAACTTTTATTTCATGGCCCTGTAATCCTGCTAGTGCTAGTGCGATAGCCCTTAGAAATGTGTTTGGTGAGTCCTTGCACCCCATAGGCATCCTTTTGTATTAGTAGTGCCCGTCTGGGCCCGAAAATGCGGTTTTATGTGCATCATCTTCGTGTATTTTTACCTGAAAAAATCCTGATTTGAGGTCCACCACCGTGATGTAACGTGCTGATGCTAGATTCTCTAAAATGTCACTCTGAAATGGTAGCGGGTAACATGACCCTAATGTGACTTCGTTTAGTAGTCGAAAGTCTGTGACTACTCTTACTCTTTTTTCGTTGTTTGGCCCCGGTTGTTTTGCCACTATCCATGTATTTGAGTTATACGGGGAGGTGGAGGGTTTAATTATTCCTTGTTCAAGCATTTTTTTAATTTCGACTTTCATTTGATCCCTTATTGCTTGTGGATATCTAAATCTTTTCGCTACGATGGGTTTATCCGACGTCGTTATAATTCGGTGTTTTATCAGGTGTGTTGCCTTGAGAGGCTCACCGTCAAGGCCAAATACATAAGGGTTTGACTCGATCAGTTTTCTCACATGTTCTATTTCTTCCTTGTTGCAACCAGCTGTGTCTACGAGTTGCATTATTTTATCCACCTGATTTTGTTTCTCTAGCTCCCCTTCGTTTTTTGTAAAAATTTCAATTTTTTTCTTGTCATCTCTTCTTTCTTTATTAAATAATCTTATCATTGCTTCCCCCAAGCTTTCGACGTCGTCCCCTTCGACGTCTTCTGCGCGCTTCCGGTAAATTCCCTCATATTCTAGCAGCTCTACTTCCAGAACAGGCACGTATTTAATTTCGTTACTTGTATTAATGCACTCTGCGACTATTTTACCATTAACATTCCTGGCTATAAAGTTCCCGAACAATATTCCTTCCTCCATTTCTTGGAGGGGTATCCAGCCATTTTCTGAATTATTTTTGCTTTTTCTTATTCGCGCATAAATTACTTGCCTCGATCTCGCAGATATTTTAAAACACTCCGGCCTTACCAGTGGTATCTCTACGCTATCCAATTTAATCATATTCTCGGCGGCGCTTATTTGGCCCCGGTATCGCTTAAAAATATCCCACCCTATGATTCCTTTCGCGTTAATTGGGAAGTCATGGGGGACTTCATGTAAAGTGCACTCTAATCCGTGCAACTGGGCCTGTACTGTGCCAAACGTTTTGCGTGCTCCGTGAGTCACGCCAATGATAGCTACTCGATACCTACTGTCTATTGGTATGTCTGTGCTTAAAAAATTAACCCTTACAATCGAAATCTCTGCGCCTGTATTCGCATAAAAAGTCGCCTTTCCATTCTTTAACTGTGGTCCCTGTGACTGGACCGATGGTGGCCTATGCCCTGTTCTCGCGAGTTTTATAGTTATCTTGGGAAGCTGCTCTATTTCTTCGTCGCGCTCTGAAAGCTTGGGTTCATCATTATCTACATGTGTGTCCGGTGCCTTTGTCCGATTACTTTTCTTGAGGGCTCTCCAGCCTTTTCTTGTGTGTTTTCCGCTCCGTTTTATTGGAGTGGTATCCTGCTGTGCCGTATTACTTTCTATTTTTTCTTGCACTGTGTAAGTACTCGGACTGTCGTTGTGCGTCTTCTTCTTTACTCTCTCTTTCTCCGTCTTTTGCGGCCTCTCTCTCACACATTCTTCCTCACTGGACACACTTTTCTCTATCTCTTTCTCTAGTTGATGCCCGACGTTTGGGGAGCACGCCGAACATCTTGCGAGTTTAAAGCTGCCGGTACGTCCCTCCTATTGTCATGGCTGTATGCGTTATTTTCTCGATGCTGTGGGCCCCTATCCCGTGGCGGCTCTTGCCTAATTAGGTCCCTATTATAGCCGTCCCTACTGTCTTAATTTTTATAGTCGTTCTCATAACGGTTGAATGATTCCCTGTTGTTGTTATTATACTGGTCACTGTAGCCGCGGTTGGTGTAATAATTGCTCCCTGTAGGGTTGTAGTTATTATACCTGTTATTGTTATGATTTCTGTCATAGTAGTTGTTATTTCTATTATTGTAATCGTTATTTCTATTATTGTAGTTATTGTTCCTATAATTGTAATTATTATTCCTGTTATGTTGTTCTGCTGGGCCATTATTATAGCCCCTGTTGTAATTATTGTAATAATTGTTTTTAAAGTTATCATTTTCACCCCTATAATCATAGGCATTTCTGTTGGTATGGGTATTATTTACGGGTTGGTTATTTCCCTCGTTTCGCCGTCTTTCCTCTTCATCTATGTCTTTCATACGTAAACGACAGTCTCTCGCGTAGTGTCCTGGTCTCTGACAATAACTGCAATTTTTTTTTTAATCTCTTCCATTGCCTCGCGAAGTTTTTCTGTCCTTGATTACTGCTAGTAATTTTCGGCATTCCTCGACTGAATGCCCAGTTCTGCCGTCGCAATATATACAGCGTTTTACGTTTGCTGCGTTCCCTTGTGCCCCGTTAGTGATTTCTGTTGTGTTATCCTCTTTACTTGCTGGGTTTACTAGTGGCC
Source organism: Copidosoma floridanum (assembly GCF_036245765.1). Classification (NCBI taxonomy): domain Eukaryota; kingdom Metazoa; phylum Arthropoda; class Insecta; order Hymenoptera; family Encyrtidae; genus Copidosoma; species Copidosoma floridanum. The sequence continues at coordinate 16,971,654 of NW_028321897.1, read as the reverse complement.
CTCGCTCGGTTGTTGCCTTATCGTATGCAGGCAGTGCACTTACTGGTAATGCGTGCCGTAGACTGAGGTCACTCTCTGTTTTTAATGCCTCTATGATTGCTTCACAGAGAGTCCTCGGATTTAAGCTTGTGATTTTGCACCTGTATGTTGGGTGCAACCCATATGTAAATTGTTTGACTGCTTCTGCCTCCACGCCTTCCTTTAGGACCTGCTTTTGAATCGGCAGTAAGCTTGGATTCGAATCGTGCAGCATCGTGAGCCTGTAATATAATCGTTGTACCCTTCCGCCGTAATCTTCTATCGATTCCCGATTTTGCTGTCTGATTATCTTCAATTGTGCCATTAAGGTGTCCGAATTATTTATACTCCCATATCTGTTCGAAAGTTCCCCAAGAAATTCCTGGACCGTGCCGAATAAAGCCAATCTAGGCGCAAAATGCTCAGCTGCTTTTCCCTTTAGTCTACTTGCAATGGTTCCAAGGAAAAATAATTCATATTCTGGACCGATTATTTGAGCAGTCATTCTTACCATTCTTTCGAATAGTGGCAGATTGATTGGGTCGCCGTCGAAGAACGGGATGCTGTTTGCCATGTGGCTGAGCGTGGGCAGAATGTTTTGTTGTAAATTCTGCGGTCTGCGTGGATGGTTATGATTACCCGTAGCTTGCATATTTTCTGTATATAGGCCCATGGTTGGTGCTATATTGTCCCTATCCCTATGTTTATTAAACTCGGTCCAGTTTGTGTAAATATTAGTCAACGATGGTTCTGCTACCATAGACACGAATTCCTTCATTTTTCCAAGTTCTTTGTTCATATCCCTTAATCCGTCCCACAGCTGTTGAGCATGAGAGTCTCTCGTCCCGGAGTTTCTTGTGCCTTGATATTCGTGACGGGGTGTAACGTGAATCGGCCGCTCTTGTTTCTCTGGCATGCTCCATTGTGTTGACAACATATTTGTTTTATTTTTTCGAGTTCCACGTATTTCTTCAGTTTCTCTTAAGCTTCGCCCGAAGACTCGTTCGCCAGAAAGAGGGTCCATTTCTTTATTTATACGTCCTGTGTTTGCGTTTGTGTCACACAATATGTCCCTTTGATCCCTTATCGTCGGTGACAGATTTCGGCTGGTCTCAGTGTTTGACACATGTGGCACGTTCACTTCCTCTGCTCTTTTTAGTTTTCCTTTTATCTTTGAAATTAAACTTATGACAATCGCTTTTGTTTCTTCGTCCAGGGCGTCTAGTTTCTCGCACCCCTCGGGTTCCAGCTCCAATTCCAACATTCGTTCCGTCATATTTTCCTTCTTTTGTTTACTATTGGGCTCTGGCCTGTACGAGTCTGCCGTCATATCATTACTTGGGCCTTCGCTATCACTCTCTGACTCATGGATAGTGTCGTGTGGATGAATCATTTTTTTTCCTTTTTTTTTTTTCTTTTTTTTTTTCTCTTTTATATATGTATTTCTATGTGTTGTATCCTCCTTTTTGGTTCTGATAAGGTGTATTTATTCTCCTAGCAACGGGGCTGCATTAAATTACCTGTGTCACAGCTTAACAATAATCGGGTGGAAAGAGTAGTGACATGCGAGATAAGAAAATAAAAAAGCAGCGTTCGTTTTTTACTAGCTCTCTTTAATTTTGGCCCTTTCTTTGTTTAGTGATAACTAGGAAGAAATATTATTTTGGGAATATCTGCGGTCTGTTTTGTTAATAATAATTATAATAATAAAATTAGTGGTGTAAATGGGTGCCGGTTATTATTATTATATTATTATTTTCGGATATTTTCTATATCTGTGGAAGCCTACTTATAAATTCCCTCTGTTTTATGTTTGATATGCCCAAATTTTCCTAATCTGCTGTTTGTTTAAGTCTGTTGTCTCGCACGATTTCTCTTCGGGTTCTAAGAGTGAGAAAAAAAAAAATGCCAAACACGGAGAGCGGACGTGATAATAAGTATGAATACAGAAACAAAAATTTTCTACGACTTTATTTTCGCCTAATGAGTGCCTTCCCTTTTTTCCCCGGGGAGTGAGGTATAAAATTAATTTTATTATAAATGGACTTACGTTCTCGTTGATATGCACACCAGTAGAAATAAGATTTTAAAAATCATCTCTTTTCAGCGCTCGCCGCTTGTCTCCTTGATCCTTGATCCTGTGATTATCGGCAGTTGGTGTCCTAGTCCTGTTTTCCTGCGGGTTGCTGTCACCGTCGCTTGCAGAATATGACTGCTCCTGTCCTTTTTGATCGGCTTCTCGGCTCCTCAATTTTTAATCGTTGTATTCTCGCGGCACTGCACTATGTGTGCTTCTCGGCGTGCAAAAAAAAATTTTGACTCTTACCAAACCCAGCACCTAGCACCAAAACTGTTACGTGGGTAAACCGAAAGGTAAGGAGGTGCTTCGCGAGAACGATCAAAACCTTGGAACCTTAAAGACCTTTATTCAAGATACTTAATTATAAGGCAAAGACGCGTGTGTGTGTTCCCGATCAATTGCCCGATATCTCCGAGTGTTCTCTTCGCTCTCCCTGTCTGTGCGAGTCTTCCCTTCGTTCTGCCGGTCTGTCCGAGTATTTCCTTCGTTCTCCCGGTCTGTGCGAGTCTTCCCTTTGTTCTCGCGATTTTGAAGCTTGCCGGGCCTTATATTACCTCGTTCCCCTCCCGTCAGTACCCTCTTGATAGGGTAGCTTCGTGGTCACCAGGGGGAGTTAGTATGATATGCCTAGCATATCGTACGTAACACCAGCTTTACATAAACAATTTTTATTTTTGTATTTAGCGTTGATTCTACGATATTATATGTTAAAAAAAATGAAATATAATAAAATTAATTACAGAAAAAAATTATTATGTAACATATAGAAAACAAAATAGGTATGTAGGTGTTAGTAGATGTGTGTATGTGTGAAGTCAGATGTATACATTCCCATGTCCAATTCTGATAAAACTTCGATTATCATTTTTTGTTTCAAAATAAATTGAGTTTCTAGACAAGAATTTTTTTGTAGCGGGTTTTGGACATAAAATGCCATTTGACGGATGGTAAGAGCCACAAAATCAGTTGTCGTGACAAATCTATTTTTTTAAATTGATTTAATGTTTAATGGAAAATTATAAGATTTCGTACAAAAAAATCAATGTATATGAAATTTAAATTATCCATGTGGGTGGGTATAGTCGAATTTTAGACGAATATTGATTTTAATATTCTTGTTATGCTTCGTTTTATATTTTGTGCTTGTAAATATGTAAAATTATGAAACTTTAAACAAAGTAATTTAAATTAAGTATGTGAGTGGGTCTAAGTAGGCGTATTTATACAATTATTTGTATCTAACATTAGTGAAAGCCAGTTAAAGCCTTGATATATGAAAATTCAAAGGGTATTAGGCTCAATTTTCCTCCTTCGTAGTCGTACTTATCAACAATCTCTTGCTAATACGTTGGGTCCCAGCCCATGCCCTTCATCAAAGTGTCGGTCATCACTTTTTTTTCTTCTTATTCTTCAAGCTAATTACTTATATCAATATATTAAAAAAAAATTTAGTTATTATTCTTTTTTTTTTTTTTTCTTTATTTGTTGATTTTTTTTTTTCTTTTCTTTCAAGTGAAACTAGAAGCTTATACCTGGTAAAAAGATTGAAAAATGCACTATGTATTTAAGTTACTTTAAACTGACCTTAAGTGTATACGTTACTAGATATTTATTTATCATGTTCCCTACAGTAAAATTAAAAATCATTATACCTACACATGTTAAAACTTTACGTAATTAATACTTCCGTGGCTTCAAAAGTTTTCCGAGTCAATAATTAAAAAATACAGAAGTATGAGTTGTTCATTGCTTAAGTAATAATAAAGTAGGGACAGAGATAAAAAGCACGTGGCTCATTTTTTTAGTGAAAAACGCTCTGTTAAACTCGCTAACAGAGGAAAATAAAAAACTTTAATAAAATATTAATACAGATAAATCGGTAGATTTCGATCTCATTTTTTTAATAGTGTAATCGGTTTTGGGATTCAAGATTTTTTTCATAAGGAAAATTACGTTTAAGGTTTAAAGTGTTATTGCATAAGACTGCTTTTTAAAAAATTTTTCTTTCTGGCAGCAGAGCAGGCTTTGAACTACAATCCCTTACATTTCCAAGTTAAAAGGGCAAAATTCAAACGAGTAGTGAATTACCAATGACCGTAGCACGTGCGGTTAAACGTCACCTCGCGCCCAGCGTCGCGCATCAGCTGCACTGCATGTGGATACTACGTTACATTTGATATTTTATTTACTATGATTTCTTTCAAAAAAGTTGTATGATTATTAATGTGCCTTATAACTTGTAAAAAATAATTTCGTGTATGTACTTATCACCATTAAACAAACATGGGCAAAATGTAGCGTTGCTGAAGTAGGTACCTGTCGAGTGCCAGATTTTAATATGCATAATAGTTAAACTTTTTAAATACAATTTTTGTTCGCTCATAATTCTTGTTCTCCATGAAACTTTAGCATAAGCACCTTATTGTAGTTTCAACGTTAAATTTGTACAATTCAGTTTATTATTAGCAATAAATCAAATGACGGTGTAGTAACAGTGTAAATTAATCGTACTGATTCTGTGGTTCATGTAAGTCTTTAATGTTCATAATAATTATAAACAATATGTTATAGAACAAAGGTCACTAAAAAATTAATTAAGTTTTATACATTAAGAATAAATGAGCTTTTATAAATAGAAATCAGCTTTTATCTATATGTCTAGCTGAGGAACCTGATTTCCTAAGAAAATAGCTATTTTGTGAAAAAGAGCATTATTGCCTTATTTTATCATCCCTTACATAATTCGTTATGCCTACATATTCCGATATTCTTTGAGCCCCAGAAAAACAGTAAGATAAAGGACAACCAAAACAAAGCCTTTATTTTTATTTTTCTGATTGTGTATCATGAGTAACAGATTTAATCATTAAATTATTTGCTTTTTATATTACTAAATAAAATAACTACTTATCATGAGGCATGTAACAAAGTTGTAGTACTAGTGTAATTTGATTGATAAGAAAGGAAAATTTAACTATTTACGTAGTGCCCCTGATGTTGAGCTGTGAACTAAGACTAATTTAAATCAGTGATCCAGGCATTTATATTATGTTTAATGTCATTTGGAAACGCTTTTGTCAACAAAATATGGGACCTGAGGTCAAACTGTATGTACTCCAATGTGTACAGCAAATGAAAAAGTTTATACTGGCTTAAATGTAATAAGCTATGCTGCATATACACACTCAGAGTATCATTCAACCATCTCGAAATACCTTTTAAAATGAATAAAACACCACGTGCATAAGGAAATACACATATTATATTAGTACAAGATTGGCTGACTAAATACATAGTGTTAGTCCTTGTTTAAAGAGTGCCACAGCATAGCATCCTTGTCAAATATTTATAATCCTTTGTTGGCCTGACTATAAACAGATAAGTTACTATGTTTTTTTGGATTAACATACAATCTTTTAGAACAAAAAAACATAGGCTACTTGCGATTAGGACTCCAATCAAGCTGACGCAATTAAAGTTGCTGTAAGCGATGACAAAGACGCAAAATAAAAATTTGTCCAAGTATTCTTGTAAAAAATAACTGAGCACTAAATTTATGTAGGAAGGAAAGATGGTTTGGATATTAGAGAAGTTAAAAAAAGCGTCCCAATCAACGGCTAAGAGTTAGTAAGCGAGGAGATTTTAAGCTCAGTGGGACTTTTAACTTAGTAAATAGCAATTCGTACTACCTGTACTCCTTACTGCAAACATGACAGTGTAGTATCAATTAAAAGTTACTGCTGCCTCTAATCCAGCACCTCACTATCTCTACTTTTTACTTAACTCATTACTATGCAGTAAGAGCAAAGATCATTCAGATGTTGTAGCAGTCAAGACACAGCGGTATCTTTGATCACGTATTGTTGTATTGATAATGGCGTTGGTGGCACGGCTTTTAGATATTGTTGACGTCGCTCTTGATTGTTGCTGTCACATTGTCGTAGTGCTATTTAGTCTGCGTATCATCCTCAAGTACGAGTGTTTGTATGTATTTTAAGTGTAGCGTAATAAAATAATGAACATAATGCATACGTTAAATTTCGTTACGTATAAGTTGAGAAAACAATAGAAGTAATGCATATATATATTTTCTTGATGTTCACGTAACACAATAAAAGTACGAAGTTGTTCGAGTTATCAATCTGGTAGAGTGAGGTGTGTGTGTCATTTTGTCACCGTTGCTGGAGTTATTGCACTGCTTTTTTTTTAAAGTGATTTTTTTTTTTCAATAATTATATAATAACTTTTATCTCCACTATATCATTACAAGTAACTGTACTTCTTTAATAGCTGATTTTGATGATCTTCATTACTGCTGCTGTCAATTTTGAAATACGCTTTTTTCGCCACTTTTCGTAAATTTGAGCTACCATTAATCTCTTATGCTGAATCTGATACCTTGCTTTCCTGCAGTCTAATTAACTATTTGTTAGTATAAAATGATGCCCTAATTCTGTTGGAAGAATATTTATTGCAGTAATACCTGCTGCTATAACTCTTTTGTTCCTAATTAAAACGCTACTGTTATCGGTAGTTTCTTCTTATGTGATGGGTGCAAAGTAATGTTACTATCTGTTGTAGACATAGTTTAGAAAAGTATCCAATACTGATTATTCTTTTATTCTTATGAATTTTTTTTTTCTTAAAATGTTTGTGATACCAAACTTACACAAGCTGTTAGCATGTGGTAAGTTGAAGGTTGATAAATAGTATGCACATAACATAATGACTCTTCCTTATTGGAAACAGCATGCTGGTGTAAACGAGTCAAATTAATTCTGAGTTTACTCTGTTTTTTAGCCTTAAATATCAAAGAAGCCGAAGGACCCACGTCTTTGAAGTTGTGGTAGCGTGACAACGACGCCTTAGGGTCCACTTTCGCACCTTGACCAGCCATAAATACTAACGCTCCTGGACTCCTTGGCATCGTTAATACTTGTGTACGTCTGTCATGAAGGCATGAAAGCCATCATCCAGGAACTTATACAAATAATGGGCTTACTTTTTTTCCTATTACCACAAAGATATGCCCTGAATGCAGATGCACGTGATCCAGTGCCTTAGTTTTTAAATACCTGTATCTATCATATGTGGTAATATTGCATTTTTAACTAAGTTCTTCTGTGTCCTTAAGCGTCTAAAAACAAACAAGATTACAAAAAAACTTTAATTATAACAAATTTTTTGAAGAGATAGCTTCTGCTGAAATTCTTATTCAGCGTTGAATAAGTTATTTTTAAGATAAAAAAATAAAGTCTGTGGATAAATTTGTGGCTCTAAGCCAGAGTAAAAATCTTAAGTTTACATAGTCATTACTCTAAGAGGTCCAGATTTTGAAATAATGATGTAACTCGATAATGCATCAAATAATATGCTACTAATCTGTGAACCTTGTACAAATTCCTTGAGTTTCATGAATCTTGGGCAACAAGCCATCGAATTTTAAGATTATACGATAGCGAGGTTATATTATTTATATATTATTTATGTGTTAAGAAGTTTCAACCATAAAATTTTGTATTCAGAGAACTCAAGATATTCCTTCAATCTTACGATCTAGCACATTTGTACAATAATTCATGAGTTTTGGACTTTTAGCTACCTGATCTTAAGGTTATGAGGATACAAGCTCATGCAGTTACTGAGTTAAAAAAAATAAATAACAGAACTATAAAGTTTTTGTTTTTAAAGCATTTTTAAAAGAAGGATTAGTAATGAGAGAGAATTTTTAGATTTTTTGACCCATTTATTAAAGGTTATCAAGAATTCTAATGTAATGGATCGCAACTAACCTTAGATTAAACTTCAGTGACTTCGAAAACTATAGTTGTTATGGACTCATTTAACTGCGTTTTTTTGTATCCTTACAGCTTACATAATAAGAACAAAGATCAACCTTTATATCTGGAACATACAACTTCACTTGCTACAAAGCAGAAAATTTTACTTACTATACCGTACGTTAAAGATTGTTACGTTCTTCGTCATAGAATTTAAAACAAGCCTAAAAGCATTAATAAACTGTACGGAAAATTAAGAGATCCCTAAAATTAAATTGAAACAAAAGTTCAAATTGTACTTTGATATTAATACTAAGAAAAAAAAAAGTTTGTAATACACTTTATAACGTTTTTCCAACCTCTTGGTTACTACTGTTTATAGCTTAACAATGCAGAAGGAGGGCAAAAAATTGACGTTAAGCATACCAATGAGTGGCATGGACGATACAGTGTGGAGAACTCCTGTTGCTGAAGCGAACTTCTACAGGTGTACAATATTCCCTTAAAATTTTACTGCAATACAAGTTGCATAAGCAAACATCACAATTAGAACTCCTATCTACGATTGACTAAGTCTACTTGATATATCAAGTACACTTGTACGGGATCTTTATTATTTATACCTAAAGCAGCGTTTTTTATTAACACTAAGAGTTTGATCTACAAAATTTAGGATGAAGTTATTTAAAAAGTCATCGGTGAAGATATCAACAAGTTTGATACATTAAATTATGTAGGGGATAATTCATTCGACTAACCTCAAAGAAACAAGAATGTGAACATATACCTATGTACTCTTTTTAGCTGCTTTTTTGTCATCCTCCATAAGAATAAAGTCTAAAACTTAGTGTTTAAAAGCGTGATTATTCATTTAAAATATTATTAATACTTGGTATCAGTATTTTGCCATCATGATGATGGCCCCTTCAGTATAAAAAAACATTTAGGTATCAAGACAGCACGTAGGAAGGACACTGATGCCACCTAAAAATTTAATAACATATTACAGCAAACAATTCAGCCATTGTCAAAATTAACTAGACAAACTCAAACGTCTTAAGAAAAGGCATACAAACTCTCTATTTATTTAAAACTATGTATAAAAGATATTTATAGGATTATTAAGGATTTTTTAATTTGTCAACTTGATTTTTAAAATGGCTGAGTTGATTGCTGTTGTATGTTATAAATCCTTTCAGCACCATCATTAAAAATTCCACGGGCTATCTTCACACCTGCATATTTTTTTGTCCTGAAGAGGCTGTCAGCATGGCGGTAAAGTATTGACTGTATATATTAATAATTACTTGAATAAATAGTCATAATCCAAAATTTAAGCGGTTTTCGGAATTTATAGGCACAAAATCTTATACACTTAAGGTGTCATGTTGTTTACACTGAAACCTGAAACAGAGGCCAGAAAGAGATGCTTTAAGTGGCTTTTTTCTCCAAGAAGTGAATGAAATGATAAAAAAACTTCACAAGCTAAATGTAAAATCTGCATCATATAAGAAAGTTGAAAAAACAAAACTTATTATTAGTAACTTTAAAAATAAAAAAAAGTAAATAGAGATATTAAAATAATGTTCGTGATTATTGTACAATAAAATAAAGTTGATTTAAAAAAAAAATTTCCATTATTAGTTTTTAGTTATTTATAAATTGTTTCCTACATCAACATTTTTCATTAGTTAAGGTATAAAACATATATTGACTATAAATAGGTTCTTTAGTTACTTTCTTTTTTCTGTATAACCTGTTACCTTACAATTATTTAAAATTATAAACAGTAAAAATTACTTTTTCTTAACATTTCGTAAATCATAAAAGTTTAAGAAATAAAAACTGAGAAATAGGTGTATTGTTAGTTTGTATGATAAATAGATTGCGCACTTTTTGCAACAACTTTTAAGTTCCTATCACTTATACTATTTTATTAATTAAGTCCATTGCTCCAAGTAAAAGAAGATTCAATTTAAGTTTATGGTTTCCAGTTGAAAAAGAATTGGTCAGCCCTTTATTAAAGTTCCTTAGGAATATGCAGTTATGCCTAAGCCAAAGGTCAACTTAATTCATTTATTGAACAATTTATAAGCGAACACCTATTTTAAAGTCACTTTTTTGCTTATAACTTTTGACCAACGCAGAAAAAATAATATGATGTTAAATTAATCGTTACCGTTTAATAATATTTATAAATACCATCTTGCACAACAAAAAACTTATTCGTGAGATTTCAAAATGATTGTTCGTCTTTTGTTAATTAATTTTCCAAAATAACTATTCAAATATTTTAACAAACCTTATGATCAGTTTATCTACATTTGGCTTTGGTACAAAAATTTTATTCAATTTAAAAATAATAACGAACAGAAAAGTTGATTTTTCTATATTTTGACGTTTTGCCAGGAAAAATTTTATTTTGCATCTTGAATAATTGCCAACACCTTTAACAATTTTGTAAATGTTTTTGTCAGTAAACAGCATTGTATTTGTCATAAAAATTTAAATTCCAAAGAAAAAAGAAACTGTTCTCCATGGCTTACTTTGAAGCTGAGCTACAAAAAGTTAAAGTTTTTTGCAATAGTGGGATACTAACTGAATTCTTCGTTGCAAAAAAAATGTGTATGATCCTCTTTTATTTCTGTATGACACTCCTAGAGTATTTTAAAAATGTCATTGAAAGGAAAGCTGAAAGAATCCAAAAGGTGGCATTATTAGAGCCAGTGGTCACTCTGTGCTCTTATGTGTACTTTCTCGAGGTAGTCAACTAGTTACAGTGCGCATGCAGCAAAACACGAGTTACGATTAAATAAAAATAAATTTTTGTATATAATTAAACAGTAACAAATACTTTTTATACAAAAATAAATTTTTTTCTCTACTGTAAAAAATAAAATTCAAAAATTCTGTGGGCCATGGATTGATTGTCTAAGTATATGGTGACTCAACTTTATCACGAAGAAAGAAAAAAATTTTCAACTAAAAACTGACTGTACCATTTGAGTCAGTAGCTAAGAGTCTATTGATTTATTTTCTTGTTTCTTTTTTTACAAGTCATATTTTATCTTATTTATCTGTTCTTAACAAACTAAATAAAACATTTTTCATGCCATAGAAATAATAGCTGAGCAAGTGACGACACACAGTTATTTAAAGTAAACATTATTAAATAATTCACGTACACTTTTATTATTCCTTACAGTATGTTGTTTAAATTAAGAGTTATTGAAATGTTACTAATTGCTTTGAATTTTTCATTTCAGAATCTTATTTTTTTACACTTGAGGTAAATAATTTTTTCGCCCTCTGGTGGTTTTAGGAGGCTGGTACTTCCTTGGGTGAAAAAGCAGTTTTCCGGAACTCGTTCGAAAAGTCTCCTTTACGAACCTCGTTACGGACCTTGCCTTCGGCTTGGGCCGCAAACCTCTCGGTTCGCAACAGAGACTTTTCAAACTCGTAGGAAAACTACTACTTCGCAATAGTGTGCGGAAAATGGATGTTTTCAGCACTGGTATTAGTGTGGAAAATCGATTTTCCCACATAGTGTGTGACAAAGGTATGTGGCAAAGGTTTTTCCGCACAGTGTTTGGAAAAGGTGTGTGGCAAAGGTTTTTGTCGCGCAGTGTGTGGAAAAAGTGTGCGACAAAGGTTTTTGCCGCACAGTGTGCGGAAAAGGTGTGTGGAAAAGGTTCTGTCACACACCAGAAAAAATTTTGCTACATACTGGAAATCAGAATTCAAACCTATTTTGTACCTATTTTCTTCACACATTGCGAAAAAACTTGTACGCAACTCGTGCGGGACGATTTCCCGCACTCGTGGCCGGTGACGGTAACTCGTACCTTGCGATCACACTCGTGCTACGCACTCATGTGCTCAACTAGTTCTCGTTCCCGTCAACTCTGGCACTCGTGTGAGTCAATCACTCCTCGTGCGGAAAATCGTCTTTTCCGCACTTGTTACGTAAATAACTGAAGTTTGAAGCAGCTTTTTTGACAGCATTCGCACAAGATTGAAAAATTTGTACATAAATCTTATTTATTTGTAACAGAAAAATTAAGAAACAAGCCTCATTGTGTTAATTTTATGAATATTTTGTACAAATCATTAAGAGATAGAAAATGTGTCTTTTTATATTTGTCTTTTTTTTACATAATAATAATAAATTATAAATAATTGTAAGGCTTATTATCCTAAAAAATATAATGTCCGAGATATAAGTTACAGACATCTTATTTTGGGAAGCAAATTTTACCAAAATGTGAACAATTCTTCTGATTTTTTTTTATTTTAAGGACGAGAATGAAGTTTTTGAAACAAAATTGAATTACGAAGTATCGTTGAAATTCATGTAATTTTTGTGACGATTAAATACGACAATCTAAGTTTTACTCAAAATTTTGGCCATACCCCAAGTAATTCAAGTTTACCACTTATTTTTTCTATCAATAATGACAGCGGTCATTATGATGTGTGACAATTTAATAGTTTTGGAATTAAGAAAATCTAAGAAATTTGACAAATGGAAATTCATATAACTTGCGGAAAAGAAAGATACAAGATTGTATTACAATTATTATGAAAAAAAAAAAATAATTGTTCCATTACTGATGAAGTAGACTTTAAAACTAATAGTTGAACAAAAAAATTTTTTTTTTAAAAAGTATGGATAAAGATATAAAATGGACCATGCACAAAGATTTACAAAAACATGGTATTTTAATAAAATGGATATCACATGCGAACTCTGTTATGCAAAATGTTGACAAGCAGATAGAATTGAGCCTAATTGTTGTTAGCATGTAAAAGTCATATTACCTGCTTCAAGTCAGTATAACTACAAATTAAAGCAAATACAATCTGACGACAACGATTTTAGATATCTATTTGAATATTATAATAATCGTTTTTCTTTTCCATTATTTAATGCTAATGTTGTAAGTGAAATAAGAGAAACTATTCGTTACTTAAAAATTTAAGGTCAAACTTATTTTATAACACATAAATCTATAATTAAAATTTTTGAGAATCCTTCTTACAGTTAATTGTATGTACATAATGATCTTACAATTATAGAAAAACGTTTTAATTCGAACCTCAAACTATTGAAAAACCAGATAAAAATAAAAATTTAAATGATGAAACGAAATCCATATGCCAAAAACTATAAATATTTAAATTTCATTGCAAATATTGAAGATCTCCTAAGCTATAAAATCTACTTTTAACGAAAAAATAAAAAAGATAATAGTAGTTACAATTGATCTATTACAGCACAATGCGGAACGATAATTGTTTGAAAATCACAAGAAATGTTGAAGACTATGACTTATGTGTATATCCTAATAATTTACTAGGTATCACACCAACTCTTACACTTTTAAATAAATTACCACAGCATGTCAGTCTAATGGTGTTTCGTATACTATTTTTATTAGAAGATGAAGGATTAAATACATGGAATGGATTTTTTGCTTTCGTGAAAAATTTTAAGTTGCTTCAATGTAACTTATACTGAACTTTTTATCGACCAAATAGTAAGACTTTTAGTCTCATACCCTATGCTGAAAAATTAACAAAACAATGTTTCTTATGTACGTATATAATGATAGAAAACAATAAAATAAATGTTTTCCACAATAATCAAAAAACACTATGGATTGAATGTTATCAAGGTTTAATAGATCATATAATGCGTAGTGCCTTAAATAACTCTAAAAATTTTGGAAACAATAAGGTTGACAATATTTTTATTTAACCTTCCACATAAATCAGTAGTTCTATTTATACGCAGAAAAAGTATCAAGATGCAATGGCAATAATGCGAAAGCATGGACAACCTTTTTTTTTGCTGTAACATGTAACCATCAATAAAAAGACGTAAACAAAATTTAAAGAAGATCTTCTTGAGGTACTTCTTTAAATGGTAGACAAAATTTTACTGATAAATAATTTTATACAAATTTAAAATTAATTTTAGACAATGTAACTAAACACAATACTTTCAGAAAAGTTATTTCTTACGTTTGTATCATTCAGTCTTGAGAGGAGAATTACCTTATTCTGATGTTATTGTAAGGTTGCATCTAAATAACAAACCATTTACTACTACAAACATAGATAAATATATTTTAGCGGAAATTCAACTCTATTCCTGAATACAGAAATAACTTATTACCAGATGCTTCAGAGACCTCATGGTAAGGATATTCCATGTCTTATCAGCCATCAAAAAATTTGTACAAAAAATTTTCCAAAAAAGTTTACTTAACATTTTAAGAAGTAAGAAGTTTTTTTAAGAAGTACAAATGTTACATTAATGTTGAATACTGTGCATTTATTCAAAGAAAAAGGATTTGATTATATTTATTAAAAAAAAGCGTTATAAAAGATAAAGAAAACAGATATAAGTAATAAAAAAGACTGTACAGAAAATTTTGACGAAATATCTGAGTATGTAGACGGCAACTAGTTAAGCCCTGCACAACAGCATGGTGATTGCCAGAGTTTTCTCTGCGTAGACGTAATTCTGTATTTAACTTATCAGTACCTTTAAAAAAAAACAAAAAACAATTATTTTAATAAAATAATATGTCTAAAGCTATAGAAGACTCTGAAACAGTTTTAATGACTTGATTAATTTTAAATGAAGCAAATAATGGTGCAAAAAAAAGTACGTTAATATTTAAGAATATTGTTGTTTTTTTTATAGTAAAAACTTGGATCGAAAGAAAAAGAGTTAGATCACATTCAACAATAACATGGCTAAATATAGTGTCACCTAAGAACCTCAAGCGTTTTTTTTTTTAGTTAATTTAAAATCAGGCAAATACAGCTGAATTTTCTAAAAGTTAAAAAACAGCTGACAAGGTGCATTACAATTTGTCTAGTCATACTGCTTCTGCTTTAGGTTTTGTTAAACATGGTTCTCAAATACATAAAATCTTTGAAGAAGCTTGTCACGTTGTGCTGCCGTATCTAATGAGAAAATTTTTTGCATGGTTCTTAACACCTAAAGATATTTGTGGTGGGATCATTCGGAAATTAACAGTTAAATGTAATCTATTTTATTGTTACTGGAACTTTTAGTAGTGGTACAAGGTTTTATTCTATTAACGGCCAAAAAGGTTCTGGAAAAACATTTTCATCTTATATATTAGTTTTTTATTTTTTCGTTCTAGTTTTTTTCCATGACAATGAATGATACATTAAAATCTTTCTACAAAAAACCTTCGTTTTTTCATGGTCAACTATACGCATTAGTATCAAGATATAAGAATCTTGAGAATATTCATACAAAATGATTTAGAGAACCAAGCAACATTTAAAGCATTGTATGGCAAAAAATTTCTGATTGTCAACAATTCTATGGTTTTTAGGTCAAAGGTGATTTATATAATATCTTATTTTCTCTCTAAACAATTGATTTTTCAAAATATATAAAATGTGTCCAAAAAATATGACTTTTAACAAGTAAAAACACAAAAAAAGACTTACTTGAATATTAAGACATTGTATTTTCAAATTTTTATACTAAAAAAAAAATTCTGACATTTTAAAACTTTTCACGCGTATTATAACTTCAACCAATATCTTGAAAATCTAGATTTTTGGTAAAAAATTAATTATACGGAAGTAAAGAACAGAAAAACCTTTTATTTTGTACTAGAACTTTCATGGTTACAAAAATTGTCGTATACTTTAAAACACTAATTTTATAATTATGAGAATATTAATCTCATTTGCGTGCCAAATACCATATGTCTGCCATGTAATTGTAATGATGAATATTGATTAACTAACACTTAAATTCCTACTCTTATACTTTAGTTTAGTTATTAAAGTTTTGAGTTTTTAATAGTTCTTTAAGAATTGGTGCACAAAGTACGTGGGATGCGGGAAAAGGCCCCACAAGTGTATATGTATATGTATTCTCTCCCTCATAACTTTTTCATAATAAATATAATCTTATTATTGTGAATTAGATTTTCTGTTGATCATTTAGTTATGAGTAAGCAAAGACGATTCAGTAGCTCATTTGAATAACTTCAGTGTACATAATTTACTCAGTGCTGCATTAGTCAAGCATTTTAATAGAAAGATACTGTTAAATAAGTACAAACTATAAGATAATAAATAAATAATATAACACGTGCTAACACTTTATTTGTTATATCTAAAAACAAAAACAGAAATTATTGTAGATTACAAGATCTCCTCCCATATTGCCTAGAGAGTCCTTACAAGAGCGTGCATGAGCAGCAACGACCATGTTCTGTCTGCCTTAACTGTATTACCATACAAAGTACATATACACATCATCTTGTACATATAGTGCTTATGCTGCACAAAAGATGCTAATAGTTTCATATCTAATACAAATTTATTTATATTCAAACAAATACCAATGATGCCTCCTGTCGTTGCTAATAAAATTAAACATCGAAAATATAAGTAATACTGATCGTAAGCAGTAAGTTTGTATTAAATAGCTAGAGGACATTGGCAGCTGCTTTCAGTCTTACTGAGCTGACGTCAAAGCACATTGATGCTCATTACACTACTAAACTCAATTAACCTACAACACAGTATGTATACCCTCCTTCTGATAACTCTTTAATAACCAATATTGTTTAGTTATCATTGCTTAGATTTCTAGAAATTTATTGATGTCAAGCAGTACAAGGTATCTATTTAAATTTTTATTCTAGAAGAGTTTAAGGAAAAAAAAACTATGAATCAAATATTGCTGATAGATCTTGAACCAACATTGATTTAGTTAAATATGATCAAAATTGATCTAACAAAGTATCTAACAAAATTATTGGGACTTTAATTTTTCATTGTGGTTAGTTATGCCTGCTTTTTTTGTCGTAAAGATTATCTAGAAGTATATAAAGTAGTGTGAAAGTCATAAGTTTTTCATTCGTTCTTTAACAGTCATATAAAAATTTGTGGTCATTATTTTTGTGGTCATTATTGATTGAAGTTCTTTTAAAAAATTGTGTAAAGTATTGTCGTAGCCCAAAATCATTTATTTTGTTTGAGCAGCCGTAAAACGAATACTGACACTTAGTCTGCCTGGAACTTCTTCTGTACCAAAAGTAGAGTATTTTTAGAATGTTAAGTTATCATCAATACATAACTACGTTCATGGCCTTATAAAATTCTTATTTCTTTATTAAATTCTAAATTTTGACGAAGGTCATGATTCATTTTGAGTAGGTGATAAGATGACGATTTTTTTAACAAGCAGTTACGAAATTTAAGATATCAAGTCATTTCTTGGAGTCGTATAACAGCCTAACGATATCACGATTCATATTAAACTCAACAATAATGCACCTCCTAGTATTATAACGTGTTATTATACTTTTTGTTACAGACTATAAGGTTTCATAGAAAAGCTCTTTTATTTCACTGAACAATATACAGAAGATATTGTCACTCATAATTCGGACATACATGTGGCTATTCTGAAAGTAAACTCAACTCAAGTTAAATACAACATCACTACTATAGCCTATAAAAACAGAAGAAGGTTCATAGGGCTTAAATATTTTCTGAAACTATGCAAAGATACATAATTATTGATGTATCCTTACAGATCTTTCGTTAACCAATTATTGGGCATTATTGATCACACACAATCACATATGGTTGACAAGGGCAGACAGTTTGTTAGATTTTCTTATAAAAGTTATAACAATAAGGTTGCACAATAAACCTTCGTCAGAATGCGAATCGTTTGTCATCTTTAAAAGTGTATAAGCTGCTCCTCATGCTCTCCAGAATTCACTTAATAAAAAGCATCTAAACCGGAGAAACTTTAACAAAGGAGACAGCTAAAATGATAAAAGCAATGGAATAAATACATTTAATCATAAAAGAGTCTTGAACAAGAAATAAAAGGCTCCGGTGAAAACTTACTGATATATTCTCAACATCAAGACCTATGTATGCTACCGTCTCGGAGTTACCCTCACGATTATAGGAAGTCAGTCGAATCATATGGTTGTATGGCAGCAGGAAATATTCAGTTAACAAACAACGCCATTTACGAGTTATTAAAGAACTAAGGGTATAAGATAAACGCTAAAATGTGGGTTTAACAGCTCTCATTAAATATTAGCTTTTACTGAGTCCTGATCAGGATCGTATGACTAAAAATGCAAGTTGTTTTAGAATTTGAGGTAAAAGAAATATCTCTTATAACACTGGCAATTTTAGTATACCGATTCTTGCAATATAATCTTAGATTTTACTGAAAACTATCGCATGATTGTTGTTAACGTAAAACGAAAGTCAACACTCACGAGATCAAGAGCTCACTTTAATGCAGTAATGCAGTCACAGATAGTGGCTTATGAAAATATTAATGCTGTACGAGTCTACAAAGAGTCTTAGAAATTTTAATATTTGAATGGCACGTGATCTATGTTGTGATATCAGATTCTTATAAAATTTAATAAAAGCGGTCTGTGGGGGTGGGTGGCTTTGAACAGTGAAGGGGAGTTAGGGGTGATCCTTTCAATCAAATAACGATAGTGGTCATGCAACCAAAACTGTGAAAGTGGTAGGATCATGGTTTACTTTAAGGTCTGAATCATCGTAAATGTGCAGCAGCTGTGCAGTAATCCTTAGGAAATGAGAAGGTCTAGTCACGAGGGTAGTTAATATATGTATATATCTTTCTATGTAATTCATTTGTTTATTTTTTTTTTTTTACAAATTTCTTATGATTCCATATATTCTAACCGTTCTTCACTTGTCTAAGTTATTTTAAGTTGCCACGGTGATCGCTCCTAAGCCAAGGTGCCTCCGGTTCCTGAAGGGATGGCAGCACTCGGACCACATCACGGATAAAGGGGGTTGGCCCTTCTAAAGGCTCCAGACTAGTGGCAGACGGGGATGAGGGGGGAGGAAAGGTTGTACCTCGAAGGGTGACAAAACTCAGGTTGATCGGGGTGGTCCTAATCCTTTGGATAGGATCACCTCTTATGGTCCCTGGGTGATGTGGGGGAGTATTTTTCGAAGAAGTCTTCCAGGAACTGTGTGGTAACGTCCCGAGTGGAAGGTTCTTTGGGAGAAGGTTTAGGAAGGTTATCACTACGTAGCCTTGTGAAAGACAGTTATTTATATACTGCCGTTACTTTTGGCTTAGAGCTAGAGAGATCATGAGCACCTGGTACAGGCGAGATAGGAGAAAATGAGAGAGAAGCAGTGAGGTAGAAGTAAAGTAAGCGAAGAGCTTAGCGTACAGTGATGTTTATTACATATGTACGTATTTCTACCACGGCTTTGTACGAAGACAACTGTCTTGGAAAGAAAGAGGTACGTGCAATACATGTATTTTCATATTCTAGGCAAACGATTTTGGAGTGTCGCGCAGCCCTTCTGATGTACTATGAGTTACTTTCTTTCTTGTGATATTTACCAGAAACTAGTGGTTGCCACCTAGCGAGTGATTGGTGTTACTTTCAAGTTGTAAATTTGAGACCCTTGAGTCTTAAAGAGCTTGTAACAAATTTTTGAAGCAGTAGCAGAGCTATAAGAGTAGAAGTTGACATCACTCTCAATATTAATATTCGCGGTCATTTATGAATGCATTCTCGATTTACAAAGGTCAACAACGATTTTATGCATATTTTTACTTATACTACTTTATTCAGTGTCTTTTACTGTATGTCAATTTTTACTACACTTCACTTTATTTTGGAAGTCGTAAGTTGTAGCGTTTGTATGGCCCATCGGGACTTTCAGGTGAGGGTGCAGAGACTTTACCTTATTCCTTTAAATTGCATTGAAATGGTCTGGTGGACTTATCTGCTCTGCTTATTTCGTTAGCATTGGCTAACTTGATGTCTTGATTGTTTTAATGGGAGGCTCTGGATCTGTGGTGAACTGTGGAGTTGTTGATACCAGCAGGTCAAACTGTATTTTCAGACGTTGGTGGCGATCAGTGTTCCTGGTGTGCACAAATTTGAGCTGTAAGACGTAAAACTTCGTGCTGGCTTGATTCGTAGAGACTAGGTAGATATCTTCCACCACATGAGACGCGATTGGATAGGAGCCATCCAATTTTATCGCAAAGCTGGCACAAAACTATTCTGGTGCCTTTAAGAGTGGATGGTCACGTGTACAGAAAAAGGTACGCAGTAAGTAGGTAGGTCTTGGTTGACCAGTTAGGTAGTGTTTGTACTGGTTTCGTGCTTAATGATCTATGGCCTCTATGTCTTTCTTTAGGGAAAGCCAATCTGCTATCTGATGGATTTTCTATTACTCTGGTCAAGAGGTACCATGACCAAATAGCAGTTAAGCTGAGGATGCTCTGGTAGTGGCGCTGCAGCGATTGCGTAGTTAGTATAACTTCACCTTAGGTAAGTGTAAGTCCTATAGGTTGGAGGATTGTCCATGTAAGTGCGGACAGAGACCTTTCTTAATTTCTTAGTTTCATTGCTTTGTTGTATATGCTTGAGGACGATAGATGGGAGTAGTCCAGTGCTGAATCTCCCAACGTGCAAGAGTGTCTTGCCTATGCTGACCAACGAGTTGGTGGTCAGTAGTTGTGAGGACTGCTCAAGAGTATCACCTACGGTCGAAAACTCCGTCCTCAATAATTTTTGTAAGCCGCAATGCCTCTGAAGAACCCAGAGGAAAGGTCTTGACTCATCTTCTGAAGAGATCTGTGACGATAAGTATAAAACGCTTCCCTCTTGAAGTCTTGGGATATGTGCCTATGAGATCAATGGCTATGATATTCCATGGGTGCTTAGGCTGGTGTGGCCTCATGGTACCTTGAGTGGTAAGTGTTTGCTTATAGTATATACACAATCTACACTTTCGAACATATTACTTAATTTCAGAGCTCATCTCAGGCCAATAGTGATAACCCTTGATACTGCAAGTCGTCTTATCTATCCCTAGATGTTTCGCATGGTGGGCATCATGAAACTCATAGAGCTCCCAGCACACCATACTCTGGAGCATGGAGACCTTTCACCTGGAGCCCTCCGTTTGCCACTGCCAAATTCGATTGTGGACGAGATCATGACGAGCTAAGAACTGTATCTCTGATGGCATCAGAGTTGTATTCTCTGCTACTTGGAGTATTCTGTAGCCAAGCTCAAGACTGTAGTTATCTTGGAGTTGTTCATTTTTAACTTCATTTAGTAATGATAGTATCTTGGTTACGCAACATATAGGAGTAGGTGGCACCTTACGAGAATTTATTAAAAGTAATATTTGGTGTACGTCATCCAGGTTATCTGGCTCTACTTCTACTAGATTCCATGAGTAGAAGTCACCTAACTCGTTTTCTCCTTAGTACTATTTAACCGTTTAAGGCCTTTGTTGCTAGTTCACAGAGTAAACGATGGACCCTTCAGGATGGGTTGATACTTTTTTATAGCCCAAACCATTGCTGGACATTTCTGTTCATTGCTGTGGTATTTTCTTCATAGGGGTATAACTTAGCACTGGCATAACTAATAATACCACGCTGTCCATCGGACCTGATCTAGTATAAGACGAATCCTATCCCATGAGCACTAGCATCTGTCTACAAGACGTATGGCCAACTATCATGGGGTCAACACAGTTAAAGGAGCTTAAACAGTTCCATCTTGAGCCAACCCATGGCTGTTTCAGTGTTGAGTGTCCATTGTTTTATCCCCAAAGCTACCCACTTGTGCTGAGAAAAGACTACAATTGTATTCAAGTCTTTGGTACTAATAAGTTGCATAATTTGTTGTCATGCTCAGGTAGGGCCTTATTATTCTCAGCGGTGACTTGATGCCCTAGATACGTTATTTTTGATTCTCTGAAGACACATTCACCTATGGCTACTTTGAATCCGTGGATTAGCAATGTTTCAAAGACGAGAGCTAAACGTCGTAGGTGTTCCTCCTGTGTGTTGAAGTACACGATAATGTCGTCTAAGTAGACAAGACAGAACTTCCCCAAGTATCCAGAGAGTAACTCTTGACTCATTAGCCTTTGGAATGTCCCAGGTGCTCCTTTCAGCCCAAAAAGCATGACTCGGAATTGAGAACAATCGCTGGAGTGTGTACAGAAGGCTATACATTATATAGACTCTCGTGCCATAGCGATTTGCCAGTAGCCACTTTTGAGATCAAGCTTAGAGAACCAGATTGCTGCGCCAATTTCCTTCACCACTACATGTACGTAGAGTACCTGCTGCAAGGTATCTTGAGTGATTGAATTCAGCTTGCTTTAATCCACACGTAAGTGCATGGTGTTGTCTTTCTTTGATGACAAGATAATAGGAAAGCTGTATGGTGATAAGGATGGGTTTGTTCGATCTGACTTGTATCTTGTGTTGTATAGTGCGAGTTTGACGTAACTTCCCAGTCAGAGGTCTGAAGACTTCAGCGTACTCTTGCAAAAGTTTAAGGAGGTCTCTGTGTACACTTCCAGAGAGCCCATGTTGAACCTGATCAAGCTCCAGAGCCGCCTGCTAAACCTTCTGAGATGGACGTGACACGAACACGACAGTTATTTACTAGTTGCTTCCAAAGTATAATACCCCTCACGTTAGATTGAAGATAGATTTTTTCGCTTACAGCGTCATTAGACCCAGAACCTTTTGACTCCACAGGTCTAAAGCAACAAGAAAGTTGAATTGGAACAGCCCTCTCTGGATCTGTTGGCTAAAGTAAACACTGTTAGTGGTAAGTAAAGTTGCTTTGCCACAGGCAAAGTCACACTGCTGCGTATATGATATGATATTGTTTTGACCTGAGAGGAATAAGGGATGTACAAAGCCGTGAATAAAGGCTTGGTTGACAAGAACAGCCACCTTTTGTTAACCAAATCTAACCACGATCTTCTGTAGTGATTAACAGGACATGCTGGTTAAATTTATTTCCAGTGTAACTCTGGAGCACCCGTTGCTTTAGTCTCATTTCCTGGGAAGTTGAGAATCGAGCAATCCGAATAGGACAACGTCTATGAAGGGGGTAATTGGGTAAATCTTGGGTAACAATGCTGATGGAGCTGCCCTGGAGAAGGTAGGAGCTGAGGTTGGCTTGGCATCAGTATTGGGTGTCTTGCTACGAGTCTTTGACAGATCCTTCTCATTTTTTTCAAACTAGACTGCCATAGTCAGAAAAATTTGCGTACGTTTTGAAGACGTGGCTTTAAAGAAATTGAAGTAATAATGGGCAGATGATCTTGATGACTGTGATGATTATAACCGTCTCAGAGGTAGCACTGTCTCTTTTAAATAAGAGGTATTTTTCTTTGAAAAACAAGGCTACTAACTCTTTTTCTGTCTGGTGTTTAGAGTATCGTTCAGAGTTTAATTGTTGGGCTGTTAAAGCGGGCCTAAAGAAGTTCTCTAAACAGTTTGACGATAAGGAACATATATTTATATACCTGCCACCATTTTTCGGCAACGCTGCCTAGCCCTTTCGTTGTAACTGAGGTTCGTTGTGTATAGAGGGTATGATGAGCCCTAAAGAAAAGTTTACACTGAAAGAAAAAAATTTTTGGGTCTTCGTGGTTGCAAGCTTCATGTATAGATAACTCAGGTAGTTGTTCTTGAACCTTTTAAAAAAGTTAAGCTAGCAGCTCTTCAAGGCCAGTAGATTTTGTGTCAGGCACTGTGCTGTGTGGTTTATGTTTTTTTTTTTTCTTTTGTCAAGTGCCACTAGATATTCCCCCCCATCTAGACAAAGTTTTTATTGATTGCGAGTTAGACGTCTATCAGTCGACGGTGCTAGTGGACTCAGTGACTTGTAGGTACCTCCCTGAAGCAGCAAAGAATTCTATGAAAATATCCCCATGTCAAGCGCTAAATTCTTAAAAGCGGCCTGTAGGGGTGACCGGCTTTGAACCATAACGGTGAGTTGGGAGTAATAACAGTCACTTTCCAGTGAGTAAAGACGATCATTTGAAACAAATAAGTAGGTGGTAGTGCATTTAAAGCTGTGGCAGTAGTAATATTGTGGTTTTCTTTGAGGTCCAGATTGTCGTAAGTGTGTGGCAGCTGAGCAGTTATTCTTAGATACTGGAGAGGTTTAGTACCAGATAAGCTAATATATATCTCCCTACATTATATAGTTGTATTGGCAAAAGTAGGTGTCAGCCCCCCACTGCCCCTCGCTCACCCTCAGCTCCACCTCGAATCACATAGTTATTTGCTTGTTTTTACGTTATTTTTGATCAAATTATATTTAAGTGTTATATTAAAATGTTAAAAAATATATATAATTTAGTACCCAAGTCATACCTCGTTTAAAAGGCTTTTTCAAGTCACTAATCATAGGTCCCCCTCTGTCTATTCTCTCCCCCTTATTTACCATATGTCTCTGAAGGACCAATATTTGTTTAACTTGATTGGAATTTTACATTCGGAATCTCTTTATAGCCCATGCATACTTTACCCAAAACTAAAATTCTTGATTAACTAAAGACTTTATTAACAAAAAGACAGAATTCAGCAGCGAGAATAATTAAATAGACAAACACAATTAAGCTTCTAAAACAATAATTTATTATGTTAATTTGATGTTGTGACATTTTCTGTACCGTTTTAACCCATTTGTTCTTTTAAAACCCTTTCCACATTATTCACATAATTTTTTTCATTGTTTTTATGAATTAACATATGTCTGTTTTAATGAGACGATCTTTGAAGTTACATATTTTTGATAAACTGAAAAATTTTTTGCCTAACAATGTTTTTAAATTCTGATTCATTCTTGGATTCAATTTGAATAAAAATTCTTTTTGGATCTAACATCTTGATAAAGCAACGTATAATCGTCCCTAAGTGAATAAAGTTTTCTTAATATACAATCCTAAGAAATCGAAACTCTGTCCTTGTGATTTGTTGATAGTCATAGAAAATGCTAATACAAGAAAAAAACTGTTTTCTATGTAAGACAAAAGGTACTATTGATAAAATGCCAGTATTTAATGTTATTTTAGTAATATAAGCTTTGTTCCTTTTTTTTCACCCGTCATTATTTCTGCTTCTATTTTATACTTTAATTATTTTGTTATTTTTAATCTTGTGCCATTCCAAAGACCGTCTAAATTACTTAAAGTTCTTATTAACATTACTATAGCATTCGTTTTTAATTTTAATTCGTGTGGTGGAAGACTTTGTCTGATATTATCTAAAAACTCTATTGGAAATCTTATGTTTATGTTATCATCGGTTTTATTAACTTCTTAATGAGTTGCGTATTCTGCTGTTGTGAACTTGCGAGCACTTTGCGCCAACTCCTCAACTTTTGAATATATTAGGAGAAATACATTTTTACAATTTTTGTGTATTTATTCTAATTTATTCTTAATTTTTTATTGTTTAAATTTGAGAAACTTATTTTTAATAAATTACATGGGGCTACATCGTTTAAAGACGTTAAAAACATAATGGAATAACATATAAAAATTTCAGGGATACTGCAATTGCAATGGGTTTAATAGAACATGATTCTGAAATTGACAATGTTTTTGAAGAAACCATTACAATTTTGTTTTCATACTAGTTAAGACAATTTTTGGCTTGGTTTTTAATTTCAGAAAACATTCAAGGAGATAAAATATGGAATAAATAAAAAAAATGTTTTACGGAAGACTTCAATAATGATAGTAATAATTGTGCTCTTCTACATATTAATTAAATTTTGGTATCGGAAGGTAAATCATGTCAGTTTTTTAGTTTATCGACACCAACCAATAGCAACTATATAAATAATTGCAATATTGAGGAAATGTCTTTCAGTAAAAAAATGTTCAATATAATGTACGCAAATTTAAATGAAGATCAAAGAAAAATTTTTAAAACTATTTGTGAACAAGATAAAAAGTATATTTTATAGATGGTCCTGGTTGATCCGAAAAAACCTACTTATGTAAGACACTCATTTATTATTTTATTTTCAGAGGTAAAATTGTTTTGTCAATGGCTTGGACAGGAATTGCATCTGTATTACTACCAAAAGGTATGACTAGTCAGAGAACTTTTTATTTACCTTTAGACTTAGATAATTTTGAAAGTGTATTTTAAGAATTTGAAACTGAGAAAAAAAATTAAGGGAAGTTGATTAATATAGGACGAGGCTTTTATAATTCCGAAAAAAGCTCTAGAAATCGTTGACAGAACGTTGAGAGACTTGTGTACTACAAAACTTTGCTTTGGTGATAAATTAATAGTATTAGGAGGAGATTATCGACAAATCCTTCCAGTTATAAAAAACGGTTACAGAACTATAATTATAGAAGAAACTATTAAATAATAATTTTTATGGAACTTCTTCAAAATTTTAAGAGTACAAAATAATATCCATTCTAGTAAAAACCAATTTTCAAAATTATTGTTAAGAATTGGAGAAGGGGACATAGAAACATTTAACATTCCTGAATCCTGGATAACAGATGATGTCTGTACCAAAATATTTGGTAATTACAGCAACTGTTTTGACAATAACGTGATGCTAACTTCACATACTGAATGTACTTTTTTTTTTAAACAATTAGATTTTAAGTTAATTACATGGGGAAACTAAAACTTATTACAGCATCGATACTGCAACATATAAAGGTGTTGATAAATCTGATGATAATATTTATATAAGTTTTCCCGTAGAAATGTTAAACAACATTAGTGAAGGCTTGCCACCTCATGAACTAAAATTAAAAATAGGTACAAAAGTAATATGAATTCGAAATTTGAGTATATCAGACGGATTATGTAACAGTACACGATTGCGAATTACTAAATTACTGAAGTATAACGTAAAAGGCGAAATAGTGAGGTTTGTGTGAACTGCCCCACTGATTTAACTACATAATATAGAAAGATATATATATATATGTATATATATATATACCATTAATTACAAAAAGACAGAATTCAGGAGCGAGTATAATTAAATAGACAAACACAATGGAGCTTTTAAAACAAAATTTTATTCTGTTATTTTAAAGTTGTGACATTTTCTGTGTCGTTTTAACCCATTTGTTTTTTTAAAACCCTTTCTTTATTATTCACATAATTTTTTTCATGGTTTTTATAAATTACCATATGTCTGTTTTAATGTGACAATCTTTGAAGTTACATATTTTTGAATTACTGGAAAATTTTGTGCTTATCAATATTGTTAAATTCTGATTTATTCTTGGATTTAATTTTAATAAAAATTCTTTTTGGATTCAACATCTTGATAAAGCAACGTATAATCGTCGCTGAGTGAATAATGATTTCTTAATATTCAATCTTGTGCCATTACAAAGACCGTCTAATATACCTAAAGTTCTTATTAACATTACTTTAGCATTTATTTTTAATTTTAATTCGTGTGGTGAAAGACCTTGTCTGATATTATTTAGAAATTCTATTGAATATCTTATGTTTCTGTTATCATCAGTCTTATTAACTTCTTAATGAGTTGCGTATTCTGCTGTTGTGAACTTAATTTTAGCCTGCATTAATAAATAATTACACTAGTAATGTTGTTGTTTTGTCTACTCAATCTGTCAGTGGGGGGTTGGTGGGTGGAGCGTGCAGGGAAAGTCAGCCCCACTTATATATGTGTGTGTGTGTGTGTGTGTGTGTGTGTGTAGTGAATAGTTAAGCATACAGTGATGTTTATTGAATATGTACGTATGTCTACCACGGCTTTAAACGAAGACAGTTGGAAACAAAGAAATACATGCAATACACGTATTTGCATGTTCTAATCAAATGATCTTGGAGTATCGTGCAGCCCTTATGATGTACTATGAGTTACTTTTTTTTTTGCGATGTTCATCAGAAACTAGTAGTTACCACCTAACGAGTTATGGGTAGTACTATCAAGTGCAAAGTTTGAGATCAGGCTGCACATGATATTTTAGAATCAAATTCATGTAAAACGATCGAATTTAGTAAATAATAGTTTTATTAAATAATTAATAAGATTACACTTCAGACAAAAAAAAAATCAGACTGCTTAATTATTTATGACAATACAAGTTAAAATTGATGAGCTCCTAAATTTGGAAGTGTTATAAGTATTGGAAGCGTTTAAAGTATTGACTTTTGCCCAAATCATCAAACTAAATTTGGGCAGTCAAAACATCTGATTAGTTGGTAACACCACACCCTTAAATATTCGCTTTTCAGAAGAACTGTTAAATTTAAAGAGGAGTTAGCAGTAGTGTTTTTGAACATTACCAAATAAGAAGTTTGAGACTTGAATAATTTTTGGCTTTTTATTGGAACGAAACTATAAACCTTTTTTTGCACTTCTTTAAATGTTTGATAGTTTACCCATTAAAGTACGTTATTTATGGATGTAGAGAAATAATTATTAGTTTTTGTGGGGTCTAGAGAAAACTTTTAAGCCAAAAGAAATATATGTTTGATGGACACGTGTTGCAATGTGTTATCTAGAGTTATTATGCAACAATTTCACTGGACATAATCCATGACTAGTAAATAAATATTTTTTGTCCAACATTTAACCTTAATAGTTTAGTGATTGATACTAACATCCCACTGCATGGTTTAAATTTTCTAATAAATTTAATTTTTTTCTTATATAAATATGCAAATTAAAATTTTTTTTACGGTTACCCCGGCAAAGCAGAGTCTATTGTTGGGGTAAAAGGATAAAAAGAGTTGTAGACAACTTGCAAGAGTGGCTTCGATAACGCTAGCAGTAGTTCAACAGCATCTGTGCACTCAATAGCACCACGGCAATAAACGTGATGATGCTTTTAAGCACAGCAAGAGAGACACAGACGACACTAGCAGGAAATTTATTAGCAGTAATCGATTGCATTGCCAATGATGCACTATACAGACATAACGAAAATAAACGTTTATAGTACGATTGTCATTTTATTACTCTATACTTAAAACGAATACTATCACAAGCACAAGACAAGTAATGGATATAATGAAAATAAGTCTATATTAAAAAATAAATATAACGATAAACATCTTGTTAGGGAAGGACCAAAAAACTGTTCATCATGATAAAATAAGGTCTTTGCCAGAATAACTCTGTTTGGTCCATCTTGTATAAATAAAAAAATAATTGATACGTAATTTTTTTTTTTTTTTTAAATACAAATTGTCAAAGACTAAGTACCTAAAAAATGAGGTATTTTAAAACTTTTAGAACACACCATATGTATGTGACGTTGTTAAGTAATGACATGTAAATGTTTTACACTAAGGTATGAAAGAAAGTTGCCCAAGAACATTAACAATAATTGAAAAGTCTCAAAGATACACCATTTTTAAAAAAGTATCAAACATACATGTTATCTTAAATGACGTACGAACAGTTACCAAAACTAAAAACTTCATAATACCAAAACTAGGTATTCCTAAAAGTTTTATTAAACAATATAAAGTTTTACTCAAGTGATAGTAAAAAAAATAAAATGCCTGTTTTTGGCATGTACTTTAATGATGTTACGTACACAAAGAGTATATATAAAACTATAAAAATATAAAATCTTTAAGGGGTTATATTTTGTTAAGCTTCTAGTTAAAAAAAAGGAAAAAAGAAAAAACACGTGTCGATAATTTTTCCAGGTAATACAAGATGGATCGAACATAATTTTTCATTCAAGGATCTAGCAATTCATCAAGTCAAAAAAATATAAGTATGGAAATATAATGCTTATTTAAGTACAGTTACAACTTAAAAGGAATAAAATAAATTTAAAAAATGAGTAAGAAAAAACTTGAGTCACAGATTATATGTAGAGCAAGAACAATTATTAAGTAAACAAACTTATGTTTTTCTACTAATGGATAAAAATAACTAAGTTAATTAATTTTTAAAGGTGTAAGGTGTTTTTTTTTGAGTGAATCACTGATGTACTACACGGACAGAACTCTGGTACTACGGTAGTATGTATAGCCGCGTGCAACAGTAGTATAGTGCGTCATATACGACTGTAGCACCCGCGCGCTACAACCAAAGTATATGGCTTCTGCTACCGTAGTATACAGGCCTCCGTGCAACTGTAGTGCGTGAACTATACTACCGTTGCTTCTGCCTTATACTACAGTTGCAACGCTGATATACTGAATTGGTATATTACCATGCTTACCAAATTTGCTCGGGAGCCATACCAAATCGGTATTGACCCCAAGCAAATGTGCACACACACACACACACACACACACAGAAAAGTGTATATATATATGTATATGTACGTCGTTTGATGCGGTGGCGGCGGCGGCGGCAGCGCTGCACTATGCATATATATCAATAACCTCGTGTTTGCCGCTCCTTGGGATGTGTACATATATATATATATTTATGCAGTAAACAATATAATATTTTTTAGAGCTTCATACAGTATAGCATACTACTATACACCAGATGTGATCTAAGAAACGCATATATATGCGCTGCTGAAAATAATGTATACAATAGGTAATTTTATCCAAAATAAAATAGTAATTAACTACTCATACATCGTTTTCAACAGTTCTACGCGTTCTAAAATAGCCCTTTATAGTAGATTGCAAAAATAAGGTTCATGCTGATAGCCTCTGTTTCGCAAAAAAGGACTCGTATTGTATTAGGCAAATGAATAAAAGATAATCATAATGAAAAACATGTATTTTAACAATAAATCATTTAAAAATTATTTTTATTTACAAATAGCAACGTATATATTTTAACTATTTATTTCTGTCAATAAAAATGAAATTAATCTTGTTCAAATAGCAGTACGTATTTTGCAATCATTTGTTTTCGTCAACTACAATCTAATGAATCTTATACAAATAGCAACGTGTATTTATCAACAAGTTGTTTTCGTCAATCCCAATGAAATGAATCTTGTACCGTATAAGTACTGATAATCACTGTAAGGTAACTAAAAAAATTCTGTAATTGATTTATTACAAGCCCAATATTTAAATCAATTGAAAGTTCAAGCTTACAGATATAACATGATTATTGAAACATAAAATATTCCTATCTTAAAAATTAAAGCACAGTTTTTAAAATTATTTGTTTACACACTGTATCTCGTCATAATTATTTTTTCGTCACTTTTTATAATATACTGACAAGGTGGTAAAATCGGTACCGTGGATGCGTCCACTAAAATTCTAGTGAACGTCGATTGAACGTCCAAAATATCTATAAAACTTCAAAATAATTTTTTTTTTGTCACAAAATGTATAAAAACAAAGCTTACGCCACCACGCCGTGTTGTCCTAACGAGATAATTTTTTATATGCACACTCCATATATATGCGTATGCATATAAAACTATACAAAAAATATCGTGTATATATTATATACGCATAAGTATATACATAAAAAAAAATATATTCATACATATACAATCCAACGAGCGGCAAACACGAGGTTATTGATATGTATATGTATAGTGCAGCGCCGCACCACCGCATTAAACGACGTACATATACATATATATACACACTTTTATATATATATATATATATGTGTGTGTGTGTGTATGTGTGTGTGTGCACATTTTCTTGGTGTCAATACCGATTTGGTATGGCTTCCGAGCAAATTTGGTAAGCGGGGTAATATACCAATTCAGTATATCAGCGTTGCTACTGTAGTATAAAGCAGAAGCAACGGTAGTATAGTTCACGCACTACAGTTGCACGAAGGCCTGTATACTACGGTAGCAAAAGCCATATAGTTTCGTTGTGGCGCGCGAGCGCTACAGTCGTATACGACGCACTATACTACTGTTGCACGCGGCTATACATACTACCGTAGTACCAGAGCTCTCTCCGTGTACTCTTGTTACAACTACTCTTAACCACGCTTATAGCCAAATTTTTTGATTTGTTATTGAAGTGTTATTTCTTGTTAATTTTTTTTTCTTACAAAAAGTATTTTTCACCCTATAGCACAAAAAACAGGTTAAAAATTAAGCTGAAGATAAAATCAAAGAAATTCCATATTTACATAGATAATAAAAGAATGAATTTAAAAGAAAACATCTTAGTCTTGTTCAAACATTCCAAATGCTTTTAAAAGATGTACTTGCCGTTTAATCCAGGTGGTCCTAGACAAGTTACAAATTAGCAGTAAGTCTACTGTTGATCATGTATTAACATTTTTGTCAGTGCCTAATAATACACTGCTAAAACAATACGGAATATACGTCTAGCAAAAGATAAAATAAATCTGTATAGCTATTAATTAGTAATTTTAAAGATTCTTTAATTATAAGGGCCCTAATTTTTAATTAAGAACATTAATCACGTAGAACTGAAGATTCAGAAAATCCACATAATACAGATCTCTAATAAATCTACGAGTACCTGAATACGCTAAAATATAATCAAGTATTACTTTTGTAAGTCATTTTAGAGAATATTGAGAATGATGTAAAATAACAAATTGAATACAGCAAATTGATGTCAAGTCAGATTATTCCATACTCTCTAATTCACTGAAGGAATTTATAAAAGTATGACCACGCTGTAGCATGGGAGCAGTACCAGTTAGTTTGACAAACAGACGCAGCCCTGTCACCTGTGCTACTATTTACTTAAGACTTACAGACTCAAATTTTTAAATACCGAAAAATAATTATTTTTGTCAATATGCCTAGTAGACCTTTATTTAATTTAACCTTTTTTATTGTATTTTGCAGTTTTACTAATAAATATGGGCCAAAAAATTGGTAAAATAACAAAAATTAGACATGTGTAACTCATAATACTTAAATTCACATTCTCCTGGCTAAGCCTAAATAAAAATATTGTTATCGTTAAGCTAACTGCAAGCCAAATTTTTCTTGTGTATAATTGGGATAGGCGTATTATTTAAAACAAGTAGAGCTGCGAACAGTATGATATCGGCTGCAGGTATTTTCTAATTCCGCAGTAGGAAGCACGCAGCGTTAAGAGTTCTCAGTGACCAAGATGGTAAAATGCTTACTTTCCGACTGGAGAGCTCGGGTTTAAGACCTCGTGCTGCCACTTTTTTGAGCATGTAATTTAAAATTTCTTGCACACGTTCTTATTCCTTGTGAGGACGTGCCATACTCGAAACGATGATATTCAATATTTCGAGAAAAGAGATAAAAAAAATTCAATACGTACATTCACCTTGCCTGTTATGGTTATTAGAATATGTGATGTAGAATTGTACATGAAAACCTTTATTTTTCTTATTATTTGTACCAGACGTTAATAAATAAAGAAAAAAGACACGCGTGCAGGGTTTCTAAAATAAGTACTTGCTTGGTGGCAAATTAAAATGTTTTAAAATGTTGAATGTTTCCAACGCAATTGATTCGCCCTCAAAGCTAATCAAACGAATGACGTATTTAGGTGTTTGAATGTGTTTAGTTATAAGGTATTTTATCTCAAGAATTATGTTAAATAGAAAGTATTTGAAATGACTTGTTTTTTGGTAAGGTAATCAGCAAAAAAAAAAAAAAATCTTCATAAATCAGTAATCTTAAAATTGCTACATTTTCCAAAAAAAAATATTATATTTCATATAATTTCAAGCAATTACATTTGTAGCTAAGGTTATTGGTACAGCCAGACCAATAAGTCCTGCTAACAATCTAGAATAAAAGAGCTCTAAATGAGGAATTTTATCATGGAAAATAAAGTACTTTCTTATATCTTTTTCATGTTTTGCCCCCAATTAATTACTGATCTCAACTTTTACATCATAATTTTAAAAAAGTTTTAAGAATATACTAAGCATAAGCATAAGAACTGTAAATATTACGTAGCACCTAAAGTAAGTGAGTGTACTAAAGTGGTTCACTACTCCTATTCAATTGGTGGTTAATTAATTTTATATTATAATTTTAGTATACCATAAAAACTCATGCAAACTTTGTCTACATCCAGTATTTCTTAGTATTAGTAGTAATTTATTCATTTTACTAATATATAAAGCTAAGTCGCTAAGACTGTTGTAATCGCTTACCCTGAAAACTACTAAACCGATTTTGCTGAAATATTGCATACCGATTCTTGACACTTCCTAGATGGTTTTAGTACAGTTTTTATCTCAAAAAAGTTAGTAACAATAGCAATAAATAAGCTTAAAGCTTTGTTAAAATACGCCAGCTTTTCACTTAAGTTAAGTAGAATGTGCTACGCGGCGTCGACATGACATTGAAGCTACCTGCAACAGAATTAAATGAGTGTGGTTATAATATGTTGGAGCGTCTCAAAAAGGTCTGCAGTTAACTACTGACAGTTCATTAAGCTGCATCAAGACTGTAGATGATAGTCATGCAGCTGCATATTCCGGTTGCTAACGATACTCTTTTCTAATGGGAAAATGACCTCCCTCTACTTCTACCCTGATTCTTCAGGATTGACAAGTACCACAAATAAAAAGTTAGACAAACCGATAATGTCTTTAGCGGAATTTCTGGAGACGTGTCTAGCTAGAGCACAACCTGCTTCAACACTTCAGAGTAATATTGCCATTGCACCATCCAGCCTAGAGCTGTCGGAGAATTTCTTACTACTTATGTAAGCCAGAAAAGACAGCCCTGAGGAGCACGCGCAGCCACAACGGCTTTCTTCTCAGTGGTTGTCCCAAGGGCATACCCACAGAGAAGATATTCTCTGGGCCCACTTTCTTAACTAATGATGTTCTTCGGTCAGGGGCATACCTCCCTCCATCATAGTCTTCGTACACAGAGACTTCAAGGGTAAGAGTCGAGCTACCTGCAGCAAGCTCTTCATTAACAAGAATGATAATAAGGAAGAGCTAGAAGTTTCAGCACTGGCCCTTTTCAGGGCCAATAAAAGTATTTACGTTTCCTAATTAACCATCAATCTCATCCGTTCTTTTAAGGGCCAGCTAAGTTTAAACTACCTTGCCAACAAATACATTTTTAAGGAAATTCAAATGAAAAAACTTGGAATCTTGGAGCATGGCTATTTACATTTTATTATTATTTAAATAGCCATGCTCCAAGATTCCAAGTTTTTTCATTTAAATTTTCTTAATTATGGCAAAGGAGCAAGAAGACAGTAGTTGTATTATCAAAATACATTTTGACCATACGATTTTCGGAAGCCATTCGTTGACTAAGAGACTACGTTAACTTAGGACGGCCACTATTAAACCAAGTCAGTCATTTACTGGCAGTCGTCACGAGCAGAGTTGTGATTTGCAAGGCTGAGAACTTTTACCCTCTTAACTCTCAGCATGTTACCAGGAATCACCGATCCTCTCCAAGGTCTGCACTGGGCGAACCTAACAGCAATGAAGAAAAAAAAATTCAAGCTAAAGGGAGTCTCCAACAGACAAGCAGCATAAACTATCTCCCCATCTTGGATTACCAGAACAACAGTCGGCAAAACAAAGGTGCTTTAGAAATCAACGTCTTCGACGTTATACTAGGAGACGTTAAAAAAGATCCCTACAACTACCTCCAAAGCTTCGGACTTTGCAATTTTTCTTCGGATCAGTCTGAAACTTTAACAACAGGCTAGCAAAGATCACCCTGAGGTATCCAGGCAGTCACAATTGCTGTAAACTTAAGTTAAGAAATACTTTACTTAAGAAGCTCACCATTATTTTTTAAGGCCATCGGACGTCAAACTACCTTGCCAGCAAATATATTAGAACTTAACAGAGTTGACAAAAAATAGCCGTTAGGGGTCACAAAAGTCTTGAGCACGCCAAAAGTCACAAGAGGATAAATTGAAAGGTAAATAATAAACTTTACAATTTTAGGCGTCAAAAAACTGACACAGAAAATTTATTAAAATTTAAACTGCAGCGTCAAAATCGACTAATAAAGAATTCATTACACGAGGGATCAGTTTTTCATTGCACCCTTATAGTAATCTTTTAAATCTTTCAGATTTTTTTTAAGTAAGTACAAAATGTATTTGTATTTTTGTGGCGATAAAAAATGTAGAGATTACGCTCCAGGACTTTGTTGCTCTGGTAATAAAAATGTGAGACATAAGAAAGAAGATTTTTTTAAAGTTATACTTCTATGGGCACGTTATGCGCAGGAGTAAGTCTACGATTTCAGATTTTGACCTTAAGAAAAATTGTGACAAAAGTGGATTTTCTTCCTCCGCCTAACTCCTCATGACGTACTTCCGGTTTCCTCTACACTACATTTCTGGCCACGGCCAATACCTACTCTGCTATGAGTAAACAAACATAGGGGAATTAATTATTTCATCTAATCTTACAGTTTGTATTTTTTTTTTCTTAGAAATTTTTATATAATGTACATTATTTCATTTGGTTTAGTTATAGATTGAATAAATAAACAATTTACTTAATAAAATAATTTTTTTTTAAGTTTTTTTGAAAATCATGGAAATTTGTATATTATAGTAGAGCACCCTTCAACTTCATTTATAAAAACTTATTCCTACGTATTCAATTTGTTACTTTTACAATAAATAAATAATTTCTTATACAACTCTTTCATACTTTTTCGAAATTTTCAATAATTATAAAAATTTTTTTTGTACTGTACAAACACAAAAATAAATTTTTATTGTATTATATCTTTTTAAAAATTTTTCATTTGTGATTCAAGTGGTTTTTTCATTTAGGGACGTTCCTAACAAAGTTTGTGGGGGAAAGCTCAGAGAAATGACAGGAACGCTAATGTGTAGAGTAAAGCTAGTGATTTTTTTTCTTATTTTGATTTACTTATGTACCTGCTTTCATAATAACCCTATCCCCTATTTTAAATGTATTTAAAATTTAGTTTGTAGGTCTATTTAGAAACTGGATAGGTTTTTCTAAGAGTAGGATAAATGTGGGTATTACTGGCACTGCTCCAATTACTGGCAGACAATAGAAATGAATACATACAAATTTATTTTATAATGATGAATATGCAAAAAAATTTTGTCGTAAAGTGGATGACTGCACAAATATTATTTCATCGCGTATCAGTACGAAAAATGAATTTGAATAATTTTATCAATGATAACACAGATGAGTGTGCGATTTTCTCGCAAAAAATTTAATTTTACAGCAAAAAGCAACTTGCTTTCAATGGTATTTTTATTAAATAAATATGGCAAAATTACACAAGAAACAATTAATGGAATTAAAAAAAACCTCAATTTCTCGATACATACAATAAAAATTAATTTTGAATGTTTTTCCTTTTTTAAATTTTAATGCCAGTATTTGGTACAATATTTGTCGCTACTGTCGAATCACTAGCAGTGCTTCAGTAAGGTACAAAAAGTAATTAATAAAAAAATACATTACAAGAAGAAATTTTAGTGAAGATAAAACTAAAAAAAGATTTGAATAACCTAATAAGACCGTTTTAAACAAAATTTAACCCATTTATAGCTAAATCTTATTTTATTTTCTTAATTATTATAGATTTTATTAAATTAGGTAGATTTCATTGTGATTTTAGGTGTTAAGGGTCAAAAAATTATATTTGCCACTATTACACGGCCAGTAATTCAAATTTAGACAGGATTTTGAGGCCAGTAGTTCGTGCATGGTGTCAGTAATAGGAGCATGTTGAGTATTCGCAAAAAAAATTTATTATTCATCACAAGATCTCATTTATATCCATTTAAAAAATCATTTACTGTTTTTGTTAAATAAAGTTTACAATAAAATAAAAGTGTAAGATTAATACATTTTTTTTCATACCGTACATTAAAGTAGCCTAAGTCCAAAAAGTACCAGTAATATACTGACAGCTACCTTCATCTTTTGAATCAAAAAAACTAGGAGATTCCTAAAAATCATACAAATAACATTTTATGTAATTTTTTCGTATGGTTACATGTTAAATATGCATTTTTTAAATGTTTCATGTATAAAACAATCGTACGATCAAACAAGTTGCAACGTTCTTGGGTATTTCTTATATTATTTAAATATACGTGTGCCGTTTAAATAATATTTTTCAAAAAAACCTATGTGTGATGAACGTTCTGAAGGGACATTTACTGACATGTAATACTACCCTATTAAAGAAAACTATAAAACAGAATGATTTTGTTCAATTTTCTATGTATAATTATATTTTGGGTATGGACAAGAAATAAGTGTGGGATCGTACGTAATAGATGTGAGCGTGACGATACAAATATAATCAGTGTAGGCAGTAGGATAATGTTCTAAAATCACCAGAAGATTCGATGAAAGTTCACAGTTATGCCAGCCCAGGAGTGGTCAGCCTATAAATAGTTTTTATTGTATTGTGCCGTAATATATGTTACATGTTATATAAGGTATTGTTATATTCAAAATTTTATTGTTTGACATATAATTTTGTAGAAGGATAACTTTATACTTTAGTACCCAAGCACCCACTGTCTACTGGTTTTTAATATTCATTTTTGGGAGTTCTTAATTTTAACAGCCAAAGAAAATAGCCATTTCTTATCAGTATACGGGAGAAACTTGAAATCAACGGCCTCTTATGGCCAATCATTATTTTATGGCATAAGGAACTCATGGTACTTTTCAGCATGACTATATTTTTTTTTTACTTGCAGTTTATTATTTGACCAAATAAACTGTGTTGATTCTAAATAAACATCTTTCAAATAATAAGATCTTCGTTCTG
This sequence comes from Copidosoma floridanum, assembly GCF_036245765.1. Classification (NCBI taxonomy): domain Eukaryota; kingdom Metazoa; phylum Arthropoda; class Insecta; order Hymenoptera; family Encyrtidae; genus Copidosoma; species Copidosoma floridanum. Next base: position 16,933,218 of record NW_028321897.1, on the reverse strand, counting down.
AGAAGTGCCAGGAATTGATGTGAAGTTTCTAACTAAAAACGTGTAACATTACATGTCAACAAAGTACGGTGTTTTATTTAGTAGTTAAATAAGTTAAATAATATAAATGCTTAGGTTAGTTTGATGTATTCAGTTTCTACTTCTTTAGAAATTTCTAAAGCCATTACAGAGTCGCAATTAATTGTACCCATAAATTGTTGGCTTCGCAGAGTTCTGAAATGAAAATTTAAAAACAGTAAGGTTTTGTTTTATTTAAAGTGCAGCGTACTTATTATACAAGACATGTATTACACTTATTTGAACTTATATATTTGCAGAATTAAACGAAGTAATTAATTCATAGCTAATTTATAAGTAAATAATAGCAAATTTCATTTAACCTTTTGAATGTAAGGTTTGCATGAAGTACCAGTAATAGGTCAGTTTTACTTGGTTTGATTTTTAGAATATATGAGTACACAAAAAAGTCTGATACAACAAGTGTTATACAACAAGTACGGTGCATCAACAAATAAAATAATACTTGACTGTTTTTAGATTTTGTTTCCAGAACTTTGCAAGGCTTACGGTTCATGGATTCAATTCATTGTCTTGTTTTAAAGGCTTCAGAAATTTCTAAAGAAGTATTTACTGACTCCATCAGACTTACCTAAGCTTCTATTTTTATCATAAAGTCAACTTTATGGGAACAACATATGCTACTTGAAACTATAAAAGTAAAGCTATGAGTATGCTGGAGAAAAACCAATTTTACTTTGAACAAAAAAAAACATTTCAGAAAAAAATAAAGCTTAGCAATATTATTAGAAGAAAAAAAGTCGAATGTAATAACCTAGAAAAATGAGTTAGTGTAAAAAAACAAACAGTCAATCTATACCTGACAAGTCAGGTAAAAAAATGTAACGAAAGTTCCTACTAGTTTTTTTTTTTTTGAATATCTTACAAAGAAGTATCTTCTGTCGTTAGGACACCTTTACAAATTCATTTAAAAATGATTACAGATAGTAATTGATCGCATCGAAACCAACATTTAAGCAGATTGGCAGCTGACCGTAGCATTGCACTAAGACCAGTGATTACATAAACAGAGGCATTTCAAACAGGTTGACCGTTAAATAGCAATGAGCTAAGACTTAGTAAGAAAATATATGAGAAACACATAAATCCATTAATACTTGTCAGAATACTTATAATAAGGTCCTACTACAATAAGTCACTTACGAACCCTCCACTAAAAAAGATAGGTAGTAATTAAACTAGCAACGAAAGTAAACAAACTTAATATATCAGTCATTACAGCTGTTTAAGTTGTGTTCTATACTGATAATAATTATACTTACAGCAATGTAAATGATGAGACTATCACTTAGTAGTCCTGAATGACGATAACCTTAACAACAATTATCATACGAATTAATCTGTCTTCTTTATTCGTGTGTAAAAAAAATTGTTTATTATAGAAAAATGACATGATTGAAAAATATCAAAAAATCTATAAATGTTGAGAATCATAATCTTTTATTATTAATACTAAAGCTTATGAAGAGGAATAAAGCACTTATATAAACATAAGACCAGAGTTTTGATATTTGTCATAGGGTTGCATAAAATACAACAGAATTTTATTAACATTTAAAAAGGACGTATTTACTCATAAAAAAAAACAAAAATTATGGGGGAGCTGTGAGAAGCCTGCAAAGTAAGGTGAAGAGAGTTTTGGGCTTTATTATGTGTCTTAGGAAGGCTCAACCAAAATTAAGCTCGTTGACAATAAAGGAATAATAAAGGAATTATTTAAATTTTATATATTTGCGTAGTAAGGCTCTAGAAATACTGCATGGAAAAGTATGTAAAAAGTTTTTGAAATTTTTTTTCCCAGGTTAACTGAATAACTAAAATATGTTTAGTGATGTAAGCTGTTATAATCTGTGACTTTTTTGTATTCTTTTCTTCCTTTCTCTCTCTCTCTCTCTTTCTCTTTCTCTCTTTCCTTATCTCTCTCTCTCTCTCTCTCTCTCTCTCTTTCTCGTTATAATGTTTTTTCTCTCTTCTTCAAAGGCACAGCTAATCTACCTCTTTTTTTCTACCTTCTAGTACTAAATATAATTAAAAATTGTAACACGCTAGTAATAAGGCTCTTATTGGACCTTTGTTAAAACTTAAATACAGGGAAATGTGAAAACCATTAGTGCTTACTGGATTACTTAATAGCTTTTTATAAGCTTATGGTGTTATAAAGCAATATTATAAGGATACAAAAATACATACTGATGCATACAAACATACGTTAACATACATTTAACCACTGAAGAGTGCAACAAGGGCCCTGCACTATAGTTTATAGTGATCTGATTGAGTTTGAGGATGATCTCTTGCTGCAATAAATAGATTACATATTATTTCATCTGTTTAAATAGCTGAAAGATTTGAGTATTCAATGTTAGGGTTATATAAAGCAGCTAATATCTCACTTTAATGAATGTTTATTCATTAATATTTACGCTGCTGAAAAATAATATTGACATTTGTATTTTTGCTCTGCTAATCGCTTAGTCTCCTCTTATTGTGCGTTAAGTATAATATAATATTGAGTGTATATGCGCTTTGCCTTATATCACAACTATATATGAAATAGCCACGAGTTTGGCATCTGCTTAAGACTACTTTACGTTGAGGGTTGTTCGACAAACAAAAAAGTACATTTTGAATTATGCAATATGTTGTTTCATAAAAAATTTTTATTTTATAGTACTACATACGCTCATCTATTATTTTTTTATTGAACGAAAAAAGAATTTTGTACAAGTTTCTCACCAGCAGTGTTTAAAAAAAAAAGGCCGTTCTTTTTTGTCTCTGTCCTAAAAACTGTGCTCACCGATATGCTCGAATGAATTCTAGCAGTCACTCTTGTCTGCTTATAATTTTTATTATTGTTATAATTATTCTTAGGATTCCTATAACTATTGTAGCTACAATCACAACTTATTGTTAACAGCAATAGGTATTTGTTTTCGTTTTTTTTCTGTTTTTTGCTTTTTTATACAATCAACCTTAATAACTGTCTCAGTATTACATACTTAAAAAAAAATCATTTCTTAGTTTTATCCTATGGACTGGATCCTCCGATAAAGTTAAGTGACTCTTATCGCTTTTTCTTGCTTTCTCATTATTTTTTTTGTTATTATCATTTTTATGATACTATTATTTGACTATTTATATTATTATTAAATAATTATTGTTATAACATAGTCAATAATGTCACTACAATATACTTGTCATTTTACTTATATTCAACTTATTACTTCATATTCCATAGTTTCATTTATTTCTCGTCTTGTAATGAGATTCACTATGTTACGTCACGTGTTTTATGTAGACTCGTGACACTGGAAGGAAGTTTCTGTGATGGTTACTGGGATGTTAAGTAGGCGTCTTGCAGTCCTCTTCTGCATTTCGACAGATGTTGATTGAGGCTCTGAGGGGCTTACTGCCGTGGTCCCATATCTTTCTGTGCTGTTTTTGCGCTGACTACCTGTGAACATCTTAGCCAAGTTTAGCATTAAGGGGCCCTCCCATTTTAAAAATCTAAACGACCCTGCCACCATGCCTTGCATTTTTTCTGCCACCACCCCCGTGTATTTTTCTCAATCAGATAATTCTCCTTGTGTCTGCAAGAGTTCGCACACGCGTTGGACTATGTCCTATAGCCCTGTACCTGCTTTTGAGTTTTCTTCAGCCTCGTGCTCTGGATTGCCAAGTTCCTGAAATCCATTCCTCTTTATTTTTGTATTTGTAAGCTCTTGTAATTTTTTTCTTTTGTTCCTTTTTACCCTGTATTATTTTTCCTACATTAAAGTTTTAGTCTTTAAACTTGACTATTGGATTTTTGCCCTCCGCTGACCCCAGGCTTAATCGCATTTCTGACAATTGAAATATGCAATCTTTCAATAAAATTGTTATTTTTGCGTCTACATTTTTTAATGTTTAATGCTGTACATGATTGCATTGCACGTATATTCTCTCCTTCTCCATGGTGCTACGAGTGTGCTAGTTTCTTGCATGTAGGCACGACATCACGGTAAGTGCCATTTCATTTCGTTAATACTATCAGGAATTTTTCTGGATTTTTGCTGTGTAATCTAGGATTAATTTTTATTTTAAAAGGATGGTCTTCCTCTACCTTATGAACTGGTTCTAAGAATGTGCAAATGATCTTTTGTTATACCTTTTTGCATTTTTATCTGTTTCCTGTGACTCTGGTGTAAAACTTTTCAGACTCATACTAATTGCCACGAATTTATATGTTGACTGTAAGCATGCCACGATGTCTTGTGCGTTAAGCCCTTTTTGTTTTACTGGTAATAGTGATATTCCCAGGAGATTAAGATCCTCGTTGGTAACCAAGGGTATCTCTGTATAGTATATGATTCTTCCACTGGATGCTACGGTCATGATCTCTGAAAGTTTTTCAATTTCTTTCTCTGTTGTTGCATTTTTCCCCCTATTTATTTGAGGTCCAATCTTAGTTGTCCTGTTTAAATGTTGGCTGTCAATACAGCTATCAATGCTTTCTATAGTAGGTGTGTCACGCCTTGACTCACTAAATATATTATGTCTGTTGCTTTCTTAAATTTTATCACCAGTTTTTTGGCTATTTATTAAAACTCTTCTAAACCGTTAGACACCTTGTCGTTTCGTGTCATTAAGTATGCAAATATCGTTAACCCTTTCGTTATTCTCCGTACTCTTTCTTCAAATTTTTACACGTTCTGTACTTCTTTTTCATGATTTCTAAGCGTTGTGACTATTACTTGTTACGTTAGGTAGTTTTTTGTGTTAATTATGGTCATTGGTCTTAAAACTATTAATTCTGATTTTTTTTTTCCTCTACCATTATTTGTCCTTAAATTACTTCCACGGTTATAGTTTGACTGTGAGTTTCTTGGCCCACTACCGCTCTGTATGACTTTTGCACCTTTTTTTTCGTTTGTTAAACTTCCTTCGTGGCTTGATTAATTTTTTTCCTACGCTCATTTTTGTTTCTTAATGCAACTGCGCACTTTCAGCTAGCTTGTCTCTGGGCCCGTGAAAACTGTCTTGACTCCTTGATAAGCTGACTTTAATCAACATACTGTAAGACTTCCCACGTCAATATGGCTGTCTGGATTGAGCCCAGGTTTTTTAGTAGTATCCCCGATTTTTTCTCATTCAACTTAACCTCTTACATTTTTTTTTTTTCCCGTGTGGCTTCCATCCTCAAATAAAAAAAAAAGATACTTTTTTTTATTATTTTTACCTTTTTCCTCTTGGCAAATAACTTCATAAATCATTCAGAGAAAAAGAGAAAGAAAAAAAATTTTACTGTAAGTGTGACCTGCGTGTGGCTCCTAATAACCAATCTGAACCATAAGGTTTTGTACAGGCAATGACAATAGCCAAAGCAATAACTGTACTACACAAAAAAATTGTATATATAGTGTTATATATTTGTCGGTGGGTGCCATGCGTTGGACATACCCGTGGGGGATAGCTCGTGGTAATCGAGGGTCAGACGGTGTTAGTGCCAATTGTCCGCTCAGCTTACGGAGCAGTAAGTATATTGATTGTTCAAACATTTTTTTTCTATTTATTTGTTCCTTTTTTTTTATATGGGAATCGTGTGATCTTCCTGATTTTTACTCTTTGTATTGCAGTTGGGAACGTGGTCAGTCATAGATCCACACGAATTTTTTGGCTTGTCATTTCTTCTGCATCAGCATATGAAGCCGTCTAACACTTGGCCTCTGCCAGTGCAGAAGTATAAATATCGTGGGGGCATTGTGTGTTGCAACGTTTACTGTCCGTCCCGGCAGCTGTTAATAGCCGTTTTTCAGGACTGTACCTCGAGCTCACTCTTGCCTTCTTCAACTTGAATCCAACTCCGAATCCACTGCAACGTTAGGGAGTTGGGGATGTCCTACACCATTTTTTTGAGCTGCACCTTCCATAGTATTTTCCTCGCCCTGGTGGTTGATGTAATAGCGGACGGTCCCGATGGATTGTGCCCTATTGTGCCTCGATCGCGTGGGTAAAAACAGGGATGGAAGAACGTTTAAACGAGATAATATAATAGACAGAATAATAATAATGACAAGCGTCGCACATCTATATAAAAAAAAATAAAAAATACACACTTTTGTTGAATAAGAAAAAAAAAAGATTAATCGAAACCGGCTAAATCAGCATCAAAGTTTTATTGTACAACCTCTTTGCACTTTCTTGGTCTGTTCTGTTAATATTTAATATTTATTGGAACACGAAAACTTTAAGTGGAGTCAAATGTTCAAATCTGTACCTTCGTATCTCTCACCCTGTTCACATTCTCTGGTAGTGCCTTTATCATACATGCTTTTTTGTTTGTATCATACTCACTTTATAATGGCTCTTTCAGCACACAAACCATTTTTCCCTCCAATACATATCTTGTAATAATTTCTCGGTCATAGTAATACTTTGATCGGTATTTTGACTAAACTTGTTTTATTGCTCTGATAGTTTTTATTTCTGTTAGGGTCTCAACTAACGCTTCAAAAAATTCGTTTGAAGTTTGGCTCTTAGGTGACAGTTTAATTCTAGTAAGTATCTCATACTCTGCTGGTCCGTGATATTATGTAAGTGCATGCACGAAGCTAAATGTTCGTTCCAGTGATGTTTTTTTCTATGTAGACCTTGATGTACTTTGTTGAAGTATGAAACATACGTTCAATGATGCCACATTATGTTCTAAAACGATGAAAACAGAGGTTGCTTTATATGGAATCTAATACGACTAAAAAAAAATATTTTTTTTTCAAGTATAGTAAATCAAATTTGGAATCTAAAAAAAAATGTTGTTTTGTTTGAAAAATGACCTTACCTCAAAATTTAAAGAGTTTCTGTTATTTTTTTTTGGTCAATGAAACTGCTGGCTTAAAATTACTTCTTTGATAACAATGGCGTACAAAAGGAGAAAAGGTTGTTGTTTTTATTAACAATTGCATTGAAAAACAAGTTTCATGTTCTAACATAACCTTATATTGCTCTGAAACGATAGAAGCAAAGATGGCTTAGCACGAAATCTAATATCTCAAGATAAAAAGTACTAGAAAAGAGAAATTTTTTTAAATCTGTAGGTCATCAATTTGCAAATGTAAAAAGGCTGTAGCTTAGTTTTAATAATAATTACCTAACCTAAAAATAAATAAGTTTCTGCTATTTTCTTCTTTAGTCATTCAGACTGCTTGTTACTGATTACTTCTGTGATAAAAAGGACGTACAAAAATATATTGTTGTTTTTTTTATGTAGAGTTCCATTGAAAACCGTGTTTCTATGTAAGAGCATGGCACTCAATTGTTCGAAAACGATGAAAACAGAGGTTGCTTACTACAAAATCCAATATCTCCAGATAGGAAATTGCTAGAAAATAAATTTTCCTCTGAATGGCAGGTAATGAAATCACTTATGTAAAAAAACTTTAGTTGAGTTTCAACAATATAAACCTAACCAAATGAATAGTAAGTTTTAACTTTTCCTTTTTTTCATTTGATAAAACTGCTTGTTTTTCACTACTTCTTAAAAAAAAAAAGGTGTAAAAAACGAAAAATGTTGTCGTATTCATATAAAACTACGCTGAGTAACCTGTTGCTTGCTTAAATAAAACCTTAAATTATTCTAAAACGATTAAAACAGAGGTTACTTAGTACAAAGTCAAATATCTCAAAATAAAAAATTGCTAGAAGAACGAATTTTTTGTTTTTTAATTGTAGGTAATCGAATTTCCAATATGAGAAAACTATAGTTAAGAACAGATCATCACGACCTAACTTAAAATAAACAAGTTTTTGCAATTGTTTTCTCAGGTCAATGACACTGCTTATTTTTAATCACTTTTTTTAATGAAAAATGCCTACGGAGCGGAGAATGCTTTCGTTTTCTGTTTTCAAAAGATAAAGTTTAAGCTGGCTCTTTCCAAGATTACACTCTCTCTTAAAAGAGAACTTCCAGCTTTTAACTCTTTTTGAAAGAGTTATTCTAGCTTTTCATTGTTTTTGAAAGAGAAAATATATGCTTGCTTTTTAAATAATAGTCGTTTTGGCTTTTAACTTTTAGGTAAAATTCAAATAATACTCTTTCAAAAAGAGAAGATCTTCAAAACATCTAGAAGTAAGAAGTAGTTTCCTGGTCTTATTACATTACAGTAGTTGTAAACTTACTTTTAAAAAAACTAAACATAAAACACTCATTAAAAAAATGTAGTTCTTATTTTTTTTATCTACAAACTACTTGCAAAGAGAAAAAGCCTTAAGAATAATCTTTGTGATAAAGAAAGAACATTGATGTTATAGTAAAAAATACCATTTTCATAAAATTTTCTTCCTCTAAAAAAAATTTGTTCGTAGGATTGGCAACTAAATAAAGTAATGTTGATGGATATACAGTTTTAAAAAACAGCAGAACAAAAATTAGGTGTAATTATCTTTAGGAAATAATACAACGTATACGTCACCTACTAAAAAAGCTATCTTTTCTTTAAATAAGCTTAACATAGCTAAAAATGTAAGTGGATGAAACTTAGAGATGTCAAATAAAGAATTTTTTAAATTTTATTCAAAATCAAGAGCATAATTGGTTAAAAAAAAATAATTTAACCACATTTTATACTTTATTAAAAAAAAAACCGGTGTTGCAGCTACAGCACCCTTAGGCATTTCATCAAAATCATTATGTCAATGATAAGAGACGGTATTTTGTACTTTAACTGTAAATCTTCAATAAAATTACAGTAACGTCAAATCGGAAAAGCTAATTCATGTTTAAATAAACGAATATATTATATGAGAGCAACATGTACTTTTTGTAATCCAGATGACAATCAATCAATTTTTGTATCACGGAAACAGTTTTATTCACATCTGATAATATTCAAATTCTCAAAATTCAGTCTTTCATAGCATAAGATCAGGAAGTCATAAAGAATAAAATAGGCTTTCGCTAATTTTATTTTGAATAACTTATTATTTTCAATATGTTAATAAGAAATTCAAAATAAACACATTTTGTTTGCTGCCTTAATAAATTAATAAAAACAGTATACGAAAATAATGTTGGACATGAAATTCAGGATCTTAGACACTTAAATGCAACTTATTCATTTCTCAGATAATATTCATGTGTGATATTAATTGAGTAATCCTACTTACTACTACATAGTAAAAAATAAAAATGTGTTCACAATTCTAAATATGTGCTTAGCAAACCGTAATTTTAAGAAAATACAAAAATTGTCCATTATATTTTCCATCGAATATGTATGACTTAAGAAATCTAGCTATTTTTTTCAGATCAAAATACTAAAAATTTCTAACTACTTGCACACAGTAAATAAAAAAAGTAATTGAAAATTCACGTTATATTTTGAACCTTTAGCTACACAAGACATGATATTAAACTTAGAATTATTATTCTTAATGGTAGTCAAGAAGTTTTGTCCACTAATGTCATTAGAATTACCTACATTAAAAATACTTAGATTACCCTCATTAACTCCATTCATTTTTCAAGAAAAATATAATTACTTACAATTTTAACTAGAGAAAGACGTTGCTTATTTATGTAAAATATAAAAAAAATCTAACGAAAATCGAAAATAGTAATATTTAGACACTTTTGAATCTACTGATATTTTTGAGCATGTGTTACATCAAATATTAAAAAAATAAATTGGATGTAACGATATGTATTACATGGGCTCTTATGAGATGGCTGCTAAATTCTTATTCAAGACTATGATAAAAGTAATACATGTCAACAAAATCTACTGGACTAACAGAAACCTGTTCTACGAGTAATTGTGCGAGATTTCAACCCATGTTATAGTTTTTATAGATTTATCAGTAATGTAGTTACCTAAAAAAAAAATACATTAGCCAGGCCACGTCATTGAGGATCTGGTTAATCACAAAACTACTTAAAATATATGATAAATTAAAGTGTCATTTCTAAACGAGAAACTTTTTGTCTTTTTTAAATTTGTTATTTTATGTGTTTTCCATACAGCATCACATATGGCACTACCAATCTAAAACCTCGTTTGTAAAGCCCCATAGGGTGCACTAAGGCTTTTTCAAAGTAATTACACATGATATTCTGTCCTTTATTTTTTAGGTGGACAGCCTAGTTGAAATTTTTGAACAGGAATAGGTGTAAGCATAACGTTCGCAAACGATTCAAAAATCTAAAAGTATTAAACTGAAAGAATTTAAAAGGAAACAGCTAAAGAATGCCCAAAAGTTTTTATAAATATTAAGCTTTTAATTAGCATTTTTAAATTTTGTATTTTTTAAGTGAAATATAGTTCAACTGCCAAAAAATCATATTATTAAAAAAAAAAGTTTTTAATAAAAATCTTCTTAAAGCTTTGAGTTTTACATGAGATCATTTGATTTTGTTTTCCTTTTTTTTTATAAAAAGATTCTCAGTTAATGAAGGTTGTTAACCATGGGTAATTGTTGTTCTCATCTATACTTTGTACACATCAAGCTGGATAAGCAAATTAAAACGATATGTCTTGCTGAGATTTGCTTCATCTATGTTACGTTCTGGTAAGTCAAAATTTGCTTTGATTTTGCAAAAAAATCAAATTTGTAGTGATGTTTGCTTTTATTTCAACCGTTATTCAGTGATCAAACTAATTTGCAAGAGCTTGGTCAAAACAAGCGTTTTTTCAATATTCATATTTGGAATATTATTTTTATATAATCGTTGGTCAAGAGCACGTGAATGAATTGCGTCAACTAATATTAGAACTTATTGCAACATTTTGCAAAAAAACCTTTTTTTTAAATAATTCTTGTAATCATAATACACTTTCTTTATACATGCATACAAACTTGCTAACTTTTTCCCCACTTATAATAATAGTTTATTTATCGTTCTCAATAATCTAATAAATGTTCTTATACCTATGATTTTCTTTTAATAACTTAAGAATTCAATGATGTTCGTTAAAACAAGTTCCAGTTTTATACAGATCTAACAACACGATGGACAAAATACACCATAAATGAATATTTATTTGATTCAAACTTAAAAAAAACTAGCGTAACTTTGAAGTATTATAATTTTACTATTACATAAAGCAAAGATGCTAAAACCATTGTAATCGCTAACCACAAAAACTACGAAACCTATTTTGCTGAAATTTCGCATACTGATTTTTGATGATCCCAAAATGGTTTTTGCATAATTTTTTTTCTTAAGAACAATGATAACAATAGAATAAAATCAGCTCAAAACTTTTAAGAATAAGCTAGCTTTGTGCTTTAGTTCAGAAGGATCTGCTGGGTAGCGTCGGGGTAAAATTGAGGCCACTCGAAATCAAAGATAGTGAAGAGTGGTTATTAGATACCCCATCCAGTTGTCAGATATCGTAGTCATTCATCGACAGTGCATCAGGTACAAAGTAAAATGTCATGCAGCTGGGCATCCCAGCTACTAACGACTCTCTTTTTTCATGGGCAAGAAAAATAAATCAGTTTTTACCACAGATTGACAAGATAACCGACTGCCGTTGAAAAATAGGCGTTCAGAACGTCAACATTTTGGGGAAGAGTAGCTGAAGATGTGTGTAACCAGAGGTTATTCTGCTACAACCTTTAAAAGTTAAGGGGTTGTTCAACCGACTTTACTGAAGCCGTTAGAGAATGTTCTACTACAAATGTAAGCCAGGAAAGACAGCGCCAAAGAGGACGGGCAGCTACAACGGCTTTCTTCTTAGTAGTCGTCCCAACGGCATACCTACAGAGGAGGTATTCTCCAGGCCCACTTTCCTAACTCACGATAAGCGGTTGGTTATCCGGGGAACGAGCTGAAGACGAGAATCAGTGGCATATCTCAAAGGATAAGAGTCAAGCAACCCGCAGCTGGCTCTCCGTCAGAAAGAATAATAGTAAGGAATAACTCAAAATCTCACCACAAAGGGCCATTATGTGTACGTTCCATACTAAACCATCAATCTCATGGGTTCTCTTAAAGGCCAGCTAAGTATAAACTACATTGCCAATAAATACATTTTAACTGCCATTTTCGGAAACGATTCGTTGACTAAAAGACTAAGTAAAGATGGCCACTATTTAACTAAGTCATTTATTCACTGTTAGACGTCTCTAGCGGAGTTGTTCGTCGAAAATCTGAAAACTATGGTGACTGGCGACCCTATATCACCCTTTCAATACAAAGCATTCAATCAGGAATTACCCATCCTCTTTAAGGTCTGTGCTGGGATAACCTAACAGCTATGAAGAAAAAATAAGCTTGGTCTAACGGGACAGTCTCCAACGGGCAAGCATCACGAACCAATCTCTCAACCTTAGAACTCCAAAATAAAAGAGTCTACAAACAAACACCAACGTCTTCAACGTTTTACTATAAGATGTTAGGAAAGAGCTCTACAATAAGCTTTAAAGCTCTAAATATTGTGGCTTTTCTCCCGATCAGTATGGTGTTACAATAACATACCATTGAATATTATTCTGATGTATAGAGGCTATTACGTTTGCTGGAAACTTTAGTCAAAAAGAGTTTACTTAAGAACCTCACCGGTCATTTTCAGAGTCATCAGACGTTGCCAACAAATGGATATTACAAACCAATCCAGTTGAAAAAAATAACTTTCAAGGCTTACAAAGATCTTAACTATGCAAAAAGTCACAAGAAGTCAAATTAGAAGAAAAACTTATTTAACGAATACAATTTTAGGCATCAAAAAAATGACGCTGAATATATTTAAAGATTATAGTCCTTGAGCCAGATAGTTTTTTTCGTCAGTTATTTCCTCTCAAGCAATAACTAGTGAAATGCTTCAGAGAGCTGTGTGAGACAGTTGGTGAACGTCAGCTGCCACTCCGTAGGTGGGTGGACCAGCAGTAGCCTCTCAATGACATAAAAAAGTGGTTTTCAATCATTTTTTCCCGACTCAAAACTTGTGGAATGATTGTCAACATAATTATTTGAAGGTTAAATAAAGTCAGCTGGCCTTACCATGGTGAATTGTATGTCAGCTTGTCACACGAACATGCGGAAAAAAATTTCCCGTTCAGTGATATCCTCTCACATAAAAATGTGTCAGATGATTCTTCATATGCTATTTTAAAGAAATAAGAAAGTCAGCTGGTTCTAATTTTTTGGAAAGGTCGTCAGCTGATGCAGTCAAAGATGGAGTACGAAAGTGGACGAGCGTACTGATCGCTTTTTTATGTACGTCAGCTGACGGGTTTTCCACCAACATACAGTCAGCTGATGTAATTATTTTTTTGAAGTGGTATGTTAACTATCATGTGACACATTTTTATGTGAAAGGAAATGACATAGCGGTGTCTAATTTATAAAAATTGGTAAGTATATCAATAAATACATAAAATTTCTTAATTAATTATTGCAATTATTTAATTTAAAAATAAAATGTAATGTATATGACAGTATTTATTTAAAAATCGCTTTATTTATTTTTTTTTTTTAATACTAATAAATTATTCATCAGCTTCACTTTCACTATGGCACTGCTTCTGTTGATAATGTACATCTTGATTTTCTGTACCAAAGCATAACATACAGTTAAAATATAATTTTTTTTTATTATCATACTTATAACCTCCAAAAGGGGTAGAGAAATGTAAATTAAATATGTACAGAAAAGTCGGAGCATAAGATGAAATAAAAATTTTTTGATAAATAATTGTCCCAGTAGTATCGGTAAAAAAAGGTTTTGCAATGTATTTAAATAATTGCTAAGATTGTGCCTGCTACATTGAAAATGTATATGCAATAAAATATTAGATGATTTAGCTTGATAGGCTTAAAAAAAAAGAGTCTTGTGAAGTTATTGTTTATAATTAACTTAAAATCAACACATTGATAAAAACAAAAGTAGTAAGGGAAAGCTATTTCCAGACAGTTTCATAGATATATGTTATACGGCTGGCGCCAAAGGCGTGGCCGGGGACCGTTTTTCCCCGGGGTCACGTGACAGTAGAGGCTAGGGAATGGACTAATTACCCAATACGAGTTTCGCGCGTTATTTAAAAATATAATTACCGACATAATCCACTACGAGTTGCGCGCGTAATTTAAATATAATTACCGACATTGGTCGGTAAAAATAATTTTTGCACGTGACCCAATACGAGTTTTACGCGCAATTTAAAAATATAATTACTGACATAACCCAGTACCGTTTTCGTGCCTAATTTAAATATAATTACCGACATTGGTCGGCAAAAATCATTTTTGCACGTGACCCAATAAGCCGAAAAAGGCGCGCGTAGTTTAAATGCTGCTAGGATGGTAACAACAATTTTTCCTCGCAGAGAAAAGATGTTACTGACGTTGCTTGGTTGGTAATTTTTTTCTTTTTAGCGAAGTGAAAATTGAGGGGGGCCCCCCCAGTTATCAGCAGTGAAAATCCATGAATTCAAAAGTACGAAAATACGGCTAACGGTACTACCATTTTTCTTGCTAAAAATTTGAAATTATTATGAAGGTTAAGGAAGTGGGTGGTGAGCGAGGTTTCTTGAATAAAAACACTTTAAAATTTATTTAATACATATATTGTATAAAAACACACTTAAATAATAATATTTAAAAGTTTAAAAGCGATGTAAAAATTTTGAAAATAATTTTGTTTCAATATTCTACAACATTATTAATTCTATCTAATTTGAAATGTGTGTCGTTTAGAAATACTTCTAAACAGTACGTAGTTAACTCTAAAAATAACATGTCCAATATAAAATACTTTAATCACTGAATTAAAACATCACAAGTTCACCAGCTGCATTAAACTGGCCCTGGCAATCACAACATCTTCTTTCACAGTTTGCCTTCATAAAATTCCCTTCGTTAGTACAGCCATCCCAAAGTCGAAGGTGACTACTCATTTTCTCCAACATACGCTCCCATCGTTGATGTCTTGTGTCGGATTGTGATATATTATATTCGTAAGCATATTGCTGTCTTAGCAACAGCTCAAAAAACGCTATCATCCCCATGTGTTCCTCAGGTACTGCAGCTCTTTCGGTTTTTCCTAAGAGATGGTATGCTGCACATGAAGTCCTTCTTAACTCAGTATGCATTGAACACATACTCATGGAATTATCTATTAAGTTGATGCAGTGGCGTCCTTTATGATAAGAAAGCACTTTAACCGTACACATGTATAACTTTCGGAACTGAAGTTTGTTTTCAACAAAATTATTCCGACTCATTTTCACTTCTAATTCTTCGTCTGACATTTTCAGACATAAACCGTAGTCTTTTACGTCACTATAAGTTAGATGTTTTTTCAGCTTTTCGTTATAGTAATTCATCACTTAAAAATCGTTTAAATTTGTAACGGTACGGGTAGGTGTCGTCACCTAATGTCTTCCAACTGCATCTCACGATGTTTAATAAAAAGTGATTCCAGTCATGGTTTATAAAATAGGTATCCGAAACCTATTGTTTTAATACACCACATTGCGATAATTTCAAAAAAACTATTTAAGTAAACACGTACGATATTTATCAACATTTTAACGGTTTTAACCGATCAACTGACCTCTGGCTGACAGTTTTAAAAATACACTCAAACAAAATGTACAGCTAGTAGGGTTGGAGAAACCAAAGAGCAATGTAGAAATTATACATTACAAAAAAACATTTCATTACTCATAAGTCCGCAGGGATTGGGAAGATGTTTCAGCTTAATGTTGAGCGTTGGTTAAAGTGAAGCACGTGCAGCTAATGCTTATGTTTTTCAATAATATTTTGCTGAATTTGAAGTGGTGTAAGAAATTTTTAAAACTAAAAAAATTTAGTTCTTAAGTAAGTTTTTCATCAATGTACATTGTAAAAACCATGAGAAATGAATGGTATGTGAGGTTTCTTGAATAAAAACAATTTAAATTTATTCAATACATATATTGCATAAAAACACACTGAAAGTTTACATATAAGTTGATATAAATATTTAAAAAATGTGCTATTCTATGATTACTCTTGAGTTTGCTAAATTAAGTACGTATGTTGCTTACAATGCGATTATTTTTTAAATTCTTACGTCTAGTGATACGATTAAAAAAGGTTACAGCTATTTTATCGTTGGTAAGAGTATCTGATGAAAAAAATAAACAAAACATGCTTAAAGAATAGTTGTTACACATGAAAAATAAAATATCAATACAGTAATTTCCACAAACGCTAGAATTAATATTTTTAAGCTGTTGTACATTCCAATGATAAGTAACACAATTTCTTTTGAGTCTATCAATATGCTGGGGTACCATGGGAGGCAGACCATAGCTATCAAAGTACACTTCATGACCTTCAATATCGACATATATAGCTGCCCAATGCGTGCCCGGCTTAGAACTTTCATCGGTGTTAACTATGAGAGCACACGGTCTCGCCCAAACAAAAGGTAACTGATCCATAAGACACCTGTCGTCGCTGCATGCATACTGCAAAGAGATCTACGTAGTTGTGACGAGTCCACAATAAACGATATGTGAATTTTTATAAGTTAAAAACCACAACTACTTGATAATTTGAGTCAATTTCCAATATGTTATCAAGTTCAGCATATATGTTTTATATATAAAACACAATTTATAGTTTTCGTGAGAGCTGTCTCGAAGCGTACTTCTATTCGTACTGTACCATTCTTTACTAAATTCCAATGATCTGCAAAATGCACTGAAAGATCGGGTGTAAGATCAAATGCAAACAGACAATACCCGTTGGGATATTATTTCCTGTAGATACTATTTCTCTCATTCATGTAATAGATCCCAGTCCCCGAAAATAAAGTATGATATGCTTTCACGTACATAGGTGTGCTTCCTGTAAAAGTCGGTTGTAGCGGCTTACTTGGGAGTTGTACACCATCGACATACAACGACAAAAAATTTATAGAATAATTTTGAAAGTTTAAAGGATTCATCTTTCGATCCCCATTGAAGGCTTTGTTGTCAACAAAACTTAAAATGATTCTTTTCGGAAGTTGTCCGAGGATAACATTATCGAAAGAGTCGCCGTTTATACTGCTATATAGGGTAAAAGATCTGACTTCGACGCGCGTAATTGGATATTTTGTCGTAGTGTTTGCCAGAGTTTTTGCGTGCGCAATCAAAACTGTAGGGCTAACTTTTACTCACCGAACGAGAAGTGTAGCCTCGCTAATGCTAACGGAATAATTTTTCGTTAAAGCATCCATGAGACAAAAAGCATCTTTTGCAAACACAAGACGTAAACAAACTTTGACGCCATTTAACAATAATTTATCCTGATTGAATACATCACAATGTAAATGACCCATTAAGTCTACGGTCTTTCCATCTTTTAAATATTCTTGACGCTAAGTAAGAGCTAATTTTTTTTTCGAACCGGGTAATTCGTCCATTTCACCAGCAATATCTGTTTCCCACAGATTTGTCGACAAATGCAATGATTTTACAGCAAGACCATAATTTAAAAGAGTTTCAATGTATGCTCTGTGTGGGTAAGCATTATTTGGAGGAGTTACAGTTTTTGTTCAAAATAAACGTCAACCTGGTTAAATATCGAGTGTAAAAAATTGTTCACTGAAGCTACAAGCGCATCCCCACCCTTTTCGTAAGGTGTCAATTTGACATTCACTCTGAGCATCGTATGGGCCAAGTGGATATAATTCTCGTTTTGAGAACTGATAACGAATTCTATGGGACTCTCATCACTTAACGACGAAACAGGTTTGTAATGCACCTATCGATTAGTTTCTAATGCTGTCTGCGTGAGAGGACCGGAAAATAAATTCAACTCGCTCTTCAGACAAGGATCCGTATGACTATGTAGGAAAGACATGATTATCCAAAAATATCTACAGGTCTTGATTTTTTATTTCTTACCGCCTTTTTCTTTGTTTTACGACCAACTTTATTTACTTTTCTGTTTGGTTTTTTCTTCTTAAGATTTTTCTTACGCGCACCTAATTTTCGTTTAGCTACTTTCAATCGACCTTTTCCTTTTTTTTTCGCACTTTTTAATGAGATGTTTACACCACCGCTTCTACGTCGAGACTGTGCTCTTTTTTTATATAGTAAAGCATTATATCCCGATCCTTCCATCAACTTCACAATTTTTTCTGTAGCTTTACGTTCTAAATTTTTACCGGATTTATTCATCCGATTCTGAAATGCGTTTTTAAAAGGTATATTGCTTTCTCCAACATCGTCTATTATATTCACTTCCGCTCGTAAAGCTTCTTTTATAACGGTACGAGCACCTCTGACTATGAAGGCATAGCACTCCGAAATATTCCAGTGAAAAAAGAGCCTAATCTGTGCCCTCTCTGTCTATATGACCCCACAAACACATGCTTGACTTCTCTTCTGCCCCCGTGCTGTGTGTGATACCCCTCGTAAAAAACCATTTTGTAACAATTCGCTTAAAAGAAAACTTTCCTAAAATGTAACACCACGGTCAGTGTCATAAACTCAAATGATATTGGTTTACCAAATTGATCTTTCATATCTATATCAATTGTCTGAAATCTATTATTGAGGAGGGGTGAGTAGACTGGTGGAGTATACCTCTTGACAATTGTGCTCCCGTAATGAATTTTCTGAGCGGCTAAATTTACTATCTTCAGCAAGGGTGCAAACGTATCCCCAACAATACACGGTTCACATATATTAGAATATCCTCTTTTTTCGGCACGGTCACGCTTGATCTTAGTCAGCATTTCCTCAAACCCAATAATACGTTTCACTATAGTGGACAAAACAAGGGTTTTTCCACACGTTCTTGTACGTCCAGGTCCTGTTATTGGAAAATCAATAAATACAAACCCACCTCGATGATCATAAATTAGCTGCTGACATTTCTTATCTTTATGATAATATTGCAACCATTTTCTATTTATTTCCTCGCATAAACTATGTATAGAGTCATAGATGCCATGTTGAATACAACCTTTTTTTTCTTCACCTGGCGCGATTATCGTTGCCTCTTCTCGTCAAACATGCAAAATAGTGAATGGTACGTGAACCTCGGAAATTCCTACCTCTCATTTACCGCTTAGCTCGATTTCGTGGGGTAACTGTGGAGAAAAATTTGTTCTTGTGTTGATCGGAAAATATTTCATACTACTGTTACTAGGTAAAGTAACCGTAAACTCGTTATGATGCATTGTTTTTTAAATCCCTCGGATTTACCCACGAACTAAATTTTTCAGGATATCCTATCCAACTAACAAAGTGTTGTTTTTTTTTTCCTTTTCCTCTGATTTTCAAGATCTTGTCAATTTTGTGCTTCTGCTCGCTGACACGCTTCTTGTGAACAGGGTTGAGTTTTTGAGACTAAAAAAACCCCCTCAATTTTTTCACCACCTAAATCGTTGAGCTTATACACATGTAAATTTTGTCTTTTCAAAATTCGAGTAATTTTAAATATCTCTTTACTCCAAGTTTTTACTGCACCTTTTTCAAACACATTTTTATCACGGCTTATGCGTACATAATCACCTTCTTTATGTTTATCTTTACTTTTACTGTGACTATGTTTTGTGCGAGGTTTTCTCGAATTTACTAAATTTTGTCTTGCTACATGTGCATTATATATTGTTACGCTGCTAGGTGTTAACTGTAATGTAAAGTGGGGGGTATTATTGTAACCACTAATCTAATCTTGTAAAACGTCTACGTAACGGTATGTATTTTTGTATGTAAAATATCTGTACGTACGCTCTTTAAACGTTCGAATGACGCGCTCTACTACGGCCACTTTAACATCAGGGTTTTTGGCAACTCGAAATTTTATAGCATTGTCTTTCAAAAAGCGCTGAAATTCACTGCCTAAGAATTCAATCCCTCGATCCGTTTCTAACATAAAGGGCGAGCGAAATTAACTATTTTCAAGAATTTCTTTAAAACCTGCTGTTACATTACGGCAACTTTTATCTTTTAAAGGTTGCACCCATACAAATTTGCTTAATACATCAACTACAATTAAACCAAAAGACACTCCGTCGTTGTAGTTTTTAAATGACGTCAGTTGAATGAGATCTGCTTCCCACAACTCATCTCTAGCATTAAATTTGTAAAACAACCGTGGAAACTTTCGCCGAATAGATTTATGTTAAGTATAAGCATCATGTTTTTGCAGCCACTCTTTGATTTTCTTGGGGGAGATTTTGTTTTTATTTACTCTTATTAAATTGCGGACCCCAGAAAATGCTGCTTTATGGTTAGGAGTATAACATTGTTTCTCTCGCACATTTATTATTCATTAATATCGTAACTTGCTTTTAACACCACCTGATTTTGGTGTAAATGAATGTACTACATGCTTATCATCATTAGATTTGTTCTCGTGTACAGTTTTTTCCAAAGGTGATGAAAAAGTCTCATGTTCAAACGTTTCTTCGTCTTTTCTGAGCGACTTTACGTTACTGGTTTTATCCAACAGCAAGCTTGAACTGTCGCGATCTACGATTTTCAAGAGGTTTGTATTTCCCACGAGTTCTTAAGGAGTGTTTATCTTCCAAAGTACTTTAGCAAAAATTTTTCTCCCCAACGATTAAGCATTTTTCCTCTGCCTCGCAGCATCATTAAGTAAATTGATAATATTTAACCCATCAATTTTTTTTTACCTTTATAAATTACTGTACCTGTACTATCCCACTTAATATCGTTCTTGTATCCTTTTGAATGTTTTAAAAGCAGCATAGATTTTTGTTGGTACACTTTAGGTACAGTACTGACAATCATTTCTTCGCTCATTCCATAATTATCTGTAGTAGTGGTGATATTTTTAACTTCATTTTCAGCAATCTGCATTGGTTCACGCTTTTCATCGATAAAAAATAAATACCTGTATAAAACTCTTAAGTATTCCTTCAATTTATTGTATTCATTGCTATACGAATTTGAATCTAGAATTTCTTTCATCAAGTCATCTAATTGACTTAAGTTATCTCCGGCTGTCTATGTGGTTTGTAAAATAGAATGTGTGAAAAAATCAATTGCGGATGTAGGAGTAGAAGGACCGGGGGTTTCCCCTACGGTAGTGCTTACTCTTTTTATTCTTTAGAACTGGTCTTTAGACAGTAAAATTATTTTTTTCCCTTTTTCCATTTTATTATTTTTACAATATTCTTGATAATATTTCACTTAGAATAGGTTGTAATATTAACGGTAAAAAACTGTTACCTTTTTGTACCATAATTTTTCTCTTTTTTTCCACGAATGTTTACCTCTACTCTTAGCGATCAATTGTTGTAAAATGCCTTTTAACTTTTTAAAACTTTTTTTTGACTGTTTTTCAGAGAAACAACACCTTTGAGAACGTTTAAAACACACTCGCACAAGTAGTTAATTAATTTTTTTCTCGTTTTTTTAACAATGCAGCTCTCTGTTCTCTGTTAAGATGAGTGAGAGCTTCTAAAATTGCCATTGCCGTCTCTCGAACGGAGTTTCACGAGACTCGTCTGCATGACAAGGGGGTTGTTTAAAACGACCGTTTTTCAATGTTGATGGCTTTATAGTCAAAAGAAAACTGAGAGCTGAGGGTTACTACTAACTATTTTATCTGTTAATTCAACCCAGATACGCAAATGCACTCGTGGCATATTTTGGCAGGTAAACATATTGATACTCGTCGTCAGGAAATATACTTGCACGGAATCTTAACTCATCCCAAGTGTCTTGCTTGCAATCAATCATTAGATAACCATGATCTTAAGCTGTTGCGTCTTGATATGCCTCTTGTACAAATTTTGGATCTTCCGGATATATCTGCCTCGCCAAATGTTGTAATTGCGCACGATCACAAGGGTTTTTAAACACTATGATATACGATGCGTTCAGACTTATGTCTTGCAAATGAGTTGACTTGTGAAAAATATTTTGCGTTATAAACATTATACTAATACTTTTATGATGACTCCCTTTTGTAAAAAGATCTACCACAATATGATTTAATGACTCGCGCATCCGATCGTCGATAATTAAAATTTTTTAAGATAAGAATCGTTTGAATAATCTGAAGGTTTTGGCAGTCCCTCACAAAATTCAATTTGCTGTCCATTTTTCAAAAAATTTTTACTTTCTAACTATTCTGCCACTCTGCATAGTAAAATAAAATACGGTCAAACGTTACGCTAGACATTTGTTCTTATTTATTTGAAAATCTTTTAACAAAAACTGTTTTTCCGCAGCCGATTCGACCGCAAATCATGCTTTTCCAGGGGTGTTGCCATCGGGTATCCATTATGACAATATTCTCTATACTAATAATAGTTTGAAAAGTTTTTAAGTTAAATACTTTTCCGAAAAGCATACCTACTTACTATGTGGCCGAGACCACAACGCTACGGTGTTGTAGCGAATACTTAAGCTCTCGATTGCCTCTATGTGTGAGCGTCAGCTGGTTTGTCTCTACATACACGTCAAACGTCACTGTCTCCTTGTCTCAACTACTTCCTTGGGAAAATGGAACGAGCATGCAGTGAAAAAACATTACCTGTCTTGGTATCCATCTATGCAAATGATTTTTAATTCTTTCATATATGTTACTATTTCCCTAATATTTGTACGTCAAGGATTTTTTTTAAAATAAATTTCTGCTGGGGTAGTACTCTTATAGTTAATTATCACTAACACTAGCTACAACGTGTGAATATCCGGGGAACGATGGTAGTGGACTTGGATGTTTTGACATTTACTTGTATCGATACCACTGCAACTTCTTTAGGTATAAAATGTTTGTCAGAGTCGCAAAAACCTTAGATATCTACGACGAAATTTATGATGGTGAACCACTACAATCTCTTGTAATGTTTTTTCTCTGGACAAAATTTTTGGTTACTGGAGGATCGATCGGTTGTGAATTTTTTCACCGATAAAATTAGCGATTTTTTTTCTCCTCGTCCTCCTCCCTTCTCAGGAGAGGGGTATCTCTTCTATAGTACCCTTTTCCTTCTTGCTAATTGCTGACGTCGTTAAATACTAAGTAAAAACAGGTTTCAGCATGCATTTATGATATCTTTTTTAACCGAATGTAGTGACATCTTCCTTAGACGTTTGAGAAAATCATCATTAATGCGGATATATATATTCAACTGTATTAGAACCACTCCCCTCTTTCTCTCTCTCTTTCTCTCTCTCTTCATCTTAAGAAAGCCTTTCAAAAGTATCATTAAAATAATCATGCAATGAGTAAAAGACATGAATGAAACAAGTGACTCACCTTTTCACAGATATAACCATCGTGGTTTTTTTTTTACAGAGTTGGTATATAATGTATGTGTCAAATATAAAATTTGGAAAAAATAAATGGTTTCAATTTTTTTCAAGTACAAAACTATTTATTTAAAAATTTACCTCACAATTTCTTTACATTATCAAATTTCACAATATGCATATTTGTTACATTTTTACATAATTATTACAATATATTTTGTCACCATCTTTTTTTTTTTTTTACAAATGCATACCAACAGACGCACACCACTTATTTTGACAGTCATCATCTAGCACAGCTATTACAAAAATATCTGTCATGTTGTTTGTATTTATAATAAATAAAGTTTAAGCAATCGTTATACTTTTCAATTTCTGAATATAATCGTGATTTTCCTCAGAACCATGATAATTTATTACAGTTTAAGCTATGAATTGTCCAATAAATCTTATGTGGAATCACATATTTGAACCTGTTTGCATAATGTACATTTTTTTATATAGTTGTCTATAGGCGAGTATCTCCACTTTATTTTTTAATTCTTACAGTGTGTGAAATAATGAGTGCCACGATAAACCTTGCAATGTCTGACAAAAAGTTGGAAAGCTTACATACTCAGGAAATTTACAAACGCTTTAAAAACATGAACATTTTTTTGATGAAGAGCAGTATTTTTGAATAGTACACGAGAGATCTACAACAAACAAATTAAACTATTAAATTAGTTTACTCAAATAATACTAATGAAAACAAACATTCTTAGAATTCCTTTTCTAATCTTAGTCGACGTCTATATTTAATTACGTCGATCCATCGGTTGTAATATTTTCTTTTTATTAAATGACCGTTGCGCCATTTATACATTACACCGTCATCACGATGCTCTTCATTCAAACGTCGAACTTTGTGAAACTGGATTTTTATAATTCGGTTTGTATTAATTATGTGTAATAGTTCTGCTGTGAAAATATTTCAAAAAACATGCGCGTCTAATAGCTTATTTTATGGTGAAGTGCTTAACTCATCGTTGAAGTCCATATTTTCAACAGATTTTGGAAATTTCCATGTAACACTTGACTTATTAAAATAGCCCAATACTCTTACATATTCAAACGACATTCCAAGAAAATCATACTTAAACAGTGTCTCATACATTTCACGATGGACTCTGATTTCTCCCTCAGCTTTAAGTTCAATTATAGTATGTAAAAGGGAGTGCCATGCTAAACCTCCTAATGAATATTTATGGGGGGGGATAGTACTTGCGTGTTGGTACTCGACAATAGTACAGATGGCAATCAAAATTTTCGTCAGCGCAGACTTTTTTGATCACGTGTACTGTATCTATAACACAAATTATTTAATTATTTATTTTTCCTTCTTATAACTAAAAAGGATATGATAAGGTTTCCGAGATAAACCGCCGCTTTTAAAAAACTATTGCGCATACTTTTTCTTCATTATGCGTTACCACTTCATGTATATCAGACTCTCTTGCCATCTAATTTTTAATTTTGATTATGTTATCTGATTCTACATTATTATTTTCATTCTATCGATCGACCATTGTTACTATAGAATCGAAATTTATTTTTAACGAGTTTTCGAAACTGAATTTAATGCCCTTGACTTTGCAAACATCGTGAAAGCCCCCAGTAGCTGTTCGCACAAGATACGCATGAAATTTAGGACCTCCTGAAACGAAGCTCTCTATATACGATCCTTCACCATACATTTCTAATTTGTCCGTTAACTGTCCTAATAACGAACCAGTGGGTGGTTGATATTCACTGAGATTTTCGTCATTACAAGTAAATATCACGGAATCTGTATCATAGTACAAAACTCTTTGATCGAGTTTTTCCAAGTATGAATATAGTTTTAAGTGCGCTTGAGCTGTCGTATAAGCCGCTATAGCAACGTTTGTACACGGGTAAGAAAGTGATGCTTCCTCTTTATATCGCCACGTTACGTACATAACACTATCATTTGCCGGTAGACAATTTTCTACATACTTTTCACCATCGCATAACACCTTTACTAACTCTTTATAATCATTAACTACATTAATTTGAGGTAAATGTCCCCGCTGACCGAATTTTCCCCAAAATAAATTTAAACATAATTTTGCCACAGATCGCAACCCAGGATTTTTTTTAATGTTGTCAATATCTAACTTAACGCCTTCCTTATGTTCATAATTATTGATGTATTCTAATTTATCTTTTTCAGTTTTAACTGTACAGGGCCGACCACTTGCTTCTTTCTTAATTTTTAAAAAAATGTCTATATACTTTGTAAATAAACCACCGCTTTGGGAAACGGGCTCATATTTAACAACTTCATATTGCCAAATGACATTAATTTATAATAATTTATATCCTAATTCTAGAGCTTTCTTGATTTCTACGGATACCCATGTACCGGATAATGCCCAATCCGACTCTAAATCGTGAATAAATTCACCCTGAAAGGTTGTTGCCATACACGTGCGACATGATCCGAGCAGTAAACGACTATTCATTTTTGTAGGGAGTATGGGGTGAAATAAATTCCGTGGTGGTAAAATTGTACATTTTACTAAGCCTTCAACATTTTCTTTAAAATTTTTAAAATTTTTTCCTGATAATTTCAAACAGTCATTGCCTGTATAAATTTTTGGATGGTTTAGTGGAAATGTCCCTGTTTTACAAATATAAGGGTATAGTGAGCAAACATCTAAATATTTCATCCTTTCGCTATCTTTAACCGTATAATAAGTAACAATATTACCCGTACGACCTCAGTAAAAAGCATCTTGAGGGTTTAAAGGACAAATTTCAGCAATTGGGTGATTTTTTATATACTCTAAAAACTCGTTATTATTTTCCATAAATTCATCAAAATCATGCTCCACTTCTATCATACGCCTCGTACATTTTCTTCAACGTCACGATGTTCCTAGCTTTAGACGATAGACATTCTACCACAGTCTGCATAGCTATAGAACTACGTACCAGATGAAAAGGGTATAACACGACAGCGTGCACATCCTCCAGGTAAACGGTGAAAAGCTCCAGCAATACTCCTTTTAATTCGTTAACAGAGTATAAAGGCAGCTTCTCACTAAACCACTTGTCAGAGTACGCTTTACGCACATCTTCCAACACGATACTCGCGTATCGTACACATGAACGCACTACCTCGAACAACACTGTGTTCTCAGATGCTTTCATTTTTTTCCGGTTTTTTTTTTTTTATTTTACAGTGTAGCTATCACAAATTCTTATCACGTTGTAGAGAGACACTGAAATAACGAACTAAAACACTGTTGCTAGCAAAAACTTGCAACACCCCGTAGAGATACACTGATACAGAATATAAACAAGTTGAAGCAACAGAGAAAATATACTGTATAAGACTTTAAAGTTAATGGAAAACGTAAAAGATTTCGAACAAGATGTAACATGTAAAATTATAGTAGCGTATCAGCAAGAAAAATATGATGCGGCTGAAAGTGTCGGATAAAGACTAATTTTCTTTTATAATTTCTTCTTTTTTCTATCTACTTCTATATTTTCTTTCCCCCTCATTTTGGCCAAAAATTTTGGCCAACGTATAATAAATGTAAAAGGTGTACTCACTCACATAGCTACACTTTAGTCATACCCTGAAAAATCTTACAGTTACGGTATGATTAACTTCCGCAGTGGTTACTTACCCTTCTTCATATTTTGAAAAAGATTAAAATTATTGCAGCTGAGGGACAATTGCTCACATCCGCTGTCGTCACTTACTCTTCTTTACAATCGTTTGCAGATGTTTTCCCGGTGACTAAACAAGAGCGTTTTCTGGGCTTGAGCATGTTTTTCCCACAGCATTTTATATGATAAAATAAAGGTATACTATCTCTGCTTATGAATCACATATTGCCAAAATTTGAGTGGGAAGGGTTGCGCCACATAAAAAAATTTTGAGAACGGAGAGTGCAACCACTATACAAGTTTTCAAGCGCGAGGGTTTCACTTTTCTATAGACCCGTTAGTCTTCCTTGCAGCTTGGATAACGGCTGACATAGATAATTTTCGCTGCCCCTGCAAAATTTTGTCGATAAAAAGATTTTTTTTACTTCAACTGTGTCGTACGAAACTGTAAAAAATGGCTCGTGTTGAATCAAGACAAACGCGTTTTTCATCGCGTGATACCTCTAAACATTTATCAGATTTTATTAATTCTATAGAAAATCAAAAGGACAATAAAAGTGCTATAATATCCACGGCAAAGGTGTTACAACATTCGTATCCACTCAACAAGACGGGTACGTAAAAAATCGTCGTGGGCCTTCACTATAATGTACATCACCAGTGTTTCGAGCCTTTGTTACAGCTTTCCAAATGTCAGTTAACAGAAGGTGTAATTATAAATTCACATGTATGGAGTGAGTTAAAAGATTATTTTGCTTCTATAAATAATTATGTTACTGATAAAAACATCGATCAAATGGAGCGCATACAAGTTGGTAATATCGAGTTAATATTCACATCATCTTACGGAATGAAAGCAGTGATGTTTGATAAAAATGACATTAACGATGGACAAGGTGGAAATATGAAAAAAAAGAAAACCTACGGTTCAAGCATTATCATGCAACACTGTACCTTTGTACAGTACATTGTAAATGCAACACTGTATTTTAGGACTCACTCATGCTGTCACATGTGTGGATGAAAGACTACGTCATATCGAGGGTGCAGCAACGTTAGTTAATAAGTGCAAAGAATTTGTAGTAAATGAGTGAACTGTTTTACTACAAAGTATAACTCTAGTGAATAAAATCAGTGTATCAAATTTGGAAAAGCTGATTAAAGAACATTACTCAACTCTACGAAAAAATGTTAAAGAAAATCTTTATTCTGCAATTGATAATTTTTTTTTAGAACAAAATTTTGACATGGTATTTTTAGAGATAACTACGTACTGTTTAGAAATATTCCTAAGCGACAAACATTTTAAATTAAATAGAATTAATAATGTTGTAGAATATTAAAACAAAACATTTTCAAAATTTTTACATCGCTTCTAAAATTATAAATATTATTAGTTAAGTGTGTTTTTATACAATATATGTATTAAATAAATTTAAATTGTTTTTATTTAAGAAACCTCGCTCACCACCCACTCCCTTAACCTTCATAATAATTTCAAATTTTTAGCAAGAAAAATGGTAGTAGCGTTAGCCGTATTTTTGCACTTTTGAAATCATGGATTTTCACAGCTGATAACTGGGGGGAACCTCCTTAATTTTAACTCTGCTAAAAAGAAAAAAATTACCGATAAAGCAATGTCGGTAACATCTTTTCTCTGCGAGGAAAGATTGTAGTTACCATCGTAGCAACGTTTAAAATACGCGCACCTTTTTCGGCTTATTAGGTCACGTGCAAAAATTATTGTTACCGACCAATGTTAGTAATTATATTTAAATTACGTGCGAAACTCGTACTGGGTTATGTCGGTGATTATATTTTTTAATTACGCCCGAAACTCGTATTGGGTTATTGGTTTATTGCCCCACCTCTCCCGTCACGTGACCCCGGGGAAAAACGGTCCCCGGCCACGCCCCTGGCGCCAGACGTATGACATATATCTATGTCTGCCGTATGACATATATGTATGAAACTGTCCGGAAAAAGCTTTTTCTCACTACTAACAAATTAAATTTATTAAAAGAGACAAAAATGCTACCCAAACTTCTGGATAGAGAGAGAGAGATTGAGTATCTAAGATTTTTAAATAGGTAAGCTACTGATCCGTGTGCTTCTTTTAACTATTAATGCTACTACGCCATGTGAATCTTGCATAGGAATGATCGTTAGCAGAAATAAGCCAGCTACCCTCTCTCCAGAAAAGTAGACTTAAGTTAAGAGCTGTCTTTAAACAAGTAATGGTCACAGTGACAGGGGTGAGAGGGTCTCGTGTTAACATAGTTACACTGGCTCCCTACTTATAGAGCTCCAAAGCCTGGCCCTGTATTCCTATAATCTTCTAATGGGAAGATTCAATTATTACGAAATTAAAAAATGTTTACCCAGGCT
Source organism: Copidosoma floridanum (assembly GCF_036245765.1). Classification (NCBI taxonomy): domain Eukaryota; kingdom Metazoa; phylum Arthropoda; class Insecta; order Hymenoptera; family Encyrtidae; genus Copidosoma; species Copidosoma floridanum. The sequence continues at coordinate 16,903,875 of NW_028321897.1, read as the reverse complement.
ACGCTAGAAAAAAAAACTCAGCTGGTGCATACTGTCCAAGTCAGTAAAGAAAGTCTTACATCCTCGAAATAAGCTTTAAAAATACAAAAAATGCTTCCGAATGGATTTCATGAGCAGTGACAATTTTTAAAAAATTTTTAGTTAATTAATTAAATTAAAAATGAATCGAAGATGAAATTTGCCCTCTCTGCTAAGCTAACAAGTCCATGAACGTATTTCTTAGGAGATATGTAACTTTTTAGAAAATGAAAGTATTGTAAAAATTTTGGTCACCAAAGTGACGTATTAGTAAGAAATAAAAAATTTCCTAGGCTGAATGTTAGTTATAACAATATTTATGTGACCTAAGAGTTAAGAGTAATAACACATACGATAGTGATTTTCAACGCCATAGTAAAATACCCTTGACTATATTATCTGTCTTAAGTTACAAGCAGTCAAGACGAAAGTAAATAGAGGCTGGGTGTATCTATGTTCTTGAAACTATGATTGCACAGTTCATTATTTTCATGCTTATGTAAATTGATGATGCAAGATTCCCGTATATTATTCAAGAAGATATCTCTTGGCACAGTTGATAAAAATAAAAATGTACAGATTTATCAACAATAATCTTAGTATGTACCGTAGTGAAGACGAAGGTTCTAATGGCTATGGCAAAAGAAATTATAGTATTGAGTTGAATGAAAATAGGTACAGAGTGCTTTCAAACAGAAATTAACTAGCCACACCAAGTAAGTAGAGGAATAGCCATAGATGGACGTGCTGCAACCGCAGGAAGCTGGTACTTGAAATGTAGTTCTTGTTCCATATCAATATTAATGTGAGTGGTAGCTAGATCCACGAAATTTAGAATAGCTTACATTAGTCGATAGAGATTAATTCCAGAATGTATGTATTCTGTATAAGCGCAAAAGTGGATGACAACTAAGCACTATTAACAATCACCAAAACTGAAGAACCATGGAAGCTGCGAATCTTGAAGAGGGACAAAGCAAAGACCTAACTGCTGCTTTGTACCAGATAGTCATACAGATAAAATTTTTTCTTGATGTATTCTTCTTATGACATAAACTACCACTAAGACTTTTAAACAAACTATTACCTGTAATCATTATCGCATATAAATATCTAGTACAAGGTTTTGTTTAAATAAAGCGTATTTCTCTCCCAAAAGTCTTAATAAACGTAAATTGTACTGTTCCCAAAAATGATCTAGAGTGATTACGTACAGCTGAAAAGCTTTCTACTAAGTTTGATAAGTACACAGAGTTGTTTTTAATATAACTTATTCAATAAATGATCCCGACAATTTTAAGGTTACCACTTTAAGTGTTTAGATTTCTCTTAGGTTACCAAAAAGAGAAAGATGATTATCTGTCGTGTGATTATAAAGCCAGGATAAAACAAAAACATGTAAACTTGTGCTTTCTAAGCAAGCAGCTTGTTAAATCAATTAATTTTCTTCAACGTGTGAGATATTAATCTTTGCAAAAAAGCTAATTTTGTTGGCATATGGTAAATAGATACTGAAAAAAAGCTAGGGACGACAAGAAAAGGATATTTTTTAATCCCACCGACGAGTAGATACAGTTTTCTCAAGTGTGCCAGAACTACTTTATCAAAACTTCTGAGAAACTTTTCATCGAAATTTAAAAAAAAGTTTAAAGAAAATTACTTACAATAATGATAAATGTTGTTCATAAGTGCAACGTGCATGTACTGGGTACGGTTTAAAGTGTCTATAAAAAATCATCAGACACTTTAAGATTGAAAGATCGTAAGATCCTATACTATATAGACAAAGTATCATGCATTTGTGTTATACGGTAAAAAATAAAGTAACTCATCAATTGCCTTTTAGGCACTAAAAACTCTACACGGGAACCCAAACAACTTAGACCCCAGACAAAGATTTCTAAGTGAACAAGCATGAGCCACCATTTAGTTTTGACCATATAGCTCTAGTTCAGGGTGCCAATAAAAAAGCTTGGCACGTTCATCAATACTGGGCATCAAAGTAACTTAGACTATGGTCATATAGTCGTAGATAGTTCCGTACTGTGACAGGCAGGACTGATGAGGTCAAAGCTTGGACGTGACGAAAAAAATTAAAAAATCAGCACTGTTTAGTAATGTCTCTGCTTCCTAGAGAGCACAATAAGTTTTTGCATTGGAGACTCTAAAGGCGATTGGTTTTAAAAAGTTTGCTAGAAATTCTGCATATTCATTATAATCATGCAAGTATTAAAATTAGTTTATTAAATTCATTCGTTACGTAACCAAGTCATACTTACCATTGTAAGTTATTATTCTTAAAAAAATTGTCAATGTAAAAACATCTTACCTATGCTTTCTGTGACAAAATGACGTTGTCTTAAATCAATAAAAAACTAAAAATGACATAAGCAGTGTACTTGTTCGTGTTTCACAACCAAATACATAACTTACACTCTCTAAAAAAATTAATACTTCTGCTTAAATTATGCGTAATCATACCATACCACTGCATTAAGGTTAAATGTGGTTCAAAGAATATCATTAGTACATGGTTAACATTAACACATACATGCTTTACCAGTCACGTTTCATGCACTGGTACACAAGTACTAACCTGCTGTAAGTGGGTTACGCGTTTCCAACCCGTTATAGAAATCCCAGTTTAATCAGAAAATAATTTGTGTTATGTTATAACTATAATCGTTCGTATATCCAACTGCATTCTTAATATATCGTTAAACTGTGAGCTTAATATATTATACTTTTCTTAAGATTGCATGCCTTACTGCATAATTAATATGATTATTTGAAATTAATTTCTCCATAATTTGACAAAAATTCAATCACGTTTTTATACTTATAATTTTGGTCAGGATTTATATGACAACAAAGCTTTTGTTAACCAACTCTTACATGATAAAGTCACACATCTGTTATGCACAAGGTTCCTCCATAGCATTTTATTTAATGCCTAAGTTTCAGGTAAAAGACATAGCTATACAAAATTTACATATTTTATTTTTGTTACTAATAACGAATTAGTTATTATTTTACGGTTACAGAAAAAAAAAAAAAAAACCTTTTGCTTCAAAACACATTTTTTTTTAGAGCACCCAAGATTTTTTAATAACTTTGAGTCAGGGAATCGTAATGTTACTATTTATGGTGTTAAATACCCCAGGTAATTCTAAAATTTTTTCATTTCACACCTCAATAAACTATCATTAATATTTTTATGATCATTTAAATCTTTTTTAAGTTTCAAATCTTGACTCAGTGTTTTGTTAAAAAATGGTGCGGAAACCGGGATTACGTATATATTTTTACTACAAAAATGTATACGTCTCAGTATGTCTTTTCAAATTTGTTGATTATTGAAGTTTTCAATACAAAAATAAATAACATTATTTTTCTTATTTTTTATACATTTATGTACAAAATAATTATTGATGCCAACATTACAACTTCTTTTACCAACAGTTTAGCAGAAAGTTACGTATTTCTCGATTTGTTGTATATCAGGCCCAGTGGTCTTACATAATTTTTTTTTTCGAACACTTACGTGAGATAAATTTATAAATATAAAGTCTGAAGATTAAAAAGAAAAAATCATTACCAAGTAGTTGTTCTATTTTTACGCACGTACTATTTAATTAAGAAGTATTACAGTTAAATCAGAACAAAGAACTTCAATATATTTGTGTGAAGACTTATTAAAATGTCAAACACAGCTTTGGCTTGACTTTTTTCAGTACTCAAATATGTTATTAGTACATCTAAAAGCTGCTCTAATCCTGTAAAAGTTAGGACTATTACTAAACGATTCACAACCTCTATTCATGAAAGCCGTATATAATAGTGTTAAATAAATTAGAAAAATGACTGAAAAAGGTTTGTTTATAGCCTCATACCATTTATTACGACGCTCGTAACAAGTTTCATGAACAAATGTAGGTAACAGTACTAAATTACTGTGTTAACGTAAAATGCTTCTGCAGCTGTCCATAACAAATTTTATGCATTTTTTCTACTTACTTTGCACTTTTCTAATTCAGTTTAAAGCTTGGACGTCATAACAGGAGTAACAGATTTTCTTTTTGAAGATGGTGCATGTTACAATCATTTAGTATTAGATTCTAGTAAAATTAAGACATTTTAATTTTCTTAAGGTTAACAATTTTTCTTGTAACTATAAAATTAAGTTGCAGATATGAGCTTCATAAAAAAACATGTTACTTTTTCGAAAGAATTGCTTTTTTGGCATTCCTTCAAAAATTTTTCTGTGTTGGCAATGCTTATATAAATGATTTTAGTCTAGATTTTTATTCTTAAGTTATTTTATAAGAGGACAGTAGGAAATCAAGTTAAAATGAAAAGTAAATATAACACTATTCTTGTAAAAAGATTAAATATAGTTTCATATTTCACACAAAAATTAAAATACAGAATAAAGGAAAGCAAACTTTAAAATCGCGTAGAAACGTATCATCATCTTCACTAATTGTTTTATTCAGTGTGTTGAAGTACGGCTCGGAGTGGACTGTATATTCTAGTAAGCTAGGGTTGAGCCATCTCTGTCCTGGGATTTATTATATAGAGGCGGACTGCCTGGCTAGACGCTGCTAGCCTTCTTCTCGCTTTCTTGGCCTTATGTAATTGGCTGATCGCTCACACGCTCGTAAACCTACAATTGGTGGTCTTGGTGATCTATTAGAAGTTTATTCTTGAAAGTAATTGGTGCTCAAAGACATACAGACTTTATGGTACGTAATTCAATCCAAGCAATAAACGACAATCTTTAAAAGTTGATTACACACACGCTTATGTGTTTACATTAAATTCATTACTCAAATTCAAAATAAGGTATTGACTTTGAACATTCTTTCCCAGTTGATTTACGGAACCATGAAGGGGAATTAAAACTTATCTGAATAAAAATGGTTTTCTTATTCATTTTTAAGACAAAATAAGTAAGCAGAAATAAATAAAATGGCTAAATTATACAAAAATCTCACTATCGAATAGATCAAGAAATTAGGTAACAATGATTAAAGCTTTTGATCGTAAATATGATTCAGTACCCATTAGTATCTTATATTGATGAATTAATTTTTGGTAGAAATAATCATTTATAAGTTAACTCATTTTCTCATAACAGGATTAACTTTACAACTGGTCTGTTGAATTTCGATGAAGAAGTTTCAACTTTGACTACTCGAATTAAACCATCTTTTGCAGGGTTAGTATTTACAACGCGATCTAAAGGCCACAGTCTAGGAAAACTTAACTCATTTTTAATCAGCACTAAATCACCAATTTGTAGTAAAACCTGAGGTTTAAGTTATTTAGAACGCGACATGAGAGAAATTAAATATTCGTCTGACCAACGCTTCCAGAAATGTTGATTTAACTGAGAGATTAGTTTCCAACGACTATGCAAAGAAAGATTTTTATCTAGCATGTCTGGTTCTGGAACCCAAAATAAAAGCTGTTGGATCAAGAAATAGAAAGAAGACAGAATACTTAAAATCTCTGAATCGTTGGACGAGGGTGTCAAAGGCCGAGAATTCATGCAAGCTTTAATTTGACACAGTAAAGTTGAATACTCAACGGAAGTTGAAATTTGATGCCCCATTAAACGTTTCAAATGGAATTCACAAGACTTAACGGCAGCCTCCCACAGACCCTCAAAATGAAGTGCTGAAGAAGGATTAAAACGCCAGTTTGTGTTTAATCCAACCAGATTCTCAGCTTGTTTTCATGCTTTATTAAGACCCATTCATAATTCTCCAAATTCTCTAGAAGCTCCAACAAAATTAGTTCCCTGATCGCAACAAAGGTCGGAACAATATCCACATGTTGCGGTAAACCGCTGAAAGGCAGCGATAAAAGCAGCACTTGAATAATCTTCTATAAACTCTAAATGAACTGCTTTTGTGATCAAACAGATAAAAACAATGATATAGACTTTTTCAGTGCCTTTACCACGACCTCTAAATAGCCAAACCTTAAAGGAACCTGCGTAATCTATCCCTGTCTTACAAAAGGGAGGAGTTGGCATAACTCTTTCTTTAGGTAAGTCAGCCATATCCTGACTTAAAGTAACGGAAGAGTATCGTTTGCATTTTATGTAATTTCTGATAAATGAATGAACTTCTTAACGACCTCTTAAAATCCAAAACCTCTGCCGCAACGTGAGCAAGGGAACTTGAGCTCCTCCTTGTAACGTGGCAGAATGCGCTCGAGAAATCAACAATTTAACAAAGTAATCATCAGGTGCTAAAAGTAAAGGGTGTTTACAATCTTCGTCAAGTAAACAACTCCCTATTTTATCTCGCAGTCTAAGCAATTGCTTTTTAAGAAAAGGTTTAAATCTAATAATAGTACTTTGAAAAGAAAAGAAAATCTGATCTCTTAGAGGCTTTCATTCATTTTACCTAAGTGTTGCTATTTTAGACTTAGAATGAATTTGTTGATGTACAAAAATCCAAAATAAGAATGCATGTATTACCTTAATATTGGTAAGTATCAAGTTCAATTTATTTAGCAGAAAACTTAAATTTAAAAACTTCAATCTAATTTTCACTGTTACTAAAGATTTAATATGTTGGCTATAAAAACATGGAAATAATTACGCCACTGCATAACTAAGTCAAAGAGATTTTACAATAAGTTGGATCCGATGTGAAGAAAATCATTCAATGATCCACTAGGGTAAGCCTTGCATGAACCATTGAAAGCAACTGTAAGCTTCGTAGTCGACTTTTCATTTCTCAAAACGGCGAAATGATGTAAAAACACTTTGCTTTTTCCTCACAACTAAGCACCATATGATCTAAGTCTTAATATTCTTTCAAAAACTTACAATAATTAGACTGTAGCTAAAAATCCTTTTGAAAATTTCTTTTCATAGATTTGAACATATAATTAGCCGCCTTAAGACTACTGAATTTTAAGCTGTCTATAGGTTCGTTATTTTTTAAAGGTAACCTGACGATATATCTGCCTTCCTGATCTCGTTTCTAACCTGTGAGGAACTTTTTTTTTGCAATCAACTTCCGCTGGTGTTGGAGTACAGCCAACCTTATTAGGTTCCTTGAGTGCCCACCACCGTTTCAACAAGATATTGACAGAAGGATTTTCAACGTATTTTATAGAATTTACAATCATCTGAATTATTTTTGGAAACTTATAATTAATAGGTCCTGACAATATCCAACCTGAGAATCTAAAGGTGGCGATGGGCCGTTCTAAGCAAGAGCTCTTAACTTCGTCTTTGATTATTTAAGCGTGAACAGATGATTCTAACAGAAGCTAAATTTTTCTTTGACGTAGAAAATTAGAATCTGCCAGTTGTAAGATTTGGAGGTGGACTAGATCTATTGTGAGATAACCTCCCAGACGTTGAAATAAAGACACTGTTGGAAGAACTTAAGCTGTGATACGATATGTTAAATTATTATTATGCTTTGACAGCTTACCAAAAACTTCTTCTTTTTTAGGAATAATTTTTAACTCTCCAGCTCCTCCAGCTATTTGATGATAAGCTTTGCTCTGCTTTAAGCCCATCAAGTCACATAATAATTGTGTAATGACAGAACATTGAGAACACTAATTAACCAATGCTCTTACCAGGTAACTGGTGCCTCTACTGGAGACAACTTTTACCAAAGCAGTAGGTAACAAAGAGCCCAACGAATCAGAATTAACTAATTAAACCACCGAAGTATTATGACTAGAAGCTGGAAGAGAAACTGAATTATTAACGAACTTGGTTTCATCATGCTTCTGAGTTTTTTGTAGATCACTTTGAGCACTAGAATCATAGTGTAATAAGGTATAGTGTTTCCTTTTGCAGTGACTACAAATTATATTAGATTTTTAATCTTTAATCTTATGTTTACCCAGATAGTTAAAACAAAGATAACTTTTAAGAACTATAGACTTTTCCTCGTTTTGGGGTTTTGTTAGAAAACTCTTGCAGTTCCATCAAGAGAGACTATTGTTGCAACAAGGGCATTCAAAACTGTGACTACTTGACTCAGAGACTTGATAAAAGTTAAGAACTTTTCTGCTTTGTCTTTTTTTACTATGAACTTTAGAAAGTTTTTCTTGATATGATTTTAAAGTAATGATTTAAGTGTTGAGAAAGACTCTCAACTAGCCTCGAGTAGGGGAATCTCTTGAGTTACCTAAATGTCTTTGCCAATCTTTCTTTGTAGGAAAATTAAGTTTATTTACGGCCAGTGAAATTATAACATTACCATTTCCTAAGTCTCTACCTAGAGCTGCTAAAATCATCAATTTCTTTGCTAATTCTCTTTACTTCCGAAAGTGTCTCAGCTTACATGGAAATACTATTGATAAATTATTAAGTGTATTTACTCACTAATCAGCACTTACTATCGTAAAAGTTGACTAAAGTATCTCAGGCTTCCGTATAATATGCTTCTGTTAATGATATATTCTTCATAAAATCTTCTGCTTCACCTATCACGTGAGTTCTAAGATAATGGAACTTAACAATAGCAGCAAGGTGCTCTTTTCTATGGACCAACGCTCTATGCATATCTCTAAAATTTTCTCAATTTGAGTAGCAACCATCAAATGTTACTATGTCTAACTGAGGTAAGGAATTATTACCTATGTTACTAGGAATTGGATCCGAATTGAAAGATAGATTCTCTCTTTCAAAAGCAGACAGACTCTGAAGCTGCTCCTCAATTTCACCTGAATGAGAGTAATATTGATCTTCCACTAAATCTATTAACTTTGAAGTGAAATATTAATGGTTAGAATTTACTATCTCTTAGGTTAATATAGCCTAAAAATTTTTTTTGAAGACTTCTAAGTTCCGTTTCGATTGTGTTATCCTAGAATTAGCTTGACCTTGAGTCATTTTTTAAACTACTCAATTTTTTTAAGTTTCCCAAAGCATGACTAATTTTATCAAAAACAGAAGATTGTTTGCTATGACAACTATCCATTGTTGCAAAAGAACTATTGATCAATAGAGATACTAACAACTGAGAAAACCAAAGATTCAAAAACAATTCTATTAATAAACCAAAGTTAAATTTTCCATAATTATGTGTAAAACCCTCCTGGACTATAAATGGGACTCAAAATCGCGTATTTTCTGACTAAATTTTTTTAATCACTGTAACAATAATGTCTAAGCAACTTCTAACTAAACGTTAAATTCTCATAATTAATTTTCTTAACAAGATGCAATTGTTTGAAGTTATACAATGCAATTGTTTGAAAAAGTTCAATAACGAGTAAATCTCCATAGTGACGTTAACCTGAAGTTGGTTATAAATACCAAAGGAAGCAGGCGTTCCGAACCTCAAAATCTTTTCCACGATAGTGAAGAGCGCTTAGAAGCCTGCAGTTATACCAGCAGTGACCACGTCAACGTTCTGGAGCAGAAAGCGCAGCAGGTAGCCTGCAGGTATATCAGCAGCGAGCTCGTTGATAACATGCAGCAGGTGTAGAGGGCCTGTTGAGGGTTCCAAGAACTCGAGATCCACAAACACTAGGTCCCCTGGTAATCATGAACACCAGTCACTTCGTTGTAGTCGAAAGCAAAAGACTTTCAAAAAACAGAGAACTTATATAAGTTTTACTAGAAAGGAGGTCTCAACTTTAAGTACAAAGAGAAAATTCGCAACTATTTATGCGTCCACTAGAAAAGCTTTTGCTGCTCAGCATACTTGCTGAATACAACCTAAAATGACAAATGGACAGAAACAGAGTGGAAGTGTTACGTGCTGCACTAACACGCAGCCCGCGTCTGCTTCTGGTTCGTCTCTTTTTCTATCTTTCCCCTCTTCTCTGTCTTCGTAGTGAAGAACAAAGGCCCAATATGGGTGCCAAAGCTATGTTTCACGTGGCAAGACGAGACTCACGTATCTAGTTACTTATGTCTTATGCTCCTCTCACTTACTTCCCCAAGGCTGAGACCCAGCTCGATGGACCTAATGTTGAACTATGGCTTGGAGTGGACTGTATATTCTAGTAAGCTAGGGTTGAGCCATCTCGGTCCTGGGATTTACTAAGGAAGAAGTATGAGCATCTGATACTGAAAAAGAAGAACACTCTATTTGCACTGTAACCTAACTCCAATATATTTAAATGAGCATCAGTAAAATCAACAAATACACTAAGAAAAAGTAAAAAAGGTGTTTTCATGAACAAAGAAAAGAAATCAAGGAATTAAAATTAGATTAAATGAATTAACTTAGTTTTTCTTAAATTTTTGAATGGCTATTCTGGCTATAAAGAAGCCATTCTTTCAAAAGAAGCTACATCATTAGCTGCCTATTTAAGAGAGCTACAAAGGTGGACTGCCTGTCTAGATGCTGCTAGCCTTCTTCTCGCTCTCTTGGTCTTACGTAATTGGCTGATCGCTCACACGCTTGTAAGCTTACAATTGGTGGTCTTAGAAGTTTATTCTTGAAAGTAATTGGTGTACAAAGAGAGCGAGACTGGATGGCACGTATTTTAATTTAAGCAATAAACCACAATCTTTAAGAGTTGATAACACACGCTTAAGTGCTTACATTACATTTACAAATTAAACTCAAAATAAAGTATTCATTTTATACATAGTAAATATATCTTTGCTGTATCGAATGATTATTCTTAAGCCGTATTCGACTACTTGGTAAGTCTAAAATTATGGCATTTATATGATTATATGAGTCATGATAATACAAGTAATAACACGCATATCCTCTCATTATAGATATTTTGAATAATGGGTCATTTAGTTCACAATAATACAGATATTCCTTAAAATGGAAATTCTAAAAATTATGTGGTTCTTCATAAAAATATTCTTTTTTAATTTTTTACTCCAACAGATACTCAGGAGTGAGAAAAAATTCATTAAAAAACATAGACAATTTACGTCTGATGTAGGCTTATGATTATTTTTTAATAAATACGTTTGGAGTCCTTGACATGCAGTTTGTAAATAATTAAATTAATTTTTTAACAGAAACCTTAAATACTACCGGAAAATAAATTGTTATTTTAATTTTTTTGTATAAATAGTTAAGTCTTCTAAGCAGGCTAATAAATAATTTTACAATAATTGTTAATTAGAACTAATAAATTTGCCTAAGAAAAAGAGTGGCATAATTAAACTAGCAATTAAATATTATATTATACCTTTACAAGTTAAAATAATTTCAGTTTAATGTAAGATATTATGAATCATAATTTAATTATTAATGAAGAGTGACGACGTACCGACAGTTAATTTAAAATATATATATATATATATATATATATATATATATATATGTGTGTGTATGTGTACGGTAATACAACTTGTAGTGACTTACAAGTCACGTATAAATACATGACAAATCGCCACGCATGTGTAAAACTATACGCAGTTAAACTTGCATGGGTAGTTGATACCATTGGGTATACAATAAACACTTATACAATAATACTGTTGTAACATAAACTGTAAACAGTTTACAGTATACACACTGACACATGGCAAAAAGCTACAAATCGATATAGTATGTAGTTACACATAGTTAAAAGTTACCTCGCTAGCTTAGTATGTAAGTAGTTGAGTACCTATTACTTGATAATCACGTACACCATCAACCCATACACATGCAATGTGAATCAAAATTTAATTAAGCACTATGCGCACTTCGCAGTGGCTGCCGTTAGACAAGGAACAAGTACTTAAGGCATACGCATAACCATACCACCATATCCCTCCGCTCTCTGCCGTGCCATCAGGCTACTCTCTACTTCTCTACCACTAGCCAATACAGAACAGGGGTCCCCCTCTCCTCCGTAAATAGTACTTCATAAGTTTCACAAGCATTTTTTAGTCGATTAGTTAAGTGATACCATGTATTCAGTCTACCTGAATATCTATTTATGCGTTATGTATATATATATATATAACTTGCCAAACACTTGATAACGCCGTGCTGAGGAGATGCTTCCCTATAAATATACATAATACATTGATAAACTAAACCTTTCAAAAGTTAAATGCATATGTCACTCCCGATCTACTATCGCACTGCATAACTTTTCGATTTTTACTTAACCCAAGATCCAATCTTAATCATCTTATGAAATTTGAGTAGCATTAAGCACATTTCGTACAAGTTTTTGTATAACCTTGTAAGCCATAAGACTCACAAAACAATAAAGTATGAGATAGTATATTTTTTCTAATAAAACCTACATATGTTATAAAAATGTTTACATTGTTGAAGAATTTATTTCAAATTTAAATGTTTTATGAAAAAAAAAAAAATAGTCGATTCTTGAATTTTTCATTATTTTTCTAAGTCTTATAAGTTTTTTAAGGTTTTTTTTCAATCATAATGTACTTTAATAAAAATTATTTAAAATAATAATGTTTTAAGACTCGCCTAATATTATTATTAAATTTTCCTAGAATATAAAAATACTATTCTTGATTTTGATTATATACTGTTACAGACGATATGCAAAGGATATCAGACGCGCAAGAAAAAAGAAAATAGTTCAAGCATGAGAATTTATACTGCGCTGGTATGACCCCCGAGTTGCGCGTGCAACGCTTGTGTTTTAAGAGTATAGTACATAAGAGGCACCAAGGCAAAAATAGTACGGTCTGCTAGGGCTCCCATACTAGGATGCACACAAGAGTAGTGCATGGAGCCTATGCGCAAAGTATTTTGTGTGTACGCACGCTGATTTTCTGTCAAAGCCAAATATTCTAAGTGTGAACCTTGTAGCTTGTAAAATATTTTTATTTTCACTTCTGTCGTCATCGTGCAAAATGGCAAGAGCTTGGGGACAAAGTTTCAATTTACACCATAAGTTTAATCACAGCTGGAAAATTAATTGAGATATTCCCATTACTCGATTTAATTTCAAAAAACTCTTCTTTTCACGAGCTATCTAATGGGTATTCGATATGTGATGGAGTAATTAGATGCTTGCAAAAGGGGTTAAAAAAATGTTTTCTGGCCTTATTTTTTACCTGCAACAACTTTATTTATTAATTTTACTTGTTTATTGAGAAAAAATGCCGTATATCTAATACCCATTTGATAGTTGGAAATGCAATTTGACTTATAACAATTATATTTAAAATCAAATAAATAAAAATTACATCTAAAAATTTAAATATTTATGAACAATAAAATGACTTGCTAAAAAAGAAATAAACTATTAAAATTATTAGTACTTATGACATAATTGTAACATTTGAATATACGAAGAATTATATTTCAGTGTTAAAAATTCTTCCATAAGAGCCAGATTTAGAGTGCTACAGAAAATAAAAAAAGACAAAAAAAAGCGAAATGTCGCCTTTCGTATGTAGGGTTGGCATAATTATTTATTTGTGTGCTAGGTCCTTATTATCTTTACTGACTTATCTCTTCAACTTTCCGTCTTTCTTTACATATGTTGTTTTGGTTTTGTGGTGACGCTTACTTGCTAAAGAATATAGTAGAGTAACGATACTGGTCCTAGTGCTTGCTTATCGGGATTAGGTCGTATTATAGTTCGCGTTATTCTTCGGCTTAGCGTCTCTGGATATGTAAGTGTTAGAAAAAGAAGGTGGTAGGAGAGTATAGCATGCTGTTGTCAAGTCCCGTTTCATGAACGCTAGCCGATGTGTAGATCAACATTCCGGCTCACGCGTCGGGTTATTTACGAATGGTTAAGACACAGAAGAGGAAAAGGATGGAAAATTGTTAAATTTCATCAGGCGATGTCGACGTATAAGGAGGGAGGGAGATATAGACTAGTTCTTCTTTGTCTTACTCGGTTTCTCTTTATATGTGTGTCACGAAGCCTTAGTTTTGGTACTTGGTATATGTGTGCGTGTATGTCATTTAGCTTGCTACGAAAACGCGGCTTTACGAGAAGGATAAGGAGAGGAGGAGGGAAGAAAAAGGTACGTCGAGCGCAGCCTCGATGTAACACCCCTCTCCTAAGACTGTTGCTAGGACTTCGAACGAAGAACTGAGAACAGTTCGCTGTGTGAAAATATATATTCATTAAATCTTATCGCACTAGGTCTTATTAACTATTACATAATGGTTTTTGCAAAAATTTATTACTACTTTTAAACTGTAAGGTTCGTTGTTTAATTCTAATAATAATTTTATTGGTTATATGATTGTGATATTTTAATGGTAACGAGCAAGAACTCACACCTAAAAAAAAAAAAAAGAAAATGGTATTTTTTTATAATTTTTTGTCGAATTCTCTCCTATCACCCCCTCCTAAAACTGGTACTAGGGCTTCCAATGATGACCTGGGAACAGTCCGCTGAGTACATTGCCTTAGGAGAAGGACGGTACATAATGGTATATAATTCATAATGTAGTGTTGGTAAAGATTATAATTTTCCTTACAAACTATGCGTCAGTTAGGTTATTGATGAATAATAGGTTTGAAATATATTTATTAAAACACGTATAACCTATGGTATTGCGCAGACATATGCTTATAATTTTATAGAGTACAACTTATCGTTTACTTAATTATTTATTAAACTTCAGAAGCCTCCTCGAACAAGTATAGTTACAAAAAACTTTAAGGAGTAAAGTCTAACAGTGTACATGTAAATTGGTGAGGTATGTTAATTACTGAACAGCGAAGAATTGGTTTTCGTTTTGTTTGTTAATAATTGGAATGGCTTGGACGGTTGGGGCACTTGGAATTGTAGCTTGTGTAATGGTTGAAGAAGGTGGGGTATTTCCTTGGTTTGTTAACATGGGAGTGTATATAATTTGTGGGTAGTATGGGATCTTTTATTGCATTGTTGACCTTTCTTGTTGAATTAATGTTGAATTCTGATGAGGAATTTGCAGAGGTTGGGGTTCTACATCTTCTTCATGAAATTGAGTTTCATTTCTAGGCCTGTGATGATTATTATTATTTCTTTCGCCAAGAAAAAGTAGCAAATTTGCTAGACTGTTTAATAAAGCTTCGAGCATTGGTACAGACCATCCATAAATTTGATGTAGTAGGTAACTTCTTATCATTGCTTCTGCTAGCGTTTTTATGAATTGAAATAGGATGTACAATGCTACGAAACCGGCACTTGCTGTTCCGAAATTGGTTAGTCCGTCCCAGATTCTCTTCCACGTTGAGTTGGCTAGCTTTTTAAGAGATTCTTCGTTCAGTAGTTTAAATATAGAGCTTTTTTCGTGGCCGGATGATTGGCCATGCATATCACGGGCTAGATCGTTGAGGAGTGAATTTTGCTCAATCGGGAACATTATGCAATCTCTTAATTTTTCCAAGTCACTGGCTGTATAAATGCCGCTGGTTGCCTAGTTAGATGGCTTGATATAGTGCCATGTGGCCTGTGTCAACGGTTTTGAGGCCTTGGGCGGTTTTACTTCTACTGGAGTACCTGATACTTGATACCATTTATCGTTTATTTTATATAGTTGTGGAAAAATATGATCACAGGTAATTTTCGTACCATATCTTTTTGGTATGCGTGTTTTAGGTGTTAGAAACATTGTAGTTCCATTGTTGTTTACTGGAAGTTCGGCGTAGCATTCTTCAGTCCTTGTTAACGCTACTTCTATTGGAATACACTCGATTATACGTATGGCTTCGCCGGTAATTGTGGCCATATATCCGGGTCCCTTCATAACATTGTGAGCAAATTGATCCGGAGATTTATCAGCTATTGCCAAAGCGTTCTGCAGCGCAATGCGCTCTACTCTGCAACGCTGAGTCAAGATGTCCTTGTATAAAGATTTGACTTGTGATAAAAGGTGTTTTTCTACGTAGATGAACTTGGAAATTATGTATTCGAATAAATCCATACTATCGGGGTTTTTTACATTATTAGTGGCAAAAGATTGACCTCTTTCTGTTTCGAAGATTAGAAGTTTTGGATTTTCTGTTCTGATTATGTTGTACCCGCAAATTTTATCTTTTTCTTTTACTGTCAAAGCGACCGTTAAGTCGTCCGACTTGAACGAATATATTATTTCCCCTGTAGGTTTTTCTATGTCCACCAGTTGGTCAGCAATACCTTCAAATAAAACGTCATATAATTCGAAGTTGCAAGAAGATCTGGGTAGTACATCCCAATAGGTGTTGCTACTGTCTAGGTCTATAAAGTGGCCAGCCTTAAAAGGGCACCTTACTTCAGAAGGGAGTATTATTTTATCTTCAAGCAAATTTACACAAGCGTAAAACTTTTGTAATTTTACTTGGAGGGTACCAACTACGGTGACGTCACTCCATGATCCATAGCGATCTGCGTAGTATGCCCCGCTGCATTTTCCTTCAGAGTTTACCGAACCTGCAAAGGTCACAGCGGCACTAGTTGATCTGTTTACCGCAACACTATTTATGGTCAGTAGGTCACGCTGATATATGCCAGTATTGTATATTTTCATACATTCATCACGATTATTATTATCTATGAAATTGGCTACACCATTATGCACTATAGAATTGTGTGAGTGCATGCCACAATAATTGATGGTTCTTTGGATCGTTATTTTGCATTGCACAACGTGTGTTATAGCGAAATCATTCAGTTGTAACAATTGTATGTAGCGTTTGGTTATATTAATGGTATCGAAAGGATTATCACAAGGCTCGACTTCTAGAAGCTGCAGGGTTGTTACGTTCACGCTTTGAGCTCCGCAATCGAATCCCACTATAGCGTAAGCTATATGGGCTGTAATCAGGAGTGATAAGCCAAGGATCATCATTTTGAAGGTCTGAAATCATACGTATTGGATAAGTGAGAAATGAGAAGAAAGAAGGACAGAGAAAAGAAAGGTATCGGTGGGAGGGTGGGTAGTATTTGTATGTACAAAATTAGCCCGTACTCCGTGATTTATTCATTGCTTAACTCGCTGGAGTCCGTATAATTTTCTTTCTGTTGGGAGAAAGCATCTTAGATACTCTTAACCTATTTGCATAAACTATTTTGTGTCCATTTTCTATCTGTATTTTAACATTATATTTATTTAACACTTCTAGAATTTTATAAGGCCCAGTGAAATAATCTCCAAATTTACGCTTTTTAATCCCTTTTAATAAGTAAACGTATTCGCCTACTCTAAAGAATTTTTCGTTTATATTTTTATCGTAATATTCTTTAGACTTAATTTTTGTTTTAACTAAGTTATCATACGCTAATTTTCTAATATTATTAAGCTTAGATACTAAATTAATAATATAATCTTGATACGTAGGCAGATGATCCTCGTTCGTTGATGGTGCAGATGATGGTAACCTTGCAAGTTTTCCAAACACAACTTCGTAGGGCGTATGTTTGGTACTTTCTTGTATGCAAGTACTAGGGTGGAGGATAGCCAGCTCTACCCATTCGTCCCAGTCGTTTTCACTATCAGCGTATTGCTTGAGATATTCGCCCAATGGATGGTGCGATGTCTCTAGTGATCCGTTTGATTGGGGGTGGAAAGCTGTTGTTTTTACTTTCTTAATATTGAAGCGTTTCGCAACATTTTTCATTAGGTTGCTTAGAAAATTTCTCCCTTGATCTGTCAAAATCACCTTAGGTGCTCCAAAAATGCAGATGAAACGTCATATAAATGCGTCGGCTATCATGGAAGATGTTGCATCCTTTAATGGTACTGCAATGCAAAATTTCGACAGCTGATCTTGCATCGTTAAAATATACTCATTTTCTTCTCTAGTTTTAGGTAGGCGTCCGACAATATCTAGTGCAACCTTCTTAAATACGGTGCCAGGCGTGTCTGTTATTAGCATTGGCTGCTTAGTTTCTAATCTCACTAATTTTTTTAATTGACATTCTAGACATTGCTGAATACGTCGTTGTATTTTATCTTCCAGTCCTTCCCAGTAGTACTCTTGGCGTATGCGACCGAAAGTTTTGGAGACACCTCTATGTCCTCCAACGGGTGATTTATGAAGTTCGTAAAAAATTTTATCTCTAACCTTATCTTCTACATTTTTGAGGAAAATTTTTACATATTATGACCTTGATATTACTGTCATTAAATGTACCTTTGAGCATACTGTATATTTCTGCCCAATCTAAATTACATATGGTTATATTTTTAGATATGCTTATGGTAGTTAAATTTTTATTTGTCAAAACAAGTCGCAAGTTTTTGAAAGAATCTTGCATCTGGGTTTTTATTATAATTTGCGATACTTGCTCTTTATCTGTGATGCAGAGAGCTAATTGATATCTTTTATTCGTTAACTTCCTAATTTTAATGCTTCCTAACTCTAATTTTTAGTTAGCTGGTATTTTATTAGCCTTAAATAATCTACGCGCACCCTCGTCTAGCGGGGCGCCCGTCGTGTCGACAAAATATATTACATTATCTAATCTATGCTCCAATAAGTCCTTTGTTTCGATGATATTGCTAACACCATGTTGAGTATTGCTGATTTCATCACCAGGGGTAATAGAGTCCTTCCTAGGTAGTGGTTCACCATTGTTAAGGTTAAGATCTTCAGCTTCACTCTCTTGATCAATGTTATCGTCTAAAGATTCCGAGTCTATGGGATTGTTTAATTTTTTCTTGACCTTTCCTTGCTCTAAGCGTTGTTGATCAGTGATTTCTTCCTTGTTTTTATCACTGGTTTTCGTTTTTATTGTTCGGTCTTGTTTTTTCCTTTTGATTCTTACTTGTAAAATTTTTTGTTTAGTATTATCTGGTAAATTTGGTGTAACATTCGTCAAGCCTTTTTTGAGGTGTTTTTGCTGCCTCATAGCGCGTGGCTTAGGTTCTAGCACGTCCTTAGTATCTTCGCTTTCCTCTAAGGGTTTTTCTTCGAGATTTTGTAGAGCTTTTTGTCTTCTGGTTAACACATGTACCTGTTCTGTTACTATCGGATTACGTGATAGTGCATCTGCAGGCAAATTCAGTCTACCTGGGCGGTAGATTATTTCACAATCATATTCGGATAATTTGAATCGCCATTTCTGTATTCGTGTATTGAGGTCTGCAGTTTGAAACCATATAAGTGATTGATGATCCGTGACTATGGTAAACCTTCGGCAGTATATGTACAGGCGAAAAGTTTGCACAGAGTGTAAAATCGCTAGAGCTTCCTTCTCATTCGTGTCATATCTCAGCTCGGGTCCTCTCAATACGCGAGAAGTATATGCGATGGGTAAATCATTTCCAATTTTTTCCTGTGACAGAATACCCCCTATAGCGTAGCCTGAGGCATATGTTGTTATGATAAACGGCTGACTCATGTCGGAAAATTGTAAGAGCGGTGCCGTATACAATGCTTCCTTTAGCTCCTGAAAGGCCGTTTCTTGATCGTTTGTTTAATGAAAATTTTCGTTGTTCTGAAGCAATTTGCTTAAGGGCTTGGCCTTTTTAGAAAAGTCTTTAATGAAACGCTGGTAATATCCTGCGAATCCTAAAAATTGCCTAACATTTTTTATGTTTTTAGGACGAGGGTATAACTTTACTGCTTCAATTTTTTTAGGATTAGGATTTAACCCTTTGTCGGTTATTATATGCCCCAAGTAATTTACTTCTCGTTGCATTAGTTTGCATTTACTAGGCTCTAATTTACAATTTGCCTTTTTCAATCTTTCCATTACAAGGTCGAAAAGTCTATCGTGTTCATCGAGTGTTTTTGCGTAAATGACAATGTCGTCCATATACACAAAAGTTCCCTTGCCTATTAATCCGTCAAGAGTTCGTGACATAGCTGACTGATATTCGACAGCGCCATTCCTTAAGCCAAAAGGCATTTTGACGAATTCATAATGTCCGTTTGGGGTAGAAAACGCTGTTTTATGTACGTCATCGGGGTGTACTAAAATTTGATGGAATCCTGACTTGCAATCTATGACTGTGTAGTATTTAGAGTTTCCTACTTGATCTAATATGTCAGTTATGTTGGGGAGAGGAAAACTCATTGGTATGATTTTTTTATTTAAGGGCCTGAAATCGAGAACTACACGCCATTTAGGCTTCCCATCGGGACTTTTCTTTGGAACGATCCAAAGAGCTGTGTTATAGCTGGATCTCGACCGCCGTATAATACCGTTTTCAAGTAGTTCCTGTACCTGGCGCTCAACTTCGTCCCTTAAGGCATGGGGAAGCCGGTATTGCTTAGTAGTTACAGAAAGGTCGTCTATTGTTAGTATGCGATGTGTGGCTATGTTAGTGGCCGTAAGCTCGTCTCCTCCTAAGTAAAATCTTTCGTCGTGCCGCTCAAGCAATTTATAAGCTTGTTCCTTTTCGAGTTCACTTAAGTTATTTAAATCCACTTTTTTTTTAGTCGAGCTGTTCTTAGCCCAGGAATAGTGTTTGCAAGTTTGCTGCTATCTTCTTGTATGAAATACGCATCCACTGGTTTGATTGGTACATCGAGTTCATTAAAAGTTTCGTCTATTGAGTTTATGTACGTTTCCCTTTCACCAAGGCTACAAAATTCGTTGATTATAGCTCCGTTACTGAAAAGGTCTTCAATATCATAGTCTTCTAATTCTGAGAGCGATTCTGCTTGTGATTCGCACGCATCAATCTCATCACTCGTTGACTCATTCGAATCGCTATATCTAAGTTCGTATTCTTTTTGGTTTTCTAATTCTACATGTGCGTCTCTGACTGAAAGGGGAATTTTTTCTTTATTTATTACCATGATTTAATTTAAAAAATTAAGTCTAGTCTTTAATTTAGTGAGAAAATCTGAGCCGATAATCCCTTCGAATGGTAGGTTAGAGTCGTCATTGATTGCTTGAAAGTCTACATTAATACCTCCTAGATTAATAGTAGTTAAACTGAGAGTTTTCTTGTGAATTTGTCCGATTCCCATTATAAGTCTAGTGTTACTTTTGTCTTTTTTGCAATTTTTTGAAACTAGTCGTTTTTTAATATGCTGATTTCCAATCCAGTGTCTACTAGTAGTTGTTTTTTCGGTCTATATATGTTAAAGTATAAGAATTCTCCACGAGTCTTATTAATATTCAAGTGACATGTAGGTGTTGGATTACACCCAAAAATTTGTTTAAACCCTATAATTCGTCCTGGGAGTTTCAAGAGCTTGTGCTCAAAATTCAGTTCACACTTAGTATCTTGTAAAAATTTTATCTCCAAAATTCCATAGTGCGGTATGGCAAATGACTGTTCAACTACATAAAATGATACCTCCATCCCAAATAACTTCAAGAAAATTTTTCCAATGGAAGGAATAGTTTCATTTATTATTTCATGAAATTCTACTGCGTCGTGATAGTTTATGTCAATCCCATTAGAATAACTTCCGATTTTGATTATATTTTCATGAGATCCAGAATCTATCATGAGGCTTATCGGATTTCCGCCTAAGTGAAAATTTACGTAAGGTATTCATTCATTTTTATACATTATACCAAGGGTATTAACTCGTCGAGTAAGCGATTCAGATCTGCTGAGCGCGTCAGGTTGTTCGGCGTCCCTAAAGTTGCGCTCATAACCTGAGGGGCCGAATCGTTTCCCTGGTTTTCTTGTCTTTTATGCTCATTATATTGTTTTTTCCTACATTCTTGTATCGTGTGACCGGTGTTTTTGCAATACGCGCACACCTTACAGGTAGGGGCAGTATGAGCATTTTTATTGCACAGTTGACAATGCAGCGAATTCTTGGCTTGCGTTTAAAGTTGTGTGCAATTTCTAGCAATGTGGCCTGACATGTCACATATTTGACAAAACATTTTAGCAAGATAGCAGTTGTCTCTGTTCTGCTCGTGCTTATTGCAAATATTGCAAAATAATAGCGTTCTAGCTACATTGGTGCAATTTGTGGCAGTATGATTTATGGCATTACATAATTGGCATACAATTTGAGTATTCTGATTGTTAGCTCTGAAACAATCTCTTGCCGTATGGCCTACCTTTCTGCATATTTGACAACTTAATTGTTTAAATCTACACTGTTCTTCAGTGTGATTATTTTGTCAACAAATTCTGCATTTTTCAGTGGTATCTTGGTTTATCGATTTACATTTGTCTGCAGTATGGCCTCTCTTTTTACACAGTTGGCAAATTGTTTTTAGTACACAGTCGTCTACGGTATGTTCGCTTGATTGACATAGGTTGCAATGGAGAGTATATCGTTTTTTTTCTATACGCGGCTCCTGTTTTACTCCTTGATTGCGTAAAGCTCGTTGTACTTCAAGTATTTTCTCAGCTCGGATGGCTCTTGTTAGTACGTCATTTATTTTCTCGTTGGCAATAGTGCCTAGCTTAGTTTCAATTTCGGGTTTAAGTCCATTTCTAAAGCACTCTACAGTACTTTGCTGAAGAGCTGCAGTAAATGCTGCAGGTGGGGCAGCTCCGTCCTTTAACCTTTTAGCCTCTAAAATTCGTTTTTGTATATCTCTGATTCTATTAGCGTAGGTTATCACAGACTCATCATACCTTTGGAATTCATTGCTTATTTCTCCTTGTAATTGGTGTATGGTTTTTGCTGACGCATAAATAGTTTTTACGTGATTTTTGAGGGCGTCGATATTCTCGAAGACTACTCTATGTATAGCTGAACGTGCTTCTCCAACTAGCTTGCTTCTCAATAGCTTGGTCAAATTGGCTTCGTCTGCGGCGCTTACTATCTCCTTTGCTTCGTCGCAGCCTTCGAGAAATACACTCAATGGTATATTTTCTCCGTCGAATTTGGGTACCACATTTAAGGCGTCCTTCAATGTGACAGTTTGAGCTGCCATATTTTTTACTAATGGGTTTACAGGTCTAGGTACAGGGGGGTCGACCGGTGGGGGTGAGACACTTTCTTCCTTTACTTTGATAGCAGTATTATTGAAAGTGTCTTCACTGTCTTCTCTTGCGGTAGAGTGAAAAATATTCACTTCTCGTATTGTTTCGTCTAACTCACTGTTATCAATATCCAATGATTGGATACTTGAACTTCGATCAAAGAGTAAGTTCGAATCATCTAACGATTCGCTTTCATTGGTATTTAAATTCGGGTAACGAGGCTGAAATTGTGCGAGTTTATCGACTTCGCCTTGAAGTGTTTTACTTTGCAAAGCTTGTTGCCGTGTAATGCGTTGACCGCTCATTACTATACATGATAGTAAGAGTGCGTTAAGTGTGACGTATTTCTAGCCTTAATTTTTCTTCCCAAGATGTTATAAGTCTTTCCATACGAATGTCGACTTTCTTAAATGTAGGAGCTTCATTGATAGCGAACGTATGGCAATCCCAAAGTAGTCTGGCGTATTCTTGCAACGAATCGTTGTTCGAAAAGTAAAAGGGATTCCTATATAGCGTTTCTGGTCTACTTGCTACAAAATCTAAAATGACCCAAGTGGAAATGAAATAGCCAGAACATGCATCAAGCCAAAGATAATCATTATCGCATAATAGTGATGCAGCAGTTTTCAAGTTATTTTCGATATTTATGGGCAAATCGCAGAAAGTGACCAGAATAATACCGGTCGCGTCAATTTCGTAATACTTTATAATGCGTCCCTTGTATGGAATGGTTTTCAAAATTCCTGATCTACATCCGTTCTTGTGATAAAAATATACTCTTACTTCGCGCCTTAAGATGTAGAACGCTTCCGTTAAATTGATAGCTGCTGAATAGTGCAAATTGAAAGCGGCCTTCTCAAATGCTGTAAGGCTCGTGTTTACACGTGGCATAATCCAAACGCTTAGTGTTACTTACTCTATATATATGCAGTTGTGCGAATAAATCACTCAGTTCGTCGAAATCCGTATCCCTTTTATCACTTAGATTTTTTTTCAAGACTCGGTGTAAGGTTTTGATGTACGTTTGCAAAACTTTTACTCGATCGCACAAGGAGGCGACAGTAGCCCAGTGCTCTTTGTCAAAAGTGTCTAAAATATCTTATTTTTTCTCGAATTCGACAAGTTTGTCAGCGTGCATAAAAATTAACGATGAATTATTGCTAGTTTGTTGCTCTACCTTTTCAATTTCGATCTCTAATTTGATGATATCGTCAATTTTGAGCATAACTATGTGACCGGGGATTTTGCCGTGGTCAACGTATTTGTACGTATAAAGGCCTATTGTCAAGACAAGAGCTCTCGTACGTTTTCTCGCTCTTATTTCTTTCAAAAGCCCTTGACTTTTTATCTGGCCGTAACGGTCCTTGACCTTGAGTTAATATTTTAGAATCTCTGTTCGGTCGTTGCTGACAGTTATTTCTCTTTTTCTTTTCTTTAGCTCTAATACAAGGCTTGCCTTTATCTCTTTACTGCTTTAGTTATACAGGTGCGGGCTTAGTTGCCCTTTATCCTTACAAGAGTTAGTATGCTTAAAATACCGAATGTTTTATGCTTCTAATTCATTATCAATATTTATACTATTTTAATAATTCCTAGTTGAAATCGTCTATTCAAGTTCGATAGTTTCTAGAACATGTATGGGCATGCGTTGTATCGCACGTAATTGAGCAACTTGGTCGGGCGCTGGTAGATTCGGGTTAGGCAATGGTGCTACTACGGCTACGGGTATGGGCCCTTGGTGGCGAGGCTGCAATATTTTGTAGTCGCCTTTATTAATTGATATATTTTTATCAGTTTGAGTTGAGGCGGTGCTCTGGACCGTCCTCTGATTTAAAACTGACCCGTTTACTAGCCGTGCCTTTTCTAAAAATCGCCTCCTGTGTTTTCCTGCCCTTCGACTCTTCATTAAACAGAATTGAAAGAAAAAAGAAAAAGAAAAAGAAAAAAAAAAAACAATAATTACTGATAAAAAAAAAAAAAATATAATATTCAGTGTATTATAGAGATGAGGTGTTATTTGGAGCGTACAAGCTTCCAATTTGAACTCCTATGGGAGGCGTTGCGTAGAGACGGCCAGCCCGTGCAATTGAATGCACAAGGACTTAGCTTACTCGATACGCCTCTGCGCAAATGAATGCACTAGAGTCACGTCACTTCAGAGTCAAATCTAGTAGCCCACCTGCACCACAAATAAAAAGAACAACTAAAGCTGTATTTTTGTATTTTTGTCAAACTCGTTATTATTTAAAGCATATTAATTTAGGGGTTTTTTTTTTTTAATACAAGAAATGCGCTTATTTACTGTATTTATTTCTAAATGTTCCCTTTTTTTAGGGCCTTTCACTTTTTATTATTTTAAAACCACACTTAAATCACTTTAATTTTTCTGTGTGAGTGTTCCCCTCTCTTTTTTTTTTTTTTTTTTTTTATTGCACACTCTCATTCGCACTCGCACTTGCACTTGTATTCCCGCTCACATACCATTTGCCCGGCGTCACTGGGCGTTCCGATTGTTTACGAGCAGGTTCTGGATCGTATAACAGCTGCTGCAGACGGTCGAGTAAGGGCGTTTGCTGCTGTGAAATCGCTTCTATTTCGCGATCAGCAGCTGTGACCATCTCCGGATAGTCAGGATCATAAGCGTTTAGATCGTGTAACGTCCTTCTTAGCGCTGGCGGATATATTGCCTTTATATGCGATGTTGTAGGTAAAATAATGTCGCTAATAATTTTGGGCCGGGAAGATCGTTTTCTGTGATAAATTGATTTCACCGCAACACTCTCTTCTTTTGTCCACAGCGGTAGTGGTAAGTCCAGATTTCTCTTGGATGGTTCCCGGGACTCTCCTCTCTTTTGGTAGGCCCCAAATAATTTTCTGTTTCGTTTGTTCAGGGTCCAACTCTGTTGTTTCTTTATATGTTGTTTTATTTTTCTCTTATCTGCTTCTGACGGCGCCTGTTTAATCCGTCTTTTAGCAGCTTCGGTGAGTTGAAGGCTCACTTAATTAAGAAAAGAAAGAAAAACTTAAATTCACACACATACAAATAAAAATAAAAGGGGGTCAACTAATTGATTTTCTTCGCCCTAATCCTTTTATAGATAAAAAAAAAAAATTCCCTTTGAAAATTTAAACTTCCTCTGTTGCATAAGTGCTCTACGTCGTAGCTACGGTGACCCTAACACTATCTATCCCTCCGGAGCCTCCAAAAATTATTCTCTGTTACGTCGAAGACGGCGTGATAGTAAATTTTGTATTTAGGCCTAAGCTTTCGCTCAATAGCCTGGGGACACAACAGCAAGGGTTGAGAACGAGGCACTAGAGTAGGAACAGGGTAGATGATTAAAGAAGGGTTAGCTAGCTACTTGGCCATCGGTATTCGTACCCACGGCACGTAACTTAGCGTTGCTTGATTTTTGTTTAATGAAGGCTAGTTGTTTGGCCATCGGCATTTGCACCAACAGGCACACAACTAAGCGTTGCTTGATTTTTTAAATTAATTTTTTTTTAATTAAAAATTTTTTCACCACCTGCTTGGCTATTAATATCCGGATTGAACGGCACGCAAA
Source organism: Copidosoma floridanum (assembly GCF_036245765.1). Taxonomy (NCBI): domain Eukaryota; kingdom Metazoa; phylum Arthropoda; class Insecta; order Hymenoptera; family Encyrtidae; genus Copidosoma; species Copidosoma floridanum. The sequence goes on along the minus strand of NW_028321897.1, from coordinate 16,877,561 downwards.
AGTGGGTTTTACGAAGGGAAAAAAAAAACTATTAGGGGATATACAAGAATTAAGTTTAGAAAGTATTGTTACTTACTTTCATTAAAAAAAAAAAAAAAGGGAAATATAAGTGGCTCTCGAGGCAAGATCTGGGTGGCCAGATATAATTTAAATCGAAATTGTGGACCAGATTCTCCTGGTCACGAATAGACTTTGAGCGGATTCTCCAGGTCGTGTATTCCAGTCTGGCTACTACTCTCGGTGGTTTACCAAGCTGGCCTGACCATTGAATGCATCGACCGGGTTCTCCAGGTCGTATGCCTTTAGTCTGGCTACTGCTCTAGGTATACACCCAAGCTGGCCTGACCATTGAACAAATTTTTTTTGAGACTGAGCTGCTCGTGCAGGAGGCCATAGGCTTATATAGCCGAAGATCTTGCCTGCTTATCACTGCCACTACGGCCAGAGATGACGAGACGCACATAGGTTCTTAGAATTATTCTGCATCATCTCATGGCAGGGAGAGGAAAAGATTTCCTATATGCTTTCCGTCTTCCTTTACATATGTTGTTTTGGTTTTGGGGTGACGCTTACTTGCTAAAGAATACAGTATAGTAACGATACTGGTCCCAGTGCTTGCTTATCGGAATTAGGTCGTATTATAGTTCGCGTTATTTTTCGGCTTGGCATCTCTGGATATGTAAGTGTTAGAGAGAGAAGGTGGTAGGAGTATAGCATGCTGTTGTCAAGTCGCGTTGCATGAACGCTGGCCGATGTGTAGATCAACATCCCGGCTCGCACGTCGGGTTATTTACGAATGGTTAAGACACAGAAGAGGGAAAGGATAGAAAATTATTAAATTTTATCAGGCGATGTCGACGTATAAGGAGAGAGGGAGATGTAGACTAGTTTTTCTTGGTCTTACTCGGTTTCTCTTTATATGTGTGTCACGAAGCCTTAGTTTCGGTACTTGGTGTATGTGTGCGTGTATGTTATTTAGCTTGCTACGAAAACGTGGCTTTACGAGAAGGATAAGGAGAGGAGGAGGGAAAAAAAGGTACGTCGAGCGCAGCCTCGATGTAACACATTGAGAAATTTTCTTTTACTTGAAACTTTTAATTTAAGGTTATTTGTACATGTAAGTATCACTTATAATTAGTATTATTTGATTGAAAATACACTCTAGTTTTTTAAATATTTTACTACTCGAACAAGTTTATTCTAATCGAAAAATCTTAAACATAACTTCAATTCTTTTATGAAAAGGTTAGAAAAATATTTATAGTTATAATTTAAGTTCTTACAATTTGATTAGTCAGCACTTTATTGTATTAAAAAAACAAAATAAAAATAGTTCTTGTTGCAAACCTTTATTTATGTTACCAACATAAGGTTAATATAAAAAACACATTTAGCAGCCGTTATCTACTACCGAATAGGTTCAACAATAATACAAATCGTTTGGTCCAACAAGATTCAATGCAGATGTAATGCTAGAAACAAAAAGCAATTTTTTATTTTAAATGAAGTGTTATAAATAATCTTACTAATAAATTCTTTAATTATTGCTTGTTACCATTATTAAAATGATATTAATATTCAAATGATTGACAAGCCTTAGTATTGATATACTAGCGGCACCTCGCCTCGGCTTCGCCCAAGACTTACTAAACGGAACACCGTAGTGTGTTGACATGTAATGTGAAACGCTTTTAGTTAGAAATCTTACATTTATTTCAGAGACTTCTTAGAATGAAAATCTTCTCAGTAAAGACATATTTATTCGCAATCCATACAGTTAATTGGGTCAAATAATGAGCTATAAAAATTAAAAAAAAAAAATATGCTAAAAAGTACCGTGCGTTTCTTATGCAATAAAATAATCGTTGGCCATAAGGAGTGGTTGGTTTGCAGTTTTTCCCGAGTAATTTACAAAGAGGGCTATTTTTTAAAGATGTTAAGATTTTAAACTTCCAAAAATATATATTAAAAAAAAAATTTTTTCTCTCATCTCACAACTTTATTACCAGAGCAACAAAGTCCTGGAGCTTAATCTATACATTTTCCATTGCCACAAAAATACAAATAAATATTTTTCTTGTTTAAAAATCTGAAGTTAAATCTTTAAAGAATTAGGAAATTACTGTAAGGGTCAAATAAAAAGCTGATCTTTCACGTAATGGATTCTTTATATGTGGATTTTAACGCTGCTGTTCCAATCTTGATAAATTTTCTGCGTCAGTTTCTTGGTGCCTAAAATTGTATTTATTTGATACATTTAAAGTCTTCCTTTCATTTTACCCTCTTGCAACTTTTGTAATCCCTAATGGCTATTTTCTGTCAACCTTGTTAAGTTCTAATATATTTGTTCGTAAGGTAAATCGACGTCCAATTGCCCTAAAAAAGACTGGTGAGCTTTTCAAGTAAACTCTTTCTTGACTAAAGTTTACAGCAATTGTGACTGCCTGTATACCTCAGGGTGATCTTCTTTGGCCTGCTGTTGAAGACCCAGACTGGTCGGGAGTAAAATTACAAAGTTCGAAGCTTTGGGGCTAGTTGTAGTGCTCTTTCCCAACGTCTTC